>NC_091286.1:231942196-232561901 GCF_032444005.1 Ranitomeya imitator | reverse complement strand
ATGGGGTATCACCATACTCAGGAGAAACTGGACAACAACTTTTGTGGTCCAATTTCTCCTGTAACCCTTGGGAAAATTAAAAAATTCTGGGCTAAAAAATTATTTTTGAGGAAAGAAAACGTATTTTTTATTTTCACTGCTCTGTGTTATGAACTTCTGTGAAGCACTTGGGGGTTCAAAGTGCTCACCTCACATCTAGTTAAGTTCCTTTCGGGGTCTAGTTTCCAAAATGGGGTCACTTGTGGGGGGTTTCTACTGTTTAGCCACATCAGGGGCTCTGCAAACGCAACGTGACGCCCGCAGAGCATTCCATCAAAGTCTGCATTTCAAAAGTCACTACTTCACTTCCGAGCCCCGACGTGTGCCCAAACAGTGGTTTACCCCACACATGGGGTATCAGCGTGCTCAGGAGAAACTGGACAACAACTTTTGTGGTCCAATTTCTCCTGTAACCCTTGGGAAAATAAAAAATTCTGGGCTAAAAAATTATTTTTGAGGAAAGAAAACGTATTTATTATTTTCACGGCTCAGCGTTATAAACTTCTGTGAAGCACTTGGGGGTTGAAAGTGCTCACCACATATCTAGATAATTTCATTTCTGGGTCTAGTTTCCAAAATGGGGTCACTTGTGGGGGGTTTCTACTGTTTAGTCACATCAGGGGCTCTGCAAACGCAACGTGACGCCCGTAGAGCATTCCATCAAAGTCTGTTTTTCAAAGCGTCACAACTTCACTTCCGAGCCCCGGCAAGTGCCCAAATAGTAGTTTACCCCCACATATGGGGTATCACCGTACTCAGGAGAAACTGGACAACAAATATTGGGGTCAAATTTCTCCTGTTACCCTTGGGAAAATTAAAAAATTCTGGGCTAAAAAAATATTTTTGAGGAAAGAAAACGTATTTATTATTTTCACTGCTCTGTGTTATGAACTTCTGTGAAGCACTTGGGGGTTCAAAGTGCTCACCTCACATCTAGTTAAGTTCCTTTCGGGGTCTAGTTTCCAAAATGGGGTCACTTGTGGGGGGTTTCTACTGTTTAGCCACATCAGGGGCTCTGCAAACGCAACGTGACGCCCACAGAGCATTCCATCAAAGTCTGCATTTCAAAACGTCACTACTTCTCTTCCGAGCCCCAGCATGTGCCTAAACAGTGGTTTACCCCCACATATCGGGTATCAGCGTACTCAGGAGAAACTGGACAGCAACGTTTGGGGTCAAATTTCTCCTGTTACCCTTGGGAAAATAAAAAATTGCGGGCTAAAAAATCATTTTTGAGAAAAGAATTTTTTATTTTTATTTTCATGGCTCTGCGTTATAAACTTCTGTGAAGCACTTGAGGGTTCAAAGTGCTCACCACACATCTAGATTAGTTCCTTTGGGGGTCTAGTTTCCAAAATGGGGTCATTTGTGGGGGATCTCCAATGTTTAGGCACACAGGGGCTCTCCAAACGCGACATGGTGTCCGCTAATGATTGGAGCTAATTTTCCATTTAAAAAGCCAAATGGCGTTCCTTCCCTTCTGAGCCCTGCCGTGCGCCCAAGCAGTGGTTTACCACCACATATGGGGTATCTGCGTACTCAGGACAAACTGGACAACAACATTTGTGGTCCAATTTCTCCTATTACCATTGGCAAAATAGGAAATTCCAGGCTAAAAAATCATTTTTGAGAAAAGAAAAATTATTTTTTATTTTCATGGCTCTGCATTATAAACTTCTGTGAAGCACCTGGGGGTTTAAAGTGCTCAGTATGCATCTAGATAAGTTCCTTGGGGGGTCTAGTTTCCAAAATGGGGTCACTTGTGGGGGAGCTCCAATGCATAGGCACACAGGGGCTCTCCAAACACGACATGGTGTCCGCTAACAATTGGAGCTAATTTTCCATTCAAAAAGTCAAAAGGCGCGCCTTCCCTTCCGAGCCCTGCCGTGTGCCCAAACAGTGGTTTACCCCCACATATAAGGTATCGGCATACTCGGGAGAAATTGCTCAACAAATTTTAGGATCCATTTTATCCTATTGCCCATGTGAAAATGAAAAAATTGAGGCGAAAAGAAATTTTTTGTGAAAAAAAAGTACTTTTTCATTTTTACGGATCAATTTGTGAAACACCTGAAGGTTTAAAGTGCTCACTAGGCATCTAGATAAGTTCCTTGGGGGGTCCAGTTTCCAAAATGGGGTCACTTGTGGGGGAGCTCCAATGTTTAGGCACACGGGGGCTCTCCAAACGTGACATGGTCTCCGCTAAAGAGTGCAGCCAATTTTTCATTCAAAAAGTCAAATGGCGCTCCTTCCCTTCCAAGCCCTGTCGTGCGCCCAAACAGTGGTTTACCCCCACATATGAGGTATCAGCATACTCAGGACAAATTGGACAACAACTTTCGTTGTTCAGTTTCTCCCTTTACCATTGGGAAAATAAAAAAATTGTTGCTGAAAAATCATTTTTGTAACTAAAAAGTTAAATGTTCATTTTTTCCTTCCATGTTGCTTCTGCTGCTGTGAAGCACCTGAAGGGTTAATAAACTTCTTGAATGTGGTTTTGTGCACCTTGAGGGGTGCAGTTTTTAGAATGGTGTCACTTTTGGGTATTTTCAGCCATATAGACCCCTCAAACTGACTTCAAATGTGAGGTGGTCCCCAAAAAAAATGGTTTTGTAAATTTCGTTGTAAAAATGAGAAATCGCTGGTCAAATTTTAACCCTTATAACTTCCTAGCAAAAAAAAATTTTGTTTCCAAAATTGTGCTGATGTAAAGTAGACATGTGGGAAATGTTATTTATTAACTATTTTGTGTCACATAACTCTCTAGTTTAACAGAATAAAAATTCAAAAAGTGAAAATTGCGAAATTTTCAAAATTTTCGCCAAATTTCCGTTTTTGTCACAAATAAACACAGAATTTATTGACCTAAATTTACCACTAACATGAAGCCCAATATGTCACGAAAAAACAATCTCAGAACTGCTAGGATCCATTGAAGCGTTCCTGAGTTATTACCTCATAAAGGGACACTGGTCAGAATTGCAAAAAACGGCAAGGTCTTTAAGGTCAAAATAGGCTGGGTCATGAAGGGGTTAAAAAAAATAAATAGTGGGAGATTAATATTGGCATTTGTGCTTGAGTGCCAGTCGTGTGTGCCATCTCTCTCAAATTTTGGGGCACAGAAAGCCTAGTGTCTAATACTGTTTTTTTTTGTTTTTTTTTAAATTCTCCCTGAAAAAAAATAAATGGGAGATTAATATTGGCATTTGTGCTTGAGTGCCAGTCGTGTGTGCCATCTCTCTCAAATTGTGAAGCATAGAAAGCCTAGTATCTATAATACTGTTTTTTTTTTTTAATTCTCCCTTAAAAAAAAATAGTGGGAGATTAATATTGGCATTTGTGCTTGAGTGTCAGTCGTGTGTGCCATCTCTCTCAAATTGTGGGGCACAGAAAGCCAAGTGTCTATAATACTGTTTTTTTTTTTGTTTTTTAATTCTCCCTTAAAAAAAATAAATAGTGGGAGATTAATATTGGCATTTGTGCTTGAGTGCCAGTCGTGTGTGCCATCTCTCTCAAATTGTGGGGCACAGAAAGCCAAGTGTCTATAATACTGTTTTTTTTTTTTTTTTTTAATTCTCCTTGAAAAAAAATAAATAGTGGGAGATTAATATTGGCATTTGTGCTTGAGTGCCAGTCGTGTGTGCCATCTCTCTCAAATTGTGAAGCATAGAAAGCCTACTGTCTATAATATTGTTTTTTTTTTTTTTTTTTAATTCTCCCTTAAAAAAAAATAGTGGGAGATTAATATTGGCATTTGTGCTTGAGTGCCAGTCGTGTGTGCCATCTCTCTCAAATTTTGGGGCACAGAAAGCCTAGTGTATAATACTGTTTTGTTTTTTTATTTTTTAAATTCTCCCTGAAAAAAAATAAATAGTGGGAGATAAATATTGGCATTTGTGCTTGAGTGCCAGTCGTGTGTGCCATCTCTCTCAAATTGTGGGGCACAGAAAGCCTAGTGTCTATAATACTGTTTTTTTTTTTTTTTTTTAATTCTCCCTTAAAAAAATAAATAGTGGGAGATTAATATTGACATTTGTGCTTGAGTGTCAGTCGTGTGTGCCATCTCTCTCAAATTGTGGGGCACAGAAAGCCTAGTGTCTATAATAGGGTCGAGCGACCTTTACTTTTATACGATCGGGTGGGGTTTCACGAAACCCGACTTTTTCAAAAGTCGGGTCGAGTGAAATCTGCCGATCCTATAAAAAAGTCGGGGTCGGGGTCGGCCGAAACTCGAAACCCAATGCAGTGCATTGGGTTTGCAATGGTTCCCAGGGTCTGAAGGAGCGGAAACTCTCCTTCAGGTCCTGGGATCCATATTTAAGTGTAAAATAAAGAATTAAAATAAAAAATATCGCTATACTTACCCTCTGACGCGCCCTGGTACTAACCGGGAACCTTCCTTCCTTCGAATCAGGGCTTCCAGGACCTTGCGGTGACGTCGCGGTGACGTCGCGGCTTGTGATTGGTCACGCGGCCGCCCATGTGACCGCTCGCGCGACCAATCACAAGCCGCGACGTCACGCAAGGTCCTGCAAGCGCTGATTCTTAGGAAGGAAGGCTGCCGGAAAGAAGCAGGGCGCGTCCGAGGGTGAGTATATACCTAATAGGACCGCAAGGTCCTGCAAGCGCTGATTCTAAGGAAGGAAGGCTCCCGGTTAGTACCAGGGCGCGTCAGAGGGTAAGTATAGCGATATTTTTTATTTTAATTCTTTATTTTACATTAAATATGGATTCCGATACCGATTTCCGATATTGCAAACATATCGGAAATCGGGATCGGAATTCCGATACCACATTCAGAAGATCGCCGACTTCATGGCCGACCCCACACAGGGGTCGGGTCGGGTTCATGAAACCCGACTTTGCCAAAAGTCGGCGACTTCTGAAAGTGGCCGACCTGTTTCGCTCAACCCTAGTCTATAATACTGTTTTTTTTTTGTTTTTTAATTCTCCCTTAAAAAAAATAAATAGTGGGAGAATAATATTGGCATTTGTGCTTGAGTGCCAGTCAGGTGTGCCATCTCTCTCAAATTGTGGGGCACAGAAAGCCTAGCGTCTAATACTGTTTTATTTTTTTTGTTTTTTAAATTCTCCCTAAAAAAAAATTAATAGTGTGAGATTAATATTGGCATTTGTGCTTGAGTGCCAGTCGTGTGTGCCATCTCTCTCAAATTGTGGGGCACAGAAAGCCTAGTGTCTATAATACTGTTTTGTTTTTTTGTTTTTTAATTCTCCCTGAAAAAAAAAAAATAGTGGGAGATTAATATTGGCATTTGTGCTTGAGTGCCAGTCGTGTGTGCCATCTCTCTCAAATTGTGGGGCACAGAAAGCCTAGTGTCTATAATACTGTTTTTTTCTGTTTTTTAATTCTCCCTTAAAAAGAATAAATAGTGGGAGATTAAGGCCACATTCACACGTTCCTTTTTATCCTGCGGGTTCTCCCGCAGCGGATTTGATAAATCTGCAGGGCAAACCCGCTGCGGTTATCCCTGCAGATTTATCGCGGTTTGTCCTGCGGGTTCCGCTGCGGGATTTACCCCTACTATTGATGCTGCATATGCAGCAATATGCAGCATCAATAGTAATGTTAAAAATAATAAAATCATGATGATTTACTCACCCTCTGACGTCTCGATCTCCTCGGCGCTGCAGGCGGCGGTCCGGTTCCAAAGATGCTGTGCGACCAGGACCTTCGGTGACGTCACGGTCATGTGACCGCGACGTCACCGAAGGTCCTGGTCGCATAGCAAACCTGAGACCGGACGGCCGCGTGCAGCGCTGAGACTTCAGAGGGTGAGTATATCATAATTTTTTATTTTAATTCTTTTTTTTTAACACAAATATGGTTCCCGGGGCCTGGAGGAGAGTCTCCTCTCCTCCACCCCGGGTATAACCCGCACATGATCCGCATTACTTCCCGCATGGTGGGCACAGCCCCATGCGGTAAGTAAGCGGATCAATGCATTTGTATGGGTGCAGAATCGCTGCGATTCAGCACAAAGAAGTGACATGGTCCTTCTTTTTTTCCGCAGCAATTCAGCGGCGTTTTTTTCGGGTTTTTCCGCATCATGTGCACTGCGGTTTCTGTTTTCCATAGGGTAACATTTTTCTGTACCCTGCATGGAAAATAGCTGCGGACCCACAGCGGCAAAATCACCACGGTTCCGCAGTAAAAACCGCATAGTGTGAACATGGTCTAATATTGGCATTTGTGCTTGAGTGCCAGTCGTGTGTGCCATCTCTCTCAAATTGTGGGGCACAGAAAGCCTAGTGTCTATTATACTGTTTTTTTTTGTTTTTTTTAATTCTCCCTGAAAAAAAAAATTAGTGGGAGATTAATATTGGCATTTGTGCTTGAGTGACAGTCCTGCGTGTGTGGCATCTCTCTCATTTTGTGCCACTGAAAACCTACTGTGTAACATTGTGCCTGATTTTCCTTGCAGTCTCACCCACCTATAAAGGGATATCTAAATCCTACAGAAGTTAGAGTTCACCTTGTAAGTTGTTTTACAGTAACAAATACCATTACTTTGGTTACGTTTTGCAAACAATGAGGAAGTCTGGTGGAAGAGGTCGTGGCCGTGGGCGGTCATTGCCAGCTGGTAATGATGGTAGTGGTGGTGGAGCAACAGGTGGTCGTGGGAAAAGCAATATAGCACCTAAGTCTCAAGTTGTGGAGCCAGGTTCGTCGTCTGGCTACACAAGGCCTCGAACGCTCCCTTTTCTGGGAGTAGGAAAACCGCTTTTAAAGCCAGAGCAGCAAGAGCAAGTTTTGGCTTTCCTTGCTGACTCAGCCTCTAGCTCTTTTGCCTCCTCTTCTGAAACTGGTAAATGTAAAAGCAGCGCGTCGTTAGTGGATGTTGACGGTCAGGGACAAGTCGCTTCCTTGTCCTCTTCAGCAAAAACAACAACCGAGAAGGATGCGTCAGGCGACACAACGGGTTACTCCATGGAGCTCTTTACACATACCGTTCCTGGGTTAGAAAGTGAAACAGTTAACAGGCCATGCCCATTACAAGTTGAATCGGACATGGAGTGCACAGATGCACAGCCACAGCCAGATTACTATGCTGTTCCTTTGACTCAGACCACAACATTGCCCTCGCAGTGTACTGATCCAGAATCAGATCCTGATGAGACTATGGTGCCCCGTCACGAACGCTATACCACCGGCTTACATGGTGACACAGACGAAGTTGCACACGAGATAGAAGAGAAGGTCATAGATGACCCAGTTGTTGACCCCGATTGGCAGCCATTGGGTGAACAGGGTGCAGATGGCAGTAGTTCTGAAGCGGAGGAGGAGAGGCCGCAGCAGGCATCTACATCGCAACAGGTTCCATCTGCCGGGCCCGTATCTGGCCCAAAACGCGTGGCAAAGCCAAAACCAGTTGGAGGACAGCGTGGCCATCCAGTTAAAGAAGCTCAGTCTGCAATGCCTGAAAAGGTATCCGATGGTAGAAAGAGTGCAGTCTGGCATTTTTTTAAACAACATCCAAATGATCAGCGCAAAGTCATCTGTCAAAAATGTTCAACTACCTTAAGCAGAGGTCAGAATCTGAAAAGTCTAAATACAAGTTGCATGCATAGACATTTAACCACCATGCATTTGCAAGCCTGGACTAACTACCAAACGTCCCTTAAGGTTGTAGCACCCTCGGCCAATGAAGCTAGTCAGCAACGCTACATCCCTTCCCTCACTGTAAGCCCACCATTTCTCGCACCACCTGCAGTATCTGTGCAGGTATCGTTGCCAGGCCAAAGCAGTCAGGGTCAGGAAATCACCAGTTTCGTAGTAGGAAGCACTGCATGTAGGGCACCGGCAAGAATACCGTCTCCAACCGCCTCTCAGTCTGCCATGTCCACCGGCACCCCCGCTAGTTCCACGATCTCCAGCTCTCCAGTCCAGCTCACCCTACATGAGACTCTCATTAGAAAAAGGAAGTACTCATCCTCGCATCCGCGTACACAGGGTTTGAACACCCACATTGCTAGACTAATCTCGTTAGAGATGATGCCCTACCGGTTAGTTGAAAGCGAAGCTTTCAAAGCCCTGATGGACTACGCTGTACCACGCTACGAGCTACCCAGTCGACACTTCTTTTCGAGAAAAGCCATCCCAGCCCTCCACCAGCATGTTAAAGAGCGCATCGTTCATGCACTCAGGCAATCTGTGAGTACAAAGGTGCACCTGACAACAGATGCATGGACCAGTAGGCATGGCCAGGGACGTTACGTGTCCATCACGGCACACTGGGTGAATGTGGTGGATGCAGGGTCCACAGGGGACAGCAATATTGGGACAGTTCTGCCTAGCCCACGGTCTAGGAAACAGTTGGCTGTATCCGTTCGCCCCCCCTCCTCCTCCTCCTCGTCCTCCTGCAGAAGCGAGAGCTCTTCCACACACCGCAGTCGCACAATCACTCCATCCGCAGCTGCCACTGTTGCACACCAGGTGTCCCATTATGGGGCAGCTACTGGCAAGCGTCAGCAGGCTGTATTGGCAATGAAGTGTTTGGGCGACAACAGACACACCGCGGAAGTTCTGTCTGAGTTCTTGCAGAAAGAAACGCAGTCATGGCTGGGCACTGTACATCTTCAGGCAGGCAAGGTAGTGAGTGATAACGGAAGGAATTTCATGGCTGCCATAGCCCTTTCCCAATTGAAACACATTCCTTGCCTGGCTCACACCTTAAACCTGGTGGTGCAGTGCTTCCTGAAAAGTTATCCGGGGTTATCCGACCTGCTCCTCAAAGTGCGCAGACTTTGCTCGCATATCTGCCGTTCGCCCGTACACTCCAGCCGTATGCAGAACTATCAGCGGTGTTTGAACCTTCCCCAGCATCGCCTAATCATCGACGTTGCAACAAGGTGGAAGTCAACACTGCACATGCTTCAGAGACTGTGCGAACAGAGGCGTGCTGTTATGTATTTGTGGGAGGATACACATACACGGGCAGGCAGTTGGATGGCAGACATGGAGTTGTCAGGTGTGCAGTGGTCGAAGGTACAAGATATGTGTCAAGTCTTTCAGTGTTTTGAGGAATGCACACGGCTGGTTAGTGCAGACAACGCCATAATAAGCATGAGCATCCCCCTAATGCATCTGCTGATGCAAAGTTTGACGCACATAAAGGAGCAGGCGTCTGCAGCAGAGGAAGAGGAAAGCCTTGATGACAGCCAGCCATTGTCTGGTCAGGGCAGTGTACAGGACGAGGTAGCAGGCGAACAGGAGGAGGAGGACGAGGAGGATGATGGGGATGAGTATTTTTTTAATGAGGAAGCTTCTCTGGGGCCAATGGAAATTGGTGGCGTGGCACGGCCGGGTTCTGGTTTCTTGATGGACACAAGTGACGTAGATTTGCCTGTAACTGCCCTGTTATGACCTGGTGGTTAGGAGCACCCGGAATGACCTGAGAGTTATACCTCATATAGGACGAGCTCTGGGATGTGGGAGCTCTGCTGACCGCAAGCCCTAATCCTATCACACACTAGAAATAGCCGTGGAGCGCTCCTGACCAGACCTAGGCGCCTTGTCACAGCCTAAGAACTATCTAGCCCTAGAGAAAGAAAATAAAGCCTACCTTGCCTCAGAGAAATTCCCCAAAGGTAAAGGAAGCCCCCCACATATATTGACTGTGAGTAAAGATGAAAGTCACAAACACAGAAATGAAACAGGTTTCAGCAAAGGGAGGCCAGACTTACTAAATAGACAGAGGATAGGAAAGGTAACTTTGCGATCAGCACAAAACCTACAAAAGACCACGCAGAGTGTGCAAAAAAGACCTCCGCACTGACTCACGGTGCGGAGGGGTGTTATGAAAGGCAATTCAGAATCACAATGGACATGGAGGTCAGAGCACATACAGTGAACTGACAATAACCCCAAATAATAGAACGAGATCTGAGACGTGGGAACTCTGCAGACCGCAATCCCTAAGCCTATCAAACCACAACTAAAGGTAGCCGTGGAGCACTCCTGACCAGAACCTAGGCGCCTCGTCACAGCCTGAGAAACTAGCTAATCCTGAAGATAGAAAAATAAGCCTACCTTGCCTCAGAGAAATTCCCCAAAGGAAAAGGCAGCCCCCCACATATAATGACTGTGAGTAAGATGAAAACACAAACATAGAGATGAAACAGATTTGGCAAAGTGAGGCCCGACTAGCTGAACAGAACGAGGATAGGGAAGATAACTTTGCGGTCAGCACAAAAACCTATAAAAAACCACGCAGAGGGGACAAAAAGACCCTCCGCACTGACTAACGGTACGGAGGTAGTCCCTCTGCGTCTCAGAGCTTCCAGCAGGCGAGAAAAACCAATTAAGCAAGCTAGACAGAAAAATAGCAACAAAATAACATAAGCAAAACTTAGCTTTGCAGAGCAGCAGGCCACAGGAATGATCCAGGGAAAAAACAAGTCCCACACTGAAACATTGACAGGAAGCATAGATCAAAGCATCAGGTGGAGTTAAGTAGAGAAGAAGCTAACGAGCTCACCAGATCACCTGAGGGAGGAAACTCAGAAGCTGCAGTACCACTTTCCTCCACAAACGGAAGATCCCAGAGAGAATCAGCCGAAGTACAACTTGTGACCACAGGAGTGAACTCTGCCACAGAATTCGCAACAGTACCCCCCCCTTGAGGAGGGGTCACCGAACCCTCACCAGAGCCCCCAGGCCGACTGGGATGAGCCACATGAAAGGCACGAACAAGATCGGGAGCATGGACATCAGAGGCAAAAACCCAGGAATTATCCTCCTGAGCATAACCCTTCCATTTAACCAGATACCGGAGTTTCCGTCTTGAAACACGAGAATCCAAAATCTTCTCCACAATATACTCCAATTCCCCCTCCACCAAAACCGGGGCAGGAGGCTCAACAGATGGAACCATAGGTGCCACGTATCTCCGCAACAATGACCTATGGAATACGTTATGTATGGAAAAAGAATCTGGAAGGGTCAGACGAAAAGACACAGGATTAAGAACCTCAGAAATCCTATACGGACCAATAAAACGAGGTTTAAACTTAGGAGAGGAAACCTTCATAGGAATATGACGAGAAGATAACCAAACCAGATCCCCAACACGAAGTCGGGGACCCACACGGCGTCTGCGATTAGCGAAAAGTTGAGCCTTCTCCTGGGACAAGGTCAAATTGTCCACTACCTGAGTCCAAATCTGCTGCAACCTGTCCACCACAGTATCCACACCAGGACAGTCCGAAGACTCAACCTGTCCAGAAGAGAAACGAGGATG
Source organism: Ranitomeya imitator (assembly GCF_032444005.1). Classification (NCBI taxonomy): domain Eukaryota; kingdom Metazoa; phylum Chordata; class Amphibia; order Anura; family Dendrobatidae; genus Ranitomeya; species Ranitomeya imitator. The sequence goes on along the minus strand of NC_091286.1, from coordinate 232,550,601 downwards.
GAACCCAGAATTGCAGAAAAACGGTGAAACCAAGGTAGCCGAGCTGGCCCGATTATTAAGGGCGAACTCAGCCAAAGGCAAAAAGGACACCCAGTCATCCTGATCAGCAGAAACAAAGCACCTCAGATATGTTTCTAAGGTCTGATTGGTTCGCTCGGTCTGGCCATTAGTCTGAGGATGGAAAGCCGAGGAAAAAGACAAGTCAATGCCCATCCTACCACAAAAGGCTCGCCAAAACCTCGAAACAAACTGGGAACCTCTGTCAGAAACAATATTCTCTGGAATGCCATGCAAACGAACCACATGCTGGAAGAACAAAGGCACCAAATCAGAGGAGGAAGGCAATTTAGACAAGGGTACCAGATGGACCATCTTAGAAAAGCGATCACAGACCACCCAAATGACTGACATCTTTTGAGAAACGGGAAGGTCAGAAATAAAATCCATAGAGATATGTGTCCAAGGCCTCTTTGGGACCGGCAAGGGCAAAAGCAACCCACTGGCACGAGAACAGCAGGGCTTAGCCCGAGCACAAATCCCACAGGACTGCACAAAAGCACGCACATCCCGCGACAGAGAGGGCCACCAAAAGGATCTAGCCTCTAACTCTCTGGTACCAAAGATTCCAGGATGACCAGCCAACACCGAACAATGAAGTTCAGAGATAACTCTATTCGTCCACCTATCAGGGACAAACAGTTTCTCCGCTGGGCAACGATCAGGTTTATTAGCCTGAAATTTTTGCAGCACCCGCCGCAAATCAGGGGAGATGGCAGACACAATTACTCCTTCCTTGAGGATACCCGCCGGCTCAGATAAACCCGGAGAGTCGGGTACAAAACTCCTAGACAGAGCATCCGCCTTCACATTTTTAGAGCCCGGAAGGTACGAAATCACAAAGTCAAAACGGGCAAAAAACAACGACCAACGAGCTTGTCTAGGATTCAAGCGCTTGGCAGACTCGAGATAAGTCAAGTTCTTATGATCAGTCAATACCACCACGCGATGCTTAGCTCCTTCAAGCCAATGACGCCACTCCTCGAATGCCCACTTCATGGCCAGCAACTCTCGGTTGCCTACATCATAATTACGCTCAGCAGGCGAAAACTTCCTGGAAAAGAAAGCGCATGGTTTCATCACTGAGCAACCAGAACCTCTCTGCGACAAAACAGCCCCTGCTCCAATCTCAGAAGCATCAACCTCGACCTGGAACGGAAGAGAAACATCTGGTTGACACAACACAGGGGCAGAAGAAAAACGACGCTTCAACTCTTGAAAAGCTTCCACAGCAGCAGAAGACCAATTGACCACATCAGCACCCTTCTTGGTCAAATCAGTCAATGGTTTAGCAATACTAGAAAAATTGCAGATGAAGCGACGATAAAAATTAGCAAAGCCCAGGAACTTTTGCAGACTTTTCAGAGATGTCGGTTGAGTCCAATCATGGATGGCTTGGACCTTAACAGGATCCATCTCGATAGTAGAAGGGGAAAAGATGAACCCCAAAAATGAAACCTTCTGCACACCAAAGAGACACTTTGATCCCTTCACAAACAAAGAATTAGCACGCAGGACCTGAAAAACCGTTCTGACCTGCTTCACATGAGACTCCCAGTCATCCGAGAAGATCAAATTGTCATCCAAGTACACAATCAGGAATTTATCCAGGTACTCTCGGAAGATGTCATGCATAAAGGACTGAAACACTGATGGAGCATTGGCAAGTCCGAATGGCATCACGAGATACTCAAAATGACCCTCGGGTGTATTAAATGCAGTTTTCCATTCATCACCTTGCTTAATTCACACCAGATTATACGCACCACGAAGATCTATCTTTGTGAACCAACTAGCCCCCTTAATCCGAGCAAACAGATCAGATAACAATGGCAAGGGGTACTGAAATTTAACCGTGATCTTATTAAGAAGGCGGTAATCTATACAAGGTCTCAGCGAACCATCCTTCTTGGCTACAAAAAAGAACCCTGCTCCTAATGGCGACGATGACGGGCGAATATGCCCCTTCTCCAGGGATTCCTTCACATAACTGCGCATAGCGGTGTGCTCAGGCACGGACAAATTAAACAATCGACCTTTTGGGAATTTACTACCAGGAATCAAATTGATAGCACAATCACAATCCCTATGCGGAGGTAGGGTATTGGACTTGGGCTCATCAAATACATCCCGGTAATCAGACAAGAACTCTGGGACCTCAGAAGGAGTGGATGACGAAATTGACAGAAATGGAACATCACCATGTACCCCCTGACAACCCCAGCTGGACACCGACATGGATTTCCAATCTAATACTGGATTATGGGCTTGTAGCCATGGCAACCCCAACACGACCACATCATGCAGATTATGCAACACCAGAAAGCGAATAACCTCCTGATGTGCAGGAGCCATGCACATGGTCAGCTGGGTCCAGTATTGAGGCTTATTCTTGGCCAAAGGCGTAGCATCAATTCCTCTCAATGGAATAGGACACTGCAAGGGCTCCAAGAAAAACCCACAACGCTTAGCATATTCCAAGTCCATCAAATTCAGGGCAGCGCCCGAATCCACAAATGCCATGACAGAATATGATGACAAAGAGCAGATCAAGGTAACGGACAGAAGAAATTTTGACTGTACAGTACCAATGGTGGCAGACCTAGCGAACCGCTTAGTGCGCTTAGGACAATCAGAGATAGCATGAGTGGAATCACCACAGAAGAAACACAGACCATTCAGACGTCTATGTTCTTGCCGTTCAACTCTGGTCAAGGTCCTATCACACTGCATAGGCTCAGGTTTAAGCTCAGGTAATACCGCCAAATGGTGCACAGGTTTACGCTCACGCAAGCGTCGACCGATCTGAATGGCCAAAGACATAGACTCATTCAAACCAGCAGGCATAGGAAATTCCACCATGACATCCTTAAGGGCTTCAGAGAGACCCTTTCTGAATATTGCTGCCAGCGCAGATTCATTCCATTGAGTGAGCACTGACCACTTTCTAAATTTCTGACAATATACCTCTATCTCATCCTGAGCCTGACAAAGAGCCAGCAAATTTTTTTCTGCCTGATCCACTGAATTAGGCTCATCGTACAGCAACCCAAGCGCCAGGAAAAACGCATCGATATTACTCAATGCAGGATCTCCTGACGCAAGAGAAAACGCCCAGTCCTGAGGGTCGCCGCGCAAAAAAGAAATGACGATCCTAACCTGTTGAATTGGGTCACCAGAAGAGCGAGGTTTCAAAGTCAGAAATAGTTTACAATTATTTTTGAAACTCAGAAATTTAGTTCTATCTCCAAAAAACAAATCTGGAATAGGAATTCTCGGTTCAAGCAAAGAATTCTGGACCACAAAATCTTGAATATTTTGAACTCTTGCCGTGAGCTGATCCACACATGAAGACAGACCTTTAATGTCCATTGCTACACCTGTGTCCTGAACCACCCAAATGTCTAGGGGAAAAAAAAGACAAAACACAGTGCAAGAAAAAAAAATGGTCTCAGAACTTCTTTTTTCCCTCTATTGAGAATCATTAGCACTTTTGGCTTCCTGTACTGTTATGAAAGGCAATTCAGAATCACAATGGACATGGAGGTCAGAGCACATACAGTGAACTGACAGTAACCCAAAATAATAGAACGAGCTCTGAGACGTGGGAACTCTGCAGACCGCAATCCCTAAGCCTATCAAACCACAACTAAAGGTAGCCGTGGAGCGCTCCTGACCAGAACCTAGGCGCCTCGTCACAGCCTGAGAAACTAGCTAATCCTTAAGATAGAAAAATAAGCCTACCTTGCCTCAGAGAAATTCCCCAAAGGAAAAGGCAGCCCCCCACATATAATGACTGTGAGTAAGATGAAAACACAAACATAGAGATGAAACAGATTTAGCAAAGTGAGGCCCGACTAGCTGAACAGAACGAGGATAGGGAAGATAACTTTGCGGTCAGCACAAAAACCTATAAAAAACCACGCAGAGGGGACAAAAAGACCCTCCGCACCGACTAACGGTACGGAGGTGGTCCCTCTGCGTCTCAGAGCTTCCAGCAGGCGAGAAAAACCAATTAAGCAAGCTGGACAGAAAAATAGCAACAAAATAACATAAGCAAAACTTAGCTTTGCAGAGCAGCAGGCCACAGGAATGATCCAGGGAAAAAACAAGTCCCACACTGAAACATTGACAGGAAGCATAGATCAAAGCATCAGGTGGAGTTAAGTAGAGAAGAAGCTAACGAGCTCACCAGATCACCTGAGGGAGGAAACTCAGAAGCTGCAGTACCACTTTCCTCCACAAACGGAAGATCCCAGAGAGAATCAGCCGAAGTACCACTTGTGACCACAGGAGTGAACTCTGCCACAGAATTCACAACAGTGGGGCCACTCTGCATCCCAGAGGTTCCAGCTATCAAGACAAAATCATGATAACCAGCTGGTCAAGAAAACAGTGAACAAATAATGACTATCAGGAACTTAGCTTCTGCAGGAGAAGGCAGGTCACCAGAGAGATCCAGGAACGAACTGAACAAATGCAAAAACATTGACAGCTGGCATGGAGTAACGATCTGAGAGGAGTTAAATAGAGCAGCCAACCAAAGGATAAACCACGTCACCTGTGTAAGGAACCTCAGAAGCAGCAGCTTCACTCATAGCCACCAGAGGGAGCCCATAGACAGAACTCGCCGAAGTACCATTCACGACCACAGGAGGGAGTTCGACAACAGAATTCACAACAGTACCCCCCCCTTGAGGAGGGGTCACCGAACCCTCACCAGAGCCCCCCGGCCGATCAGGATGAGCCAGATGAAAGGCACGAACAAGATCGGCAGCATGAACATCAGAGGCAAAAACCCAGGAATTATCTTCCTGACCATAACCCTTCCACTTGACCAGGTACTGAAGTTTCCGTCTCGAAACACGAGAATCCAAAATCTTCTCCACCATATACTCCAACTCCCCCTCAACCAACACCGGGGCAGGGGGATTAACGGAGGGAACCATAGGCACCACGTATCTCCGCAACAACGACCTATGGAACACATTATGGATGGCAAAAGAAGCTGGAAGATCCAAACGAAATGACACAGGATTAAGAACTTCAGAAATCTTATACGGACCAATGAAACGAGGCTTAAGCTTAGGAGAGGAAACCTTCATAGGAACGTGACGAGATGACAACCAAACCAAATCCCCAACACGAAGTCGGGGACCAACACAACGCCGGCGGTTAGCGAAACGTTGAGCCTTCTCCTGGGACAATGTCAAATTGTCCACCACATGAGTCCAAATCTGCTGCAAGTTGTCCACCACCGCATCCACACCAGGACAGTCCGAAGGCTCAACCTGCCCTGAAGAGAAACGAGGATGGAAACCACAATTACAGAAAAAAGGAGAAACTAAAGTAGCCGAGCTGGCCCGATTATTAAGGGCGAACTCAGCCAAAGGCAAGAAGGACACCCAATCATCCTGATCAGCAGAAACAAAGCATCTCAGATATGTCTCCAAAGTCTGATTAGTTCGTTCGGTTTGGCCATTAGTCTGAGGATGGAAAGCCGAAGAAAAAGACAAATCAATGCCCATCTTTGCGCAAAAGGACCGCCAAAACCTCGAAGCAAACTGGGAACCTCTGTCCGAGACGATGTTCTCTGGAATGCCATGCAAACGAACTACATGCTGGAAAAACAATGGCACCAAATCAGAGGAGGAAGGCAATTTAGATAAGGGTATCAAATGGACCATCTTAGAGAAGCGATCACAAACCACCCAAATGACCGACATCCTTTGAGAAACAGGGAGATCAGAAATAAAATCCATGGTAATATGCGTCCAGGGCCTCTTCGGGATCGGCAAGGGCAAAAGCAACCCACTGGCACGAGAACAGCAGGGCTTAGCCCGAGCACAAGTCCCACAGGACTGCACAAAAGAACGCACATCCCGTGACAAAGAGGGCCACCAAAAGGATCTAGCCACCAAATCTCTGGTACCAAAGATTCCAGGATGACCAGCCAACACAGAACAATGAATCTCAGAGATAACTCTATTCGTCCATCTATCAGGGCAAACAGTTTCTCCGTAGGACAACGGTCAGGTCTATCACCCTGAAACTTTTGCAGCACACGCCGCAAATCAGGGGAAATGGCAGACAAAATTACCCCTTCTTTAAGAATACCCGCCGGCTCCGGAACACCCAGAGAGTCAGGCACAAAACTCCTTGACAGGGCGTCAGCCTTCACATTCTGAGATCCCGGAAAGTATGAAACCACAAAATCAAAACAGGAGAAAAAGAGCGACCATCGAGCCTGTCTAGGATTCAACCGTTTGGCAGACTCGAGATAAGTCAAATTCTTGTGATCCGTCAAGACCACCACGCGATGTTTAGCTCCTTCAAGCCAATGTCGCCACTCCTCGAATGCCCACTTCATGGCCAACAACTCCCGATTGCCCACATCATAATTGCGCTCAGCAGGCGAGAATTTTCTAGAAAAGAAGGCACAGGGTTTCATCACCGAGCCATCAGAACTTCTCTGCGACAAAACAGCCCCTGCTCCAATTTCAGAAGCATCAACCTCAACCTGAAAAGGGAGCGAAACATCTGGCTGGCACAACACAGGGGCAGAAGCAAAACGACGCTTCAACTCCTGAAAAGCCTCTACAGCCGCAGAGGACCAATTGACCACATCAGCACCTTTCTTGGTCAAATCAGTCAACGGTTTAGCAATACTGGAAAAATTAGCGATGAAGCGACGATAAAAATTAGCAAAGCCCAGGAGCTTCTGCAAGCTCTTCACAGATGTCGGCTGAGTCCAATCGTAAATGGCCTGAACTTTAACAGGGTCCATCTCGATAGTAGAAGGGGAAAAAATGAAACCCAAAAATGAAACCTTCTGAACTCCAAAGAGACACTTTGACCCCTTCACAAACAAGGAATTCGCACGAACGACCTGGAACACCATTCTGACCTGCTTCACATGAGACTCCCAATCATCCGAAAAGACCAAAATGTCATCCAAATATACAATCATGAATCTATCCAGGTACTCTCGGAAGATGTCATGCATAAAGGACTGAAACACAGATGGAGCATTAGAAAGCCCGAGTGGCATAACCAGGTACTCAAAATGGCCCTCGGGCGTATTAAATGCCGTTTTCCATTCATCACCCTGTTTAATTCGCACAAGATTATACGCACCACGCAGATCTATCTTGGTGAACCAACTAGCCCCCTTAATCCGAGCAAATAAATCAGACAGCAGCGGCAAAGGATACTGAAATTTGACTGTGATCTTATTAAGAAGGCGGTAATCAATACAAGGTCTCAAAGAACCATCCTTCTTGGCCACAAAAAAGAACCCTGCTCCCAATGGTGACGACGACGGGCGAATATGACCCTTCTCCAAGGATTCCTTTATATAACTCCGCATAGCGGCGTGCTCTGGCACAGATAAATTAAACAGACGGCCCTTAGGAAACTTACTACCAGGAATCAAATTAATAGCACAGTCGCAATCCCTGTTAGGAGGCAGGGCACCGGACTTTGGCTCCTCAAATACATCCCGGTAATCTGATAAAAACTCAGGGACTTCAGAAGGAGTGGAAGGCGAAATTGACAGCAATGGAACATCACCATGTACCCCCTGACAACCCCAGCTGGACACAGACATAGATTTCCAATCCAACACTGGAATATGGACCTGTAGCCATGGCAACCCCAAAACGACCACATCATGCAGATTATGCAACACCAAAAAGCGAATATCCTCCTGATGTGCAGGAGCCATGCACATGGTCAATTGAGTCCAGTACTGAGGCTTATTCTTGGCCAAAGGCGTAGCATCAATTCCTCTCAATGGAATAGGATACTGCAAGGGCTCCAAGAAAAAACCACAGCGCCTGGCAAACTCCAAGTCCATCAAATTCAGGGCAGCGCCTGAATCCACAAATGCCATTACAGAATAGGATGACAGAGAGCAAATCAGAGTAACGGACAAAAGAAATTTAGACTGTACCGTACCAATGGTGACAGACCTAGCGAACCGCTTAGTGCGCTTAGGACAATCGGAGATAGCATGAGTGGATTCACCACAGTAAATACACAGCCCATTCCGACGTCTGTGTTCTTGCCGTTCAGCTCTGGTCAAAGTCCTATCACACTGCATAGGCTCAGGCCTATGCTCAGAGAATACCGCCAGATGGTGCACAGCTTTGCACTCACGCATGCGCCGATCGATCTGAATGGCCAAAGACATAGACTCATTCAGACCAGCAGGCGTGGGAAATCCCACCATGACATCCTTAAGGGCTTCAGAAAGACCCTAACACTGAATTTGGTTCATCATAAAGCAATCCAAGCGCCAGAAAAAACGCATCAACATCACGCAATGCAGGATCTCCTGGCGCAAGGGAAAATGCCCAGTCTTGAGGGTCACCACGCAACAAAGAAATAATGATTTTTACTTGTTGAGCGGGGTCACCAGAGGAGACGGGGTTTCAAAGCTAGAAACAGTTTACAATTATTTTTGAAATTCAAGAACCTAGATCTATCCCCAGAAAATAAGTCAGGAATAGGAATTCTAGGCTCCAACATAGGATTCTGAACCACAAAATCTTGAATGCTCTGTACCCTTGCAGTGAGATGATCCACACAAGAGGACAGACCCTGAATGTCCATATCTACACCTGTGTCCTGAACCACCCAAAGGTCTAGGGGAAAAGAAAGACAAAACACAGTTCAAAGAAAAAAAATGGTCTCAGAAGTTCTCTTATCCCTCTATTGAGATGCATTAATACTTTGGGCCAGCTGTACTGTTATGACCTGGTGGTTAGGAGCACCCGGAATGACCTGATAGTTAAACCTCATACAGGACGAGCTCTGGGATGTGGGAGCTCTGCTGACCGCAAGCCCTAATCCTATCACACACACTAGAAATAGCCGTGGAGCGCTCTTGACCAGACCTAGGCGCCTCGTCACAGCCTAAGAACTATCTAGCCCTAGAGATAGAAAATAAAGCCTACCTTGCCTCAGAGAAATTCCCCAAAGGTAAAGGAAGCCCCCCACATATATTGACTGTGAGTAAAGATGAAAGTCACAAACACAGAAATGAAACAGGTTTCAGCAAAGGGAGGCCAGACTTACTAAATAGACAGAGGATAGGAAAGGTAACTTTGCGATCAGCACAAAACCTACAAAAGACCACGCAGAGTGTGCAAAAAAGACCTCCGCACCGACTCACGGTGCGGAGGGGCCACTCTGCATCCTAGAGCTTCCAGCTAGCAAGACAAAATCATGATAACCAGCTGGACAAGAAAACAGTGAACAAATAATGACTATCAGGAACTCAGCTTCTGCAGGAGAAGGCAGGTCACCAGAGAGATCCAGGAGCGAACTGAACAAATGCAAAAACATTGACAGCTGGCATGGAGTAACGATCTGAGAGGAGTTAAATAGAGCAGCCAACCAAAGGATAAACCACGTCACCTGTGTAAGGAACCTCAGAAGCAGCAGCTTCACTCATAGCCACCAGAGGGAGCCCATAGACAGAACTCGCCGAAGTACCATTCACGACCACAGGAGGGAGTTTGACAACAGAATTCACAACCCTGCCCCTCAACCCAGCACAACCGCAGATTTGACAACTGGAACTTTGGCCCACATGGCGGATTATGCCTTACGTATCCTCAAAAGGGACCCACGCATTATTAAAATGATGACCGATGACGATTACTGGTTGGCCTGCCTCCTTGATCCTCGCTATAAAGGCAAATTGCAAAATATTATGCCACATGAGAACCTGGAACAAATATTAGCAACCAAACAATCAACTCTTGTTGACCGTTTGATTCAGGCATTCCCAGCACACAGCGCCGGTGATGGTTCTCACACGAGCTGCAGGGGGCAGCAGACCAGAGGTGTTAGAGGTGCACAAATCAGAAGTGGCGTTGTTTTCTGACCTGGTTGTGGAGTGATTTTGCAATGACCGCAGACAGGACAGGTACTGCAGAATCAATTCAAAGTGACAGGAGACAACATTTGTCCAGTATGGTTACTAACTATTTTTCATCCCATATCGATGTTCTCCCTCAACCGTCATTCCCATTTGATTACTGGGCATCCAAATTAGACACCTGGCCAGAATTGGCAGAATATGCATTGCAGGAGCTTGCTTGCCCAGCAGCTAGTGTGCTATCAGAAAGAGTATTCAGTGCTGCTGGTTCAATATTAACCGAAAAAAGGACTCGTCTGGCTACCCAAAATGTTGATGATCTAACCTTCATTAAAATGAACCATTCCTGGATTTCGAATTATTTTGCCCCACCTTTCCCGGCTGACACCTAGCTTTCCTATGAAAAGGTCTTGCTTGTGGACTGGTCTGACTGAGTTTTCCAATCGCATAATTTGCAGCAGCTGTTTGTCCAGCATACGACATGTTTACACCTCCCTAAATGGGCAAACTCCCCCCACGGGGCCGTGGTCTCGCCACTTGGCGCAAGCACCCGTGAGAGTGCCGTTTGTCTGAAGAGGTGGGTGTGCACGCTTTTGGTCGACGGCACTGCCACTGGGTCCCTCATAGTACAATAAAGTGTCTCTGGTGGTGGTGGCACGCAACCAACGTCAGACACACCGTTGTAACCTGAGGGGCCCTGGGCCTGTACCGCCGGCCACAAGACAGTCCCCCCCCCAGCTCAAACAGTACTCTACCACTTGCAAAATTATCTCTCACAGCTCCACCAATGTTTAGTCTATGCGCTGACATCCTTCAATGCCTGGCACTGACAATACCAATTTGTTCACATGTATGATGTTACTTAAAATAGTCAGGGGCAGTGTCCTATATTTACACCAGTAAATACTTAGCGCCAAATTACTAGGTCTGAAACTCAGCAGAGGAGCCCACCCCTGTACCTAAGTATGCCACCCTTTTGTTTTTTGGTTTTGTTGTATTGCGAGACATTAACATCTATTTATTTTTTGGGAGTACTAACTGTTAGGAGTCGAGTTTCCTTTGCTGCACAGGGGGAATCTCGATCCGTGTCTGCTGCGGTCTCCCATTAGGCATCGGCCGCAGTGGGGCCTGCTCAGCGGAGGCGTCGCTCCCAGCGTCTCGCTGGGACTGATTCTGTGCAGAGGGTTACTGCTGCCTTTTCTGGCTCTCCTGTTGTACCCTTCACTGATCTGCGACGAGCGGGCTTATCTGGGACTAAGTCCTTATTTGCACACACTGAGCATGCCCAGGGCAAGATCTCCCGTTGGAGATCGAGGGTCACATGCTCAGGTACTGCAGCACGTCCCATTGGTCCTCCAGGAAGGTCCTGAAAGGGCAAAACTTCGGTAACAGCTTCCTGTGCTGCAACTATATAAGCTGCGCATGACCGCACGGCCATGCGCTAGTATTGTCTTGAAAATATATGTGTGTGTGTAGATGGATGTATGTCGAAGGATGAAAGCTCCTAAGTATCCCTCCCTAGTGTTGTTGTCTGTTTGCGGATGATGGTAGCTATCTAGCGCCCGACTAGCCATCAGCACAAAACACACATAACAGCGTCTAGTTGCTGTGACTGCCTGTACGGCGCCGTGCGCTTTCCTTACCCAAGCCTGGGTGGTTAGCGGCGTCCGTTTGTGCGGCACCGCACGCACACTCGTGCCATTTTATATTATTGTTTCTGTCTCTCTGACACCCCAGTTGTGGTGTCGAGTGCATGAGGTCTTTGAACCCAAATCCTGTGTCTTGGGATTGTGTTCTGAGACTTCTTGCTTGCGCTCTATGTGCGGTACCACGGCCCTGTGACGCAACAGGGTTCGCTTCCTTCACACAGGGTGAAGTTAACCCATGTGGGTATACTTATTGTACCGCCATATCGTCTGTCTCTACTAGCAGCAGGGTTTTCACCTGCACGGTGGACCTCGGACTGCGAACGCACCTAATACCATAACATCTGATTCCTGGTGCGTTCCGCCAGTCCCTAACAGAATACTAGCGCCAAGGTCTGGCTAGTAATGACGGACGATCAGCGTTCACAGCGGTACATCCAGCAGCTGGATGGTAGGTTGGCGGCTCTAGAGCGTGCAACCTCAGCTGTGGACGTTACTGCTGTCGCTGTTCAGGCTGCAAGTGCAGTTGCAGCCAGTTTGTCCGCTGCCACCCCTGCTCCAACCTTATCCCGTCTCCCACTTCCAGACAAGTTTGCTGGTGACAGTAAGCTATGTCGGGGATTCGTGAGCCAGTGCTCCATACATCTCGAGCTGCTGGCTGCACGTTTTCCTTCGGAACGGGCGAGGGTGGGATTCATTTTGTCTCTTTTGTTGGGCAGGGCGTTGGAGTGGGCAATGTCGCTTTGGGAACGTGGTGATCGTGTGGTACAGAGTGCTCCTATCTTCCTGGACGCTCTGAGGCAGGTCTTTTTGGGACCCCGTGTCACCCACGATACCGCGCTCCAATTGTTGGCAATTACTCAGGCTTCGTCCATGGTCAGCCAGTTCGCCATCCTATTCCGGACTCTAGCTTCTGAGCTGGAATGGCCGGATAAAGTCCTTATTCCGGTGTTCTGGAAAGGACTGGCAGATCATGTAAAGGACGCCTTGGCCACCAGGGAGATTCCCGCCACACTGGAGGAGCTTATTACTATAGCTACCCGCATCGATCTCCGTTTTAACGAGCGGAGGTTGGAGCGGACCCAGTGTAGGCAGAGGTTTCGGCTGGCTCCCACCTTTGCCAAACCTCTAGAATCTCCTGTTATGGCGTCCGACTCCCATGAGGCCATGGAGGTTTCTCGAGCGGGACCTAGGTCTCAGACCGCTCGAGTACCTGGGGTGTGTAAAAATTGCCAGCAACCGGGACATTACGCTAATAAATGTCCACGGCGGTCGGGAAAATGATCGCGTCTAGTGACCATTGGAGGAGGTTCACTGGACACAGCGGCATTTTCCTCCAAATTGTCCTTTAAAGGGACAATCCTGTTAGGCACATCCACTCTTACAGTAGAGCTTTGTGTGGATTCAGGAGCAGAAGGAAATTTTATGTCTTCTGCTTTTGCTCTGCTCCACGCAGTACCTCTGGTTATGCTTGCCAAACCAGTAACCGTTAGAGTGGTGAATGGGTCGACACTTCCGTTACAGATCACACATCAGACTGTCCCTTTCACGTTAGCCATGTCCCCATCCCACCAGGAGATTATTTCCCTTCTTGTCCTTCCCGAGGGAATGGATGAGATTCTGCTGGGAATGCCCTGGCTCCGTTTCCACTCCCCACATATTGAGTGGACCTCTGGGAGGATATTGGGTTGGAGTGAATCCTGTAAGGGCATATGTGTGAAAGAGTGCGTTCAGGTTTCCACCACTGAGATACCCGCAGATCTCTCTACTCTCCCCAAATACTATTGGTCTTATGCAGACGTCTTCTCCAAAAAGGCCGTGGAGACCCTTCCTCCTCACCGTCCCTATGACTGTCCTATAGATCTCTTGCCTGGAGCAGAACCTCCTCGGGGACGTGTCTATCCCCTCTCTCTCCCGGAAACGGAGGCTATGTCCAAATACATCCAGGAGAATTTGGCAAGAGGGTTTATTAGGAAGTCAGTGTCACCAGCAGGGGCAGGGTTCTTCTTTGTACAGAAGAAGAATGGAGAATTGCGTCCTTGCATAGACTACAGGGGTCTTAATGCCATCACCGTTAAGAATAAGTACCCGCTGCCCCTGATTTCTGAGCTTTTTGATAGGCTACGGGGAGCTAAGGTATTTACCAAATTAGACCTGCAGGGAGCTTATAACCTGATTCGCATCCGTGAGGGGGACGAATGGAAGACGGCGTTTAACACCAGAGATGGGCACTATGAGTATCTGGTGATGCCCTTCGGGCTCTGTAATGCCCCAGCCATTTTCCAAGACTTTGTCAACGACATCTTCCGGGATATGCTTTCCACCTCGGTCGTAGTCTATCTGGATGATATTCTCATCTTCTCTCCAGATATTGACTCCCACCGGAGAGATGTTGGCAGAGTCTTTGACCTCTTACGGGCAAACTCTCTTTACGCAAAGTTGGAAAAGTGTGTGTTTGAGCAGGAGTCTTTACCTTTCCTGGGCTATATCATCTCTGCCCAGGGATTGGCTATGGATCCTGCCAAACTACAGGCTGTGATGGACTGGCAAGAACCCCATTCACTTAAAGCGGTGCAGCGCTTTATGGGGTTCATTAATAATTACTGCCAGTTCATTCCCCATTTCTCAACTTTGGTAGCTCCCTTGGTAGCCCTCACCAAGAAGGGAGCAAATCCCAAAGTGTGGTCTGAAGAGGTCTCCAGAGCCTTTTCTTCTACTAAGTCTCATTTTGCTAGCGCTCCCATCCTACATCGTCCCGATGTCGATAAGCCGTTTATAATGGAGGTGGATGCCTCTTCCGTTGGTGCTGGAGCAGTCCTCTTCCAAAAGGATGCTCAAGGTCGGAAGCATCCGTGCTTCTTCTTCTCCAAGACCTTCACACCAGCGGAGAGGAATTATTCCATCAGGGACAGGGAGTTGCTAGCGATGAAATTGGCTTTCTCAGAGTGGAGACATCTCTTGGAGGGGGCTCGTTTTCCCTTTCAAGTTTTTACAGACCACAAAAATTTGCTATATTTGCAAACAGCCCAGCGGCTAAATTCTCACCAGGCCAGATGGTCCTTATTCTTCTCCCGATTCCACTTCACCCTCCATTATCTCGCTGGGGAGAAGAATATTCGAGCTGATGCTCTTTCTCGCTCTGTTGTGTCATCTGCGGAGGAGGAAGGAGAGCTTCGGCTTATTGTTCCTTCTGAGAGCTTGAGAACCGTGGCTCCGGTGTCGCTTGAGTCTGTGCCTCCGGGCAAGACTTTTGTGCCCATAAATTTGCGACCGGAGGTTCTCTCTTGGGCTCATTCCTCCAGGGTGGGTGGACACTTTGGGACAAAAAGGACATCGGAGCTGCTGGCGAGGACGTACTGATGGCCGCATATGCTCCGAGATGTCAGAGATTACGTTCTGGCGTGTGTCTCATGCGCCAAAAATAAGTCTCCTCGACAACGGCCGTCTGGGTTACTCTATCCCTTGCCGGTGGCAGACAGGCCCTGGGAGATGGTCGGGATGGACTTTGTAGTGGGTTTGCCCAAGTCTCGCGGCTGTACCGTCATTTGGGTTATTACCGATCATTTCTCGAAAATGGTGCATTTGGTGCCGGTCCCACAGTTTACCTTCTGCACGGGCCTTGGCAGCGTTGTTCATAAGGCACATCTTCCGCCTACACGGCATGCCAGACAAAATTGTCAGTGACCGGGGTCCCCAGTTTGCGTCTCGGTTCTGGAGAGAGCTTTGTCATCTTCTCAGCATTGAGTTAAATCTCTCTTCCGCATATCATCCCGAGACGAATGGGTTGGTAGAGAGGGCCAATCAGACTCTGGTCACATATCTACGACATTTTGTTTCTGCCAGGCAGGATGACTGGGCATCTTTATTACCATGGGCAGAGTTCGCCCTTAATAACGCTGTAGCCGACTCCACCGGTCAGACCCCTTTCCTCCTTAATTACGGCCAGCATCCGCGGGTTCCTGTGCCTATGCCCGTGTCCTCTGCTGACTCCAGGGTGGCAGACTGGGCAGTGGAGCCACGGGACATTTGGGACCACACTCAAGATGCCATTCGGGCCTCGAAGGAGAGAATGAGGTCCTCCGCCGATGCACATCGGCGCCCTGCCCCGACCTTTGCTCCTGGCGATTTAGTGTGGCTCTCCGCCCGTAACATCAGGCTGCATGTAGAGTCCACTAAGTTTGTACCTCGCTACTTGGGTCCCTTCAAGGTCCTCGAACAGGTTAATCCTGTGGTCTACCGTCTGGCCCTTCCTCCACGCCTTGGTATCACCGACACCTTTCATGTGTCCCTCCTTAAGCCCGTATACATGTCTCGGTTTTCTGAGTCATATGCCGAGACATCGGGTTCGTCTACGGACGATTTCGAGGTGAACGCTATTTTGGGGTGCAAGGTGGTACGTGGCAAAAAATTTTATTTGGTGGACTGGAAGGGTTATGGTCCTGAGGACAGGTCCTGGGAGCCTGCTGAGCACATTCGGGCTCCGCAGCTCATTGCTGCCTTCGAGCGTAGCGAGGCCCAAGGAGGGGGGGCCCTAGGAGGGGGGGTAATGTTAGGAGTCGAGTTTCCTCTGCTGCACAGGGGGAATCTCGATCCGTGTCTGCTGCAGTCTCCCATTCGGCATCGGCCGCAGTGGGGCCTGCTCAGCGGAGGCGTCGCTCCCAGCGTCTCGCTGGGACTGATTCTGTGCAGAGGGTTACTGCTGCCTTTTCTGGCTCTCCTGTTGTACCCTGCACTGATCTGCGGCGAGCGGGCTTCTCTGGGACTAAGTCCTTATTTGCACACACTGAGCATGCCCAGGGCAAGATCTCCCGTTGGAGATCGAGGGTCACATGCTCAGGTACTGCAGCACGTCCCATTGGTCCTCCAGGAAGGTCCTGAAAGGGCAAAACTTCGGTAACAGCTTCCTGTGCTGCAACTATATAAGCTGCGCATGACCGCACGGCCATGCGCTAGTATTGTCTTGAAAATATATGTGTGTGTGTAGATGGATGTATGTCGAAGGATGAAAGCTCCTAAGTATCCCTCCCTAGTGTTGTTGTCTGTTTGCGGATGATGGTAGCTATCTAGCGCCCGACTAGCCATCAGCACAAAATACACATAACAGCGTCTAGTTGCTGTGACCGCCTGTACGGCGCCGTGCGCTTTCCTTACCCAAGCCTGGGTGGTTAGCGGCGTCCGTTTGTGCGGCACCGCACGCACACTCGTGCCTTTTTATATTATTGTTTCTGTCTCTCTGACACCCCAGTTGTGGTGTCGAGTGCATGAGGTCTTTGAACCCAAATCCTGTGTCTTGGGATTGTGTTCTGAGACTTCTTGCTTGCGCTCTATGTGCGGTACCGTGGCCCTGTGACGCAACAGGGTTCGCTTCCTTCACACAGGGTGAAGTTAACCCATGTGTGTATACTTATTGTACCGCCATATCGTCTGTCTCTACTAGCAGCAGGGTTTTCACCTGCACGGTGGACCTCGGACTGCGAACGCACCTAATACCATAACATCTGATTCTTGGTGCGTTCCGCCAGTCCCTAACACTAACTGTCAGTCACTCCTTACAATCGGCCTCCGCTGACAACACCAATGCTGCCTGTGTACCCCTGCAAGATAATTCCAAGTGCATAGAGCCTACTTTTGTTATGTTAGGCCTACTAAGTCTGTCTGTGGTCCATAATAGAAATTGTCCTTCACTGACCACACCACTGCTGCCCGTGCACCCCTGGAACCTATTTTAAAGTGCCTACAGCCTACTTTTCTTATGTTAGGCCTACTAAGCCTGTCTGCGGTCCCTCCTTCCAATAGTCCTCCACTGACCAGACCAATGCTGGCCGTGTACCCCTGGAACCTATTTGAAATTGCATAGAGCATCCTTTTTATAATTGTAGGCGTACTAAGTCTGTCTGCGGTCCATAATAGAAATTGTCCTTCACTGACCACACCACTGCTGCCCGTGTACCCCTGGAACCTATTTTAAAGTGCCTACAGCCTACTTTTCTTATGTTAGGCCTACTAAGCCTGTCTGCGGTCCCTCCTTCCAATAGTCCTCCTCTGACCAGACCAATGCTGGCCGTGTACCCCTGGAACCTATTTTAAATTGCATAGAGCATCCTTTTTTTAATTGTAGGCGTACTAAGTCTGTCTACGGTCCATAATTGAAATTGTCCTCCACTGACTAGACCAATGCTGGCCGTGTACCCCTGGAACCTAGTTGAAAGTGCATAGAGCCTACTTTTTTTCTTTATTTTATATTTATAAAGCCCAGATGAACTACGCTGTACCACGGTACGAGCTACCCAGTCGACACTTCTTTTGCGAGAAAAGCCATCCCAGCCCTCCACCAGCATGTAAAAGTCCGCATTGTCCATGCACTCAGGCAATCTAAGAGTAGAAAGGTGCACCTGACAACAGACGCATGGACCAGTAGGCATGTCCACGGAAGGTTACGTGTCCATTACGGCACATTACTAAGTCTGTCTGCAGTCCCTAATTCAAATTGTCCTCCGCTGACCACACCAATGCTGCCTGTGTACCCCTGTAACCTTTTTTAAACTGCATTGAGCCAAAGTTTTTGTTTAAGGCCTACTACCTGTGTCTGTTTGCGCCACTCAATACAGCTGTCCTCCTCGGAAAAAAGCTGAGCGTCAATTGTCTGGTTTTCAGCCTATAGGAATTTGAAAACTGCATTGGGGCTACTACTTCGGTAGGGCCTACTAACGGTGTCTGCCACTCCAAGGTGTTCTCCTGGTAGCATTTCCTGAGTTTCCATTTTACAGGTTCTCGTTGAAGAGTTTTTTAATTTAAAAACTGCAGTGGGCCTACTTGTTTGGTTGGGTTCTAGAAACGGTCTGCCGCTCCAAGGTGTTCTCCAGGTTGCCTTTCCTTAGCTTCAATTTTGAGGCTCTCGTTAAATTTTGTAATATAACAATGCATTTGGCCTACTTGTTTTGTTGGCCCTACTAACGGTGTCTGCCGCTCCTTGCTGTTCTCCACTGAACAAACCAGTGCCGCCTGTTTACTTCTGTTTCCAATTTTGAACTGCATTTAGCCTACTTACTGATTTGGGCCTACTCACTGTGTCAGCCTCTCATAACAGTTGTCCTCCACTGAACAAAGCAATGCCCCCTGGTTAGTCCTGTTACCAATTTTGAACTGCATTTAGCCCACTTTATTATTTGGGCCTATATCTGTGTTTCCTCCTCATCCTGCCCATTGCCCAGCCAGTGATAGATGAGTCTGCTGATACATTGCCCCAGACCACTACATTCCCCTTGCACGCTACCCAGCCAGAATCTGACCCTGCTGAAATTCAGGTTCCCCTTCCCACATACTATACCACCTTACAAGGGGACAAAGAGGAAGGTGAAGATGAAAGTGCAAGTTCCATCATCAGGTGGGGGTGGGGCATACTCGTTGGCGATGTCACTGGCACAGGGCCCCTCATAGTACGCAAAAGTGTCGCTGCCGGTGGGAGGCGCCCCCGCCGTGCAAACACACCACCGTACTTTGAGGGGCCCTGCGCCAATGCCAACGAGTGCCCCCCCCCTGCTTGCTCAGGATCACAGCACTTGCAAAGTTTAAATACAAACCTCGCCCTGCTCCACTGCCGTGACGTGGTCCAGATTTCCTGGGCCCACAAAATACTCGAACCAGCCCTACCCCCAACAACTTTAGCCAAATGACCCCCAATTTCCAATGCCTAACTATTATTGTAAGGGAAATTAAGATTGACAAGTTTCATTAAGAAGAATGGATGTTTTTGCCATTAAAATGGGCACTCTAGGTGTTTTCCTGGCCCCCACTCACTGCCGACTATGCTGCCCCATTGACTTGCATTGGGTTTCGTGTTTCGGTCGATCCCGACTTTACGACATAATCGGCCGATTTCACTCGACCCGACTTTTGCGAAACCCAACTCGACTCTAAAAAAGTCAAGGTCGCTCAACCCTAGTACTGTATAAAAGAAAGTGAGCTTAATAAATATGCATGTTTAACCCAAGGACAGTGTGAATGTCTGGTGACACCAAGTTGTTAATTTATTCATTCATTTCCAGAAATAAAAGAGGACATAACTGCATAAAGCAGGCATAGGAAAAGATGTTCCACAATTGTTATGTCATGGAGAATATGAGTATTTACTAAAAAAAGACATGTAAGGAGATCTCTCAAGTTTTTCTTAACAGCGACTAATCATCACAACTTTACTGTCATTAATTAATTGTTGGGTATTAATTTGGGTAATTGGATGGTAAATAGAACTAATGAAAAATGATATAAAATTAAAATACCTTGTATCAGTTTAGATAATTTATAAAGCAAATACATATTGAAAAATGCAAAAAAAAAAAAATAAACAAGTCAGGAAAAAAATCTTTAACCCCTTTCTGACCTCGGACGGGATAATACGTCCGAGGTCAGAAGCCCCGCTTTGATGCGGGCTCCGGCGGTGAGCCCGCATCAAAACCGGGACATGTCAGCTGCTTTGAACAGCTGACTTGTGCCCGTAATAGGCGCGGGCAGAATCGCGATCTGCCCGCGCCTATTAACTAGTTAAATGTCGCTGTCAAATGCAGACAGCGGCATTTAACTACCATATCCGGCCAGGCGGCCCGAAATGATGGCATCGCCGACCCCCGTCACATGATCGGAGGTCGGCGATGCTTCTCCATTGTAACCATAGAGGTCCTTGAGACCTCTATGGTTACTGATCCCCGGCAGCTGTGAGCGCCACCCTGTGGTCGGCACTCACAGTACACCTGATTTTCTGCTACATAGCAGCGAACAGCAGATCGCTGCTATGTAGCAGAGGCGATTGGGTTGTGCCTGCTTCTAGCCTCCTATAAAGGCTATTGAATCATGGCAAAAGTAAAAAAAAAAGTTAAAAAAAAATGTGAAAAAAATAAAAAAAATATAAAAGTTTAAATCGCCCCCCTTTCGCCCCAATCAAAATAAATCAATTAAAAAAATCAAATCTACACATATTTGGTATCGCCACGTTCAGAATCACCCGATCTATCAAGTAAAAAAAAGCATTAACCTGATCGCTAAACAACATAGCGAGAAAAAAATTCGAAATGCCAGAATTACGTTTTTTTGGTCGCCGCTACATTGCACTAAAATGCAATAACGGGCGATCAAAAGAACGTATCTACACCAACATGCTATAATTAAAAATGTCATCTCGGCACGCAAAAAATAAGCCCTCACCTGACCCCAGATCATGAAAAATGAAGACGCTACTAGTATTGGAAAATGGCGCAATTTTTAAATTTTTTTTAGCAAAGTTTGGAAATTTTTTTCGCCACTTAGGTAAAAAATAACCTAGTCATGTTAGGTGTCTATGAACTCGTACTGGCCTGGAGAATCACAATGGCAGGTCAGTTTTTAGCATTTAGTGAATCTAGCAAAAAAGCCAAACAAAAAACAAGTGTGGGACTGCACTTTTTTTGCAATTTCACCGCACTTGGAATTTTTTTCCCGTTTTCTAGTACACGACATGCTAAAACCAATGATGTCGTTCAAAAGTACAACTCGTCCAGCAAAAAATAAGCCCTCAGATGGCCAAATTGACGGAAAAATAAAAAAGTTATGGCTCTGGGAAGGAGGGGAGTGAAAAACGAACACGGAAAAACGAAAAATCCCAAGGTCATGAAGGGGTTAAAGAAAAGAACACATATTTTGACCCGTTTGTGAAAATTTGATATTTTATATTTACTATTTTATGATTAA
Organism: Ranitomeya imitator; assembly: GCF_032444005.1. Classification (NCBI taxonomy): domain Eukaryota; kingdom Metazoa; phylum Chordata; class Amphibia; order Anura; family Dendrobatidae; genus Ranitomeya; species Ranitomeya imitator. The sequence continues at coordinate 232,529,289 of NC_091286.1, read as the reverse complement.
TGATGTACTAAAGTACAGTATGATGATAAAAAATTATCATCATCTTAGAAAAATCTCCCAAGCTGCAACATCTATAATCAATGATTACAGTAGTTTGGCAGGGTATTTTCTCTATGTTGCATGAAGGTGTCTCTTCGTATGGTCTGTGCTTGGAGATCTGACCAAAATGGTTGACTTAATGAAACCTTTCAATAAAGAAAATATTTCATTTAACATTCTCAGTGAAAGCGAGTAATGTATGACAATCTTCATCAGGATAGATAGCACTCTACTGCATTGTCAATCTTTGTTTCAGAACGTTAGGTCTTGGCTATTACTGATTGTAAATTACCTATTTGACTTTCCAGCACTCTTCCATTTTATTCTGGCACATGATTTACACAGCAAACTGACTAAGAGAACAGAAGTCCTTCAAAACATTGCTTCATTTTGAGAGCTATTTAGGGTTGTATTATTAGAAGCAAATGCAGACTATGAGCCAATCAAATCTCTTGGCTTTACCATTCAGATTCCTCTTTAAGGAAAATGCGATGTTAAATCTGGCACCGAGTTCAGTATCGTTCCATTGTGATGATATAATAACAATCTGTTGCAATTCGCAAAGTTAAAAAATAGAAAGTTAGAGCCGCTTGTTAAACATTATAATCGTTTGTATTTTTATGCATTTTTTTCCAAAATGTTCCTGTCTATTTTCAAAGCTTTGTTTATTCAAACTATTGCTTTATGTCTGCTGCTCCACTTAATCCCATCCAAAATGTACTTCTATTTCCAAAATTACAATTAGCCGCCCAACATGATCTATAATATTTCTGAGTTAACAAAAAGATGATTTAGCTATGCAATCACATTTTGGAAGCTGCAAATTTGAATTCTATCATCAGCCTACATTCTCCCATAGTGGAAGATGAATTGACACTTTAGAGTGGCTCTATATCCATCTGTTGCCACAAAGTGCATAATGTACTATGCAAACATGGAACTGGAAACTTAACATCATGTAGGTCTTTCCAGCTTGATTTTTCCCATAACTGTTGTGAGGAATGGCACCAGAGAAATCATGCAGAATCCCACTGCTGCCACCACATGTGAAGAACCCGTACCTCACCATCCTGCTTGACGTCACTATTGTGTCCGAGGGATCAAATGGTATGCTCTTCTCACTTGCATCAACTTGTCGTTCCACACCCCCTGGGGACATGTCACATGTAAGGTCAACTTGGCACAGTTTTAAACAGACACCCCTATTCACACGGGCCCAGGGAGGTACTGGGAGGGAGTAACTGGGAGTTACTGACATGGCACCACACTCGCTCACAACCCTGAGAGGTCCCTTTCATTAGTACCAGTGAAATAGCACCAGGTCAGCCTGCTAGGACTGCCACCAATTCCTCGTTACGTATAAGCCCAGTCCGTTAATGGGATTATATTGGGCTAGAAACCAGCCCCGGAACCATGGAAAGTTCAGCCAAGAAAACAGACTTGTGGATTCGTGGAGCAAAATAAAAGCGTACCCAAGGTTAAGATATATATTTAGTCACCTTATGGGCACACTAGACAAAACAATATATACATAATGGTTATACTTATACAGTGGTCAGATATGCAAATACAAATAGCGGTAGTACAAAGTATGCGGAATGTAATAGTCATTTAACAGTCAGATGAAAGAGCTGGCATGTTGGGGAGGTGCTGCCACATGGGAAGCTTGTGGTCCCCCCTGTTTCTTGACTTCTCCGTGTCACAGTTCCACCCCTAAATGTGTTTGGGATGCAGCTACTGACAGCTCAGCTGTCCAATATGGTACAGGGGTATGCTGAGCTGTTGGTATGTTAATTGACAGCTCAGCCGTCCAGTCTGAAACTGGGAGGTGCTGGCTGTCTTCAGGTGTTCATTGTCTCAGGTGATTGCCAGGCTGCTTAACTGGGCTGTTTCTACCAGATCTCTGCCAGATGTAAATTCAGCTTCTGTGTGGTTTGTCTCTCTGTGCCTAGTGTTCTGTGTTTTGATCTTTTGTTGCCTGACCTTGCTCTGAACATCCATCTGTTTAACCCCTTCTGATCCTCTGGTTTTCTGACCTTGGAACATTACCTAACTATGCCTTTTGTCTCTTCCTTCTGTTTATAACATACCCTCTTGGCTTCTGACTTCAGACTCCTTGACTATTCCATCTTACGCCTTGTCAGTGAGAAGTGACTCAGCATCACACTCTCCACACGATATGTCGTTGTGACCTCCCTGGAAAAAAGGCATAGACCATGCCTTACACAAGCATTTAACCCCTTTGGGTCACTCCCTTACTGCCACCTGGGCTGGACCTAAATCCACCCCCCTTGCATCTAGCAGCTAAGAACTTCTAACATGTGTCATAATAACTCCTAGTGAGGCAGTTTTTGTGCGATTGGATGCGTCCGAGCCCCTGATACATGCTAAGACCAAACACGGATTCGCTACCTTAATCCTACTAGTCATGCTACGTACCTCACCAAGAAAAATGAAAAATATTTTGATGACAGGGCCCCACTTAATTTACAGGCCAAAGGACAAACTAAACCCCTAAAATGTAACCTTTTATGGTAAAGCTGAGCCATCATAGTAACCGCCCTTTTAAGGGCTAATCGTTTGCAGCAAATACAGTCTACATGTAGCCTAGGGAAGGAGAGAGAGAGTTGCAGGAGCAGGAAGAGTGACAGAATTCAGTCTATAGACAAGGATTAGGCCTGTGCAGTCCATTGGGTGCTGGAAAAATTGAGGTCCTTTTTTGTGTTATGTAACACACCCTAAAATCGTTGAAACATTTCCTTGGCTACATTTCTCAGCCAAACACTATTTGATAGTGTGGAGTAAATTTCTGTGATCTCTTAACGTGAACAAAAGCCTTTCAAAATTTTGTAGGCTTCCATTTCTCAGACAATGTTACTGTACATGGTCTGTGAACATTTCTGTGATCTGTAAGGCTGTGTGAAAACATTGCGGATTTTATTGCGGATCCACAGCGTTTTTGCCACTTGGAATTGCACCAAATCCGCAAAGGGTAGCTCAAGCAATGTTAATCAATGGGAATCCAGAATTGGTGTGTACATGCTGCGGAAAATTCGGCACTGATTCGCAGCATTTTATTTTCCACAGCAGGTCAATTCTTTTTGCTGATCTGCAGAGTTTCTGCACCCATTGACTTACATTCAGTCTGTCAAATCCACAGCTAAACCACAGGTGCAAAAAGGTCTGCGGATTTGCTGCAGATTTGCTGCCAAAACTGCTGCGGAAAGGAAGGCGGAAGAGTGTGTGGGCAGAGAATATCTGTGTGGGCAGAGAATACAATATGTGTGAGTGGAGACTATGTGCTTGTCTGTCTGTAGGGGTCTGTCTGCGTGTGTCTGCGTGTGTCTGCGGGTGTCTGTCTGCGGGTGTCTGTGCGGGTGTCTGTCTGTGTGTGTCTGTGTATTTGCAGCTGTGTGCGGGTGTCTGTGTGTGTTTGCGTGTCTGTCTGTTGGTGTCTGTGTGTGTGTGTAGCCAGGCATCGTCTGATGGGACTACTACTCCCATCCGGCTACGTCTGCTGTCACATATAACAGTGACAGCATGAGCCGATGATGGGACAGTAGTCCCTTCATCTGGTGACTGTGTTAAATTGTAAAACAAAAAAGCCCCACATTCATATGTGGCACCCCAGGAGTCCGGATGCCACAGTGGTATTGCCTGCCTCCCAGGGAGGGTGATGCCATGCCTGGAAGCGAGAAGGAATCCCCTTAGCAGGTAACACTCACAAACAACACTTTGCTAACTCCAGGCCAGAAGGGGGAGCTCTTAACCCGGTTTCAGGGAAGCTTCCCTATAAGTTCTGACTTGGAGGAGGACTTAGAAGTCAGTCTGTGTGAGAGAGTGAAGGGAGAGAAAGCACGTGAGGAGAGAGAAATTAGGAGTGGAGCTGCGATTGAGCTCACCCCCAGGATTGAGTGCAAGTAACCGGACAAAGGGGTCCGAGGTTGTATGGGAACTGTATGCCCCACAGCTGAAACCGGAGGGCAGGAGATTGCAGGTCTCCTGGCTACAACTCACACCCGAAGGCAGAGCAGCAGATTAGAGCCCGGAGACACCACGAGTGAGGGACACCTGTAAAAAGGCTCGAGCTGCCTGCCATGCAGGTAGTGTTCCACCTGAGGGACAGATTGAGAGAGGGGCTTGAGGAAAGCTAATGCATCAAGAACCCAGAATTCAGTGCAGAAAGAAAGGCTTCTAAACTCACCTGGCTAGGGGGATTCCGAACTGTTTCCAGGCTACCCAGATCTTCAAAGATCACCTGTAAACTGTGCCAGGACTGCACTGGAAATTAATAGGTAAATAGACTGCAAGTCCTGTGTCCTCCAATTATTTCCTGCACCCCATCATCTACAACCCTTCATAGACTGTCCTGATAACCCTAGGGCCTCTGCACCACCTGTGGGGAGCAAAACGATCTAAGCTGCATCACTATCAGCCCCAGCGGATCCCTTTAAGAAGCGTCGGCCATCCCTGGCCGAGTACCACAGGTGGCATCACGAACATTACTACATTAGACTTTATTTCCACTTCCATTTGTCCCCTTTAACTGGACACCCAGGGCCACGGACCGGGTCACTGTCACTGTGACCACCCCTTTAAGGACTGTGCCGGCCCGGTAAGAAGAACCCCATGGCCCTAGCAGGTACTCCATATACTCAGCAAACACCTAATCCCCGACTCCGCGTCTCCTGCAGCAAAAATAAAATAATAAACGAACATATGCACCCTGTCCACCGTATTCCATGTACCAAATGTCCCATGACAATCTCACTTGTAGAACAGTCACATCGGAAGATGTGACTGCTCTACCCAGCCTCCAGTGATACACTGACAGGAGGTGATCCTCCGGTAGTGTATCACTGCACCACCATGAGAGTTCACTGCAGTTCATGCTGTCACTTGTAGTGTCGTAAGTGAGAGCACAAACTCCTGTGAACTCTCAGTGATAAAATGTAGGAGTGATTATCTCTTGTCAGTGTATTTCCGGAGGCTGAGTAGTGCAGCCACATCTCATGTGCCTGTTCTACATGTGAGATTGTCGTGGGACACTTGTTATTAAATGGAATATGGAGGACAGGGAGTATTTATTGTCATTGTTGTGGACAGGGTTCCTCCTTTTGGTTTGGGGAGGGCTATATCTACCCCCCTTCATCTGCGGATCCTTGTCAGTGATACATCTGTCTTGGCTGTGTGTCTGACCCCCTGGTGTGCTTGCATACTGGTTAGTCCCATTGCTTTCTTGTGTATTACTCTGCCTGTGGACAGGGTTCCATCTCCCGTCAAGGTGGTGGCTATTGACTCCTCTCCTCTCACCCAAGAGGGACACAGGGAATTGTGTCTGAGGTTTTTTCACTAAGAGTGGGTCCTGCTCATGTGGAAAACATAAGCTGTTTGGTCTTGAATAATTTGCCTGCGGGTCTGGTTCAAGGTATGCCTTGGCTTCAACGCCATAATCCCGTTATTGATTGGGTATCTAAGGAAATTGTCCAATGGGGGTACAATTGTACCAGTCTGTGTTGCAATTCTGTGCCATTGTCCACCCCTTTAAAATCTGTGTCGTCTGTTGGTCAGGAGGGTATTGCAGAGTGCCTAAAAGGCTTTGAAGACGAGTTCTCCAAAAGCGAGGCTTAGGCGCTACCAACACATAGACCTTTCGATTGGATCATTGACTTAGTTCCTGGGGCTTAACTTCCCAAGGCTCGTTTGTTTAATCTGTCCGGGCCTGAGCACCAAGCCATGAAGGAGTCTATTGTGGAGAGTCTCCGCAAAGGGCATATTCGCCCTTCTGTCTCACCTGTAGCCGCTGTTTTTATTTTTTCATTAAGAAAAAAGATGGTGGTTTGCGGCCGTGCCTCGACTTTCGGGAACTCAACAAGATTACCTTGAGAAATATGTATCCACTCCCCCTCAATCCGGATCTGTGTAACCAATTCTTGGGGGCCAAATGGTTTTCCAAGCTTGATTTATGGGGAGCCTATAACCTGATAAGGGTTTATGAAGGGGATGAGTGGAAAATAGCGTTTGTCATCTCTGAAGGACTGTTTGACAACCTGATCATGCCCTTCGGTTTGACTAACGCTCCTGCTGTCCTTCAAAATTTTATTAATGTAATTTTTTCTGATCTGATTGGGCATTTTGTGGTAATTTATCTTGATGAAATTTTAGTGTACTCACCTGATAGTCAATTCTATTTGCACAATCTGCAAACTGTTCTTCTTAGACTTAGGGTACCGTCTCACAGTGGCACTTTGGTCGCTACGACGGCACGATCTGTGATGCTCCAGCATCGCTCCATTATCGCTCCAGCGTCGTAGACTGCGGTCACACTTCGCAATGCACGACGCTGGAGCGATAATTTCATGACGTGTTTGCGATGTAGAAGCTGTTGGTTACTATGCGCACATCGTATACAATATCGTGCACACCTTTGTTACACGATGCGATCATGCCGCCACAGCGGGACACTTGACGACGAAAGAAAGTTTCAAACGATCTGCTACGACGTACGATTCTCAGCGGGGTCCCTGATCGCAGTAGCGTGTCAGACACAGCGAGATCGTAAATATATCGCTGGAACGTCACGGATCGTGCGATCGTAGCGACCAAAGTGCCACTGTGAGATGGTACCCTTAGAGGAAACCATTTGCATGATAAGTTGGAGAAGTGTTCATTCTTTGTACAGTAATTTTCTTTTTTGGGTTTGATTATTTCTTGTGAGGGATTTCGCATGGATCCGAAAAAAGTTCAGGCTATTACTGATTGAGTTCATGATTTAAAGGGTTTGCAAGGCTTTCTGGGCTTTGCAAACTACTATTCACAGTTTATTAAGGGTTTTTCGCAGGTGGTTAAGCCCCTGACTGATCTCACTCTTAAGGGGGCCCATGTGAAGAATTGGCAACTTCTGCGAAAAATTCTTTTCTAACTTTAAAAAAGTGTTTTACTTCTGCCCAAGTGATGGTCCAGCCAGACCTGTCTAGACCTTTTATCGTGAAGGTCGATGCATCTGAGGTGGGAGTGGTGGCAGTGCTATCCCTGGGTCCTGTTTCTCTGACCAACCTCAAACCTTGTGCCTTCTTTTCCAGAAAGTTCTCTTCTGCCGAGAGAAATTGTGATGTGGGTAATAGGGGACTTCTGGCGGTCAAGTTGGCCATTGAAGAATGGAGGCATTTGTTGGAGGGGGCTGTTCATCCAGTCACCGTGATCACTGATCATAAAAATTTAGCTTATATCAAGTCTGCCAAAAGATTGACCCCCAGACAGGCCCGGTGGTCACTTTCTTTTTCCCGATTTCAATTTTCCATCACCTTCCGTCCAGGGTCTAAGAATGTTAAGGCAGATGCATTGTCCCAAAGCTTTGATCCGGTGTGAACCCCCGTCCTCCGATCTTCAGCCCGGGGTGGTGGTGGCCGAAACCTCATCTGATTTGGAGAGAGAAATTTTTGAGGCCCAGGCTCTGGCTCCCAATAATAAACCTGTGGGGAAATGTACCAGAACAATTCCTGCGGGAGTATCATGAGTCTGTATTGAGTGCTCATCCTGGGATTTCAGCCACCCGGGAGGCAGTTGCTAGGGTTTTCTGGTGGCCCTCTTTGGTCACGGATGTTAAAAGGTTTGTGACTGCATGTGGGGTTTGTGCCCGCTCTAAAAATTCTCATTGCCAGCCGGCTGGGGAATTGGTGCCTTTACCAATTCAGGATAGACCATGGACATATTTGTCCATGGATTTTATCACTAATCTCCCTCCATCCAGGGGTAACTCCGTTGTGTGGGTGGTGGTGGATAGATTTTCCAAACAGGCTCATTTTGTACCGCTGCCCGCTTTACCGTCTGCTGGAACCTTGGCCAGGTTGTTTGTGCTGCATGTGGTCCATCTGCATGGTGTGCCTACTAATGTGGTGTCTGACAGAGGTGTGCAGTTTGTGACCAAGTTTTGGAGGGCTTTTTGTAAGAAGTTGGGAATCACTCTGTCTTTTACCTCTGCCTGAAATAAAAAGGGGGTAAAATATGGATTTGAGCTGCACTGCTGAATGATTCAAAGTGTAACTATGTAGCCATTAAATCGTGGATTTATTCAACGCTTTTCAAAGGACAAGACTTCTTCATCAGGACACCACAGTATACATATACAGATGTTTCAGGATTTTAAATAGATGTAACATTCAAATGTAGGTGCCAAATAAGATCACCTGACATACCAGTGTCAAAGTTCAGAGATGAGCACATGATATATTCACAGTATATATTTACAGATTTTTTCAAAATAATTATTTATATTTTAACTTGCTTTTAAGTGTCTTGCACGTGAAGGGGCATGTCGGCGTGGTGGGAGGAAGTGGCGAGAGGAGGTGTTTTGCCTCTGATCGCCTTTTTCACCCGGCATGGCGAGCGCTCATTCACTGACCCGTAGAAGCGCCAGGAGGGCGCGAAACGGCCGTCGTCAGGCCTGCCGCACTCTTTACACCTGTACCCCCGGCCGTGAAGACTTTATATCCTGAATTAATAAAGATACCTGTCTTGGAAGGATCGGTGAGTGCTGCCTTTCTTTATCTTCATTGGATCTATAGAAAAATATGTATATTGGATGTAATCAAAAATAAAAGAAAAAGGGCTCAACGGAATGGGACTAGAACCCGCTGTTCCAAAAGAAAAATACCAAGATTTTTTACTGGTCAGAATTGGTGATGTTGCATATGAGCTAAATAGCTTGAACACATTTAATCTTTTTCCTCTATCATCCGAAGTCTAATGGGCAAACTGAACACACTAACCAGTCCTTGGAGCAAATTCTGAGATGCTTGGCATCTTCCAGACAGGATGACTGGTGTGATGCGTTACCTGTGGCAGAGTTTGCTTTCAACAGTCGTATGAGTCAGTCCATGGTAATGTCTCCCTTCCTGGTCAACTTTAGGTTTAACCCACATTTTGGGGAGTTTTTTCACATGGACTCAGGTTGTCCAAGGGCAGAGGGTACTGTGCAGTGCTTAAAAGCCCTGTGAGTGGAGTTTCAGGGAAACATCACCAAGGCCCAGGGAAGGTATACATTTTTTGCGGACAAGAGGAGGGAGTCGGGTCCTGCGTTCCGAGTGGGCGAGAAGGTGTGGTTATCCACCCGCAATATTAAGCTTAAGGTCCGCTCGGCCAAACTGGGTCCTAAGTTCATTGGCCCATATAAAATTATTGAGGTTGTCAACCCGGTGGCCTACAGGTTACAACTTCCTGCTTCCTTCAAAATATCCAACGTTTTTCACAGGTCCCTTTTGAAACCATTGGGAGCGGTCAAGGAGGACTCCTCGCCCGTCCCTCCTCCTGTGTTGATGGAAGGTGATCTGAAGTATGGTGGGGCGCATTGATTCTCGGTGGGTGCGCTGGAATCTGCAGTATTTGGTGCACTGGAAGGAGTATGGTCCAGAGGATCAGTCATGGGTCTCGGCCGGTTCAGTGCATGCCGATCGGTTGGTTCGGGCTTTTCATGCAGGCATCCTGAGAAGCCTGGGGGTCCAGTGGCCCCCCATTAAGAGGGGGGTACTGTCATGGTTGTGGAGTAGGTTCCTTCGCTGTCCTCTCAAGGTTAATTTGTATTGCTTCCTTTTGGTTTGGGGAAAGCTATATCTACCCGCCATTCATCTGGGGATTCAGTGATACATCTGTCTTGGCTGTGTGTCTGACTCCCTGGTGTGCTTGCACACTGTTTAATCCCATTGCTTTCTTGTGTATGACTCTGCCTGTTTTCTCGTTCTGTGCTTTGCCTTGTGACTCCGTGCTTATTGTCTGTTTCTGGCTCTGACCTTCAGCTTGGTACTCCAACTTCCCTCCTGTCTGCCTCGTTTGTACTGCACCACTATCTTCCGCTCCCCGACCTTTTTGCCACATCTCGACCATGCTTACGTCTCACCCTTTTGGCACTTCATCGACCTCCCGGCTTGACCTCGGCACATTCAGACTACTCTCTGGCTTCGCTACTCACTGCCGCTACTCAGCGTTTGGCCCTGTCTCCATCCACTCCTCTGGAGGTCACGTGCTTCAGGTCCTGCGCTCCAGCAGGTAAGCTCACTGCAGTGCCCTTACTCTCTCTGTGTCCTTCTGTAACATGTGCACAGATGCATGTTGTAAGTATGCAGCAGGGCTTCTGACATTTATGTTTGCTTATTATTTTATTTTTGTTACAGGAGGTCGAGGGATTCGGAGATTAAATGCAGTAAGCATGGTAAATTTAAATTCAATAAAGGTGTGTGTGTGATTATTTCAAATGAAGGACTTTATTCTGGCTGTGTCTTTATTTACCATATAACTATAGGATTAGTAATGGATAGGTGTCTTATTCACGCTTCTCCATTACTAATCCGTGGGCTTGATGTCACCGGACAATACAAAGGTGACATTAACCCCACAAATATGAACCCCACTTTCCACCGCTATAGGGCAAGTGGGAAGAGCAAGGCTAATTGCCAGAATTGGGGCATCTATAAGATGCGCCATTTCTGGGGTGGCTGAGAGCTGATGTTTTCAGCCGGGGGGGTGCCAATATCCATGGCCCCTTTGCAGGCTATTAATATCAGCCTGCAGCTGTCTGCCTTGCCTTTGCTGGTTCGATTTTATAGGGGGAACCCATGTCAAATTTATTTTGGGGTTCCCCTGTAAGCTAGCCAATAAAGGCTAAGCAAACATCTGTGCGCTGATATTAATAGCCTGGGAACCTTTATGGCTTTTGGCTCCTTCCCAGAATATTAACATCACCCCTCAGCTGTCTGCTTTCCTCTGCTGGTTATGAAAATTACGCAGGAGACAATGCATTTTTAAATTGTATTTTTTAAATAAACAGATATTGCGTTTCACACAAATTTCGTGTGTGTGTGTCTTTTATTTAACTTTTTATGTACCATTTTTTTAATGAGGGTATCTGGCTGACATATATATATATATATATATATATATATACATACATACAGTATACATATATATATATGTGTATACAGGGCCGCCATCAGGGAATTACTGCCCTTACTACAGTATGGGGCCCAATGATTAAGAGCAAAAAGGGGGTCCCGAGCACGCTGGCAGCCCGGTCCGTGCTCGGGCCCCCTGACATTTTGTTCAGGCTTCCGAATGCCCGATGCTGCTGCATAACAACACTGTGGTGTAAGAGACAGACACCTACAGTGTTCTAAATCATGCAGCTGGCGAACGGAAATGGGCACTGTAGCTTTAAGCTGCGGCCCGGGCCCGATGCATCATGGTCCAGTTCCTGACGTCACACGCTGCCCTGCTCCACTTTCTCATTCCATAGCAGAGCAGCGTACCACGTGGGTGCGGATGGCGGATCAGCGGATCAGAAGAGGCGGCGGGGGGACTGGACGAGGCAACGGGCAGGCTGCAGACCGGATGAGCAGGTGGAGGCGGCAGGCGAGCAGGGTAAGTAGTCTCTCTCCGGTGAGCTGAGTCTGACTGTCATCCCCCCAGTCTTTACATCCCCCCAGTCTTTACTTCCCCCCCAGTCTTTACATCCCCCCCAATCATTACTTTGTGACATCTCAGGATCACTTTGGCTTCAGTGATACAAGTTCTGTAAATATTTTGTATGTAGTGAAGTCTCTCCAGGTTTCTCGTCCTGACACTGATCTGTCTGCCTGTGGAGTTTGATTCTTGAGCTCGGAGAACGAGATCTATACGTTCACACTATTTTTTTTTTTTAAAGGGGATTTTTAAGGCAAATTTTCATGTGGGATTTGCACCAGAATCCGCTGAATACATCTCTTATTGTTTTCTAGGAGAGGACACCTCTATAGTGCACACGGTGCTAATATTTTTCACCTTCGAATAAAAAAAAATGGAAAAAAAAATCCTCCACATTTGACCACTAAACTAAAGCAGAAAAAATAAGCCCTCTACCTAATTGTTAATACTGGTGCACCGCTTGGCAGTATGTCGTCATACCCCACGGTATATGGTGGCCCCCGACATGGTTCATACATACTGTATGATGTGCTGAAGCCCATAGAAAAGTGCAGCCAAGTTGTAAACTGTTCTGCAAATATCTTGAAGTTAATAAATGGTGGTAATAGTTCATCTTGAACTCCATTGTCTTCAATCCATTGATTACATGGGCTTTATGGAAATATACATGTACACCCCCCAACATCTGTACACCTGGGGCAACGTAAACTTTGTATATCAGTTGTTTCATGGATTATTGTATGTGTAGTTGTCAGCCATGCAATCAGGCCCCATACTGTAGTAAGGGCAGTAATGCCCTGTTCCTCATTATCATTAGCAGCAGGATTGCAATGACGTAACAGAATCCACCATTCACAATAGACAGCATCATGCTTACCTCTTCCCCTTCCTGCACAATTACATATGCATGTCAGTAAACATAAGAACATGTATAGAAAACTCTCCCAAGATGATAGTCCCCTATAATGTCTTAAGATACAAATATATATATATCTTCACTATATATATAAACATATATATATATATATATATATACGTATATAATATATATATATATATATACATATATATATATTCTGTACACATGCATATGTCCATATCTCAAAACAGGCGATAGAGCAGATTCCATAAATGTACAGAAAACAGAATACAATAATCTGCAATCAGAAACACAGATATATACAGTATATACATATATATATATATATATATATATATAAATCTGATTTCATATAGTTTAAAAATGTATGTGACACATTCCCTTGAAGATAAAAAAATAAATAAATAAAATATATCCACCCCAAAAAGTTAACTGTTAAATAGGTTAGAGTAGAGTAGGGCCCTGCCAATAGAGTCTACCTTGTCGTGATGGCAGGCTTAAAAAATATTTTGGTCAAAACAAAAGCTGATGGCTATGTGTGTGATATGGTGTTAATGTGTGATTGGTGAGGATGTGGTGCAGAAGTGGAGTTTTTCCAAAAAAGGGCGGAGGGACTGTGGAAAGTTTGCGAGGTGGAGGCGAAGCTAGGGTGGAATCGAAACTGGGGCGGAGCCTTGGCGGAGTCTCAAGGGGGCCCCGAAAATTTAGCAAGTATGGGGCCCCGAAATTCCTAGTGGCAGCCCTGTGTGTATGTACAGTATATATGCGTATATGTATATGTAGATATATAATATATTCACTTATATTTGTTTTGTGTGTGTAAACATTATATTTGAACATGGTATGTACTGATATTATGGTCTTCAATGAAGAATGAAAAAAGAAGAGGTAGGACAAGGAAATGACATGAGAAATTCTTTTTTTTTTGTTAAATAATACATCTTTATTTAGCTTGCAAATCCGCAGAGAAAACTACATGAAAATCTGCATTAAATCCGCATCAAATCCATATCAAAACCGCAGATTTTTACAACAGCAAATTCGCAATGTGCGCACATAGCCTAAAAGTGCAAAATAGCTTGTAAAAATGTTGTAAACCTCCATTTCTCCAAAATATTTCTGAGATCTCTAAAAGTGAAAAAAAGCTTTTAAATATTTCTTAGGCTTCCATTTCTATTTGCCCAGTGCGGTTACACTTACCAAAATGGCACATGGTCTTTATTCTTAAGCTACATCTATCTGGCATTTATCTGCTGCTTTATAGTACATGGTGGTTACTGCCCTAGTGCAGGCAATTGATATCTAGCAGAATAACTTTATGGCTCTTTTTGCTAACTCCATTGCCTTTGTAGTGCATTGGGGTTGGTGCAGTGTGACAGATTGGCAGGGACCACAGGAAAGTTCACAGCAAATGTGTTTAATGTCCAAAAACTCAAACAGTGCACAGCACCCGATATCCTCCGGATCGCAGTCGGGACATCACAATAGTTCGTACATGAGGATGGTTGCCGAGGGTTACTGCAACCACCGTATCACGCTGTGGGGTGCTAGTCGTTCACTCTGGGCTCTGTGTTACCTCACACAGGCTTGACGCTGCAGAGCCACCTGCTCTGCTACTTGCAAAGCACTAACACTCCCAAACCCTATACTGCAGGGTTTTTTAACTGAAATCTGTGGCCATGGGCCACTTGTAAGACCTGGCTTGGCGGAAGCGGACCGCACCACTGACATCCTGTAGTCCGCTTCAAAAATAAAAGCCCTTACCAGGTTTCCTGAACATTGCCTTACCCAAATAGCTTGACCAGGTCCACACTTATTTTTACTTTGCCTTGTGGCTTACATGCGTCCTGTTGTGAATACAAGGCTCTCAAGCGGGTCTATTAGGGCTCTGTCCGCATCTTGGGGGATACATATCGACCCTTACATATGATACTGCCTCACATATTCCCCCCTCTGTTCAAACATGTGGGGTTGAACACTTGTCACTATATAAGGGCCCCATGACAGGGCATCAACATTTCCCTGCGATTTCCCTGCCCGATGTTCATTGTTGAAGTAAAAATTCTGCAGGGATAGAAAGTATCTGGTGACCCAAGCATTCCTCTCCTTGGCATTCCTCATATATACCAAGGGTGAATGATCTGTCACCAAGAGAAATGGTCGACTGAGTAAATAATAGCATAGGGACTCTAAGGCCCGCTTAATGGCATGGCACTCCTTCTCCACTATGCTATAATTTTTCTCGGCAGGGGTGACTTTCTTACTGAGGTAGGTGACTGGATGTTCCTCCCTGTTCACCTCCTGCGACCGCTCCTAGGCCCACATTAGAGGCATCCATCTGTATTATGAAGCGTTTCTGGAAGATGGGGCTAATGAGGACCGGCTTCATGGATTGGTACGCTTCCTCCGCCTGGGGGTTCCACCGAACTATGACCGATTTCTCACCCTTGAGGAGGTTGGTTATGGGTGTTGTTCTCTCTGAAAAATTAGGTATAAACCTCTGGTAATACCCCAGAATACCTAGAAAAGCTCTCACCTGTTTGGTGGTAACAGGTCAGGGCCAATTCTGAATAGCCTCGATTTTATTTGGGGTTTGATAACTCCACGGCTGATTGCGTATGCCAAGTATTGGGCTTCCTCGAGCACTACCGCACATTTTTGGGTATTTGCCGTCAAGCCTGCGGTTCTGAGAGAACCTACTACTGTTTGCACCTGGGACAAGTGGGTATGCCAGTTAGAATTACAGATGATGATGTCATCCAAGTACACTGATACATACTTCAGATGGGGTTACAGCACTATGTCCTTCAGCCTCTGGAAAGTGGCTGGGGCCCCATGTAGTCCAAAGAGCAGAATGACATAGTGGTACAGACCGTCCGGTGATATGAAAGCGCTCTTTTCCTTTGCTGACTCCGTAAGGCACCTGCCAATAACCCTTGGTCAGATCGAGTGTGGTAATGTACTGGGCCTGGCCCAGTAGCTCGATCAGTTCATCCATCCAGTGCATGGGGTACAGGTCAAACTTCGACACCTCATTTAATTTACAGAAGTCATTACAGAATCATAATGATCCATTCGGCTTCAGGATTAGCACAATTGGGTTAGCCCAGTCACTCTGGGATTCCTTGATTACTCCCAGTTGGAGCATTGGTTTTACCTCACTCATGATGGCTTGTCTTGGGCACATGGTACAGTTTAATTCTTACCCTGAGGCTTGGTGACAATGTCATGCTGTATGACAGATTTACGACCGGGTAATCCCAAGAAAACATCCGTATTCTCCTGTACCAATTTCCCCACCTCTCGCCGCTGCAGTTTCGAGAGGGTGTCTCCTATCTTTACCTCTCCCTCGGCCTCCATCCGGACCGACATTGGAGGGTCCCCAGATGACATGTCGGGAGTCACCTCCGTAAGCATACACTCCTGGTCCTTCCATGCTATCAACAAATTAACTTGAAACAACCATTCAGGTTTCCTTTTCGCCAGCTGGTAAACTCAATAGTATATGTCCCCCACTTTTTCCCGCACTTCATACGGCCTTTGCCACTTGACCATAAGCTTGCTTTCGGTGGTGGGCACTAAAGTTGAGCGACTTTTACTTTTTCAGGATCGTTTCGGGTTTCGTGAAACCCGACTTTCTCAAAAGTCGGGTCAGGTGAAATCGGCCGATTATTGCGAAAAGTCGGGGGCCGACCGAAACACGAAACCCAATGCAAGTCAATGGGGAATCAAAGTCGCCAGTGAGTGGAGGACAGGAAAACACCTACAGTGTCCATTTTAATGCCAAAAACATCAATTCTTATTTCTTAAGCTTGTCAATCTTAATTTATAATAATAGTTAGGCATTGAAAACAGGGGCTCATTTGGCTAAAGTTGGGGGGGGTAGGGCTGGCTCAAGATTTTCATGGGCCCAGGAAACGGGGAATACGTCATGGCGGTAGAGCAGGGAGAGGTAAGTACTTGAACTTTGCAAGTGCTGTGATCTTGAGCAAGCAGAGGGGGCCCACTAGTTGGCACTGACACAGGGCCCCTCATAGTACGGCGGTGTGTTTGACGGCGGGCGGCGCCTCCCACTGCCAGAGACACTTTTGCGTACTATGAGGGGCCCTGTGCCAGTGCCAACGAGTATGCCCCCCCCACCTGATGAAGGAACCTGCACTTTCATCTGCACCTTCCTCTTTGTCCCCGTGTAAGGTGGTATAGTATGCGTGAAGGGGAACCTGACTTTCAGCAGGGTCAGATTCTGGCTGTGTAGAGTGCAAGGGGAATGTAGTGGTCTGGGTCAATGTACCAGCAGACTCATCTAGCAGTGGCTGGGCAATGGGCAGGATCAGGAGGAAACACAGATATAGGCCCAAAATAATAAAGTAGGCTAAAAGCAGTTCAAAATTGGTAACAGGACTAAACAGGCGGCATAGCTTTGTTCAGTGGAGCACAACTGTAATGAGTGGCGCAGACACAGTTAGTATGCCCAAAATAAAAAAGTAGGCTAAATGCAGTTCAAAATAGGTAAGAGGAGTACACAGGCGGCATAGCTTTTTCAGCGGAGGAGGACAACTGTTATGGGAGGCTCACATAGTTACTAGGCCCAAGTAAGTAAGTAGGCTAAATGCAGTTCAAAATTGGTAACAGGAGTACACAGGCGGCATAGCTTTTTTCAGCGGAGGAGGACAACTGTTATGAGAGGCTCACAAAGTTACTAGGCCCAAGTAAGTAAGTAGGCTAAATGCAGTTCAAAATAGGTAAGAGGAGTACACAGGCGGCATAGATTTTTTCAGCGGAGGAGGACAACTGTTATGAGAGGCTCACACACTTACTAGGCCCAAGTAAGTAAGTAGGCTAAATGCAGTTCAAAATTGGTAAGAGGAGTACACAGGCGGCATAGCTTTTTCAGCGGGGAGGACACCTGTTATGGGAGGCTCACACAGTTACTAGGCCCAAGTAAGTAGGTAGGCTAAATGCAGTTCAAAATTGGTAACAGGAGTACACAGGCGGCATAGCTTTTTTTCAGCAAAGGAGGACAACTGTTATGAGAGGCTCACACAGTTACTAGGCCCAAGTAAGTAAGTAGGCTAAATGCAGTTCAAAATTGGTAACAGGAGTACACAGGCGGCATAGCTTTTTTCAGCGGAGGAGGACAACTGTTATGAGAGGCTCACACAGTTACTAGGCCCAAGTAAGTAAGTAGGCTAAATGCAGTTCAAAATAGGTAAGAGGAGTACACAGGCGGCATAGCTTTTTTCAGCGGAGGACAACTGTTATGAGAGGCTCACACAGTTACTAGGCCCAAGTAAGTAAGTAGGCTAAATGCAGTTCAAAATAGGTAAGAGGAGTACACAGGCGGCATAGATTTTTTCAGTGGAGGAGGACAACTGTTATGAGAGGCTCACACACTTACTAAGCCCAAGTAAGTAAGTAGGCTAAATGCAGTTCAAAATAGGTAAGAGGAGTACACAGGCGGCATAGCTTTGTTCAGCGGAGGAGGACAACTGTAATGAGAGGCTCACACGGACTTAGTAGGCCTAAAATAAAAAAGTAGGCTAAATGCAGTTCAAAATTGGTAAGAGGAGTACACAGGCGGCATAGCTTTGTTCAGTGGAGGACAACTGTAATAAGTGGCTGACACAGTTAGTAGGCCAAAATAATAAAGTGGGCTAAATGTCAGCCAAAAAAAATGTTCATAAATAAACTGGTGGCATAGCTAGGTACAGGGGTGGGCTCCTCTGTTGAGTAGTAGACAGTGGTAGTTGGCGCAAAGTATTAACTGGTCTAAATGGAGGCCAGGGCCCCTGTATATTTTTACTATCATCTATCATTTCAACAAATTTGTATTGGCAGTGCCATTGAATGATTTAACAGCACAGACCACACAGTGGTGGAGCAGGGAGAGGTAAGTATTGCAAGTGGTAGAGCACTGTTCGAGCTGGGGGGAACACTCTCCCGTGGGCGGTGGTACTGGCACAGGTCCCCTCATATTACGACGGTGTGTCTGACGTTGGTTGTGCACCACCGCCATCAGAGACACTTCATTGTACTATGAGGGACCCTGTGCCAGTGCCGTCGCCCAAGAATGGGCAAACCCACCTGTCCAGGCAAACGGCACTCGCACGGGTGCTTGCGCCAAGTGGTGACCACGGCCCTGTCGGGGGAGTCAGCCCATTTAGGGAGGTATAAAAATGGCCTATGGTGGACATTGAGCAGCTGCAAATGGAGGAATTGGAGCAGTCAGTAAGAGGAGGCCAAAAGCAAGACATTTTTAAGGCAAGCTACGTGTCAGCAGGGATGCGGGATGGGGAACCTGACTTTCAGCAGGGTCAGATTCTGGCTGTGTAGAGTGCAAGGGGAATGTAGTGGTCTGGGTCAATGTACCAGCAGACTCATCTAGCAGTGGCTGGGCAATGGGCAGGATGAGGAGGAAACACCGATATAGGCCCAAATAATAAAGTAGGCTAAATGCAGTTCAAAATTGGTTGCAGGAGTAAACAGGCGGCACTGCTTTGTTCAGTGGAGGAGAACAAGAAGCAGCAGCAGACACCGTTAGTAGGCCCAGCCAAACAAGTAGGCCAAATGCAGTTCAACGTCTGAAACAGGATGAAAATTGAGGCTCAGCTTTGTTCAGTGGAGGAGAAATGCAAGAAGCGGCAGATAACTTTAGTATGCGTAACCAAACCAGTAGGTCAAATGCAGTGTAATATCCTAACCATTTAAACCAGCCGGGCTTTAGCAATTAGGTCAAAAACCAAAAAATAGAAAATACCAAAACAGCAGGTTTTTGAAAAAATGGAGATGTAAAACGTAACTTTTACTCTATTACTAAGTAAAAAACAATATAGACGAACTGTGCCACTAAGGTGCTAGTGCTAACATATACAACAGACGAACACAGAAACAAACAACCCATAAAATGTCACTGCCTTGGACCACTAAGTAGGGTCACAAAAATGGTCACCAATTCAATACACCAAACCACTAGTGGAGTACACCGTACCACAAAGAGAGGGAACCTCCCCCTACCAATAAACATGCAGTAGGGATATCATATAACCCCGTGTACACCGAGAGCAGTACACAATGGGGCGGTAGGTATAACGGGGTAAACCTCTAACGGAATTCCTCCGTAAGGGGTGTGCAATCAGTATAGGTGAATCCTAAAATGGCAGTATAAACATACGATATGCTGAAGATATCGAAAACATCATAACATAATGTAAAAAGCAGGGTATTACGAGGACTAGGTATCTCCCAGACAGAGGCCAGACAAACAGTAACACCGTTTCCCAATACTGGAAACCTATCACGGTGTGTGTCTAAAGTGCCATCTAGTGGGATTAAATCCTATGTCCCTCAATAGAAAAGTACTCATATACTCATCTGCTGGTGCTGATGATTGTCACAGTCCTCCTGCAGTGTTAGATATATAACCGGACCCTCTAGCGGTTCTTTCAAACACCCGCCCTATGATATCCGGCTTGAAAAATGCCTCCCGACGCGTTTCTTCCTGAGTGGATTCATCAGGGGATTATGGCATGATGGTGAGCAATCGCTAGTCTACTTACTAACAACCGGCCCTTATAACAAAAAGTTGCCGGCGTTCATGGGCGCGCACTTCCGGACGCCAGGGTTCCCACTTCCGGTCTGAGCGGGCGCGCACGCCGACGGCGGCGCGCACACGCGTGACCGGCCTCTGATGACCCATGACGTGTTAAACTTCATATATGTCAAGGCGCATGCACCAGATTGTGACGCGCACATTCTCCCCGGCAACCGAGACGCTCAAGTCAATGGAGTAGCGTCATTTCCGGACCTATGCCGTTCCTGCGCACTAGCACAACGGAGATATGTGCGTATGTATTCTTTAGAAGTGAGGCGCGTATATATGGTCATCCATTTATAATAAACCATTCACACAATGCTGCCCCCTTCTACTATAGGACGGATAGAAAATACCCTAAAGCCAAAAGAAATAGTATGTACGGGTAAAGAAAACTATCCCTAAAAAAATTATTACCGATACCAACATGGAAGGCATAAATAAAAATATTCATATCAATAGAAACCTAGACCCAAAAGAAAAAAAGAAACCAACATAATACATACTCTACACAAGGTAACACGGCAGACCCTCAAAGATGGAAAAGATAGAAAAGGGGTGACACTACACATACCCCTATTACACCCTCTCTATCCTGATCCCTACCTTACGCGGAGGTTGGCACCTTAAACCTGCGCAGTGGCGCCCCCACTCGACGGCGGCTATCCCTAGGTAAAAGATGCCCTGGTATGCCCTGTCTCTACAGGAAGGAAGAAAAGCTTAATTGGTCATTGAGACCAAATGGAGTTGTGGTCTTTAGTCGAAATATCCATTTGCTTTCTCTTTGCAAAATGTTCCTGTCCCAATCACCACCTCTTTGGGGCTGATATACTCTATCTATCCCCATGAACTTAACGGCCTTCAGATTGCCTTGGTGTACCCTGTTTATGTGGTTGGCCACAGGGGTATCTCTGCCTTTTATCGTGTCCCTGTGGTGTTCGCCCACCCTCCTTCTCAGCTCTCTACTTGTCTTCCCGATATACTCCAAACCACATTCGCAGGTCATCTTATAAATTACACCCTTCGTCTTACAGTTGATGAAATGGTTAATATAGAAGACTTTTCCTGTCACATTACTGACAAACTCCTTTCCTTGGCATAGTGCTCCGCAGTATTTACAACTGCCACATTTATAGCAACCTTTCACTCTCTCACTCTCTCACCCAACCATGTGGAGTTCACTTGGGGGAGGGGAAAGGTAAAATGGCTGTGGACCACTCTGTCTTTAATCGAACGGCCCTTTCTAAAAGTGATTTGCCGGAGTAAGAACGTCTTTCAGATCATCGTCCATCTGGAGGATTGGCCAGTGCTTTTTTAAAATTTCCCTCAAATCCGTGGCCCCGTTAGTGTATCTCGTGATCAATCTCACATGCTTATCCCCTTCCTCTTTAGGGGTAGGTATTAGGAGGTCTTTCCTCTGTTTTTTTAGGGATGCACTGTAAGCCTCCTTTAGAACATTATCAGGGTATCCCCATTCTCGGAAACGTGCTCTGAGATCATCAGCTTGTTCACAGTATGTGGAGGGCTCAGAGCAGTTCCTACGAACCCGTAGGTACTGTCCCTTGGGTATACCCTTCCTGAGGGGAGCAGGATGATTTGACTCCCACCTCAGGAGGGAGTTTGTCGATGTTGGTTTTCTGTACGTACTCGTACTCAATTGGCCATCATTACCCTTTTCAATTAGGACATCTAAAAATGGTAGTCTGGTTCGGTCCATCTCATAGGTAAAATGCAGGCCTAGATCATTATGATTAAGGCCTCCTACGAAGGATACAAAACTCTCTTCACTGCCCCTCCAGATAACAAAAATGTCGTCTATGTAGCGAAGCCACATGACGACACTGTCCTCCGTGGACGATGTTTCACTGAAAACGATATTCTCCTCCCACCCGCCCAGGAGCAGATTTGCGTACGAGGGGGCACAAGGGCTCCCCATCGCGGTACCCCTGAGCTGGTGGAAGTACACACCGTCAAACAAAAAATAATTTTTTGTCAAACAGAATTCTAGAGCTTTTACCACAAAGTCATTATGTCCACAAAATTGTAGCCCTCTTGTGTTCAGGAAATACTCCACAGCCATAATACCTTTACTGTGTGGGATAGAGGAGTAAAGTGCCTCCACATCTATGGAACACAACAGCATATCTGCGTCAAGCACCACACTTTCAAGTTTCAAAAGCACTATGCCAAGGAAAGGAGTTTGTCAGTAATGTGACAGGAAAAGTCTTCTATATTAACCATTTCATCAACTGTAAGACGAAGGGTGTAATTTATAAGATGACCTGCGAATGTGGTTTGGAGTATATCGGGAAGACAAGTAGAGAGCTGAGAAGGAGGGTGGGCGAACACCACAGGGACACGATAAAAGGCAGAGATACCCCTGTGGCCAACCACATAAACAGGGTACACCAAGGCAATCTGAAGGCCGTTAAGTTCATGGGGATAGATAGAGTATATCAGCCCCAAAGAGGTGGTGATTGGGACAGGAACATTTTGCAAAGAGAAAGCAAATGGATATTTCGACTAAAGACCACAACTCCATTTGGTCTCAATGACCAATTAAGCTTTTCTTCCTTCCTGTAGAGACAGGGCATACCAGGGCATCTTTTACCTAGGGATAGCCGCCATCGAGTGGGGGCGCCACTGCGCAGGTTTAAGGTGCCAACCTCCGCGTGAGGTAGGGATCAGGATAGAGAGGGTGTAATAGGGGTATGTGTAGTGTCACCCCTTTTCTATCTTTTCCATCTTTGAGGGTCTGCCGTGTTACCTTGTGTAGAGTATGTATTATTTTGGTTTCTTTTTTTCTTTTGGGTCTAGGTTTCTATTGATATGAATATTTTTATTTATGCCTTCCATGTTGGTATCGGTAATAATTTTTTTAGGGATAGTTTTCTTTACCCGTACATACTATTTCTTTTGGCTTTAGGATATTTTCTACCCGTCCTATAGTAGAAGGGGGCAGCATTGTGTGAATGGTTTATTATAAATGGATGACCATATATACGCGCCTCACTTCTAAAGAATACATACACACATATCTCCGTTGTGCTAGTGCGCAGGAACGGCATAGGTCCGGAAATGACGCTACTCCATTGACTTGAGCGTCTCGGTTGCCGGGGAGAATGTGCGCGCCACAATCTGGTGCATGCGCCTTGACATATATGAAGTCTAACACGTCATGGGTCATCAGAGGCCGGTCACGCGTGTGCGCGCCGCCGTCGGGCGTGCGCGCCCGCTCTGACCGGAAGTGGGAACCCTGGCATCCGGAAGTGCGCGCCCATGAACGCCGGCGACTTTTTGTTATAAGGGCCGGTTGTTAGTAAGTAGACTAGCGATTGCTCACCATCATGCCATAATCCCCTGATGAATCCACTCAGGAAGAAACGCGTCGGGAGGCATTTTTCAAGCCGGATATCATAGGGCGGGTGTTTGAAAGAACCGCTAGAGGGTCCGGTTATATATCTAACACTGCAGGAGGACTGTGACAATCATCAGCACCAACAGATGAGTATATGAGTACTTTTGTATTGAGGGACATAGGATTTAATCCCACTAGATGGCACTTTAGACACACACCGTGATAGGTTTCCAGTATTGGGAAACGGTGTTACTGTTTGTCTGGCCTCTGTCTGGGAGATACCTAGTCCTCGTAATACCCTGCTTTTTACATTATGTTATGATGTTTTCGATATCTTCAGCATATCGTATGTTTATACTGCCATTTTAGGATTCACCTATACTGATTGCACACCCCTTATGGAGGAATTCAGTTAGAGGTTTACCCCGTTATACCTACCGCCCCATTGTGTACTGCTCTCGGTGTACACGGGGTTATATGATATCCCTACTGCATGTTTATTGGTAGGGGGAGGTTCCATCTCTTTGTGGTACGGTGTACTCCACTAGTGGTTTGGTGTATTGAATTGGTGACCATTTTTGTGACCCTACTTAGTGGTCCAAGGCAGTGACATTTTATGGGTTGTTTGTTTCTGTGTTCGTCTGTTGTATATGTTAGCACTAGCACCTTAGTGGCACAGTTCGTCTATATTGTTTTTTACTTAGTAATAGAGTAAAAGTTACGTTTTACGTCTCCATTTTTTCAAAAACCTGCTGTTTTTGGTAATATCCTAACCAGGATGAAAATTGAAGCTCAGCTTTGTTCAGTGGAAGAGAAATCCAAGGAGCGGCAGACACCATTAGTAGGCGTAACCAAACCAGTAGGCCAAATGCAGTGTAATATTCTAACCAGGATGAAAATTGAAGCTCAGCTTTGTTCAGTGGAGGAGAAAGGCAAGGAGCGGCAGACACCTTTAGTATGCGTAACCAAACCAGTAGGCCAAATGCAGTGTAATATCCTAACCAGGATGAAAATTAAAGCTCAGCTTTGTTCAGTGGAGGAGAAATCCAAGGAGCGGCAGACACCGTTAGTAGGCGTAACCAAACCAGTAGGCAAAATGCAGTGTAATATCCTAACCAGGATGAAAATTGAAGCTCAGCTTTGTACATTTGAAGGAGAACAACAAGCAGCGGCAGACACCGTTAGTAGGCGTAACCAAACCAGTAAGCCAAATGCAGTGTAATATCCTAACCAGGATGAAAATTGAAGCTCAGCTTTGTACATTTGAAGGAGAACAACAAGCAGCGGAAGACACCGTTAGTAGGCGTAACCAAACCAGTAGGCAAAATGCAATGTAATATCCTAACCAGGATGAAAATTGAAGCTCAGCTCTGTACATTTGAAGGAGAACAACAAGCAGCGGCAGACACCATTAGTAAGCGTAACCAAACCAGTAGACCAAATGCAGTGTAATAACCTAAACAGGATGAAAATTGAAGCTCAGCTTTGTACAGTTGAAGGAGAACAACAAGCTGAGGCAGACACCGTTAGTAGGCGTAACTAAACCAGTAGGCCAAATGCAGTGTAATATCCTAACCAGGATGAAAATTGATGCTCAGCTTTGTTCAGTGGAGGAGAAAGGCAAGGAGCGGCAGACACCGTTAGTAGGCGTAACCAAACCAGTAGGCCAAATGCAGTGTAATATCCTAACCAGGATGAAAATTGAAGCTCAGCTTTGTTCAGTGGAGGAGAAAGGCAAGGAGCGGCAGACACCGTTAGTAGGTGTAACCAAACCAGTAGGCCAAATGCAGTGTAATATCAGACACCGGATGAAAATTGAGGCTCAGCTTTATTCAGTGGAGAACACCAAGCAGCGGCACACACCATTTGTAAACCCAACCAAAGAAGTAGGCCAAATGCAGTTTAATATCTGACACCGGATGAAAATTGAGGCTCAGCTTTGTTCAGTGGAGGACAACTGTAATGGGAGGCAGACACAGTTAGTAGGCCTAAATAAGTAAGTAGGCAAAATGCAGTTCAAAATTTGTAAGTGGAGTACACAGGCGGCATAGCTTTGTTCAGCGGAGGACAACTGTAATAAGTGGCTCAGACAGACAGAGTAGGCCTAAAATAAAAAAGGTGGCTAATTGCAGTTCAAAATTTGTAAGAGGACTACACAGGCGGCATAGCATGGTTCAGCGGAGGAGGACAAGTGTAAATAGTGGCTCTGACACACAGAGTAGGCCTAAAATAAAAAAGAAGGCTATATTCAGTTCACAATTGGTAAGAGGAGTACACAGGCGGCATAGCTGGGTTCAGCGGTGGAGGACAACTGTTGTGAGAGTCTGACACAGTTACTAGGCCCAAATAAGTAAGTAGGCTAAATGCTGTTCTAAATTGGTAAGAGGAGTACACAGACGGCATAGCTTGGTTCAGCGGAGGAGGACAACTGTAATAAGTGGCTCAGACAGACTGAGTAGTCCTAAAATCAAACAGTTGGCTGAATGCAGTTCCAAATTGGTAACAGGAGTACACAGGTGGCATAGCTTGGTTCAGCGGAGGACAAATCTAATAAGTGGCTCAGACAGAGTAGGCCTAAAATATAAAAAGTAGGCTAATGTCAGTTAAAAATTTGTTTGAGTAGTACACAGGCGGCATAACTTTGTTCAGCGGAGGACAGTTGTAATGTGTGGCGCAGACAGACAGACAGACAGACAGAGGCCTAAAATAAAAAAAAGATGGCTTCATGCAGTTCAAAACAGCTAGCAGGTCTAACCAGGCGGCCTAGCTTGTTTCAGTGGGGGACAGTTGTAATGTGTGGTGCAGACAGACAGAGGCCTAAAATAAAAAAAGGTGGCTAAATGCAGTTCAAAACTGCTAGCAGGACTAACCAGGCGGCCTAGCTTGTTTCAGCGGGGGACAGTTGTAATGTGTGGCGCAGACGGACAGACAGACAGACAGACAGAGGCCTAAAATAAAAAAAGGTGGCTTCATGCAGTTCAAAACAGCTAGCAGGATTAACCAGGCGGCCTAGCTTGTTTCAGCGGGGGACAGTTGTAATGTGTGGCGCAGACAGACAGACAGACATACAGATAGAGGCCTAAAATAAAAAAAGGTGGCTAAATGCAGTTCAAAACTGCTAGCAGGACTAACTAGGCGGCCTAGCTTGTTTCAGCGGGGACAGTTGTAATGTGTGGCGCAGACAGACAGACAGACAGACAGAGGCCTAAAATAAAAAAGGTGGCTAAATGCAGTTCAAAACTGCTAGCAGGACTAACTAGTTGTAATGTGTGGCGCAGACAGACAGACAGAGGCCTAACATAAAAAAAGGTGGCTAAATGCAGTTCAAAACTGCTAGCAGGACTAACCAGGCGGCCTAGCTTGTTTAAGCACGGGAACAGTTGTAATGTGTGGCGCAGACAGACAGACAGACATACAGACAGAGGCCTAAAATAAAAAAAGGTGGCTAAATGCAGTTCAAAACTGCTAGCAGGACTAACCAGGTGGCCTAGCTTGTTTCAGCGGGGACAGTTGTAATGTGTGGCGCAGACAGACAGACAGACAGAGGCCTAACATAAAAAAGGTGGCTGCATGTGCAGCGCCCCAGAGACCGGGTCGTTGCAGTATGGCACTCTGCCGCTAAGGGGAGTAGTGGTACATCTGATGGCACTAAGGAGTTCTCCTGACCAGGTATCACCAGAACACATTACACTTCACACTCCGGCCACCAGGGGGAGAAAAAGGCTTTATTTATTGGGCCACTCCTCACACTGGTAAAACTAGGGGCTGGGGAGGAAGTTAGTCAGAAGCTGACTGGGTTGGATTCAGGCAACATCCCGTGGCAGGGGTTGTTGCAGGGAGAAGGCACAGGGGGGCCCCTGTCGGGCGTGGGAACCTGGCAGGTGCCTAACGAACAGAACAGAGCGTAACGGAACCGCGCCTGCACACCCTGCGGCGGTATCCTAAGAAAGAGACACGAAGGGAAGGATATTGTGGAACCGTGTAAACGAGATCAAGCACAAAGGAGAGCCAGTAAGAGTCGTGCCGAGAGAGAGAGAGGCAACATCTTACTGAGGCGCGTAGTCGGTGGCCGGAACACCGTAGGAGTAACTGACTTCAGGCCTTACTTCAAACTCCGCTGGACAGTTAGTCATAGGTTGGCTGTCTACCTTACTACACCTACGAAGACATAGGGGGCAACTGTTATGAATGCAATCCAGTGACACAGTGTGCCAGCAATCAGAGCACATACAGTGATCTGACAATAACCCAAAAACAATAGAACGAGCTCTGAGACGTGGAATCTCTGTAGACCGCAATACCTGAACCTATCCTAAACACAACTAAAGGCAGCTGTGGATTGCGCCTGACACTACCTATGCAACTCGGCACAGCCTGAAGAACTGACTAGCCTGAAGATAGAAAAACAAGCCTGACTTGCCTCAGAGAAATACCCCAAAGGAAAAGGCAGCCCCCCACATATAATGACTGTTAGCAAGATGAAAAGACAAAACGTAGGGATGAAATAGATTCAGCAAAGTGAGGCCCGATATTCTAGATAGAGCGAGGATAGCAAAGAGAACTTTGCAGTCTACAAAAAACCCTAAAGCAAAAAACCACGCAAAGGGGGCAAAAAGACCCACCGTGCCGAACTAACGGCACGGCGGTACACCCTTTGCGTCTCAGAGCTTCCAGCAAAAACGAATAGACAAGCTGGACAGAAAAAACAGCAACAAAAGCAAGAAGCACTTATCTAAGCAGAGCAGCAGGCCACAGGAAAGATCCAGAAGCTCAGATCCAACACTGGAACATTGACAAGGAGCAAGGAAGACAGAATCAGGTGGAGTTAAATAACAAAGCAGCCAACGAGCTCACCAGAACACCTGAGGGAGGAAGCTCAGAAGCTGCAGTACCACTTGTGACCACAGGAGTGAATTCAGCCACAGAATTCACAACAGTACCCCCCCTTGAGGAGGGGTCACCGAACCCTCACCAGAGCCCCCAGGCCGACCAGGATGAGCCACATGAAAGGCACGAACAAGATCTGGAGCATGGACATCAGAGGCAAAAACCCAGGAATTATCTTCCTGAGCATAACCCTTCCATTTAACCAGATACTGGAGTTTCCGTCTAGAAACACGAGAATCCAAAATTTTCTCCACAATATACTCCAATTCCCCCTCCACCAAAACCGGGGCAGGAGGCTCAACAGATGGAACCATAGGTGCCACGTATCTCCGCAACAACGACCTATGGAATACATTATGTATGGAAAAGGAGTCTGGGAGGGTCAGACGAAAAGACACAGGATTGAGAATCTCAGAAATCCTATACGGACCAATAAAACGAGGTTTAAATTTAGGAGAGGAAACCTTCATAGGAATATGACGAGAAGATAACCAAACCAGATCCCCAACACGAAGTCGAGGACCCACACGGCGACTGCGATTAGCGAAAAGTTGAGCCTTCTCCTGGGACAAGGTCAAATTGTCCACTACCTGAGTCCAGATCTGCTGCAACCTGTCCACCACAGAATCCACACCAGGACAGTCCGAAGACTCAACCTGTCCTGAAGAGAAACGAGGATGGAACCCAGAATTGCAGAAAAATGGAGAGACCAAGGTAGCCGAGCTGGCCCGATTATTAAGGGCGAACTCAGCCAACGGCAAAAAGGACACCCAATCATCCTGGTCTGCAGAAACAAAACATCTCAGATATGTTTCCAAGGTCTGATTGGTTCGTTCGGTCTGGCCATTAGTCTGAGGATGGAAAGCCGAGGAAAAATATAGGTCAATGCACATCCTACCACAAAAGGCACGCCAAAACCTTGAAACAAACTGGGAACCTCTGTCAGAAACAATATTCTCAGGAATGCCATGCAAACGAACCACATGCTGGAAAAACAAAGGCACCAAATCAGAGGAGGAAGGCAATTTAACCAAGGGCACCAGATGGACCATTTTAGAAAAGCGATCACAGACCACCCAAATGACTGACATCTTTTGAGAAACGGGAAGGTCAGAAATGAAATCCATCGAAATATGTGTCCAAGGCCTCTTTGGGACCGGCAAGGGCAAAAGCAACCCACTGGCACGTGAACAGCAGGGCTTAGCACTAGCACAAATCCCACAGGACTGCACAAAAGTACGTACATCCCGTGACAGAGATGGCCACCAGAAGGATCTAGCCACTAACTCTCTGGTACCAAAGATTCCAGGATGACCAGCCAACACCGAACAATGAAGTTCAGAGATAACTTTACTAGTCCACGTATCAGGGACGAACAGTTTCTCCGCCGGACAACGATCAGGTTTATTCGCCTGAAATTTTTGCAACACTCGCCGCAAATCAGGGGAGATGGCAGACACAATGACTCCTTTCTTGAGGATACTCGCCGGCTCAGATGAACCCGGAGAGTCGGGCACAAAACTCCTAGACAGAGCATCCGCCTTCACATTTTTAGAGCCCGGAAGGTACGAAATCACAAAATCGAAGCGGGCAAAAAATAACGACCAACGGGCCTGTCTAGGATTCAAGCGCTTGGCAGACTCGAGATAAGTAAGGTTCTTATGATCAGTCAATACCACCACGCGATGCTTAGCTCCTTCAAGCCAATGACGCCATTCCTCGAATGCCCACTTCATGGCCAGCAACTCTCGGTTGCCCACATCATAATTACGCTCAGCAGCCGAAAACTTCCTGGAAAAGAAAGCACATGGTTTCAACACTGAGCAACCAGAACCTCTCTGTGACAAAACCGCCCCTGCTCCAATCTCAGAAGCATCAACCTCGACCTGGAACGGAAGAGAAACATCTGGTTGACACAACACAGGGGCAGAACAAAAACGACGCTTCAACTCCTGAAAAGCTTCCACAGCAGCAGAAGACCAATTAACCAAATCAGCACCCTTCTTGGTCAAATCGGTCAATGGTTTGGCAATGCTAAAAAAATTACAGATGAAGCGACGATAAAAATTAGCAAAGCCCAGGAATTTTTGCAGACTTTTCAGAGATGTCGGCTGAGTCCAATCCTGGATGGCTTGGACCTTAACCGGATCCATCTCGATAGTAGAAGGGGAAAAGATGAACCCCAAGAATGAAACTTTCTGCACACCGAAGAGACACTTTGATCCCTTCACAAACAAAGAATTAGCACGCAGGACCTGGAAAACCATTCTGACCTGCTTCACATGAGACTCCCAATCATCTGAGAAGATCAAAATGTCATCCAAGTAAACAATCAGGAATTTATCCAGATACTCACGGAAGATGTCATGCATAAAAGACTGAAACACAGATGGAGCATTGGCAAGTCCGAACGGCATCACTAGATACTCAAAATGACCCTCGGGCATATTAAATGCAGTTTTCCATTCATCTCCTTGCCTGATTCTCACCAGATTATACGCACCACGAAGATCTATCTTAGTGAACCAACTAGCCCCCTTAATCCGAGCAAACAAGTCAGATAACAATGGCAAGGGATACTGAAATTTAACAGTGATCTTATTAAGAAGGCGGTAATCAATACATGGTCTCAGCGAACCATCCTTCTTGGCTACAAAAAAGAACCCTGCTCCCAGTGGTGATGACGATGGGCGAATATGTCCCTTCTCCAGGGATTCCTTCACATAACTGCGCATAGCGGCGTGTTCAGGCACGGATAAATTAAATAATCGACCTTTAGGGAATTTACTACCAGGAATCAAATTGATAGCACAATCACAATCCCTATGCGGAGGTAGGGCATCGGACTTGGGCTCTTCAAATACATCCTGATAATCAGACAAGAACTCTGGGACCTCAGAAGGAGTGGATGACGAAATAGACAAAAATGGAACATCACCATGTACCCCCTGACAACCCCAGCTGGATACCGACATAGAGTTCCAATCCAATACTGGATTATGGGTTTGCAGCCATGGCAACCCCAACACGACCACATCATGCAGATTATGTAGCACCAGAAAGCGAATAACTTCCTGATGTGCAGGAGCCATGCACATGGTCAGCTGGGTCCAGTACTGAGGTTTATTCTTGGCCAAAGGTGTAGCATCAATTCCTCTCAACGGAATAGGACACCGCAAAGGCTCCAAGAAAAACCCACAACGTTTAGCATAATCCAAATCCATCAGATTCAGGGCAGCGCCTGAATCCACAAACGCCATGACAGAATACGATGACAAAGAGCACATCAAGGTAATGGACAGAAGGAATTTGGATTGTACAGTACCAATGACGGCAGACCTATCGAACCGCTTAGTGCGCTTAGGACAATCAGAAATAGCATGAGTGGAATCACCACAGTAAAAACACAGACCATTCAGACGTCTGTGTTCTTGCCGTTCAACTCTGGTCATAGTCCTATCGCACTGCATAGGCTCAGGTTTAATCTCAGACAATACCGCCAAATGGTGCACAGATTTACGCTCGCGCAAGCGTCGACCGATCTGAATGGCCAAAGACATAGACTCATTCAAACCAGCAGGCATAGGAAAACCCACCATGACATCCTTAAGAGCCTCAGAGAGACCCTTTCTGAACAAAGCTGCCAGCGCAGATTCATTTCACAGAGTGAGTACTGACCACTTCCTAAATTTCTGACAATATACTTCTATATCATCCTGACCCTGGCACAAAGCCAGCAAATTTTTCTCAGCCTGATCCACTGAATTAGGCTCATCGTACAGTAATCCGAGCGCCAGGAAAAACGCATTGACATTACTCAATGCAGGGTCTCCTGGCGCAAGAGAAAATGCCCAGTCCTGAGGGTCGCCGCGCAAAAAAGAAATAATAATCAAAACCTGTTGAACAGGATTACTAGAAGAATGAGGTTTCAAGGCCAGAAATAGCTTACAATTATTTTTGAAATTAAGAAACTTAGTTCTATCACCAAAAAACAAATCAGGAATAGGAATTCTTGGTTCTAACATAGATTTCTGATCAATAGTATCTTGAATCCTTTGTACATTTTTAACGAGATTATCCATTGAAGAGCACAGACCCTGAATATCCATGTCCACACCTGTGTCCTGAAACACCCAAATGTCTAGGGGAAAAAAAAGACTGAACACAGAGCTGAGAAAAAAAAATGATGTCAGAACTTCTTTTTTCCCTCTATTGAGAATCATTAGTATGGCTCCTTGTACTGTTATGAATGCAATCCAGTGACACAGTGTGCCAGCAATCAGAGCACATACAGTGATCTGACAATAACCCAAAAACAATAGAACGAGCTCTGAGACGTGGAATCTCTGTAGACCGCAATACCTGAACCTATCCTAAACACAACTAAAGGCAGCTGTGGATTGCACCTGACACTACCTATGCAACTCGGCACAGCCTGAGGAACTGACTAGCCTGAAGATAGAAATACAAGCCTGACTTGCCTCAGAGAAATACCCCAAAGGAAAAGGCAGCCCCCCACATATAATGACTGTTAGCAAGATGAAAAGACAAAACGTAGGGATGAAATAGATTCAGCAAAGTGAGGCCCGATATTCTAGATAGAGCGAGGATAGCAAAGAGAACTTTGCAGTCTACAAAAAACCCTAAAGCAAAAAACCACGCAAAGGGGGCAAAAAGACCCACCATGCCGAACTAACGGCACGGCGGTACACCCTTTGCGTCTCAGAGCTTCCAGCAAAAACGAATAGACAAGCTGGACAGAAAAAAACAGCAACAAAAGCAAGAAGCACTTATCTAAGCAGAGCAGCAGGCCACAGGAAAGATCCAGAAGCTCAGATCCAACACTGGAACATTGACAAGGAGCAAGGAAGACAGAATCAGGTGGAGTTAAATAACAAAGCAGCCAACGAGCTCACCAGAGCACCTGAGGGAGGAAGCTCAGAAGCTGCAGTACCACTTGTGACCACAGGAGTGAATTCAGCCACAGAATTCACAACAGGCAACATTGGGAGAGGGGCATCTCTAGGGTCCCGGAAGACCTCCAAGCCTTCCCGTCATACGGGTGGTGTCCTAGCCATAACATACCTGGGGGACGTTAGAAACTAGTAACATCTGGAACCAAAGAACGAGAGAGAGAGAGCTGTAGAGAACGAACGAACGAGAACAGCAGTTGTGAGGACTATTCCGAATGCTCAGCAGGATAGGACTACAACACACAGGCGCTAGTGGTAGGCAACGATTTCCATCTGTGAAGGAAACTCCTGATGTGCCCATCGGACCGGCCGGTCCCTGAGAGCCCTGTTAAACGTCCTCTGGATAGAGGATCCTGAAGCCTTCAGTAAAGAGGTAAAGAGACTGCAACCTTGTGTCCTCATTATTGACTGTACCTCACACCATCACCATCCACCTTGCTGGGAAGCCCTGGGGACATACTTCACCTGTGGGAAGATATACCATCCAGCTGCCATTCCATCACCCCAGTGGACCCCATAGCAGCGTCGGTAACCCTGACCGAACACCACAGGTGGCGTCACGAACCCCTGACAGACTGCTTTGCGGCTTTCATTGGACGCCCCTTAGCAGGGTCGCGGACCGGGTCTAGCCACCGTGACAGCCTCAGAACCGAACCAGAGAGGCCCGGTACCGAAACGTGTGGCCCTGTGTCTGGGGGCGCTCCAACTTGGCGTCACGAACAGGATCGTACTTAAGCCTGAAGAATTGGGTCATGTGTGCCTTGGAACTGTGATTGAAACGTGTTGGACTGTGATTTATTGCAAAGACTGTGTACTGCAATTGCTGAGAGATTCCCGCCGAAACCGCCGCCATTGTAGCGCCACGAGGAGCGCAAGAGAAGAAGAAGGGCGTGGAAGTAGGTGTGAAAGAACTGAAGAATGCGAAAGATAATGGCCGCCCAGTCTAAGTATTGTTGTATCCTGAGGGCGGGCCCGTCAGCCGCTGAGGTCGGCCTTCTCATCCTCTATGGAGGGTGGGGACAGTGGGGACGGAGCCGCCCCCGAAAAAGAGCCCGGGAAGAAGATACAGAGGAGGGGACAAAGATGGCGACTTCCAGGCCACCGCATGGAGACGACCCGGCCAGGCGCAGGCCTGCATCACCCGCAGCGACCCCGGAGTCAACGTCGCTGCAGAGATCGACCTCTGTGGAGCTGCCTGAGGGAAAACCCGGCGGACGGATGCCTGATGGCTGGGTGGCCGCGGCTGAGGCTCGGTGGCTGGTGCGCTGCCTTGAGGCCCGCGCTCGGGTGAGTTCCCGGTTGGGCCACCCGACGGAGATCCGTCTCTCCCCATGTCCTCTCCTCTACCCACTCCGGCTGCGTCAGGTCCTTGCACCCGACCAGGGAGTCGCGCCCCGCAGGAGCCGGACCTGAGAATCCTGCCGGTGACGAAACACCAGCGACGCCTAGTGGTGGCATGGAGGAAACAGCCTCGATCTGTGACCATGATAAACCTCACCGAAGAGGAGAAGGTCCCGCCGTCGCAGTGGGGAGTGGTGGTCTTCTACAAGCCCAAGGAAGAGAGGGGGGTCATCCAGGAAATTGGAGAACCCTTGCAGGTCCATGTCGATCGGAGCGAGGTGGAGCCCCGCTATGGAACGGGTGAGGAGGACCGCGACCTGAGACCTGGGGATGCTGTGACTTATACCCGGTGGCGGAGGGAGACCGGCTGGGTGGCCAGGGGTGTCCAGCGATGCGCATTCCTACAGGTTGCAGCTGAGGTTTCAGAGGGAGAAGCCTCTGCCGCGGACCACCAGGCGAACCAGGCCCCGCGTGTGACTGTGCATCCCACCCGTGCTAAACGGAGAGGAGTGGTATGTGAGGTAAGACCACAACCTTCCCAGAACTAAACCTCGAAACCCCGACAAATGTATATAGTTAACTGTTTCCTGCTGTTGCTGCTACTTTAAACCCGTCCAGGGTTAACTCCTAGGGATCCCTTTGTTTACCCGGGATCCCTAATGTTTTCTATTTCTTTTCTACGTTTGCACAAGTTATCACTGTTTAAAAGACTGCCGGATCATGGACGGTGAATGATTCAAAACTGTTTTTGTATATAGTTTGCACCTTCTTAAAGGTGCTCCCTACTGGTTTTACAAGCAAGAAAAGACTTTGCGAAGATGATGCTTCCAGATATGACGCAGAAGGTCTTGCTTTCGGTGGACTGGCAGATAGAGAGAGAATCTGCACTAGAGACTTGAGTCCCTCTTAAAGGGAATGATTACATGATGACTCTAATAAAAGTTGAACATTAATAATGTTAAAATTTAGAAAGTTTGATAATGATAATAAAGATTGAGGACAGGAAAGCTTGAAGTGAACCCGTAGGGGTTAGAGAGAGAGTCCTCCTGAGAGATGTAGAAAGATGGTCGGCACAATGGCAGTAGGCCCAGCCAAGGAGCTAGGCGGTCCTGCATTGGTGAAGTTGGAACGGAAAGAGAAGTTGAGTTATTTAGTATTTTATGGCAGGCCTTTAGTGGGTTCAGCGTATACGCCCTTAAAGGAAAAGTTAACTTATTGTTCAGAGTTTGCACTTAGTAGAATACCCGGCTGGGTACTGAGAGTTATTTATAGTCAAAAATGTTATTTAAAAATATTTAATCTTGTTTTTGTTTGTAACGTTCAAGTGTCCTTACCTCCCATAAAGGGAAAGCACCTTTTCTATTTACTTGTTCTAAGCATTCCAAAAATTTGTATGTCTTTTGCTGTATTATATTGTTGTTCTTCTTCCCAGTCCAGGAGTACTGGATTTAACCATGGGGGAGTGCAGCGCCCCAGAGACCTGGTCATTGCAGTATGGCACTCTGCCGCTAAGGGGAGTAGCGGTACGTCTGATGGCACTAAGGAGTTCTCCTGACCAGGTATCACCAGAACACATTACACTTCACACTCCGGCCACTAGGGGGAGAAAAAGGCTTTATTTATTGGGCCACTCCTCACACTGGTAAAACTAGGGGCTGGGGAGGAAGTTAGTCAGAAGCTGAGTGGGTTGGATTCAGGCAACATCCCATGGCAGGGGGTGTTGCAGGGAGAAGGCACAGGGGGGCCCCTGTCGGGCGTGGGAACCTGGCAGGTGCCTAACGAACAGAACAGAGCGTAACGGAACCGCGCCTGCACACCCTGCGGCGGTATCCTAAGAAAGAGACACGAAGGGAAGGATATTGTGGAACCATGTAAACGAGATCAAGCACAAAGGGGAGCCAGTAAAAGTCGTGCCGAGAGAGAGAGAGGCAACATTTTACTGAGGCGCGTAGTCGGTGGCCGGAACACAGTAGGAGTAACTGACTTCAGGCCTTACTTCAAACTCCGCTGGACAGTTAGTCATAGGTTGGCTGTCTACCATACTACACCTACGAAGACATAGGGGGCAACATTGGGAGAGGGGCGTCTCTATGGTCCCGGAAGACCTCCAAGCCTTCCCGTCATACGGGTGGCGTCCTAGCCATAACATACCTGGGGGACGTTAGAAACTAGTAACATCTGGAACCAAAGAACGAGAGAGAGAGAGCTGTAGAGAACGAACGAACGAGAACAGAAGTTGTGAGGACTATTCCGAATGCTCAGCAGGATAGGACTACAACACACAGGCCTAGTGGTAGGCAACGATTTCCATCTGTGAAGGAAACCCTGGATGTGCCCATCGGACCGGCCGGTTTCTGAGAGCCCTGTTAAACATACTCTGGATAGAGGATCCTGAAGCCTTCAGTAAAGAGGTAAAGAGACTGCAACCTTGTGTCCTCATTATTGACTGTACCTCACACCATCACCATCCACCTTGCTGGGAAGCCCTGCGGACATACTTCACCTGTGGGAAGATATACCATCCAGCTGCCATTCCATCACCCCAGTGGACCCCATAGCAGCGTCGGTCACCCTGACCGAACACCACAGGTGGCGTCACGAACCCCTAACAGACTGCTT
This sequence comes from Ranitomeya imitator, assembly GCF_032444005.1. Lineage (NCBI taxonomy): Eukaryota > Metazoa > Chordata > Amphibia > Anura > Dendrobatidae > Ranitomeya > Ranitomeya imitator. The sequence goes on along the minus strand of NC_091286.1, from coordinate 232,492,150 downwards.
TGCGGCTTTCATTGGACGCCCCTTAGCAGGGTCGCGGACCGGGTCTAGCCACCATGACAGCCTCAGAACCGAAGAGAGGCCCGGTACCGAAACGCGTGGCCCTGTGTCTGGGGGCGCTCCACATGCAGTTCAAGACTGCTAGCAGGAATAACCAGGCAGCCTACCTTGGTTTAGCATGGGAGGACAACTGTTATTAGAGGCTGACACAGTTACTAGGCATAAATAAGTAAGTAGGCTACATGCAGTTCACAATTGGTAACAGGAGTACACAGGTGGCATAGCTTTGTTCAGCGGAGGACAAGTGTTATAAGTGACTGACACAGTTAGTAGGCCAAAATGCTAAAGTGGGCTAAATGTCTGCCAAGGAATTGTTCATAAATAAACTGGTGGCATAGCGAGGTACAGGGGTGGGTTCCTCTGCAGAGTTGCAGACAGTGGTAGTTGGCGCAAAGTATTAACTGGTCTAAATGGAGGCCAGGGCCCCTGTATATTTTTACTATCATCTATCATTGCAACAAATTTGTAATGGCAGTGCCATTGAAGGATTTAACAGCACAGACTACACAGTGGTGGGGCAGGGAGAGGTAAGTTTTGCAAGTGGTAGAGCACAGTTTGAGCTCGGGGGGAACACTCTCTCGTGGGCGGCGGTACTGGCACAGGGCCCCTCATATTACGGCGGTGTGTCTGACGTTGGGTGTGCACCACCACCGTCAGAGACACTTCATTGTACTATGAGGGACCCTGTGCCAGTGGCGTCACCCACCTGTCCAGGCAAACGGCACTCGCACAGGTGCTTGCGCCAAATTGTGACCACGACCCTGTGGGGGGAGTCAGCCCATTTAGGGAGGTATACAAATGGCCTATGGTGGACATTCGGCACCTGCAAATGGCGGAATTGGAGCAGTCAGTAAGAGGAGGCCAAAAACAAGAAATTTTTCTGGCAAGCTACGTGTCAGCAGGGGAAGGTGGGGCAAAGTAATTCGAAATCCATGACTGGTTCATTTTAATGAAGGTTAGATCATCAACATTTCGGGGAGCCAGACGTGTCCTTTTTTCGGTCAGTATTGAACCAGCAGCACTGAAGACTCTTTCTGAGAGCACACTAGCAGCTGGGCAAGCGAGCTCCTGTAATGCATATTCTGCCAATTCGGGCCAGGTGTCTAGTTTAGATGCCCAGTAATCAAAGGGGAATGACCTGTGAGGGAGAACATCGATAATGGCGGAAAAATAGTTGGTAACCATACTGGACAAATGCTGTCTCCTGTCACTTTGAATCGATGCAGCAGTACCTGTCGTGTCTGCGGTCATTGCGAAATCACTCCACAACCTGGTCATAAATCCCCTCTGTCCAACGCCACTTCGGATTTGTGCACCTCTAACACCTCTGCCATGTTGCCCCCTACAGCTCGTGTGAGAACCATCACCACTGCTGTGTGCTGGGAATGCCTGAACCAAACGGTCTACAAGAGTTGCTTGTTTGGTAGCCAATATCTGCTCAAGGTTCTCATGTGGCATGATATTTTGTAATTTTCCTTTGTATCGTGGATCTAGGAGGCAGGCCAAATAGTAATCGTCATCAGTCATCATTTTGATAATGCGGAGTCCCTTTTTAGGATACGCAAGGCATACTCTGCCACGTGGGCCAATGTCCCAGGTGTCAATTCACTGCTTGTGCTGGGTTGAGGAGCACTTTCTTGAAAATCTACATCACTTGTGGCCTGCAAAAACCCTGTACCTGACCTTGCAATGCCACCAGTTTCTATTGCCCCCTGAGAAGCATCCTCCTCCCATAAATATTCATCCCCATCATCCTCCTCCTCCTCCTCTTCATCCGCCACCTCATCCAGGAGAGTTCCCTGAGCAGACAATGGCTGACTGTCATCAAGGCTTCCCTCCACCTCGGCTGCAGATGCCTGCTCCTTGATGTGCGTCAAACTTTGCATCAGCAGATGCATTAGTGGCATGCTCATGCTTATGATGGCGTCATCTGCACTTACCAGCCATGTGCATTCCTCAAAACACTGAAGGACTTGACAGAGGTCTCGGAGCTTCGACCACTGCACACCAGACAACTCCATGTCTGCCATCCAACTGCCTGCCCGTGTATGTGTATCCTCCCACAAATAAATGACAGCACGCCTCTGTTCGCACAGCCTCTGAAGCATGTGCAGTGTGGAGTTCCACCTTGTTGCAACGTCGATTATTAGGCAGTGCTGGGGAAGATTCAGCGATCGCTGATGGTTCTGCATACGGCTGGAGTGTACGGGCGACCGGCGAATGTGCGAGCAAAGTCTTCGCACCTTCAGGAGCAGGGCTGGTAACTCCGGATAATTTTTGAAGAAGCACTGCACCACCAGGTTCAAGGTGTGAGCCAGACAAGGAATGTGTTTCAGTTCTGAAAGGGCTATGGCAGCCATAAAATTCCTTCCGTTATCACTGACTACCTTGCCTGCCTCAAGATGTGCACTGCCCAGCCATGACTGAGTTTCTTGCTGCAAGTACTCGGCCAGTACTTCCGTGGTGTATCTGTTGTCGCCCAAACACTTCATTTGTAGCACAGCCTGCTGACGCTTACCACTAGCTGTTCAATAATGGGACACCTCATGTGCAACATTGGCAGCTGCAGATGAAGTGGTCGTGCGACTGCGCTCTGTGCACGAGCTTTTGCTTCTGGAGGAGGAGGAGGAGGGGTGGCGAATGCCTACAGCCAACTGTTTCCTAGACCATGGGCTAGGCAGAACTGTCCCATTATGGCTGTCCCCTGTGGACCCTGCATCCACCACATTAACCCAGTGCGCCGTGATGGACACGTAACGTCCCAGGCCGTGCCTACTAATAATAATCTTTATTTTTATATAGCGCTAACATATTCTGCAGCGCTTTACAGTTTGCACACATTATCATCGCTCTCCCCAAATGGGGCTCACAATCTAAATTCCCTATCAGTATGTCTTTGGAACGTGGGAGGAAACCGGAGTACCCGGAGGAAACCCACGCAAACACGGAGAGAACATAGAAACTCTTTGCAGATGTTGTCCAAGGTGGGATTAGAACCCAGGACTCCAGCGCTGCAAGGCTGCTGTGCTAACCACTGTGCCACCGTGCTACCCTACTGGTCCATGCATCTGTTGTGAGGTGCATCTTTCTACTGACTCATTGCCTCAGTGCATGGACAAAGCGGTCTTTGACATGCTGGTGGAGTGCTGGGATGGCTTTTCTCGCAAAGAAGTGTCGACTAGGTGGGTCATAGTGTGGTACTGTGTAGGCCATCAGGGCTTTGAAAGCTTCGCTTTCAACCAACTGGTAGGGCATCATCTCTAACGAGATTAGTCTAGCAAACCCTGTGTACGCGGATGACAGGATGAGTACTTTCTTTTCCTAACGAGAGTCTCTTGTAGGGTGAGCTGGACTGGAGAGCTGCATATGGTGGAACTAGCGGGGGTGGTGGTGGACATGGCAGATTGAGAGAGGGTTGGTGATGGTATTCTTGATGTTGGCCTACCTACAGTGTTTCCTACCACGAACCTTGTGATTCCCTGACTGCTTTGGCCTTGCGACGATACCTCCACATTTGCTGCTGGTGGTGTCCTAACTGGTGGGCTTACTGTGAGGGAAGCAATGTAGCTTTGCTGACTACCTTCATTCTGAGCAGGTGCACCAATGGTACTGGATGTTTGGTAGTTAGTCCAGGCTTGCAAGTGCATGCTGGTTAAATGTCTGCGCATGCACGTTGTATTTTAATTTAGGAGATTCTTCCCTCTGCTTAGGGTCTTTGAGCACTTCTTACTGATAACTTTGCACTGATCATTCGGCTCTTGGTTAAAAAATTCCCACACTGCACTCGTTCTACTATGGATTACCTTTTCAGGCATTGCACGCTGTGCTACTTTTACCGGATGGCCACGCTGTCCTAAAACTGTTTTTGGTTTTGACAAACATTTTTGGCCAGATACGGGCCTGCTAGATGAAAGCTGTTGCGATGTAGATGGCTGCGGATCATCCTCCTCCGCTTCTGAGCTACTGGAAGCGGCACCCTCTTCCCCCAATGGCTGCCAATCTGGGTCAACAACTGGGTCATCTATCACCTCCTCTTCAATGTCATGTGCACCTTCCTCTGTGTCACCGTGTAAGGGCACCATTGTCTCATCAGGGTCAGATTCTGGCTCAGTACACTGCGAGGTCAATGTACTGATCTGAGTCAATGGAACAGCATAATAATCTAGCTGTGGCTGTGCATCTGTGCACTCCATGTCCGATTCATCTTGTAATGGGCAGTTAACAATTTCCCTCTAACCCAGGCACAGTATGTGTAAAGAGCTCCATGGAGTAAACTGTAGTTTTGGCTGCCGCATCCTTCACTTTTGGTTTGGGTGAAGGACACAAGGAAGCGACTTGTTCCTGACTGAGAGCATCCACTGACGACTCGCTGCTTTTAGATTTTGAACCTTCTGAAGAGGAGGCGAAAGAGCTGGAGGCTGAGTCAGCAAGGAAAGCCAAAACCTTTTCCTGCTGCTCCGTCTTTAAAAGTAGTTTCCTACTCCCAGATAAGGCAGCCTTCGAGGCCTTGTGTAGCCAGACGATGACGCTGTTTCAACACATCGAGCCTTTGGTGCTATTTTGCTTTTCCCACTACCACCAGATGCTCCACCACCATCAGTACCAGCTGGCAACGACCGCCAACGGCCTCTTCCACCAGACTTCCTTATTTTTGAAAAAATCTAACCAAAATAACAACCGCTATATGGTACTGTGAAACAAGGTAGAAGGTGTACATAAACTTGTGGAGAACTTAAATCTCCCTTTTTTTGGGGGGGAGAGACTGCAACAAAACTCAGGCCCAGTGTATTACACTACACAATGTACGTGGCAGAACGTGGCTGGAAGATGTACGACAAACTAACAGAACTGTGACGTAGATCTACTTAGTGCCAATTTAAATCTCCCTTTTTTGGGGGAGACTGCAACAAAACTCAGGCCCAGTGTATTACACTACACAATGTAAGTGGCAGAACGTGGCTGGAAGATGTACAACAAACTAACAGAACTATGACGTAGATCCACTTAGTGCCAATTTAAATCTCCCTCTTTTGGGGGAGACTGCAACAAATCTCAGGCCCAGTGTATTACACTACACAATGTAAGTGGCAGAACGTGGCTGGAAGATGTACAACAAACTAACAGAACTGTGACGTAGATCCACTTAGTGCCAATTTAAATCTCCCTTTTTTGGGGGGAGACTGCAACAAAACTCAGGCTCAGAGTATTACACTACACAATGTAAGTGGCGGAATGTGGCTGGAAGATGGACAACAAACTAACAGAACTGTGACGTAGATCCACTTAGTGCCAATTTAAATCTCCCTTTTTTGGGGGGAAAACTGCAACAAAGCTCAAGCCCAGTGTATTACACTACACAATGTAAGTGGCGGAATGTGGCTGGAAGATGTACGACAAACTAACAGAACGTTGATGTAGATCTACTTAGTGCCAATTTAAATCTCCCTTTTTTGGGGGGAGAACTGCAACAAAGCTCAAGCCCAGTGTATTACACTACACAATGTAAGTGGCAGAATGTGGCTGGAAGATGTACGACAAACTAACAGAACGTTGATGTAGATCTACTTAGTGCCAATTTAAATCTCCCTTTTTTGGGGGAGACTGCAACAAAAATCAGGCCCAGTGTATTACACTACACAATGTAAGTGGCAGAACGTGGCTGAAAGATGTACGACAAACTAACAGAACTGTGATGTAGATCTACTTAGTGCCAATTTAAATCTCCCTTTTTTGGGGGAGACTGCAACAAAAATCAGGCCCAGTGTATTACACTACACAATGTAAGTGGCAGAACGTGGCTGGAAGATGTACGACAAACTAACAGAACTGTGACGTAGATCTACTTAGTGCCAATTTAAATCTCCCTTTTTTGGGGGGAGACTGCAACAAAACTCAGGCGTAGTGTATTACACTACACAATGTAAGTGGCAGAACGTGGCTGGAAGATATACGACAAACTAACAGAACTGACGTAGATCCACTTAGTGACAATTTCAATCTCCCTTTTTTTGGGGGGAGACTGCAACAAAACTCAGGCCCAGTGTATTACACTACACAATGTAAGTGGCAGAACGTGGCTGGAAGATGTATTTTTTGATATAAGGGCTGTAGTACAATTTCAATCTCCCTACAATGATCTCAGGACAAGTATGGCAGCAATAAAAAGGACTGCTGCACACAAAAGTGTGGACAAATAAACAAGAGAACTGTGCAGAAAGGAGCAACAGGATTTTTGCTTTTAAAAAAGTAGTTGGTTTGCACAGCGGCGTACAAACAGCAATGCAGCTCTCAGGGAGCCTTATAAGGCAGCCTAAAAAGCTACAGCGCGGATGCACAAAAATATAAACTCCACTATCCCTGCAAAGAAAAGGTGGTGTTGGACAGTGGAAATCGCTACGCACAAGCAGTTTTGGGGTTAATCTTCCCTCCCTAACTATATCCCTTTTTCTGATGCAGCTGCAGTAACCTCTCCCTATACTAAGATCGGCAGAAGTTAGATGGCGGTTGTCGTGCACGCCCTTTTATAGCCCCTGTGACGGCGCAGAAAGCAAGCCAATCACTGTAATGCCCTTCTCTAAGATGGTGGGGACCGAGACCTATGTCATCACGCTGCCCACAGTCTATGTCCTCCTTCATTGGATGAGAAATGGCGCTGAAAACATCATACGAAATGCGACTTTGGCGCGAAGATCGCCGACCCCATGGCCGATCCCACACTAGGATCAGGTCGGGTTTCACGAAACCCGACTTTGTCGAAAGTCGGCGATTTTTGAATTTGTCCGATCCGTTTCACTCAACCCTAGTGGGCACCAAAACCAACACCCAATCTCCTGTTTCAAAGGAGCGGGCAGTGACCTTCTTATATACGCGGCCCTGTGCTGCCTGAGCCCCCACCAAATGCTCTTTTACAATAGGCATGACCACTGCAATTCGGTCCTGCATATTGGCCACATGCTCAATGACACTGTTATGTGGCGTAGTTTCTTGTTTCCACGTCTCTTTGACTACATCCAACAGACCCCTAGGATGCCTTCCATACAGTAGCTCAAAGGGTCAAAATCCCGTGGAAGCCCGCGGTACCTTGCGAATGGTGAACATCAAGTAGGGCAGCAATATGTCCCAATCCCTTCCATCCTTGGAGACTACCTTCTTCAACATGGATTTGAGGGTTTTGTTGAAGTGCTTGACTAGTCCTGTGGTCTGGGGGGGGGGGGGGGGGTACAATGACGTGCGCAACTGCTTTATCTTGTGGAGCCTGCACAGTTCCTTCGTCACCTTGTACATGAAAGGAGTCCCCTGATCAGTGAGGATCTCCTTTGGTAGCCCAAGGCGACAGAACATGGCAAATAACTCCCGGGCGATAAGATTAGCCGAAGCGGAATGGCCTCTGGGTACCGGGTGGCGTAGTCCTTGTTGGGTCCTGAACAAGTTGTGAAAAGTAATTGTCTCTCATAGTTGTCAAAAACCGATTACCTTTGCTGGAACTGCAGGTTTCTGTTCCCCTACTGTATGTATTTCAGGGTAGTTAAATTCCCCCATAATAATCACTTCTCCTTGAGTCGCTGCTTCATCTATTTGCTTTACGAGAATATTCTCCATTGCTTCCATTATTTTTGGGGACTTATAATAAACCCCTATCAGTAATTTATTATTTTTTCCCCCTCCCCTTATCTCCACCCACAGGGACTCTACATTTTCATTAGATTCACCTATATTATCACGCAGGATGGGTTTTAAGGATGATTTTACATATAGACACACACCTCCCCCTCACTTATCCGTTTGGTCATTTCTGAACAGACTATAGCCTTGTAAGTTAACAGCCCAATCATGGATCTCATCCAGCCATGTCTCAGATATCCCAAGCATGTCATAATTATGTTCCAACAAAATTAATTCTAATTCCTTCATTTTGTTGGCGAGGCTTCTGGCATTAGTATACATGCACTTTATGTATCTCTCTGTACCTCTATTATTTCTTAGATTATTAACTGTTCTAACTACCCCATGCCACCCCCAATTTCATTATTTGAGCCCAGGTCTCTATTTGCACTCTCTTACCCTCCTATAAAATGAATACCCTCCCCCCAATTCCTAGTTTAAACACTCCTCCAACCTTCTAGCCATTTTCTCCCCCAGCTTGCTGCTTCACTGTCCTGCAGCTCCATCCTACCATCCCCCCTCATCTATCCCAGTGAGCTTCTGCTCAGTGAATAGAAGACTCCTTTCCATATTGTCTATGGATCTCAGTGTTGCCAGCTGCACATTTAGATCCAGTATCTGGGCTTCCAAATGCACAACATTCTCACATCTGGCACTGCAGTATGCACCCTCGAAAGGTTGTTCAAGGATTACATACATGTGGCAAAATGTACACGGGATGACATTAACAATAGTGGAGCACATGTCCTAATGGGGATTGCACCAGACATAAAAGTTAAATATAAATAAATGCATAGTATTAATAAAATACCGATAGCAATTCAGTAATTCCTCCCTTGGAAACTCCCTGAATCCAAAGTCACTGAATTACAAGTCACACACCACCGTTCTCTCTGGTCACACTCAGATCGTTCACACTCTCTAAGGCCGGTTTCACATGTCCAGATAATTCCGGTACCGGAAAAAATCAGTACCGGAATTATCCGTGTCCGTGTGCCCCTACGTTTCTGTGGCACATCAGTGTGGCACACATGCGGCACACGTGTGCCGCCCGTGTGCCCACTGGGTACCACACGCACCGTGCTGGGTACCACACGTACCAGCATCTGGTGCTGAAGCTGCGATTCATATCTTCCCTGCAGCAGCGTTTTCTGCAGAGAAGATATGAATAATAGTGTTTAAAATAAAGATCTATGTGCCCCCCGCCCTCCCACCCCCTGTGCGCCCCCCCACCCCCTGTGTCCCCCCCCCCCCGCTGTTCTGAAAATACCCACCAAGCTCCCTCGTTGGCTATCGCTGCTTCCTGTTCTGGCCGCATCTTCTCCTGTATGCGGTCACGTGGGGCCGCCGATTACAGTAATGAATATGCGGCTCCACCCCTATGGGAGGTGGAGCCGCATATTCATTACTGTAAATGAGCTGCCCCACGTGACCGCATACAGGAGAAGATGTGGCCAGAACAGGAAGCAGCGACAGCCAACGAGGGAGCTTGGTGAGTATTTTCAGAACAGCGGGGGGGCGCACAGGGTTGGCACATAGATCTTTATTTTAAACACTATTATGCAGATCTTCTCTGCAGCAAATGCTGCTGCAGGGAAGATATGAATCACGGCTTCAGCATCAGTGGGGGGGACAGCGCTTAATGTAGCGCTGTCTCCTGCATGGCACACGGACTGCACACGGACATTGATGGGTCCGTGTAATACGTGCGCTCCCACGAACACTGACATGTCTCCGTGTTTGGCACACGGAGACACGGTCCGCAAAAAATCAATGACATCTGCACAGATGCATTGATTTTAATGTGTCTACGTGTGTCAGTGTCTCCGGTACGTGAGGAAACTGTCACCTCACGTACCGGAGACACTGACATGTGAAACCGGCCTACGCAGAAGATTTAAAGAGATTTTTTTTACTCTCTCAGCAGCAATCCACCCTGCTGTTCAATGCACTTCCAAAACGGAATTAAAATTACAACCCATGTGTGTATAATATTTTTTTTACAACTATTTAAAGCTCATGTACAATAAAACCTGAAAATCTGCCTGTTTTGCAATAGGGGACAATGGCCCACTCTTACATTTGTTTAATGTATGTGAACATCGGCATCCATGTTTCTGCTTCTTGGTGATGAAACATCTTGGCTGCTTAGCTTGGAATAATTTTAAATTGAGTTATAAGAATAGTTATTCTATCACAACATCCATTGAGAAAGTTTACATTGTTACAGCAATCATGCAATAAAAGAAATGCAAACAAAAAAGCAAACACGTGCTGTATTTGCAAATTATAAGCAGCTCAAGATGAGAAACTGTAACAGACTAGTTTATAGACAGACCAGATGTTTCCAATCCCCTTTGTAATTGTACATTTATTTGCATATGAATAACATTTTGACTTATTGGACAACGATAATCACTGATTTACTCAACAATTAATTTATTATTCCTGTATAAACAGAATATACTCAGTGGCAGCAGATCTCTACTGCTGAATCTAGACGTAGCAACTGCTGCAGCGGGAGCGTGCTTGTGCTCCCTGGGATTGTCAGCTTTGTTTATTCACTTTATCTATGTGCTCAAGGTTGTACAAAAGAAGTAAAAAACATACTGTACCAGCACCGATCCTCCATTTGCTTCTAGTTTGTACCACAACACTTCTTTCCACAGCTTTTAATTACCTTTGCTGCAGCCAATCAACTATTGCTGATCCGCTGTTTCCTTGACTTATCCTGTACTTTAAGTGAGTCCTTTTTTCATGAATTTGTAGGATGCTAGCAGGTGCGTAGGATGCAGTGACACACAGGAGGCAGAACAAGGGTTAACAGGTTCTTTATGTATAGGAACAGTAATGGTACAAGCAGGGGGGTAAAGGATGTGATAGGAGGATGGGGGAAAATCAAGTGCTCAAGAATATAGCAGGTTAGGGTACTTTCACACTGGCGCTTTTATTAATACGTCGCAATGCGTCGTTTAGGGGAAAAAACGCATCCTGCAAAGTTGATTGCAGGATGCGTTTTTGCCCCATAGAGTAACATTACCGACGCATTGCGACGTATTAACACACGTCGCAACCGTCGTGCGACGGTTGCGCCGTGTTGTCGCGGATCGCCGGGAGCAAAAAACTTTAAATGTAACGTTTTTTTGCTCCAGACGGACCGCTTTTTCCGACCGCGCATGCGCAGCCGGAACTCCGTCCCCACCTCCCCGCACCTCACAATGGGGCAGCGGATGCGCCGGAGAATGCATCCGCTGCACCCGTTGTGCGGCGCTAACAACGCTACCGTCGGAATCTCAGCCCAACGCAATGCGACGGGCCGAATTCCGACGCTAGTGTGAAAGTAACCTTAACTTATCAGTCTCTGTGCTCTGTGCATCGCCTCAGGCGGCGCGAGATGTCTCCGATCCGGTCCCGCAGATGGGCGATACACTTTCTCTTTGCGATGACGAATCCTCCAGGTTCTTTGGCATGCGATCTCCTGATCCGTGTGCACGGTGGGGCAGAGGTGATGATCTGCGTCACAGAAGTGGAAGCAGAAAGTTCAGTAAGCAAGGCCGCAGTAGGCGCACACACAGTCCAGCAGACACAGCCATAGGCATGGGCCGGTCCTCAGCAGGCACTGCAAGGATGGGACTAAGCGGTGCCTCCATGGTGGTGAGCAGAGCAAAGGTCCATACTCTATCCTGGTCAGTACCTGGTGAGGAAGTCTCCCTGGGCTGAAGGTAGGACTCGTCAGCAATCTGGCTAGCTGGGGGTATAGGCACAGCTAGCGGGTATGGGTCCATGAAGAGGGAGTTAATCATCTTACTACTCACAAGCTCGGTCCCTGCCAAATGTTCCGTCTTCCCAATCAAACTGCTATTTATGTCGGAGGCACCCCCATAAGTCAGGTGCCCCAAACTGCTCCAGTCCACATTCTCTTTACCCTGAAACACTGTTGACAGCCCTGATGGTTCCGTCTCACTTACGCAGGAGAGATCGGAAGCTTGGCTCTCCACCCTACACTCCCCCGCTATTTTTCCTCGCCATTCCACGGGCGAGACTCTTCGAGAAGTGTGCGACCGTCTTCTCTTTTTCTGTGCGAATTGTTGCTAGATGGAATTCTCTTGGTTATAGCGATAGTGTGGCTTGCCAGCTGTTGTTCACTCAGAGCATCTCAGTTCAGAAGAAGTAGTGGAGCCCTCTTGTGGGGCCTAACCCAGCTGTGGGGGAAGAGCCATGAGGGAGCTTGCATCCTCTGGTTCTAACCTCTCAGAGCTTAATCCTTCACCCCCTTCTTCATCCTCTGCTTGTACTGGCATATGGACCATTTCAGGAGCCTCGGGCTCCTCTTCTACTCGAACAGGGTTCTTAGGCAAGCAGAGTCAGAGCAAATTCCGATGAAGAATTTGAGTGGGGGCATCTTCTTTTCCTTCAGGTTGAACTTCGTAGATAGGTCCCTCTGGACTAACTTCTCTTTACCCCATTCGGGTCTTTCTCCCAACAATTTTCATCTTGTCCCGAGTGTGCTTTTCCCGTACTAAATACAGACATTGGCCTTCGGTAACCCCAGATTAACCATCAGATTAACCCCTTCCCGACCTTTGACGCCACGTAGGCGTCATGAAAGTCGGTGCCAATCCGACCTGTGACGCCTATGTGGCATCATGGAAAGATCGCGTCCCTGCAGATCGGGTGAAAGGGTTAACTCCAATTTTACCCGATCTGCAGGGACAGGGAGAGTGGTACTTCAGCCCAGGGGGGGTGGCTTCACCCCCCCATGTCTACGATCGCTCTGATTGGCTGTTGAAAGTGAAACTGCCAATCAGAGCGATTTGTAATATTTCACCTATAAAAATTGGTGAAATATTACAATCCAGCCATGGCCTATGCTGCAATATCATCGGCCATGGCTAGAAACCCTGATGTGCTCCCCCCACTGCCACCGATCTCCTCCACAGTCTTCCGTCCTGTGCTCCGCTCCCCTCCGTCATCCTGTCTGCTCCCCCGTCCTCCTGCCCGCTCCCCCCATGCTCCAATGCCACCCCCCGTCCTCCGATCCCCCCCATGCTCAGATCTCCCTCCCCTCATACTTACCGAGCCTCCCGGTGTCCGTCCGTCTTCTCCATGGGCGCCGCCATCTTCCAAAATGGCTGGCATATTCATTCCAGGTATATTTTGATCACTGTGATATAACCTATCACAGTGATCAAAAAAACAAAAAAAGGTAAATGACCCCCCCCCCTTTATCACCCCCATAGGTAGGGACAATAATAAAATAAAGAAAATATTTTTTTTTCTTTTTCCACTAGGGTTAGGGTTAGAATAAATAAAAAATTGCTGGCTAAAACATAATTTTTGAGGAAAGAAAAATGATTTTTTATTTTCACGGCTCTGCGTTATAAACTTCTGTGAAGCACTTGGGGGTTGAAAGTGCTCACATTACATCTAGATAAGTTCCTTGGGGGGTCTAGTTTCCAAAATGGGGTCACTTGTGGGGGGGTTTATACTGTTTAGGCACATCAGGGGCTCTGCAAGTGCAACGTGACGCCCGCAGACCATTCCATCATGGTCAGCATTTCAAACGTCACTACTTCCATTCCAGCCCCGACGTGTGCCCAAACAGTGGTTTACCCCCACATATGGGGTATCGGCGTACTCACGACAAACTGGGCAACAAATATTGGGGTCCAATTTCTCCTGTTACCCTTGTGAAAATAAATAAATGCTTGCTAAAACATAATTTTTGAGGAAAGAAAAATTATTTTTCATTTTCACGGCTCTGCGTTGTAAACGTCTGTGAAGCACTTGGGGGTTCAAAGTGCTCACCACATATCTAGATAAGTTCCTTGCGGGGTCAGGTTTCCAAATGGGGTCACTTGTGGGGGGTTTCTACTGTTTAGGCACATCAGGGGCTCTGCAAATGCAATGATGCCCGCAGACCATTCCATCAAAGTCTGCATTTCAAAAGTCACTACTTCCCTTCCGAGCCCCGACGTGTGCCCAAACAGTGGTTTACCCCCACATATGGGTTTATCAGCGTACTCAGGACAAACTGGGCAACAATTATTGGGGTCCAATTTCTCATTTTACCCTTGAGAAAATAAAAAATTGCTTGCTAAAACATAATTTTTGAGGAAAGAAAAATGATTTTTTATTTTCACGGCTCTGCGTTGTAAACTTCTGTGAAGCAATTGGGGGTTCAAAGTGCTCACCACATATCTAGATAAGTTCCTTGGGGGGTCTAGTTTCCAAAATGGGGTCACTTGGGGGTTTCTACTGTTTAGGCACATCAAACGCAACGTGACGCCCGCAGACCATTCCATCAAAGTCTGCATTTCAAAAGTCACTACTTCCCTTCCGAGCCCCGACGTGTGCCCAAACAGTGGTTCCCCCCCACATATGGGGCATCAGCGTACTCAGGACAAACTGGACAACAACTTCTGGGGTCCAATTTCTCCTGTTACTCTTGTGAAAATAAAAAAATTGCAGGCTAAAAAATATTTTTTCAGGAAAGAAAAATGATTTTTTATTTTCACGGCTCTGCGTTATAAACTTCTATGAAGCACTTGGGGGTTTAAAGTGGTCACCGCACATCTAGATTAGTTCCATGGGAGGTTTAGTTTCCAAAATGGGGTGACATGTGGGGGAGCTCCAATGTTTAGGCACACAGGGGCTCTCCAATTGCGACATGGTGTCCGCTAACGATTGGAGCTAATTTTTCATTCAAAAAGTCAAATGGCACTCCTTCCCTTCCGAGCCCTGCCGCGTGCCCAAACAGTGGTTTACCCCCACATGTGAGGTATCATTGTACTCAGGAGAAATTGCCCAATAAATTTTAGGATCCATTTTATCCTGTTACCCATGTGGAAATAAACAAATTGAGGCTAAATGAAATAATTTTTTGTGAAAAAAAGTACTTTTTCATTTTTTCGGATCAATTTGTGAAGCACCTGGGGGTTCAAAGTGTTCACTATGCATCTAGATAAGTTCCTTGGGGGGTCTAGTTTTGAAAATGGGGTCACATGTGGGGGAGCTCAAATGTTTAGGCACACAGGGGCTCTCCAAACGCGACATGGTGTCCGCTAAAGATTGGAGCCAATTTTTCATTGAAAAAGTCAAATGGCGCTCCTTCCCTTCAGAGCCCTGTCGTGTACCTAGACAGTGGTTACTCCCCACATATGAGGTATCGGCATACTCAGGACAAATTGTACAATAACACTTGGAGTCCAGTTTCTCTTTTTACCCTTGGGAAAAGAAAAAAATTGTTGCTAAAAGATCATTTTTGTGACTAAAAAGTTAAATGTTCATTTTGTCCTTCCATGTTGCTTCTGCTGCTGTGAAGTACCTGAAGGGTTAATAAACTTCTTGAATGTGGTTTTGAGTACCTTGAGGGGTGCAGTTTTTAGAATGGTGTCACTTTTGGGTATTTTCAGCCATAAAGACCCCTCAAACTGACTTCAAATGTGAGGTGGTCCCTAAAAAAAATGGTTTTGTAAATTTTGTTGTAAAAATGAGAAATCGCTGGTCAAATTTTAACCCTTATAACTTCCTAGCAAAAAAAAATTTTGTTTCCAAAATTGTGCTGATGTAAAGTAGACATGTGGGAAATGTTATTTATTAACTATTTTGTGTCACATAACTCTCTAGTTTAACAGAATAAAAATTCAAAAAATTTGAAAATTGCGAAATTTTCAAAATTTTAGCCAAATTTCCATTTTTTTCACAAATAAACGCAAAAATTATTGACCTAAATTTACCACTAACATGAAGCCCAATATGTCACGAAAAAACAATCTCAGAACCGTTATGATCTGTTGAAGCATTTCCAAGTTATTACCTCATAAAGGGACAATGGTCATAATTGCAAAAAACGGTCAGGCCTTAAGGTCAAAATAGGCTGGGTCATGAAGGGGTTAATGAGACCACCTTGACGATGGTTGATGGGCTCACACTATTTGATCAAATTCTGTCCAAAGCGTCTCTCAAATATTTTCCTAATGTTCAAAAGCCATTTTGCTATTCATATTTTATGTATTTCATATTAGACATGCTTTGGCACGATAGAGTGCAACCTTTTTTGTATATTGAGTATGGAGGTAGCTGCTCCTGATATGCACCTATTCACACTAGTTTGGATGTGCCAGTCGTTTTTCTGTCATTTCCCATACTAAGACATGGTCTTCAGCTCGAAACTCTGTTGCACTGGACGAGGTCCTCTCTGCATGTTCTAGCTCCTGTAACCTGGTCTGGACCAACCGGTGTAAGATCTGCAGGTGGTGTCGATGTTCTCGAACCAAGGTGGACACCCCCGTCCATGGGTAGTCCTCTTCTGGGTCCAACGCCAACTCGATGATTCTTTTTCCATCTTGGCCGAACAGAAGGGAGTAAGGTGTAAATCCTGTTGTTCAGTACTGTATATTTGATTATTATGCATCCATACCAGTTCAGAAACATACTCTGGCCACCGGGCCTTCCGATCTTCATTTAGAGTCCTTAACATCTGAATCAATGTACGGTTGAATCGTTCACATGCACCATTACCCTAAGCGTGGTACGGTGTGGTGCGGGACTTGTCAATCCAGTACAGACAGTGCAATTCATCCATTACTTTTCCCAAGAAACAAGCTCCCTGATCGGAGTGAATTCTTTTTGGACACCCATAGGGTTGAATGAATTTCTTACATATTGCATATGCAGCGGACTCTGAAGTCTGATCCCATGTCAGAGTCACCAAGGAAAATTTTGTAAAATGATCCACCATTACCAGGCAATGTTCGCAGCCCTGATGGGCCAGGCCGATGGTTAGATAGTCTAGTATCAAGAGCTCCAGAGTAGTGGAGGTTATAATGGACTAAACGGGAGCCTTCTGTTTTGGCGGCTTAGCCAGCTCACATGTCTGGCACTTTCTACCGGCCTCGTCCACTTTTGCCTTCAACTGAGCATGGAAGATGAACCATTGTAGCCCTTGGAAGGTCTTCTCTGAACCAAAATGGGTTCCTTGCTCGTGTGCAGCGACAGCAATTTCAGATAATGACCTTGTTGTAAAGAGGACTTGCCAGGTCACATTTGGCTCAGTCCGCAGTTGCGCTTTTTGATATAGTAAGCCGTTTTTTATCTGTAGTTGTTTTCACTGTCGTAGGATCCGCAACACCTCCAGAGACAAGGTCCCCCTTTCTGACGAGCTTGGTAATCTCTGAGAAGCCACACATCGTCTTAACAAAGCCAGTTCGCCATCTTCTTGTTGAAGCTGAACCCACTCATCTCGAGTTTGACCCAGTATGTCATCTTGGACTGGGTTATGTATCTGTTGCCACCACCATCTTGGTGGACCTCCAGCTTGGTGACTGCCCTTTTGAGATTTTGAAAGGCTTCTTCTTGGGACTCCTGCCAACAGATTTTCCAGTTCATGACACCAGAGAGTACCTTTATCAACAGTTCCTGTAAGGGTTTTGCACGTCGAGCGAAATTCTTTACAAACTGCCTGTAATAACCAGTCAGTTTCAGGAACACCCACACATCTTCCACGGTCTTTGGAGTGGGCCAGTCTTGAATCACGGCGACCTTCTCTCTGGAGGGTTCCACCCCTTCAGCAGAAATGACATGACCCAGGTATTCAGTCTGTGTGCCGAACAAATGACCCTTCTGGGGCTTCACTTTTAGTCCATGCTTCTGGAGGCAGGCCAACACTAGTTCCAGTCGTTGGAGATGTTCCTCAAATGAAGGCGCAAAGACTATAATGTCATCCAGATAGATGAGTGTCGAATGAAAGTTCAAGTCCCCTAGACATCTCTCCATGAGACGTTGGAAATTCCGAGAATGTTGGATAGGCCGAACGGAATGCGGTTGAACTCGTACAGACCCATGGGGAGAATGAAGGCAGTCTTTGCTCAATCTTGTTCAGACATGGGGACTTGCCAGTAGCCACTGGGGAGGTCCAGTGTAGAGAAGAACCTGGCTTTCCCCAGAGCAGACAGGGACTCCTCAATCCGGGGCAGCGCGTACGAGTCAATCACTGAACAGCATTAAGTTTTCAGTAATCCACACAAAACTGCAAGGTGCAGTCTTTCTTTCGTACCAACACAATTGGGGCAGCCCATGGACTCTGACTCTCCCGGATCACACCAGCATGCAACATCTGATTCAACATGTCTTACATTTCCTGGTACAACTGTGGGGGAATTGACCGGTAGCGCTCTCATATGGGCGCGGTGCTTCCAGTTGGTATTTTGTGTGCAATGGCTGTGGTGCAGCCCAAATCATCTTCGTGGGGGGCGAAGACTTCCTTATACTTCCCCAGCAGAGCTTTTACCTGTTCACCTGAGCGGGTTCGAGTTTGGCCAGTTCAGCCCGCATTTGTTCCAATATGGGTTGGCACTCCTTGATGTAATGAGGTTCTGACACTGAAATGTAGTTCACTGACACAGTCCAGGGGTCTCTGGGTTGTACCTCCAATTGCACTGTTTGAGGGGGCACTACTTCTTCTGGTAGGTTCATGATTCAGGACAAGACACTTCTGGGAACGACAGTAATGTCCTAATCTCCTAAGCTAATGCACCGCACCATAACAATTCCTTCCCTTACAATGGCCAATTACTCTAGCTAGCGGGTATGGGTCCATGAAGAGGGAGTTAATCGTCTTACTTCTCACAAGTTCGGTCCCCGCCAAATGTTCCATCTTCCCACTCAAACTGCTATTTATGTCAGAGCTGCCCCCATCAATTAGGTGCCCTGAACTGCTCTGGTCCACAATCTCTTCCCCCTGAAACACTGTTGACAGCCTCGATGGTTCCTGCCCAGTTACGCAGGAGAGACCGTTAGCTTGGCTCTCTACCCTACTTATTTTTGGAACCGTTGAAGCGTCTAATCATCGCAAAACAGTCGTCGTCCACTGCTGTACCTGCTCCCCTGCTTCCACATTGTTTGGTGGTGGTTATTTCTCACTTCAAAAATCTTTTCTTATGTTGCATCACTAAGGATTGTTTAAGTAATAGAAAAAAACTTTTAAGAACCTTTGAAACAGAAGTGATACAATTAACCAGGGCCACCATTAGGACATTACTGCCTACTGCCCTTACTGCTGTATGGGGCCCGGTGAGCAGAAGGTAAAGGGGGGGGGGCATATGACACCTGCTTGGGCCATGTGGTACTTGGAATTGGGTCAGACGGTTCTTAAAGGGGTGGTCACGGCAGCGGTGACCCAGTCCGTGGCCCTGGGTGTGCAATAAAAATGAGGAAGGGAAGTTTATAAGGGATTTTAATGTGATGCCACCTGTGGTGTTCGGCTGTAGATGGCCAACGCTGCTTAAGGAGACCTGCTGGGGCCAATGGTGATGCAGCTGGGATGGTTATGCTCCCCACAGGTGGAGCGGGGCCCCAGGGCTACCGGTACAATTTTGTAAGGGGATTGTGGACATTGAGGTGCTGGAGTAAGGGTGCAGGAAATTATTAGAGGACATGAGGGGTGCAGTTTTCTCTTACCTTTAATCCCTGGTTGAAGGTGCAGTCCAGGGCACAGGTAACAGGTGGTAATGGAGATCCGAGCAGCCTGGAAGCAATTCAGAGTCCACCTAGCCAGGTGGGGTTGGAGGCCTTCCTACTGCGCTGTTCTCTGGGTTCTTGATGCTTTTTGCTCTACTCAAGTGCCTCTCTCAGTCTGTCCATTAGATGGAAGACTACCCACATGGCAGGCATGTCAGATGGGGCCAGGAGACCTGCAATCTCCTGCCCTCCAGATTTAATTGCTGGGTCTTCAGTACCCGCACAACCATGGACTCCGGCATCTGGTTTTCTGGTGCTCGACTCTGGGGGAGCTGGTCACAGCTCCACTCCCCAGGCTCTCCTCACTTCTCTAATCTCTCTCCGTCACTCTGACTCTGACTCTCTAACTCCACCTCCAGGCAAGAACTTATAGGGAAGCTCCCCTGAAATCAGGTGTTAGAGCTCCCCCTTCTGGTCTGGAGTAGGAAAGGTGTTCGATGATTGTATTACTTGCTAAGAGGACCCCTCATTGCTTCCAGGCATGACATCATCCCCTGTGAGGGAGGCAATGCCACTGTGGCAACAGGACTCCTGAGGTGCCATATTTCCCCCTAGTGAAATTCAGTACTCCCGGTCTGAGGAAACATAAAACATTAATAAGTGAACAATTATTAACAACAATAAATGGAAATTTTAGAAAAATGCTACAAAAACCCAAAAAGGAAAGAAAAGCAACAACACAGTTACGGCAGCGACTAGTCCTTACACTGCCATCCTGGAATTGTTTTTATCCATGTACCTGGAGTTTGGTTGGTGGGAACCGCCTAAACCCACTTTATGCATCGTCCCTGGGCGTGGCTACAGGGCACTGTCAGTGGTCCTGGTTTTCGGCCACGCCGGCGGTTTATTTTCAAGGCCAAATCAGGATTACTATGTACAATTTAGGCCCTGGTCACACATAGTCCTGTTGCCCAATTGTCCTTCAACAGGTTATTATTAGTGATGAGCGAACGTGTTTGCCACTACTACTTACTCGCCCGGGTATCACTATGCTCGGAGTACTTGGCGAGCACCGAGTATTTCTGGGATTATTTGGTGGGAGCTCGGGTCTCCTCCTTTTAATTTTGGTGCTTTTTAGAGCACCAATCAGCATGCAGGGATTGTCTGCCATGCACTGTAATACCGCAGCCATCTTTTTTGTGGTATTACAGTGACTGGCTGGCCACACAGCATCATCAGGTCTATAAGAGACCTGGCGCCATCCTGCTCTCCGCATTCTGCTGCGGACTCAGCTAGTGTAGGGAGAGCTGCTGCTGAGATAGGGTCAGATTCTTACATTTTTTAGTTAGTGTGGATCTACTATTGTTCAATCCACAAATCCTGATAAACCAAAAGTCCTTTTTAGGGCTAATTCAGGGGTACATAGATTGCAGCGCTAGGTTGGCAGGGGAGTCTATGTGCACATATCCACATCAGTGCAAGGCATGCAGGCACTGTACAGTATGTGAGTATATAGATCTCACTGCATACCTCCAAGAGCTCCATTCCTGTCTGCTGCTGCGCATTTTATATATATACCTAGCTGCAGGTATCCGTGGCAATTTTTATTTTTTGCACCTTATACCTGCTAATTTTATTTGAAAGCAATCCATAGCCCCCTTTTTTCTACATTTATTTGCTTGGTCACACTACAGACTACAGCCAGGTCATTGCAATACATGAGCGTGAAAATCTAACAATTTAAAAAAAAAATTTTGTCCCAAGTATCAGATAGTGGTGCACAGAAAAATCTGGCCTTTTTTGGTACTATATTATTTTTTTGGAGTGTCTTACAACGTTTTTGGACACCATTTTGCTGCCAATAAAATCTGCAGCTGGCCCAAAAATATTTAGCTACTGTTCTTATATTTATCACTGTGATTTGTACGCCACACGCATCGCATATCATTGCGATATATTTTACAATTTTAGTACTCCAATACATGAGAACAAAAGTAGTTAGCACTCACCAAGCCCACTGCTGTAACAAGTCTTTATTAGGACATGGACAGGGAGAACATGTTGTCTGAAGGATGACAGCTGTTTCGCGCTACATGCGCTGATCAGGATCTGTGGAAGCGCATGTAGCGCAAAACAGCTGTCATCCTTCAGACAACATGTTCTCCCTGTCCATGTCCTAATAAAGACTTGTTACAGCAGTTGGCTTGGTGAGTGCTAACTACTTTTGTTCTCATGTATTTTTGGACACATGACAGTGATTGGCTTGCTTTCTGCGGTGTCACCGGGGCTATAAAGGGGTGTGCACGCCGACCGCCATCTTACTTCTGCAGATCGTAGCATAGGGAGAGGTTGCTGCAGCTTCATCAGAAGAAGGGATACAGTTAGGGAGGGAAGATTAAGCCCCGTAACTGCTTGTGCTGTAGCGATTTCCACTGTCCAACACCACCATTTGTTTGCAGGGACAGTGGAGGCTATATTTTTGTGCATCAGCGCTGTAGCTTATTAGGCTGCCTTATAAGGCTCCCTCATAGCTGCATTGCTGTTTGCACGCCGCTGTGCAAACCAACTGCTTTTTTAAAAGCAAAAATCCTGTTGCTCCTTTTTGCACAGTTCTCTTGTTTATTTGTCTATACTTTTGTGTGCAGCAGTCCTTTTTATTGCTGCCATACTTGTCCTGAGATCATTGTAGGGAGATTGAAATTGTACTACAGTCCTTGTATTTTTTCATATATCTTCCAGCCACTTTCTGCCACTTACATTGTGTTGTTTTATGCACAGGGCCTGAGGTTTGGTTTAGTCTCCCCCCAAAAAAGGTGAGATTCAAATGATCA
The DNA here is from genome assembly GCF_032444005.1 of Ranitomeya imitator. Classification (NCBI taxonomy): domain Eukaryota; kingdom Metazoa; phylum Chordata; class Amphibia; order Anura; family Dendrobatidae; genus Ranitomeya; species Ranitomeya imitator. The sequence goes on along the minus strand of NC_091286.1, from coordinate 232,470,140 downwards.
CAAAGTGGATATACTGCAGTCCTGTTAGTTTGTGGTATATCAGCCAGCCACTTTCTGACACTTACATTGTGTTGTTTTATGCACAGGGCCTGAGGTTTGGTTTAGTCTCCCCCCAAAAAAGTGAGATTCAAATTATCACAAAGTGGATATACTGCAGTCCTGTTAGTTTGTGGTATATCAGCCAGCCACTTTCTGCCACTTACATTGTGTTGTTTTATGCACAGGGCCTGAGGTTTGGTTTAGTCTACCCCCAAAAAAAGGGAAATTCAAATTATCACAAAGTGGATATACTGCAGTCCTGTTAGTTTGTGGTATATCAGCCAGCCACTTTCTGCCACTTACATTGTGTTGTTTTATGCACAGGGCCTGAGATTTGGTTTAGTCTCCCCCCAAAAAAAGGGAGATTCAAATTATCACAAAGTGGATATACTGCAGTCCTTTTAGTTTCTGGTATATCAGCCAGCCACGTTCTGCCACTTACATTGTGTTGTTTTATGCACAGGGCCTGAGGTTTGGTTTAGTCTCCCCCCAAAAAAATTGAGATTCAAATTATCACAAACTGGATATACTGCAGTCCTGTTAGTTTGTGGAATATCAGCCAGCCACTTTCAGCCACTTACATTGTGTTGTTTTATGCACAGGGCCTGAGGTTTGGTTTAGTCTCCCCCCAAAAAAAGGGAGATTTAAAATCTCAACACATTTATATACACCTTCTACCTTGTTTTACAGTACATTATAAAGGTTGTTATTTTGTTTAGATTTTCCAAAAAATGAGGAAGTCAGGTGGAAGAGGCCATGGGCGGTGGTTGCGAGCTGGTACTGATAGTGGTGGTGGTGCATCTGGTGGTAGTGGCAAAAGCAAAATAGCACCTAAGGCTGGAGGTGTTGAGCCAGCGTCATCGTCTGGCTACACAAGGCCATGAAGTCTCCCTTATCTGGGAGTAGGAAAACGGCTTTAAAAGCCTGAGCAGTAGGAAAAAGTTTTGGCTTTCCTTGCTGACTCAGCCTCTAGCTCTTTCGCCTCCTCTTCAGAAAGTTCCAAATATAAAAGCAACGAGTCATCAGTGGATGCTCCCGATCAGGAACAAGACGTTTCCTTGTGTCCTTCACCCAAACCAAAAGTGAAGGATGCGTCAGGCGACACTACAGGCTACTCCATGGAGCTCTTTACATATACTGTGCCAGGGTTAGAACAGGAAATTGTTAACTGCCCATTACAAGATGAATCGGACAAGAAGTGCACTGATGCACAGCCACAGCTAGATTATTATGCTGTTCCATTTACTCAGATCAGTATATTGCCCTCGCAGTGTACTGAGTCAGAATCTGACCCTGATGAGACTATGGTGCCCCGTCCCGAACACTATAGCACCTTACACGGTGACACAGAGGAAGGTGCACATGACATTGAAGAGGAGGTGATAGATGGCCCAGTTGTTGACCCAGATTGGCAGCCATTGGGGGAAGAGGGTGCCGCTGCCAGTAGCTCAGAAGCGGAGGAGGATGATCCGCAGCAGCCATCTACATCGCAACAGCTGTCATCTGGCAGGCCTGTATCAGGCCAAAAACGTTTGTCAAAAACAAAAACAGTTTTAGGACAGCGTGACCATCCGGTGAAAATAGCACAGCGTGCAATGCCTGAAAAGGTATTCCATAGTAGGAAGAGTGCAGTGTGGCAATTTTTAACCAAGATCGAATGATCAGTCAAAAGTTATCTGTAAGAAATGCTCAAAGACCTGTAGCAGAGGGAAGAATCTTCAAAATTTAAATACAACGTGCATGCGTAGACATTTAACCAGCATGCACTTGCAAGCCTGGACTAACTATCAAATGTCCCATACCGTTGGTGCACCTGCTCAGAATGAAGGTAGTCAGCAAAGCTACATTGCTTCCCTCACTGTAAGCCCACCGGTTAGGACACCACCAGCTGCAAATGTGGAGGTATCGTTGCAAGGCCAAAGCAGTCAGGGAATCACAAGGTTATTGGTAGGAAACACTGTATGTAGGCCTACATCGAGAATAAAATCACCAACCCTCTCTCAATCCGCCATGTCCGCCACCACCAACATCGCTAGTTCCACCATATGCACCTCTCCAGTCCAGCTCACCCTACAAGGGACTCTCGTTAGGAAAATAAAGTACTCATCCTCTCATCCGCGTACACAGGGTTTGAACGCCCACATTGCTAGACTAATCTCGTTAGAGATGATGCCCTACCGGTTGGTTGAAAGCAAAGCTTTCAAAGCCCTGATGGCCAACGCAGTACCACGCTATGACCTACTCAGTCGGCACTTCTTTGCGAGAAAAGCCATCCCAGCCCTCCCCCAGCATGTCAAAGACCACATTGTCCATACACTGAGGCAATCAGTCAGTAGAAAGGTGCACCTCACAACAGATGCATGGACCAGTAGGCATGGCCAGGGACGTTACGTGTCCATCACGGCACACTGGGTTAATGTGGTGGATGCAGGGTCCACAGGGGACAGCCATAGTGGGACAGTCCTGCCTAGCCCATGGTCTAGGAAACAGTTGGCTGTAGGCGTTCGCCACCCCTCCTCCTCCTCCAGAAGCAAAAGCTCGTCCACAGAGCGCAGTCGCACGACCACTCCATCTGCAGCTGCCAGTGTTGCACACGAGGTGTCCCATTATCGAACAGCTAGTGGTAAGCATCAGCAGGCTGTGTTAGAAATGAAGTGTTTGGGCGACAACAGACACACCGTGGAAGTACTGGCCGAGTACTTGCAGAAACAAACTCAGTCATGGCTGGACAGTGTATATCTTGAGGCAGGCAAGGTAGTCAGTGATAACGGAAGGAATTTTATGGCTGCCATAGCCCTTTCAGAACTTAAACACATACCTTGCCTGGCTCACACCTTGAACCTGGTGGTGCAGTGCTTCCTCAAAAATTATTCGGAGTTACCAGCCCTGCTCCTGAAGGTGCGAAGACTTTGCTCGCACATCCGCCGGTCGCCCGTACACTCCAGCCATATGCTGAACGATCAGCGATCGCTGAATCTTCTCCAGCACCGCCTAATAATCTATGTTGCAACAAGGTGGAATTCCACACTGCACATGGTTCAGAGGCTGTGCAAACAGAGGCGTGCTGTAATTAATTTGTGGGAGGATACACATACACGGGCAGGCACTTGGATGGCAGACATGGAGTTGTCTGGTGTGCAGTGGTCGAAGCTCCAAGACCTCTGTCAAGTCCTTCCGTGTTTTGAGGAATGCACAAGGCTGGTAAGTGCAGATGACGCCATCATAAGCATGAGCATCCCACTAATGCGTCTGCTGATGCAAAGTTTGACGCACATTAAGAAGCTGGCGTCTGCAGCCGAGGAGGAGGGAAGCCTTGATGACAGTCAGCCATTGTCTGTTCAGGGAACTCTCCTGGATGAGGTGGCGGACGAAGTGGAGGAGGATGATGGGGATGAATATTTATGGGAGGAGGAGGATGCTTCACAGGGGGAAATAGAAACTGGTGGCATTGCAAGGTCAGGTACAGGGTTTTTGCGGGACACAAGTGATGTTGATTTGCAAGAAAGTGCTCCTCAACCCAGCACAAGCAGTGAATTGACACCTGGAACATTGGCCCACATGTCTGAGTATGTCTTGCGTATCCTAAAAAGAGACCCCCGCATTATCAAAATGATGACCGATGACGATTACTGGTTGGCCTGCCTCCTGGATCCACGATATAAAGGAAAATTACACAATATCATGCCACATGAGAACATTGAGCAAATATTGGCTCCAAACAAGCAACTCTTGTAGACCGTTTGGTTCAGGTATTCCCAGCACACAGCGGCGGTGATGGTTCTCACACGAGCCGTAGGGGGAAACATGGCAAAGGTGTTGGAGGTTCACAAATCCGAAGTGGTGTTGGACAGAGGGGTTTTATGACCAGGTTGTGGAGTGATTTCGCAATGACCACTTACACGACAGGTACTGCTGCATCGATTCAAAGTGACAGGAGACAGCACTTGTCCAGTATGGTTACGAACTACTTTTCCTCCCTTATCGATGTTCTCCCTCACAGGTCATTCCCTTTTGATTACTGGGCATATAAAATAGACACCTGGCCTGAATTGGCAGAATATGCATTACATGAGCTCGCTTGCCTTGCTTCTAGTGTGCTATCAGAAAGAGTCTTCAGTGCTGCTGGTTCAATACTGACCGAAAAATGGACACGTCTGGCTACCCAGAATGTTGATGATCTAACCTTCATTAAAATGAACCAATCATGGATTTCAAATTATTTTGCCCCACCTTCTCCTGCTGACACGTAGCTTGCCTGAAAAATGTCTTGCTTTTGGCCTCCTCTTACTGACTTCTCCAGTTCCGCCATTTGCAGCTGCTGAATGTCCACCATAGGCCATTTTTATACCTCCCAAAATGGGCTGACTCCCCCCACAGGGCCGTGGTCACCACCTGGCGCAAGCACCCGTGCGAGTGCCATTTGCCTGGACAGGTGGGTGCGCCCACTCTTGGGCGACAACACTGGCACAAGGTCCCGCATAGTACAATGAAGTGTCTCTGACGGTGTTGGTGCACAACCAACGTCAGACACACCGTCGTAATATGAGGTGCCCTGTGCCAGTACCGCCGCCCACGAGAGAGTGTTCCCCCCAGCTCGAACAGTGCTCTACCACTTGCAATACTTACCTCTCCCTGCTCCACCACTGTGTAGTCTGTGCTGTTAAATCCTTCAATGGCACTGCCAATACAAATTTGTTTAAATGATAGATGATAGTAAAAATATACAGGGGTCCTGACCTCCATTTAGACCAGTTAATACTTTGTGCCTACTACCACTGTCTGCTACTCAGCAGAGAAGCCCACCCCAGTACCTAGCTATGCCGCCTGTTTAGTCCTGTTACCGATTTTGAACTGCATTTAGCCTACTTTATTATTTGGGCCTACTAACTGTGTCTGCGCCACTCATTACAGTTGTCCTCCACTGAACAAAGAAATGCCGCCTGTTTAGTCCTGTTACCAATTTTGAACTGCTTTCAGCCTACTTTTTTATTTTGGGCCTACTAACTGTGTCTGCGCCACTCATTACAGTTGTCCTCCACTGAACAAAGCTAGGCCGCCTGTTTAGTCCTGTTACCAATTTTGAACTGCATTTAGCCTACTTTATTATTTGGGCCTATATCTGTGTTTCCTTCTCATCCTGCCCATTGCCCAGCCACAGCTAGATGAGTCTGCTGGTACATTGACCCAGATCACTACATTCTCCTTCCACTCTACACAGCCAGAATCTGACCCTGCTGAAAGTCAGGTTCCCCTTCCCGAATACTATACCACCTTACACGGGGACAAAGAGGAAGGTGCAGATGAAAGTGCAGGTTCCTTCATCAGGTGGGGGGGGCATACTCGTTGGCGACGTCACTGGCACAGGACCCCTCATAGTACGCAAAAGTGTCTCTGGCAGTGAGAGGCGCCACCCGCCATCAAACACACTGCCGTACTATGAGGGGCCCTGTGCCAGTGCCAAGTGCCAACGAGTGGGCCCCCCTGCTTGCTCAGGATCACAGCATTTGCAAAGTTGACATACTTACCTCTCCCTGCTCCACCGCCGTGACATATTCCGCATTTTCTGGGCCCACGAAAATCTTGAGCCAGCCCTACCCCCCACAACTTTAGTCAAATGACCCCCTGTTTTCAATGCCTAACTATTATAATAAAGTAAATTAAGATTGACAAGCTTAAGAAATGAGAATTGATGTTTTTGGCATTAAAATGGGCACTGTAGGTGTTTTCCTGTCCTCCACTCACTGCCGACTTTGATTCCCCATTGACTTGCATTGGGTTTCGTGTTTCGGTCGTCCCCGACTTTTCGAAATAATCGGCCGATTTCACCCGATCCGACTTTTGACAAAGTCGAGATTCACAAAAACCGACTCGATCCTAAAAAAGTAAAAGTCGCTCAACTCTACTAGGGAGTCATCATCTCCAAGCCTGGCTCCAAAGACCGGCAGGACAGCTAATTCCATATTAGTTGCCCGACCTTTACCCATGAGGCACGGTGGCAATGATGGGAGGCCGGGGTATCTAAGAGCTCCTGTAAAAAGCCTCAAGCCACCAGTCATATGGGTTGTTCCTATCCATCTGGGGGTCAGAGAGAAAGACATAACATCTAGAACACCAACATCAGTTGTGAGGACCTTATGAGAAGCTTAGCTGTAAGGTACTACAACATCCAGGCGCTAGAGGAAGGCTACTGATTTCCACCTGGATAAGGGGATTCTGGATTTGCCTTCCGACTGGCCAGACTCTGCCTGCCCTGTGATCCGGTGCTTTGGACTGTGGATGCTGAACCTTCAGTAAAAAGGTAAAGAGACTGCAACCTTCTGTCCTCGTTCTTCACTGCGCCTCACACCATCACCATCTACACTCTGGGAAACCCTGGGGACATACTTCACCTGTGGGAAGGTACACCATCTAGTTGCCATAACATGACCCCAGCGGACCCCTAAGCAGCGTTGGTCACCCTGACCGAATACCACAGGTGGCGTCACGAACATTATCCCTTTAAAGACCTATCCCCCCATTTATCAACGGACGCCCCTAGGGCCACGGACCGGGTCAGCCACCGTGACACCCCCCTTGAGAACCGAAGGGCCCGGCTCTGAGTACCCCACTGCCCTACTGGGGGCGCTCCAGAAGCATTATCTGCTATGCATCCCACAACCTTTTCACACTAATCTGGCTTCAAGTGTGGTGTTCTGTGCCCCCTATAAAGTTAGACATGGAGCTAGATCAACATAATGTGTGTGTTTGTTGTGCTCCTGCGGCAGGCTCAATTTTACCTTGCCCACGGCCTCGGCCTCAGCACTCACCATCAGCATTACGTCCACTTCCCTGTTCCTTACCATATGCTTTTCCCATTTTAAATTAGATATTATATATCCCTGTTGAGAAAACATTGCAGACAGCATTACAATGCCAGCAAAATTTGCCCACTACAGATGGACATATTAGACTTCAGTAAAAATATAGCAATGCTATTTGTAATCAAAAACATTTTCCTTTGTATTTTGAGGCCCAACTCTAGCACAATAAATGCCATAAAAATGTAACTGCTGAAAAAATAGCATTATTTCAGTGGCAGGAAAATGTGCCCACTTCAGATGGACATATAAAACTGCATCATCAATATAGAAATGCTATTTGTAACCAAATTACTTTTTTGTGCTTTGAGACCCAACTGTAGCACAATAAATGCCATATAAAATGTCACTGCAGAAAAAAATTGCAATATTACAGTGCCAGCAAAATGTGCCCACTTCAGATGGATGTAAAAGACTGCAGAATCAATATAGCAATGCTATTTGTAACCAAACAATTTTTTCTGTCTGTTTTGAGGCCCAACTTTAGCACGATAAATGTTGTATAAAATTTCACTGCTGAATAAAGTTCCAATATTACTATTGCAGGAAAATTTGCATACTTCAGATGGACTGGTTACACTTCAGGAGTAGTGATGAGCGAGTATACTTGTTGCTCTGGTTTTCCTGAGCATGCTCCGGTGGTCTCCGAGTATTTGTGTTTTAGTGCTCGGAGATTTAGTTTTCGTCGCCACAGCTGCATTATTGTCGGCTGCTAGACAGGCTGAATACATGTAAGGAATGCCTGTTTGTTAGGGAATTCCCACATGTATTCAGGCTGTCCAGCAGCTGTAAATCATGCAGCTGAGGCGACGAAAACTAAATCTCCGAGCATGCTCTGGGAAACCCGAGCAACGAGTATACTCGCTCATCACTATTCAGTAGCAATATAGCTATGCTATCAAGATCCAACCAAGTCTGGCTGTATGCTTTTGACACACAACTGGCGCAGTAAAAATGGTGTATAACATTTCCCTGCTCAGAACAATTTGCAGGATTAAGAGCAAAAACAATATTATTAGCGCTGAGAAGGGGTTTGGTATGAGTTGCAGGCTGCATCATACAGGACATGCAATTAACCCTATCCTGTCCTTCACAATCACTTCAGCACAATCTCTCCCTAAGTGCCGCTAACAGCAGTATTACTATTGATTATCATTAGCATTAAGAAGGTCTGTTGCTGTACTTAAAATAAATGTTAATGTGGTTCAATCTCGGGCTAATATGCAGCTATAATTATGTCCCTTTTTCACCAGCACCTCTCCCTGCTCTGCTTGTTTCCGTGGTACAGTGTGACGAAATCTTATATAGACCTGATGACTAGTGTTGAGCGATACCTTCCGATATCCAAAAGTATCGATATCAGATTGGATCGGCCGATATTCAAAAAATATCGGATATCGCCGATATGAATACCCGATACCAATGCAAGTCAATGGGACCAAAATATTGGAATTAAAATAAACCCTTTCTTTCCTTGTAGGTTAATTCTACATGAAGGAAAACAACTAAGAATAATATAGGATGTATTGGGGGAGGTGGAGGAGACATTAAAGGCATAGAGGTTTAGCCCAATCAAATGGAATAGCAGGAATTAATTTTCTTTTTAAGACGTTCGGCGTTACAAAGCTATTGACTATGTTACAATTTTTTATATTTAGTCAGATAATTTATGTTTCACTACTTCCATGCTGTTCACCTTTTTAACTTCTCCCACACTTTTTTCTTTATCATCCTCAGCAGCAGCATCTTTTCCATCAACTTCTCCTTCACCTTATTCATCTACTTCTTCTTCACCTTCTTCGTGTTATTTTTTTTTTTTTTACATTCTCCATATTCTTTTTATTCAACTATTATTCTTCTTCATAATCAAATTCTTCATCTTCTTCTTCTTCATCATATTCTTATTTGTGACAGCCAGGCCTTCCTGTAGTTGTTATCTATAAAAGTTTGAAGAGTACACCTTCTGTTCTGCCTGTCACAAAAGATTTACAGCAGGATTGATCCGCGTTCAGTTTGGCCTGCAGCAGCAGGTTTTTTCCAGGGGCACCACGAGGAGGAACGGACTCACCCTCATACACTGCTTAGTCTTCTTCTGCTTATAATTTAGATAATATCTTTTGCTCTGATTTTTAGTCTTATGCTTAATGGTCTTCTGCTTTTTGTTCTGCAACTTCTTGTTCTTCTGCTTCTCGGTCTTCAGGGTCGTCATGTTTAGGGTCTTGAACTTGGAAATGTAGCAGAAGGTACAAGAGAAAAAGACAATGCCGAGAACCAACCAGCAGACGGTACTGGAACCCAGATGACTAGCCGAAGGTACAAGAGCCAATGGAACAACCGAGGACCAGCTGACATTACTGGAACCCGGTTACTAAGCAGGAGGTACCCGTGCCAGAAAGCACTACCAAGGACCACCTGACGTTGGTGGAACTCAGACACACAGAAGGAGGCACCTAAGCCTAAGGCTCTGCCCGGAACCAGTTGACGGTACTGGAACCAGGATGGGGAGCAGAAGGTACAAGAGCAAAGACACTGCCGAGAACCAGCTGGCGGTACTAGAACCCGGATGGCTAGCCGAAGGTACAAGAGCCAATGGAACTACCGAGGACCAGCTGACGTTACTGGAACCCAGGTACAAAGCAGGAGGTACCAGTGCCAGAAAGCACTACCAAGGACGACCTGACGTTGGTGGAACTCAGACACCCAGAAGGAGGCACCTAAGCCAAAGGCTCTGCCCAGAACCAGCTGATGGTACTGGAACCAGGATGGGGAGCAGAAGGTACAAGAGCAAACGACACTGCCGAGAACCAGCTGACGGTACTGGAACCCGGATGGCTAGCCGAAGGTACAAGAGCTAATGGAACTACCGAGGACCAGCTGACGTTACTGGAACCCGGTTACTAAGCAGGAGGTACCCGTGCCAGAAAGCAGTACGAAGGACCACCTGACATTGGTGGAACTCGGATACCCAGAAGGAGGCACCTAAGCCAAAGGCTCTGCCCGGAACCAGCTGACGGTACTGGAACCAGCATGGGGAGCAGAAGGTACAAGAGCAAAAAACCCTGCCGAGAACCAGCTGACGGTACTGGAACCCGGATGGCTAGTCGAAGGTACAAGAGCCAATGGAACTACCGAGGACCAGCTGACGGTACTGGAACCCGGTTACAAAGCAGGAGGTACCCATGCCAGAAAGCATTACCAAGGACCACCTGAAGTTGGTGGAACTTGGATACCCAGAAGGAGGCACCTAAGCCAAAGGCTCTGCCCGGAACCAGCTGACGGTACTGGAACCAGGATGGGCAGGAGGGACTACCCATGACAAAGACACTTCTAAGCAGCAACTGGCGGTGTTGGAGCCCAGGGAATCCAGGAGAAGCAGAGTATAGGCTGAGGCCTAATTGGAGCAAATTGAAAGGGAACCTTTAACCCCCAAAGGTGTTTGCAACTAAAAGAGCCTCCTTGTGCGGCACTAATGCTGCCCAAGGAAAAGGCGCCAGGGGGGTGTGAATGACAGCTGTGCTGTGTCTCATTAAGAAGGAAAGTCCAGCCTTCGGGACGGTTTCAGGGTATGAGGGGATACATTTTATAAGTGTTAACTTCAGCGTGTGCAAGGAGCATAATGAAAAGAGGCACCTTTTCCTTGTGCAGCATTAGTGCTGCACAAGGTGGCTCTTTTAGTTACAAATGCCTTGGGGGGGACAGGTTCCCTTTAATATCTGTTGTTGTGTCAGCGTGGTGGTCGCAGGACACATTGCTGGCTACACAGCAGGGGAACAGCTGACGTTACTGAACCCCACTGACACTTGAGCGAGTGTTTTTCTCTGTGCAGCCAGCACTTCCGAGCACCAACTGGCGGTGTTAGAGCCTAGGGAATCTAGGAGGAGCAGAGTGTAGGCCGAGGCCTGCACTGGAGGCAGTTTAATATCTGTTGTTGTGTCTGCGTGGTGGTCGCAGGACACATTGCCAGCTACACAGCAGGGGAACAGCTGACGTTACAGAACCCCACTGACACAGTGGCGAGTGTTTTTCTCTGCAGCCAGTACTTCCGAGCACCAACTGGCAGTGTTAGAGCCTAGGGAATCTAAGAGGAGCAGAGTGTAGGCCGAGGCCTGCACTGGAGGCAGTTTAATATCTGTTGTTGGGTCTGCGTGGTGGTCGTAGGACACATTGCCGGATACACAGCAGGGGAAAAGCTGACGTTAATGAACCCCACTGACACATGAGCGAGTGTTTTTCTCTGTGCAGCCAGCACTTCCAAGCACCGTTTGGTGGTATTGGAGACCAGGGAATCCAGGAGGAGCAGAGTGTAGGCCAAGGCCTGGACTGGAGACAGTTTTATATCGGTTGTTGTGTCTGCGTGGTGGTCGCAGGACACATTGCCGGCCACACAGCAGGGGAACAGCTGGCGTTACTGAACCCCACTGACACATGAGCGAGTGTTTTTCTCTGTGCAGCCAGCACTTTCTAGCACCAACTGGCAGTGTTAGAGCCCAGGTAATCTAGGAGGAGAAGAGTGTAGGCCGAGGCCTGCATTGGAGGCAGTTTAATATCTGTTGTTGTGTCTGCGTGGCGGTCGCAGGACACATTGCCGGCTACACAGCAGGGGAACAGCTGATGTTACTGAACCCCACTGACACAGTGGCGAGTGTTTTTTCTGTGCAGCCAGCACTTCCGAGCACCAACTGGCGGTGTTAGAACCCAGGGAATCTTGGACGAGCAGAGTGTAGGCCGAGGCCTGCACTGGAAGCAGTTTAATATCTGTTGTTGTATATGTGTGGCGGTCGCAGGACACATTGCCAGCCACACAGCTGGGGAACAGCTGGCGTTACTGAAACCCATTGATACATGAGCTAGTGTTTTTCTCTGTGCAGCCAGCACTTCCGAGCACCAACTGGCGGTGTTGAAGCCCAGGGAATCTAGGAGGAGCAGAGTGTAGGCCGAGGCCTGCACTGGAGGCAGTTTAATATCTGTTGTTGTGTCTGCGTGGTGGTCGCAGGACACATTGCCGGCCACACAGCAGGGGAACAGCTGGCGTTACTGAACCCCATTGACACATGAGCTAGTGTTTTTCTCTGTGCAGCCAGCACTTCCGAGCACCAACTGGCGGTGTTGAAGCCCAGGGAAAGCAGGAGGAGCAGACTTTTGTTTTTGCCGCACACACAGCAGGGGAGCAGCTGGCGTTAATGAAACCCAATAATACGGCAGCAAATTTTGACTGTGCAGACAGCTCTTCCGTGCAACAACTGGCAGTGTTGAAGCCAGGGAAAGCAGGAGGAGCAGACTTTTGTTTTTGCTGCACACACAGCAGGGGAGCAGCTGGCGTTACTGAACCCTAATAGCACGGCAGCAAGTGTTGACTGTGCAGACAGCACTTCCAAGCAACAACTGGCGGTGTTGAAGCCCAGGGAAAGCAGGAGGAGCATACTTTAGTTTTTGATGCACACACAGCAGGGGAACAGCTGGCGTTACTGAACCGCAGTAACAGAGGAGCAACTGTTGACTGTGTAGACAGCACTTCCGGGCAACAACTGGTGGTGTTGAAGCCCAGGGAAAGCAGGAGGAGCAGACTTTAGTTTTTGCCACACACACAGCAGGGTAGCAGCTGGCGTTACTGAACCCCAATAACACGGCAGCAAGTGTTTACTGTGCAGACAGCACTTCCGGGCAACAACTGGTGGTGTTGAAGCCCAGGGAAAGCAGGAGGAGCAGACTTTTCTTTTTGCCGCACACACAGCAGGGGAACAGCTGGCGTTACTGAACCCTAATAACACGGCAGCAAGTGTTGACTGTGCAGACAGCACTTCCGGGCCACAACTGGCGGTGTTGAAGCCCAGGGAAACCAGGAGGAGCAGACTTTTCTTTTTGCCGCACACACAGCAGGGGAACAGCTGGCGTTACTGAACCCTAATAACACGGCAGCAAGTTTTGACTGTGCAGACAGCACTTCCGGGCAACAACTGGCGGTGTTGAAGCCCATGGAAACCAGGAGGAGCAGACTTTTGTTTTTTCCGCACACACAGCAGGGGAACAGCTGGCGTTACTGAACCCCAATAACACAGCAGCAAGTGTTGACTGTGCAGACAGCACTTCCGGGCAACAACTGGTGGTGTTGAAGCCCAGGGAAAGCAGGAGGAGGAGACTTTAGTTTTTGCTGCACACACAGCAGGGGAACAGCTGGCTTTACTGAACCCCAATAACAGAGGAGCAACTGTTGAATGTGCAGACAGCACTTCCGGGCAACAACTGGCGGTGTTGAAGCCCAGGGAAAGCAGGAGGAGCAGACTTTGGTTTTTGCCGCACACACAGCAGGGGAACAGCTGGCGTTACTAAAACCCCAGTAACACGGCAGCAAGTGTTGACTGTGCAGACAGCACTTCTGGGCAACAACTGGCCGTGTTGAAGCCCAGGTAAAGCAGGAGGAGCAGACTTTTGTTTTTGCCGCACACACAGCAGGGGAACAGCTGGCGTTACTGAACCCCAATAACAGAAAAGCAACTTTTGACTGTGCAGACAGCACTTCAGGGCAACAACTGGCGGTGTTGAAGCCCAGGGAAAGGAGAAGGAGCAGACTTTGGTTTTTGCCGCACACACAGCAGGGGAGCAGCTGGCGTTACTAAACCCCAGTAACACGGCAGCAAGTATTGACTGTGCAGACAGCACTTCAGGGCAACAACTGGCGGTGTTGAAGCCCAGGGAAAGCAGGAGGAGCAGACTTTTGTTTTTGCCGCACACACAGCAGGGTAACAGCTGGTGTTACTGAACCCCAATAACACGGCAGCAAGTGTTGACTGTGCAGACAGCACTTCCGGGCAACAACTGGTGTTGTTGAAGCCCAGGGAAAGCAGGAGGAGCAGACTTTTGTTTTTGCCGCACACACAGCAGGGGAACAGCTGGCGTTACTGAACCGCAGTAACAGAGGAGCAACTGTTGACTGTGCAGACAGCACTTCCGGGCAACAACTGGTGGTGTTGAAGCCCAGAGAAAGCAGGAGGAGCCGACTTTTATTTTTGCCGCACACACAGCAGGGGAACAGCTGGCGTTACTGAACCCCAATAAGAGAGGAGCAACTGTTGACTGTGCAGACAGCACTTCCGGGCAACAACTGGCAGTGTTGAAGGCCAGGGAAAGCAGAAGGAGCAGACTTTTGTTTTTGCCGCACACACAGTAGGGGAGCAGCTGGCGTTACTAAACCCAAGTAACACGGCAACAAGTGTTGACTGTGCAGAGAGCACTTCCGGGCAACAACTGGCGGTGTTGAAGCCCAGGGAAAGCAGGAGGAGCAGACTTTTGTTTTTGCCGCACACACAGCAGGGGAACAGCTGGCGTTACTGAACCCCAATAACAGAAAAGCAACTTTTGACTGTGCAGACAGCACTTCAGGGCAACAACTGGCGGTGTTGAAGCCCAGGGAAAGCAGGAGGAGCAGACTTTTGCTTTTGCCGCACACACAGCAGGGGAACAGCTGGCTTTTGTGAATTCCGCTCTTGGGCTCCCTCCGGTGGTTGTAAGTGGCAGTTTTGTGAGTTCTGCTCTTGGGCTGCCACTTGTGGTTTCTAGTCGTATGGCTGCTCCTTGGAGTTAGCTGTCATCAGCTGCCTCCACTATCGTCCGCTATTGAAGTCTGGCTCTTTCTTCAGCCTGTGCCACTTGTCAATGTTTCCTGGCTGGATTCACATCTCTGCTTCGATTCTCCTGGTTTCCTGACCAGTTCTGCAAAGATAAGTTCTGGCTTTGCTCATTTCAGTCCACATGTTGTGGACTTATTGTTCTGTGCATTCTATATTTGTCCAGCTTGTCAGTATGGATTATTTCTGTTAGCTGGAAGCTCTGGGAAGCAGATTTACCCTCCACACCTTTAGTCAGGTTTGGAGATTTTGTAAACTCTGTGTGGATTGTTTTGTAGTTTTTATACTGACCGCACAGTATCCTTTCCTGTCCTATCTATCAAGCTAGACTAACCTCCTATGCTAAAATCTGATTTAATTTCTGCGTGTTATTTTCCCCTCCTCTCACCGTCAATATATGTGGGGGGCTATCTTTCCTTTGGGGATTTTCTCTGAGGCAAGATAGGTTTCCTGTTTCCATCTTTAGGGGAAGTTAGATCTTAGGCTGTGCCGAGGGGTCTAGGGAGCGTCAGGTACCCCCCACGGCTATTTTTAGTTGCGCTGCTAGGTTCAGGGTTTGCGGTCAGTAGAGATACCACCTCCTTCAGAGCTTTTCTCATGTTGTTCCTAAACCACCAGATCATAACAGCTGGCGTTACTGAACCCCAATAACATGGCAGCAAGTGTTGACAGTGCAGACAGCACTTCTGGGCAACAACTGGTGGTGTTGAAGCCCAGGGAAAGGAGGAGGAGCAGACTTTAGTTTTTGCCGCACACACAGCAGGGGAACAGCTGGCGTTACTGAACCCCAACAACAGAGGAGCAACTGTTAACTGTGCAGACAGCACTTTCGGGCAACAACTGCCGGTGTTGAAGCCCAGGGAAAGCAGGAGGAGCAGACTTTTGTTTTTGCCGCACACACAGCAGGGGAACAGCTGGCGTTACTGAACCCCAATAACACGGCAGCAAGTGTTGACTGTGCAGACAGCACTTCCGGGCAACAACTGGTGGTGATGAAGCCCAGGGAAAGCAGGAGGAGCAGACTTTAGTTTTTGCCACACACACAGCAGGGTAGCAGCTGGTGTTACTGAACCCCAAAAACACAGCAGCAAGTGTTGACTGTGCAGACCGCACTTCCGGGCAACAACTGGTGGTGTTGAAGCCCAGGGAAAGCAGGAGGAGTAGACTTCAGTTTTTGCCGCACACACAGCAGGGGAAAAGCTGGCGTTACTGAACCGAAGTAACAGAGGAGCAACTGTTGACTGTGCAGACAGCACTTCTGGGCAACAACTGGCGGTGTTGAAGCCTAGGGAAAGGAGAAGGAGCAGACTTTGGTTTTTGCCGCACACACAGCAGGGGAGCAGCTGGCGTTACTAAACCCCAGTAACACGGCAGCAAGTATTGACTGTGCAGACAGCACTTCAGGGCAACAACTGGCGGTGTTGAAGCCCAGGGAAAGCAGGAGGAGCAGACTTTTGTTTTTGCCGCACACACAGCAGGGTAACAGCTGGCGTTACTGAACCCCAATAACACGGCAGCAAGTGTTGACTGTGCAGACAGCACTTCCGGGCAACAACTGGTGTTGTTGAAGCCCAGGGAAAGCAGGAGGAGCAGACTTCAGTTTTTGCTGCACACACAGCAGGGGAACAGCTGGCGTTACTGAACCGCAGTAACAGAGGAGCAACTGTTGACTGTGCAGACAGCACTTCCGGGCAACAACTGGTGGTGTTGAAGCCCAGAGAAAGCAGGAGGAGCCGACTTTTATTTTTGCCGCACACACAGTAGGGGAGCAGCTGGCGTTACTAAACCCAAGTAACACGGCAACAAGTGTTGACTGTGCAGAGAGCACTTCCGGGCAACAACTGGCGGTGTTGAAGCCCAGGGAAAGCAGGAGGAGCAGACTTTTGTTTTTGCCGCACACACAGCAGGGTAACAGCTGGCGTTACTGAACCCCAATAACAGAAAAGCAACTTTTGACTGTGCAGACAGCCCTTCAGGACAACAACTGGCGGTGTTGAAGCCCAGGGAAAGCAGGAGGAGCAGACTTTTGCTTTTGCCGCACACACAGCAGGGGAACAGCTGGCTTTTGTGAATTCCGCTCTTGGGCTCCCTCCGGTGGTTGTAAGTGGCAGTTTTGTGAGTTCTGCTCTTGGGCTCCCACTTGTGGTTTCTAGTGGTATGGCTGCTCCTTGGAGTTAGCTGTCATCAGCTGCCTCCACTTATCGTCCGCTATTTAAGTCTGGCTCTTTGTTCAGCCTGTGCCACTTGTCAATGTTTCCTGGCTGGATTCACATCTCTGCTTCGATTCTCCTGGTTTCCTGACCAGTTCTGCAAAGATAAGTTCTGGCTTTGCTCATTTCAGTCCACATGTTGTGGACTTATTGTTCTGTGCATTCTATATTTGTCCAGCTTGTCAGTATGGATTATTTCTGTTAGCTGGAAGCTCTGGGAAGCAGATTTACCCTCCACACCTTTAGTCAGGTTTGGAGATTTTGTAAACTCTGTGTGGATTGTTTTGTAGTTTTTATACTGACCGCACAGTATCCTTTCCTGTCCTATCTATCAAGCTAGACTAACCTCCTATGCTAAAATCTGATTTCATTTCTGCGTGTTATTTTCCCCTCCTCTCACCGTCAATATTTGTGGGGGGCTATCTTTCCTTTGGGGATTTTCTCTGAGGCAAGATAGGTTTCCTGTTTCCATCTTTAGGGGAAGTTAGATCTTAGGCTGTGCCGAGGGGTCTAGGGAGCGTCAGGTACCTCCCACGGCTATTTTTAGTTGCGCTGCTAGGTTCAGGGTTTGCGGTCAGTAGAGATACCACCTCCTTCAGAGCTTTTCTCATGTTGTTCCTAAACCACCAGATCATAACAGCTGGCGTTACTGAACCCCAATAACATGGCAGCAAGTGTTGACAGTGCAGACAGCACTTCCGGGCAACAACTGGTGGTGTTGAAGCCCAGGGAAAGGAGGAGGAGCAGACTTTAGTTTTTGCCGCACACACAGCAGGGGAACAGCTGGCGTTACTGAACCCCAACAACAGAGGAGCAACTGTTAACTGTGCAGACAGCACTTTCGGGCAACAACTGCCGGTGTTGAAGCCCAGGGAAAGCAGGAGGAGCAGACTTTAGTTTTTGCCACACACACAGCAGGGTAGCAGCTGGTGTTACTGAACCCCAATAACACGGCAGCAAGTGTTGACTGTGCAGACAGCACTTCCGGGCAACAACTGGTGGTGATGAAGCCCAGGGAAAGCAGGAGGAGCAGACTTTAGTTTTTGCCACACACACAGCAGGGTAGCAGCTGGTGTTACTGAACCCCAATAACACAGCAGCAAGTGTTGACTGTGCAGACCGCACTTCCGGGCAACAACTGGTGGTGTTGAAGCCCAGGGAAAGCAGGAGGAGTAGACTTCAGTTTTTGCCGCACACACAGCAGGGGAAAAGCTGGCGTTACTGAACCGCAGTAACAGAGGAGCAACTGTTGACTGTGCAGACAGCACTTCCGGGCAACAACTGGCGGTGTTGAAGCCCAGGGAAAGCAGGAGGAGCAGACTTTTGTTTTTGCCACACACACAGCAGGGGAACAGCTGGCGTTACTGAACCCCAATAACACGGCAGCAAGTGTTGACTGCAGACAGCACTTCCGGGCAACAACTGGTGGTGTTGAAGCCCAGGGAAAGGAGGAGGAGCAGACTTTAGTTTTTGCCATACACACAGCAGGGGAACAGCTAGCGTTACTGAACCCCAATAATAGAGGAGCAACTGTTGACTGTGCAGACAGCACTTCCAGGCAACAACTGGCGGTGTTGAAGCCCAGGGAAAGCAGGAAGAGCAGACTTTTGTTTTTGCCGCACACACAGAGGGGGAACAGCTGGCGTTACTGAACCCCAACAACAGAGGAGCAACTGTTGACTGTGCAGACAGCACTTCTGGGCAACAACTGGCGGTGTTGAAGCCCAGGGAAAGCAGGAGGAGCAAACTTTAGTTTTTTCCGCACACACAGCAGGGGAGCAGCTGGCATTACTGAACCCCAATAACAGAAAAGCAACTTTTGACTGTGCAGACAGCACTTCAGGGCAACAACTGGTGGTGTTGAAGCCCAGGGAAAGCAGGAGGAGCAGACTTTAGTTTTTGCTGCACACACAGCAGGGGAACAGCTGGCGTTACTGAACCCCAATAACACGGCCGCAAGTGTTGACTGTGCAGACAGCACTTCTGGGCAACAACTGGTGGTGTTGAAGCCCAGGGAAAGGAGGAGGAGCAGACTTTAATTTTTGCCGCACACACAGCAGGGGAACAGCTGGCGTTACTGAACCCCAATGACAGAGGAGCAACTGTTGACTGTGCAGACAGCACTTCCGGGCAACAACTGGCGGTGTTGAAGCCCAGGGAAAGCAGGAGGAGCAGACTTTAGTTTTTTCTGCACACACAGCAGGGGAGCAGCTGGCGTTACTGATCCCCAATAACAGAAAAGCAACTTTTGACTGTGCAGACAGCACTTCAAGGCAACAACTGGTGGTGTTGAGGCCCAGGGAAAGCAGGAGGAGCAGACTTTTGTTTTTGCCGCACACACAGCAGGGGAACAGCTGGCGTTACTGAACCCCAATAACATGGCATCAAGTGTTGACTGTGCAGACAGCACTTCCGGGCAACAACTGGTGGTGTTGAAGCCCAGGTAAAGGAGGAGGAGCAGACTTTTGTTTTTTTCCGCACACACAGCAGGGGAGCAGCTGGTGTTACTGAACCCCAATAACAGAAAAGCAACTTTTGACTGTGCAGACAGCACTTCAGGGCAACAACTGGCGGTGTTGAAGCCCAGGGAAAGCAGGAGGATCAGACTTTTGTTTTTGCCGCACACACAGCAGGGGAACAGCTGGCGTTACTGAACCCCAATAACACGGCAGCAAGTGTTGACTGTGCAGACAGCACTTCCGGGCAACAACTGGTGGTGTTGAAGCCCATGGAAAGCAGGAGGAGCAGACTTTAGTTTTTGCCACACACACAGCAGGGTAGCAGCTGGTGTTACTGAACCCCAATAACACGGCAGCAAGTGTTGACTGTGCAGACCGCAGTTCCGGGCAACAACTGGTGGTTGACCTTCTGACAGCAAAACGTAATGGTGACCACTCTCTGCTCATTCTTCTCGATCTCTCTGCAGCTTTCGACACTGTTGACCACCCTCTCCTTCTCTCTAGGCTCCAGTCACTAGGCATTAAGGACACTGCTCTCTCCTGGTTCTCCTCCTACCTTTCTGACCGCTCCTTCAGTGTTCTGTTCTCTGGCTCCACTTCATCTCCTCTTCCTCTCACTGTTGGGGTACCTCAGGGCTCAGTCCTTGGCCCCCTTCTGTTCTCTCTCTACACGGCCCCAATTGGACAGACAATCAGCAGATTTGGCTTTCAGTACCATCTTTATGCCGACGACACACAACTATATACGTCATCCCCTGACCTTACCCCCGCTGTACTACAGAACGCCACTGGCTGGCTGTCCGCAGTCTCCAACATCATGTCCGCTCTCTATCTGAAACTCAACCTCTCCAAAACTGAACTTCTTCTGCTCCCACCATCTACTAACCTCCCTAAATCTGACATTTCCCTCTCCGTGGGTGGCACTGTTAGGTTGAACAATTTAATAAAATGTTCACTTCACTTAAGTTGCCTACTCCTGGCCTAATGGATATTGATCAGGTGCGCACCAAAGAAATAAACATATAACAACACACAGTCATATGTAAACTCTCCATGATCAATCTATGGCCCAGCTGCAAGGGAAAAAGAGACTTTATTCAGTCAGAACACGTGGTTACATATCCCCTGTAAGGGGGGCTCGGTTAGCTCTAAAATGGGAGTGATCGGATGCATTCCATTGGTTAGTGGGTTGGGCAATGAGCAAGTCCATGGGTGGATCCATGAGGTCATCAGGGTGGGTTGGTCCATGAGGTCATCAAGGTGGGCGTCACTGTGGGTGGAACCATGAGGTCACTAGGGTGGGCGTCATCTTGGATACCAGCCAGGCAGCCACATGGCTCTCTGATACAGGAAATGGCAGCCATCTTTAGTGTCTTACTTTCATCTAAAAAACTTATGTAAGATCAAACAATACACGTTATGGGTCACTTCTCTCAACCTCTTATGTCTTGGGGTTAATTAAGTATTTGATCTTATGGCTCTCCTCAACAGTCCCCCCTAAATACTTTATTAACCCCTTTTTTTATCTTGATCCCACCGTGGTTCCCTAACCCACCAGTGTTAAGTGTCACTATGACATCAGAGGCTTCATGACAATACAGATGCTATAGACACCAGAGAATGTGTGACCAATCATGGATATATCAGGAGGTATCTCGGAGCGCGCTACCAGCGTCCTCGGGACTTTTCTACCTGCTGGATCTATTACTCTCCAATCTCCCATCTCCGTGGTTACAGGATACAATTCAAAGTACTTGTTCTCACCCACAAAGCTCTCCACAGTGCGGCACCCCCTTACATCTCCTCCCTCATTTCTGTCTATCAGCCTAACAGACCACTGCGCTCTGCAAATGACTTTCGATTAACCTCTGCACTAATCCGTACCTCCCACTCCCGACTCCAAGACTTCTCCCGTGCTGCGCCAATCCTCTGGAATGCTCTACCCCAAGATATTAGGACCATCCATAATTTGCATAGTTTTAGGCGCTCTCTCAAAACACATTTGTTCAGAGCGGCCTATCACATTCACTAATCAAAGTCATTTTATGTTTGTGTGTTTGTAGCCCATTCACTATCCCCATCTATCCCCCACCCCCTGAAGATGGCTGGACCATCATTTTAAATACATCATTGTAAATGCAGTCCTGTACTTTGCATCTCCCCCACCTCATTGTAGATTGTAAGCTCTCACGAGCAGGGTCGTCTTATTTTGCTTTAATTATTGTATTGTTAACGTTGTTACTTATGACTTTTGTGTTTGAAACTGTTAAACTGTAAAGCGCTGCGGAATATGTTGGCGCTATATAAATAAAGATTATTATTATTATTATTATTACTAAATAAAATACACATGTCACTCACCCTGATGTAACACATCCTAGATCTGACCATCTCGCCCGGGATGGGGAAATTGGAGTTTTCACCAGTTTGAGACAAGTTTTCCCTTGTGGAAAACCTCCCTTTGTAGCTGGACTTTGACAAGCAGGTCAGATCCTACTCTGTCCCTAACTGTCTAACAAATTTATAATGTGAGAGATGGATTAAATGGCGCTATAACAATAAATAATAATAATAATAATATGGATCCAGGAGACGCTCAGCAATCCTGACTGAAGTAGGAGTAGTCAGGAGCACTTGGTAGGAACCCTCAAATCTCGACTCCAGGGATGTCTTTCTGATGAACTTCTTTACCAGCATGTAGTCACCAGGTTGGAAATCATGGGTACCTTCACTGGAATCTGGATCTGGAATGGATGATAAAACTTGTACATGTGTTACTGACAGTTCTTTTAGTAAGGACAATTACATAACTTACAAGAGTAACACTTCCTAAAGCTAGTTGTTGTGGAAAATATTGACCCAACCTTGGAGGCTCCCCCAAAAAGAATCTCGTGTGGTGTGAGTTTGGTGGGACCCCTTGGAGTGTTTCTGACTGACTATAAGGCAATGGGCAAAATGTCTGTCCAAGTCTGACCTCCTAACTGGCTTTCAGTATTTTATTTTTCAAGGTGTCATTTAGTGTTTCTACTTTCCCACTGCTCTGTGGGTGATATGGAGTATGTAAACCCAAATCAGCTCCCACCAATGTCCATAGTTTCTTAGTCAGTGCTGCAGTGAACGCAGGTCCTTGGTCACTCTCAATTACCTCTGGGACCCCATATCTGCATACTACTTCAGTCATCAGTCTCTTAACAGTCACTCTGGCAGTCATGTTTATTATTGGATAGGCTTCGGGCCATCCTGAGAACATGTCAGTCACTACCAGTACATACCCGTACTTCCCTACTTTTGGCTTTTGAATGTGATCTATCTGAATTCTCTGAAAGGGATAGAGTGGTTTAGCTAATGTTTCTTAGTAACTTTCTGGGGCGGTGCTGGATTGCTTGTTGCACACACAAGGCAGGAATTGCAGTATTTTTGGGGTGACAGTAGAGATCCCAAGTGCCATGTAAGTCTTCCAAATCAGGTCAATCATCTGATTCCTGCCTCTGGGCGATACCGTGTGCCCATTCTGTCTCCGAGGAGTACAGATTACGGGGTAGACAGAACTTTTTGTTCACCCTCCAGACTCCATCTTCATCCTTTTTTAGCTCCTCCTTCTTGCCATGGCTTCTTTACATCATCCGATGTCTTGATGTAGATGGATAATCCTCATAAGAGAGCCTTTAGTCCCTTCTTCAGTGTTTTGTGACACGTACACCGCTGCTTTCTCTATCCCAAATGGATCAGCAGCATAGGTTTTTACTGTTTTGTCAGCAAAGAAGTTCCTCCTTGCTTCTGGAGAATCCAATCTTCCGTGAGCTTTGATTTTGATCACTGCAACCTCCGAACGTAGATCAAGAGCGGCCACAAGTTCTTGTATGGTAGCAGCATGTTTTACAGGAGTTCCACTGGACGTTGGGTATCCTCTGGCTGCCCAGATACTGCTGAAGCCATGAGCCACTCCGAAAGCATATCTTGAATCCGTGTAGAGGTTGACCACCTTCTCCGTTGCTTCCTGACAAGCCAACGTCAAAGCTTTAAGTTCCGCTTCTTGTGCAGACATGTGCGGTGGTTGTGATCCAGCTGAGATGACCTGGTCATGTGTAACCACGGCATATCCCGTATGGAACCTTCCCGTTTCATCTGCAAATCTGGAACCATCAGTGAGGAACGTCAGGTCAGCATGTGGGAATGGGTCTTCAGACACGTTTTTCTTGGAGGCTACTTCTTTCTGCATTTGTTCAAGACAGTCATGATCCTCCTTTGAGTGTGTAGAGGCATCTTCTCCGAGAGCATCAGCATCATCATCCACATCCCCCCTGGAAAGAGTAAGCAGCATGGACAGTTTGAAGATGCTGCAGCGGACAAGAGTGACATTATCCGGAACCAACAGCGAATATTGTAGTCTCATATGACGCTGCACCAACAGATGTTTAGGGTTGCAGGAATAGCAATTATGTCGTGTGGAGCCATTAAGAGAACTGAATGTCCTCAGATGATATCAGAATTTGGGATTCCAAAAGCTGGTGCAGACTGTATGGCCTGTTTAAGAGCGTAGAAAGCCTCCACGGATTTGGTACATAGTGGAAACGCTGATATCTTGAGGTCTTCGTACAATGGCTGCATCAGCTTTGAGGCATCTGGAATCCTTTGGCGACAATAAGTGATAGGTTAGCCAGCTCATCCGAGGCCCATGTCTTGGGTTCTTGGCAGAACTCAACACCAGAGTCCCATGTCTTGTCACTGGCAAGTGAGTCATCATTGAACACGATATCCATAACAGGCCAATATGCATCGACTGCTTTAAGATTTGCCAGGGAAATTAGATCTTGCCACGTAGCTGGGTAAGTACTTTGGATTTGAAGCATGCTTCTGTAGAAAAGCATCGGCTGTTTTTCTGGATCTGGAGCTTGGTACAACAGAGTAGCAGCTTGCTGGGGTGTAAACTTGACGTAGAGGGTGGGCTCCTCAGACATGAGCATTGGCACTGTTGGTGGTGACACCTGAGGCGGGAGTAGAGATGGCACCGGAATTGTCAAGGTCTCAATTTGCTCACTAATATTCACATACTCTAAAATGCGAGTTATTGCTGCATGAAGTTGTTGAGCACTAACGTCTGGATGAATAGGGTCAAAAGTAGGGGGTCACAGCGTGTATGATCATTCTACATGGAAGATTGCCAGCTTTAGTCACCACTATGTCCCCAACAGCTATCTGACCACGTGACTCAACAATGATTTGACTGTCAGCTTGAATAGTCGCCCCTCCTGCTTACACTATAGCTATAGCTACACCTCCATTATGCTCTAACCGAGAATTGGCAGCTTTAACAATAGCGTCTGTTTCCATTGTCGTTATGTCACCCTTTCCCACCACTAACAAGTGTCCCTCAGGAAGTTCTTTTTCGAAAACAGGTTGCCAACATTCCCTCCCCTTTGTGCTTCCTGTGCTATTGACATCCCCCTCCCAGATTGAGCCCCCATTGATACAGTTGCCACCGTCCCAGGTGTGCACTTGGCTGCAAGAGAGCCTGTGAGGTACCGGGTATAGGGTTAGGTAGACTGTGTGAGAGTGCTATTGTAGTGGAAGAGTTGGGAGGAGAGGCCATTGCTTGGAGCATCTTGTGTGGGTGTGCGGCTAAATTGGCAGTGGAAGTGACAGTAGAAAGGGTCGGTGCCGAGGACGATCCAGGCGGGAGGATTGCTAGATAGGGGAAAGGTTCGGTGCCCCATTGGAAACCACTGAGACAGGATACATGGGTAAAGCTTGTTCACTTCCCAAAGGAAAATAGTATTGACCGTTAGTGGTCATTACTGGGTAACAAGGGTTTGGTGATGTGGTGTGTAGCCTTAGACTAAGATGTTCACCATCAGTAGCATCACTTTTGCCAACCACAGAATGACTGCTACTAGAACTAGTACCTTTGTCATTCACAAAATGGCTGCCATCAGCACTAACACATTTGCCATTCACAAAATGGCCGCCGTCAGCACTAACAAATTTGACATCCACAGAATGGCCGCCGCCAGCATGAACACATTTGCCATCCATAAAATGGCTGCTACCAGCATTAACAAATTTACCATCCACAAAATGGATGCTACCAGCATTAACAAATTTACCATTCACAAAATGGCTACTACCAGCATTAACAAATTTACCATTCACAAAATGGCCGCTGCCAGGGTTAGCACAAGGCTCTGGGCCATCATTATAAGGTGGTGGCCGCTCACAGGATATATTTTTGTAATACACATAATTCAAAACTCTGCCCTTTTTATTCCTTTCCTCTTCTACCCAATTTTCTCTATACAGACTTTCAGAGACTCTCTCCCATGCCCTAGCAGTAGACAAAAATCCATTATCTTCTAGGATACCCTTTCTTTCTTACAAGACAATCTTCCACTCCAGGGGCTATAACCTTCCCCTTCTGGCATTCCACACAACTTCATAAGCTTTTTACATTGTTTAACATGACTCTTCCCTTCACGAGTCGCTACTAATGTGCACGAGTCTATCTTGCCATCTGAATTTGGCTTAGTGCCAATACGGCAGAACTGCATTAATTTCTCCATCTTTCTATAGATATCTATATCTTTATCAAGATAACAAACACCAAACAAACAATAAGACGGGGGAGATGACTCAAACCTGAGATTCTAAAGAGAACTGAGTGCAGTACTCAGTTCCTATTCTTTCTTGTCACGTGGTCCCTGTCTGACTTCCGTGTTCCGTACTTTACAAACCAATTATTCCCTACTTAGTCAAATTGCTCCCTAACTTACCAGTCCCCGTGCAGAGTCAACTCACTCGATGCCACAGGGCAAAAAAACTGCTCCCTAACTTACCAGTCCCCGTGCAGAGTCAACTCACTCGATGCCACGGGGCAAAAAAACTATAAATGTATTTATTTATTTGGCTCGAACCGAGTCATCTCACTCCAAGTTTTAATGAGCCGCTACACAATTTATTAGGCGCCGAACTGAGTCATCTCACTCCAAGTTTTACCGGGCCCCCCTAGGCCGAGTCAATCACTCAAGGTCCTAGTCTCTCTTAAACAGAACTGAAAATCTTATCACAGGCGACAACCATGTACTGTACCACAGACAAAAATAATTTTTTTTTTCTTACACTTGCTTGCTTTTCTTTTCTAAAAACTTGCTTTTCCTGTTCTAACACTTGCTTTTCCTTCTCTAAAAAAACTTGCTTTTCCTGTTCTAACACTTGCTTTTTAACTACCAGTCATCTCCCCTCCTCACAACACATAACAGGCAGTAGGCAACTAAAACATGTGACGGTTCTTGCAATTAAATGACCAGCAGCGGAGAGACCCTTCTGCCGTCTTACAGATACCACGAAGACCGGACACGGTCAGGCAATCTGCACAGGATACCCCGAAGGACACAGGTAAAGACTACAGATTATAAAAATCAGCAGACTTACCGTGTTCTGATAAGGAGGTGATCAGTCTCCAGCTTCGGGGTATTCAGTGCGTCCTGCCGTTCCACTCGCCGGTCCTCAGGGTTCAGGGCTCTTCCTCTGCTGGCCCCAGGTTGGGCAGGAAAATTGTTAGGTTGAACAATTTAATAAAATGTTCACTTCACTTAAGTTGCCTACTCCTGGCCTAATGGATATTGATCAGGTGCACACCAAAGAAATAAACATATAACAACACACAGTCATATGTAAACTCTCCATGATCAATCTATGGCCCAGCTGCAAGGGAAAAAGAGACTTTATTCAGTCAGAACACATGGTTACATATCCCCTGTAAGGGGGGCTCGGTTAGCTCTAAAATGGGAGTGATCGGATGCATTCCATTGGTTAGTGGGTTGGGCAATGAGCAAGTCCATGGGTGGATCCATGAGGTCATCAGGGTGGGTTGGTCCATGAGGTCATCAAGGTGGGCGTCACTGTGGGTGGATCCATGAGGTCACTAGGGTGGGCGTCATCTTGGATACCAGCCAGGCAGCCACATGGCTCTCTGATACAGGAAATGGCAGCCATCTTTAGTGTCTTACTTTCATCTAAAAAACTTATGTAAGATCAAACAATACACGTTATGGGTCACTTCTCTCAACCTCTTATGTCTTGGGGTTAATTAAGTATTTGATCTTATGGCTCTCCTCAACAGCACCATAATAACACCCCGGCAGCAGGCGCGCTGTCTGGGTGTTATGTTTGACTCCGATCTCTCCTTCACCTCCCATATACAATCTCTTGCCCGCTCGTGCCGCTTACACCTAAAGAACATCTCCAGAATCCGCCCTTTTCTCACCATGGAGACAGCTAAAACCCTCACTGTCGCCCTGATCCACTCCCGCCTGGACTACTGTAACGCTCTATTAATTGGCCTCCCCCTCACTCGACTTTCCCCTCTCCAGTCCATCCTTAATGCAGCAGCCAGGGTCGTCCATCTGGCTAATCGTTACTCAGACGCGTCCGCTCTTCGCCAGTCGTTACACTGGCTACCCATTCATTACAGGATACAATTCAAAGTACTTGTTCTCACCCACAAAGCTCTCCACAGTGCGGCACCCCCTTACATCTCCTCCCTCATTTCTGTCTATCAGCCTAACAGACCACTGCGCTCTGCAAATGACTTTCGATTAACCTCTGCACTAATCCGTACCTCCCACTCCCGACTCCAAGACTTCTCCCGTGCTGCGCCAATCCTCTGGAATGCTCTACCCCAAGATATTAGGACCATCCATAATTTGCATAGTTTTAGGCGCTCGCTCAAAACACATTTGTTCAGAGCGGCCTATCACGTTCACTAATCAAAGTTATGTTATGTTTGTGTGTGTGTAGCCCATTCACTATCCCCATCTATTCCCCAACCCCTGAAGATGGCTGGACCATGATTGTAAATACATCATTGTAAATACACACCTGTACTTTGCATCTCCCTCACCTCATTGTAGTTTGTAAACTCTCACGAGCAGGGTCGTCTTATTTTGCTTTAATTATTGTATTGTTAACGTTGTTACTTATGACTTTTGTGTTTGAAACTGTTAAACTGTAAAGCGCTGCGGAATATGTTGGCGCCATATAAATAAAGATTATTATTATTATTATTATTATTGAAGCCCAGGGAAAGCAGGAGGAGTAGACTTCAGTTTTTGCCGCACACACAGCAGGGGAAAAGCTGGCGCTACTGAACCGCAGTAACAGAGGAGCAACTGTTGACTGTGCAGACAGCACTTCCGGGCAACAACTGGCGGTGTTGAAGCCCAGGGAAAGCAGGAGGAGCAGACTTTTGTTTTTGCCACACACACAGCAGGGGAACAGCTGGCGTTACTGAACCCCAATAACACGGCAGCAAGTGTTGACTGTGCAGACAGCACTTCCGGGCAACAACTGGTGGTGTTGAAGCCCAGGGAAAGGAGGAGGAGCAGACTTTAGTGTTTGCCATACACACAGCAGGGGAACAGCTAGCCTTACTGAACCCCAATAATAGAGGAGCAACTGTTGACTGTGCAGACAGCACTTTCGGGCAACAACTGGCGGTGTTGAAGCCCAGGGAAAGCAGGAGGAGCAGACTTTTGTTTTTGCCGCACATACAGAGGGGGAACAGCTGGCGTTACTGAACCCCAACAACAGAGGAGCAACTGTTGACAGTGCAGACAGCACTTCTGGGCAACAACTGGCGGTGTTGAAGCCCAGGGAAAGCAGGAGGAGCAGAATTTAGTTTTTGCCGCACACACAGCAGGGGAACAGCTGGCGTTACTGAACCCCAATAACACGGCCGCAAGTGTTGACTGTGCAGACAGCACTTCTAGGCAACAACTGGTGGTGTTGAAGCCCAGGGAAAGGAGGAGGAGCAGACTTTAATTTTTGCAACACACAGCAGGGGAACAGCTGGCGTTACTGAACCCCAATAACAGAGGAGCAACTGTTGACTGTGCAGACAGCACTTCCGGGCAACAACTGGCGGTGTTGAAGCCCAGGGAAAGCAGGAGGAGCAGACTTTATTTTTTTCTGCACACACAGCAGGGGAGCAGCTGGCGTTACTGATCCCCAATAACAGAAAAGCAACTTTTGACTGTGCAGACAGCACTTCAAGGCAACAACTGGTGGTGTTGAGGCCCAGGGAAAGCAGGAGGAGCAGACTTTTGTTTTTGCCGCACACACAGCAGGGGAACAGCTGGCGTTACTGAACCCCAATAACACGGCATCAAGTGTTGACTGTGCAGACAGCACTTCCGGGCAACAACTGGTGGTGTTGAAGCCCAGGGAAAGGAGGAGGAGCAGACTTTTGTTTTTTCCGCACACACAGCAGGGGAGCAGCTGGTGTTACTGAACCCCAATAACAGAAAAGCAACTTTTGACTGTGCAGACAGCACTTCAGGGCAACAACTGGCGGTGTTGAAGCCCAGGGAAAGCAGGAGGAGCAGACTTTTGTTTTTGCCGCACACACAGCAGGGGAACAGCTGGCGTTTCTGAACCCCAATAACACGGCAGCAAGTGTTGACTGTGCAGACAGCACCTCCGGGCAACAACTAGTGGTGTTGAAGCCCAGGGAAACCAGGAGGAGCAGACTTTAGTGTTTGCCGCACACACAGCAGGGGAACAGCTGGCGTTACTGAACCCCAATAACAGAGGAGCAACTGTTGACTGTGCAGACAGCACTTCCGGGCAACAACTGGCGGTGTTGAAGCCCAGGGAAAGCAGAAGGAGCAGACTTTTGTTTTTGCCGCACACACAGCAGGGGAACAGCTGGCGTTACTGAACCAAAATAACAGAGGAGCAACTGTTGACTGTGCAGACATCACTTCTGGGCAACAACTGGCAGTGTTGAAGACCAGGGAAAGCAGAAGGAGCAGACTTTGGTTTTTGACGCACACACAGCAGGGGAACAGCTGGCGTTACTGAACCCCAATAACAGAGGAGCAACTGTTGACTGTGCAGAAAGCACTCCCAAGCAACAACTGGCGGTGTTGAAGCCCAGGGAAAGCAGAAGGAGCAGACTTTGGTTTTTGCCGCACACACAGCAGGGGAGCAGCTGGCGTTACTAAACCCCAGTAACACGGCAGCAAGTGTTGACTGTGCAGACAGCACTTCAGGGCAACAACTGGCGGTGTTGAAGCCCAGGGAAAGCAGAAGGAGCAGACTTTGGTTTTTGCCGCACACACAGCAGGGGAACAGCTGGCGTTTCTGAACCCCAATAACACGGCAGCAAGTGTTGACTGTGCAGACAGCACCTCCGGGCAACAACTGGTGGTGTTGAAGCCCAGGGAAAGCAGGAGGAGCAGACTTTAGTGTTTACCGCACACACAGCAGGGGAACAGCTGGCGTTACTGAACCCCAATAACAGAGGAGCAACTGTTGACTGTGCAGACAGCACTTCCGGGCAACAACTGGCGGTGTTGAAGCACAGGGAAAGCAGAAGGAGCAGACTTTTGTTTTTGCCGCACACACAGCAGGGGAACAGCTGGCGTTACTGAACCAAAATAACAGAGGAGCAACTGTTGACTGTGCAGACATCACTTCTGGGCAACAACTGGCAGTGTTGAAGCCCAGGGAAAGCAGAAGGAGCAGACTTTGGTTTTTGACGCACACACAGCAGGGGAACAGCTGGCGTTACTGAACCCCAATAACAGAGGAGCAACTGTTGACTGTGCAGAAAGCACTCCCAAGCAACAACTGGCGGTGTTGAAGCCCAGGGAAAGCAGAAGGAGCAGACTTTGGTTTTTGCCGCACACACAGCAGGGGAGCAGCTGGCGTTACTAAACCCCAGTAACACGGCAGCAAGTGTTGACTGTGCAGACAGCACTTCAGGGCAACAACTGGCGGTGTTGAAGCCCAGGGAAAGCAGGAGGAGCAGACTTTAGTTTTTTCTGCACACACAGCAGGGGAGCAGCTGGCGTTACTGATCCCCAATAACAGAAAAGCAACTTTTGACTGTGCAGACAGCACTTCAAGGCAACAACTGGTGGTGTTGAGGCCCAGGGAAAGCAGGAGGAGCAGACTTTTGTTTTTGCCGCACACACAGCAGGGGAACAGCTGGCGTTACTGAACCCCAATAACACGGCATCAAGTGTTGACTGTGCAGACAGCACTTCCGGGCAACAACTGGTGGTGTTGAAGCCCAGGGAAAGGAGGAGGAGCAGACTTTTGTTTTTTCCGCACACACAGCAGGGGAGCAGCTGGTGTTACTGAACCCCAATAACAGAAAAGCAACTTTTGACTGTGCAGACAGCACTTCAGGGCAACAACTGGCGGTGTTGAAGCCCAGGGAAAGCAGGAGGAGCAGACTTTTGTTTTTGCCGCACACACAGCAGGGGAACAGCTGGCGTTTCTGAACCCCAATAACACGGCAGCAAGTGTTGACTGTGCAGACAGCACTTCCGGGCAACAACTGGTGGTGTTGAAGCCCAGGGAAAGGAGGAGGAGCAGACTTTTGTTTTTTCCGCACACACAGCAGGGGAGCAGCTGGTGTTACTGAACCCCAATAACAGAAAAGCAACTTTTGACTGTGCAGACAGCACTTCAGGGCAACAACTGGCGGTGTTGAAGCCCAGGGAAAGCAGGAGGAGCAGACTTTTGTTTTTGCCGCACACACAGCAGGGGAACAGCTGGCGTTTCTGAACCCCAATAACACGGCAGCAAGTGTTAACTGTGCAGACAGCACCTCCGGGCAACAACTGGTGGTGTTGAAGCCCAGGGAAAGCAGGAGGAGCAGACTTTAGTTTTTGCCGCACACATAGCAGGGGAACAGCTGGCGTTACTGAACCCCAATAACAGAGGAGCAACTGTTGACTGTGCAGACAGCACTTCCGGGCAACAACTGGCGGTGTTGAAGCCCAGGGAAAGCAGAAGGAGCAGACTTTTGTTTTTGCCGCACACACAGCAGGGGAACAGCTGGCGTTACTGAACCAAAATAACAGAGGAGCAACTGTTGACTGTGCAGACATCACTTCTGGGCAACAACTGGCAGTGTTGAAGACCAGGGAAAGCAGAAGGAGCAGACATTGGTTTTTGACGCACACACAGCAGGGGAACAGCTGGCGTTACTGAACCCCAGTAACACGGCAGCAAGTGTTAACTGTGCAGACAGCACTTCCGGGCAACAACTGGCCGTGTTGAAGCCCAGGGAAAGCAGGAGGAGCAGACTTTTGTTTTTGCCGCACACACAGCAGGGGAACAGCTGGCGTTACTGAACCCCAATAACAGAAAAGCAACTTTTGACTGTGCAGACAGCACTTCAGGGCAACAACTGGCGGTGTTGAAGCCCAGGGAAAGCAGGAGGAACAGACTTTTGTTTTTGCCGCACACACAGCAGGGGAACAGCTGGCGTTACTGAACCCCAATAACAGAGGAGCAACTGTTGACTGTGCAGAAAGCACTCCCAAGCAACAACTGGAGGTGTTGAAGCCCAGGGAAAGCAGAAGGAGCAGACTTTGGTTTTGCCGCACACACAGCAGGGGAACAGCTGGCGTTACTGAACCGCAGTAACAGAGGAGCAACTGTTGACTGTGCAGACAGCACTTCCGGACAACAACTGGTGGTGTTGAAGCCCAGAGAAAGCAGGAGGAGCAGACTTTTGTTTTTGCCACACACACAGCAGGGGAACAGCTGGCGTTACTGAACCCCAATAACACGGCAGCAAGTGTTGACTGTGCAGACAGCACTTCCGGGCAACAACTGGTGGTGTTGAAGCCCAGGGAAAGGAGGAGGAGCAGACTTTAGTGTTTGCCATACACACAGCAGGGGAACAGCTAGCCTTACTGAACCCCAATAATAGAGGAGCAACTGTTGACTGTGCAGACAGCACTTTCGGGCAACAACTGGCGGTGTTGAAGCCCAGGGAAAGCAGGAGGAGCAGACTTTTGTTTTTGCCGCACATACAGAGGGGGAACAGCTGGCGTTACTGAACCCCAACAACAGAGGAGCAACTGTTGACAGTGCAGACAGCACTTCTGGGCAACAACTGGCGGTGTTGAAGCCCAGGGAAAGCAGGAGGAGCAGAATTTAGTTTTTGCCGCACACACAGCAGGGGAACAGCTGGCGTTACTGAACCCCAATAACACGGCCGCAAGTGTTGACTGTGCAGACAGCACTTCCAGGCAACAACTGGTGGTGTTGAAGCCCAGGGAAAGGAGGAGGAGCAGACTTTAATTTTTGCAACACACAGCAGGGGAACAGCTGGCGTTACTGAACCCCAATAACAGAGGAGCAACTGTTGACTGTGCAGACAGCACTTCCGGGCAACAACTGGCGGTGTTGAAGCCCAGGGAAAGCAGGAGGAGCAGACTTTAGTTTTTTCTGCACACACAGCAGGGGAGCAGCTGGCGTTACTGATCCCCAATAACAGAAAAGCAACTTTTGACTGTGCAGACAGCATTTCAAGGCAACAACTGGTGGTGTTGAGGCCCAGGGAAAGCAGGAGGAGCAGACTTTTGTTTTTGCCGCACACACAGCAGGGGAACAGCTGGCGTTACTGAACCCCAATAACACGGCATCAAGTGTTGACTGTGCAGACAGCACTTCCGGGCAACAACTGGTGGTGTTGAAGCCCAGGGAAAGGAGGAGGAGCAGACTTTTGTTTTTTCCGCACACACAGCAGGGGAGCAGCTGGTGTTACTGAACCCCAATAACAGAAAAGCAACTTTTGACTGTGCAGACAGCACTTCAGGGCAACAACTGGCGGTGTTGAAGCCCAGGGAAAGCAGGAGGAGCAGACTTTTGTTTTTGCCGCACACACAGCAGGGGAACAGCTGGCGTTTCTGAACCCCAATAACACGGCAGCAAGTGTTGACTGTGCAGACAGCACCTCCGGGACACAACTGGTGGTGTTGAAGCCCAGGGAAAGCAGGAGGAGCAGACTTTAGTTTTTGCCGCACACACAGCAGGGGAACAGCTGGCGTTACTGAACCCCAATAACAGAGGAGCAACTGTTGACTGTGCAGACAGCACTTCCGGGCAACAACTGGCGGTGTTGAAGCCCAGGGAAAGCAGAAGGAGCAGACTTTTGTTTTTGCCGCACACACAGCAGGGGAACAGCTGGCGTTACTGAACCAAAATAACAGAGGAGCAACTGTTGACTGTGCAGACATCACTTCTGGGCAACAACTGGCAGTGTTGAAGACCAGGGAAAGCAGAAGGAGCAGACTTTGGTTTTTGACGCACACACAGCAGGGGAACAGCTGGCGTTACTAAACCCCAGTAACACGGCAGCAAGTGTTAACTGTGCAGACAGCACTTCCGGGCAACAACTGGCCGTGTTGAAGCCCAGGGAAAGCAGGAGGAGCAGACTTTTGTTTTTGCCGCACACACAGCAGGGGAACAGCTGGCGTTACTGAACCCCAATAACAGAGGAGCAACTGTTGACTGTGCAGAAAGCACTCCCAAGCAACAACTGGCGGTGTTGAAGCCCAGGGAAAGCAGAAGGAGCAGACTTTGGTTTTTGCCGCACACACAGCAGGGGAGCAGCTGGCGTTACTAAACCCCAGTAACACGGCAGCAAGTGTTGACTGTGCAGACAGCACTTCAGGGCAACAACTGGCGGTGTTGAAGCCCAGGGAAAGCAGGAGGAGCAGACTTTAGTTTTTTCTGCACACACAGCAGGGGAGCAGCTGGCGTTACTGATCCCCAATAACAGAAAAGCAACTTTTGACTGTGCAGACAGCACTTCAAGGCAACAACTGGTGGTGTTGAGGCCCAGGGAAAGCAGGAGGAGCAGACTTTTGTTTTTGCCGCACACACAGCAGGGGAACAGCTGGCGTTACTGAACCCCAATAACACGGCATCAAGTGTTGACTGTGCAGACAGCACTTCCGGGCAACAACTGGTGGTGTTGAAGCCCAGGGAAAGGAGGAGGAGCAGACTTTTGTTTTTTCCGCACACACAGCAGGGGAGCAGCTGGTGTTACTGAACCCCAATAACAGAAAAGCAACTTTTGACTGTGCAGACAGCACTTCAGGGCAACAACTGGCGGTGTTGAAGCCCAGGGAAAGCAGGAGGAGCAGACTTTTGTTTTTGCCGCACACACAGCAGGGGAACAGCTGGCGTTTCTGAACCCCAATAACACGGCAGCAAGTGTTGACTGTGCAGACAGCACCTCCGGGCAACAACTGGTGGTGTTGAAGCCCAGGGAAAGCAGAAGGAGCAGACTTTTGTTTTTGCCGCACACACAGCAGGGGAACAGCTGGCGTTACTGAACCAAAATAACAGAGGAGCAACTGTTGACTGTGCAGACATCACTTCTGGGCAACAACTGGCAGTGTTGAAGACCAGGGAAAGCAGAAGGAGCAGACTTTGGTTTTTGACGCACACACAGCAGGGGAACAGCTGGCGTTACTGAACCCCAATAACAGAAAAGCAACTTTTGACTGTGCAGACAGCACTTCAGGGCAACAACTGGCGGTGTTGAAGCCCAGGGAAAGCAGGAGGAACAGACTTTTGTTTTTGCCGCACACACAGCAGGGGAACAGCTGGCGTTACTGAACCCCAATAACAGAGGAGCAACTGTTGATTGTGCAGAAAGCACTCCCAAGCAACAACTGGCGGTGTTGAAGCCCAGGGAAAGCAGAAGGAGCAGACTTTGGTTTTTGCCGCACACACAGCAGGGGAGCAGCTGGCGTTACTGAACCAAAATAACAGAGGAGCAACTGTTGACTGTGCAGACAGCACTTCTGGGCAACAACTGGCGGTGTTGAAGACCAGGGAAAGCAGAAGGAGCAGACTTTGGTTTTTGCCGCACACACAGCAGGGGAACAGCTGGCGTTACTAAACCCCAGTAACACTGCAGCAAGTGTTAACTGTGCAGACAGCACTTCAGGGCAACAACTGGCGGTGTTGAAGCCCAGGGAAAGCAGGAGGAGCAGACTTTTGTTTTTGCCGCACACACAGCAGGGGAACAGCTGGCGTTACTGAACCCCAATAACAGAGGAGCAACTGTTGACTGTGCAGAAAGCACTCCCAAGCAACAACTCGCGGTGTTGAAGCCCAGGGAAAGCAGAAGGAGCAGATTTTGTTTTTTGCCGCACACACAGCAGGGGAGCAGCTGGCGTTACTAAACCCCAGTAACACGGCAGCAAGTGTTGACTGTGCAGACAGCACTTCAGGGCAACAACTGGCCGTGTTGAAGCCCAGGGAAAGCAGGAGGAGCAGACTTTTGTTTTTGCCGCACACACAGCAGGGGAACAGCTGGTGTTACTGAACCCCAATAACACGGCAGCAAGTGTTGACTGTGCAGACAGCACTTCCGGGCAACATCTGGTGGTGTTGAAGCCCAGGGAACGCAGGAGGAGCAGACTAAAGTTTTTGCTGCACACACAGCAGGGGAACAGCTGGCGTTACTGAACCGCAGTAACAGAGGAGCAACTGTTGACTGTGCAGACAACACTTCCGGGCAACAACTGGCGGTGTTGAAGCCCAGGGAAAGCAGAAGGAGCAGACTTTTGTTTTTGCCGCACACACAGCAGGGGAACAGCTGGCGTTACTGAACCAAAATAACAGAGGAGCAACTGTTGACTGTGCAGACAGCACTTCTGGGCAACAACTGGCGGTGTTGAAGACCAGGGAAAGCAGAAGGAGCAGACTTTGGTTTTTGACGCACACACAGCAGGGGAACAGCTGGCGTTACTAAACCCCAGTAACACGGCAGCAAGTGTTAACTGTGCAGACAGCACTTCAGGGCAACAACTGGCCGTGTTGAAGCCCAGGGAAAGCAGGAGGAGCAGACTTTTGTTTTTGCCGCACACACAGCAGGGGAACAGCTGGCGTTACTGAACCCCAATAACAGAAAAGCAACTTTTGACTGTGCAGACAGCACTTCAGGGCAACAACTGGCGGTGTTGAAGCCCAAGGAAAGCAGGAGGAGCAGACTTTTGTTTTTGCCGCACACACAGCAGGGGAACAGCTGGCGTTACTGAACCCCAATAACAGAAAAGCAACTTTTGACTGTGCAGACAGCACTTCAGGGCAACAACTGGCGGTGTTGAAGCCCAGGGAAAGCAGGAGGAGCAGACTTTTGTTTTTGCCGCACACACAGCAGGGGAACAGCTGGCGTTACTGAACCCCAATAACAGAAATGCAAGTTTTGACTGTGCAGACAGCACTTCAGGGCAACAACTGGCGGTGTTGAAGCCCAGGGAAAGCAGGAGGAGCAGACTTTTGTTTTTGCCGCACACACAGCAGGGGAACAGCTGGCGTTACTGAACCCCAATAACAGAGGAGCAACTGTTGACTGTGCAGAAAGCACTCCCAAGCAACAACTCGCGGTGTTGAAGCCCAGGGAAAGCAGAAGGAGCAGATTTTGTTTTTTGCCGCACACACAGCAGGGGAGCAGCTGGCGTTACTAAACCCCAGTAACACGGCAGCAAGTGTTGACTGTGCAGACAGCACTTCAGGGCAACAACTGGCCGTGTTGAAGCCCAGGGAAAGCAGGAGGAGCAGACTTTTGTTTTTGCCGCACACACAGCAGGGGAACAGCTGGCGTTACTGAACCCCAATAACACGGCAGCAAGTGTTGACTGTGCAGACAGCACTTCCGGGCAACATCTGGTGGTGTTGAAGCCCAGGGAACGCAGGAGGAGCAGACTAAAGTTTTTGCTGCACACACAGCAGGGGAACAGCTGGCGTTACTGAACCGCAGTAACAGAGGAGCAACTGTTGACTGTGCAGACAGCACTTCCGGGCAACAACTGGCGGTGTTGAAGCCCAGGGAAAGCAGAAGGAGCAGACTTTTGTTTTTGCCGCACACACAGCAGGGGAACAGCTGGCGTTACTGAACCAAAATAACAGAGGAGCAACTGTTGACTGTGCAGACAGCACTTCTGGGCAACAACTGGCGGTGTTGAAGACCAGGGAAAGCAGAAGGAGCAGACTTTGGTTTTTGACGCACACACAGCAGGGGAACAGCTGGCGTTACTAAACCCCAGTAACACGGCAGCAAGTGTTAACTGTGCAGACAGCACTTCAGGGCAACAACTGGCCGTGTTGAAGCCCAGGGAAAGCAGGAGGAGCAGACTTTTGTTTTTGCCGCACACACAGCAGGGGAACAGCTGGCGTTACTGAACCCCAATAACAGAAAAGCAACTTTTGACTGTGCAGACAGCACTTCAGGGCAACAACTGGCGGTGTTGAAGCCCAAGGAAAGCAGGAGGAGCAGACTTTTGTTTTTGCCGCACACACAGCAGGGGAACAGCTGGCGTTACTGAACCCCAATAACAGAAAAGCAACTTTTGACTGTGCAGACAGCACTTCAGGGCAACAACTGGCGGTGTTGAAGCCCAAGGAAAGCAGGAGGAACAGACTTTTGTTTTTGCCGCACACACAGCAGGGGAACAGCTGGCGTTACTGAACCCCAATAACAGAAAAGCAACTTTTGACTGTGCAGACAGCACTTCAGGGCAACAACTGGCGGTGTTGAAGCCCAAGGAAAGCAGAAGGAGCAGACTTTGGTTTTTGACGCACACACAGCAGGGGAACAGCTGGCGTTACTAAACCCCAGTAACACGGCAGCAAGTGTTAACTGTGCAGACAGCACTTCAGGGCAACAACTGGCGGTGTTGAAGCCCAGGGAAAGCAGAAGGAGCAGACTTTGTTTTTTGCCGCACACACAGCAGGGGAGCAGCTGGCGTTACTAAACCCCAGTAACACGGCAGCAAGTGTTGACTGTGCAGACAGCACTTCAGGGCAACAACTGGCGGTGTTGAAGCCCAGGGAAAGCAGGAGGAGCAGACTTTTGTTTTTGCCGCACACACAGCAGGGGAACAGCTGGCGTTACTGAACCCCAATAACACGGCAGCAAGTGTTGACTGTGCAGACAGCACTTCCGGGCAACATCTGGTGGTGTTGAAGCCCAGGGAAAGCAGGAGGAGCAGACTTCAGTTTTTGCTGCACACACAGCAGGGGAACAGCTGGCGTTACTGAACCGCAGTAACAGAGGAGCAACTGTTGACTGTGCAGACAGCACTTCCGGACAACAACTGGTGGTGTTGAAGCCCAGAGAAAGCAGGAGGAGCCAACTTTTATTTTTGCCGCACACACAGCAGGGGAATAGCTGGCGTTACTGAACCCCAATAACAGAGGAGTAATTGTTGACTGTGCAGAAAGCACTTCCGGGCAACAACTGGTGGTGTTGAAGGCCAGGGAAAGCAGAAGGAGCAGACTTTGGTTTTTGCCGCACACACAGCAGGGGAGCAGCTGGCGTTACTAAACCCCAGTAACACGGCAGCAAGTGTTGACTGTGCAGACAGCACTTCAGGGCAACAACTGGCGGTGTTGAAGCCCAGGGAAAGCAGGAGGAGCAGACTTTTGTTTTTGCCGCACACACAGCAGGGGAACAGCTGGCGTTACTGAACCCCAATAACACGGCAGCAAGTGTTGACTGTGCAGACAGCACTTCCGGGCAACATCTGGTGGTGTTGAAGCCCATGGAAAGCAGGAGGAGCAGACTAAAGTTTTTGCTGCACACACAGCAGGGGAACAGCTGGCGTTACTGAACCCCAATAACGGAAAAGCAAATTTTGACTGTTCAGACAGCACTTCAGGGCAACAACTGGCGGTGTTGAAGTCCAGGGAAAGCAGGAGGAGCAGACTTTTGTTTTTGCCGCACACACAGCAGGGGAACAGCTGGCGTTACTGAACCCCAATAACACGGCAGCAAGTGTTGACAGTGCAGACAGCACTTCCGGGCAACAACTGGTGGTGTTGAAGCCCAGGGAAAAGAGGAGGAGCAGACTTTAGTTTTTGCCGCACACACAGCAGGGGAACAGCTGGCATTACTGGACCTCAATAACAGAGGAGCAACTGTTGACTGTGCAGACAGCACTTCCGGGCAACAACTGGCAGTGTTGAAGCCCAGGGAAAGCAGAAGGGCAGACTTTTGTTTTTGCCGCACACACAGCAGGGGAACAGCTGGCGTTACTGAAACCCAACAACAGAAGAGCAACTGTTGACTGTGCAGACAGCACTTCCGGCAACAACTGGCAGTGTTGAAGCCCAGGGAAAGCAGGAGGAGCAGACTTTAGTTTTTTCCACACACATAGCAGGGGAGCAGCTGGCGTTACTGAACCCCAATAACATGGCAGCAAGTGTTGACTGTGCAGACAGCAATTCCGGGCAACAACTGGCAGTGTTGAAGCCCAGGGAAAGCAGGAGGAGCAGACTTTAGTTTTTGCCGCACACACAGGAGGGGAACAGCTGGCGTTACTGATCCCCAATAACAGAGGAGCAATTGTTGACTGTGCAGACAGCACTTCCGGGCAACAACTGGTGGTGTTGAAGCCCAGGGAAAGCAGGAGGAGCAGACTTTAGTTTTTTCCACACACATAGCAGGGGAGCAGCTGGCGTTACTGAACCCCAATAACATGGCAGCAAGTGTTGACTGTGCAGACAGCAATTCCGGGCAACAACTGGCGGTGTTGAAGCCCAGGGAAAGCAGGAGGAGCAGACTTTAGTTTTTGCCGCACACACAGGAGGGGAACAGCTGGCGTTACTGATCCCCAATAACAGAGGAGCAATTGTTGACTGTGCAGACAGCACTTCCGGGCAACAACTGGTGGTGTTGAAGCCCAGGGAAAGCAGGAGTAGCAGATTTTAGTTTTTTCCGCACACACAGCAAAGGAGCAGCTGGCGTTACTGAACCCCAATAACACGGAGCAAGTATTGACTGTGCAGAAAGCACTTCTGGGAAACAACTGGTGGTTTTGAAGCCCAGGGAAAGCAGGAGGAGCAGACTTTAGTTTTTGCCACACACACAGCATGGGAACAGTTGGCATTAATGAACCCCAATAAAAGAGGAGCAACTGTTGAATGTGCAGACAGCACTCACGGGCAATAACTGGCGGTGTTGAAGCCCAGGGAAAGCAGGAGGAGCAGACTTTTGTTTTTGCCACACACACAACAGGGGAACAGCTGGCATTACTGAACTCCACTAACACAGGAGTGAGTGTAGACTGTGCAGACAGCACTTCCGGGCAACAACTGGTGGTGTTGAAGCCCAGGGAAAGCAGGAGGAGCAGACTTTAGTTTTTGCCGCACACACAGCAGGGGAGCAGCTGGCGTTACTGAACCCCACTAACACATGAGCGAGGTTTTTTTCTCTGTGCAGACAGCACTTCTGGGCAACAACTGGCGGTGTTGGAGCCCAGGGAATGCAGGAGAAGCAAAGTGTAGGCCAAGGCCTAATTGTAGCAAGTTAAAAGGGAACCTTTAACCTCCCCTAGGCATTTGTATCTGAAATAGCCAACTTGTGCAGCAGTAATGCTGCAAAAGGAAAAGGTGGCTCTTTTAATTATGCTCCTTGCAAACGCAGAACTAAACACTTCTAAAATGTGTCCCCTGATACAGTGAAACCGTCCCGGAGGTGGGACTTTCCTTCGTAATGACACACAGCACAGCCGTCATTCATATCCCCTTGGCGCAGGGCTCGGCTTCCTCAGCAGTGTTTGAATCTGTCCCATAGCCTGCGCTGTTATGTTCAACCTTTGCCATGCGCAGTTAGCGCTGCCTGTCTTCTGACATTTGGTGTCAGGCGGACTGCGTCTGTGCAGCCGCGCTGCCCGAGATCCCAACTCACAGTGTCTTCTGATTTAATCACACTGCGGGCCTGGGATTCATGGGCACGCGCAGTGCATATCTTCGCCTCTCATTCACCTCCTTCCGGCTTCTTCAGACTGTGCGGCGTCATGGCCGTGGCATGCTATTAGGGATCAGCTGATGGCGCACAGTCTGAAGAAGGTGGAGGGAGATGAGTGAGAGCCTGAGGTGTGCTCTGCTTTACGGCTGGCCGGCGCTGACACAGTGCAGGGAAGCTGACACCGGGGGGACGTGACAGACACCGGAATGTAAGTATGTACTGTTTTTTTTTTTAACTTTTACAATGGTAACCAGGGTAAACATCGGGTTACTAAGCGCGGCCCTGCGCCTAGTAACCCGATGTTTACCCTGGTTGCCCGGGGACTTCGGCATCGTTGGTCGCTGGAGAGCTGTCTGTGTGACAGCTCTCCAGCGACCACACAACGACCTAAACAGCGACGCTGCAGCGATCGGCACGCTTGCAAATATTTCATTTGCTCAGCATGTGAAGTGCTCCAAATTTTAAACAGTTAAAAGCAACATTAGACACTGTTTTTGTATATGTCTATCCATAAAGAGTTAATAAAAACTAATTAAGTTATTTGTGCTCCAAAATGACACTTGGGAAAAATGAGCCCACATATAGCTACATCAACAAAAAAATTCAAATTTTACAGATAAATGGAAAAACAAAAAAAGCTTTGTCCTGAAAGCTCAAATGAGCCAGATGTGAAGGAGTAAAAAAGAATACTTTCTTACCAAGCAATAAGTGCATTAAAAGGTTGCTGACATTCAAAATGCAGCCAGTAGATGGATCCAAACTACATCGTTTATAATTAATTGGATTTTCAGTTATTTAAAAAGAAACTAAAACTAAAACAAAAACGGGTTTGAGGGTTTAACAACACTTGTTTTCACTGTGGTTGATTCCAGAATGTTGCTTTGCCTCGCCCTTACCAATGTTATTAGAATGCTAACCAGAGGTATTGGTGAAGAGTCAGACTTGTTTTTCTTGAAATCTACAGCAAAGTAGAACTGGCCATCCACATTCTTGATAGTGCTTCTTGTATTTCCACATGTTATGTTTCCACCACTCCCAGTTCCACCATAAAGTCTTGTTCTTGTATACCAAGCTATAAGCAATGTGTGTATAATACATATGTTTCCATAGATTACTTATGTTTTGAATGTCTTAAACCTCTTAAGAAAGCATTAATTCCAAAATTAATAAATTGGGGTGGGAAGAGATGGTTCCTCATAGAATATCCAAGACTACCAGTGTCTTACTTCCACCAAATTTTGTAAGCTATTTATATTTGCCATTTTGGAGGGATATTAAATGCCCCTCAACATACCTAGCCAGCAGTTGGAGCAGTTTAGAACAGGTATAATGAGATAAAGATACAAATCTGACATAATGCCATTTCCATAGGTGATTTCCATAGGTGTGGATCTAAAGTGAACAGCGACAGGTAGCTGGCAGTGTTGCTGTTTAAAAAAAATATGGGAAGGAGTAACAGTGAACAGACATAGTAACATAGTAACATAATTAGTAAGGCCGAAAAAAGACATTTGTC
The DNA here is from genome assembly GCF_032444005.1 of Ranitomeya imitator. NCBI lineage: Eukaryota > Metazoa > Chordata > Amphibia > Anura > Dendrobatidae > Ranitomeya > Ranitomeya imitator. The sequence continues at coordinate 232,426,864 of NC_091286.1, read as the reverse complement.
CATCCAGTTCAGCCTATATTCCATCATAATAAATCCCCAGATTTACGTCCTTCTACAGAACCTAATAATTGTATGATACAATATTGTTCTGCTCCAGGAAGACATCCAGGCCTCTCTTGAACCCCTCGACTGAGTTCGCCATCACCACCTCCTCAGGCAAGCAATTCCAGATTCTCACTGCCCTAACAGTAAAGAATCCTCTTCTATGTTGGTGGAAAAACCTTCTCTCCTGCAGACGCAAAGAATGCCCCCTTGTGCCTGTCACCTTCCTTGGTATAAACAAATCCTCAGCGAGATATTTGTATTGTCCCCTTATATACTTATACATGGTTATTAGATCGCCCCTCAGTCGTCTTTTTTCTAGACTAAATAATCCTAATTTCGCTAATCTATCTAGGTATTGTAGTTCTCCCATCCCCTTTATTAATTTTGTTGCCCTCCTTTGTACTCTCTCTAGTTCCATTATATCCTTCCTGAGCACCGGTGCCCAAAACTGGACACAGTACTCCATGTGCGGTCTAACTAGGGATTTGTACAGAGGCAGTATAATGCTCTCATCATGTGTATCCAGACCTCTTTTAATGCACCCCATGATCCTGTTTGCCTTGGCAGCTGCTGCCTGGCACTGGCTGCTCCAGGTAAGTTTATCATTAACTAGGATCCCCAAGTCCTTCTCCCTGTCAGATTTACCCAGTGGTTTCCCGTTCAGTGTGTAATGGTGATATTGATTCCTTCTTCCCATGTGTATAACCTTACATTTATCATTGTTAAACCTCATCTGCCACCTTTCAGCCCAAGTTTCCAACCTATCCAGATCCATCTGTAGCAGAATACTATCTTCTCTTGTATTAACTGCTTTACATAGTTTTGAATCATCTGCAAATATCGATATTTTACTGTGTAAACCTTCTACCAGATCATTAATGAATATGTTGAAGAGAACAGGTCCCAATACCGACCCCTGCGGTACCCCACTGGTCACAGCGACCCAGTTAGAGACTATACCATTTATAACCACCCTCTGCTTTCTATCACTAAGCCAGTTACTAACCCATTTACACACATTTTCCCCCAGACCAAGCATTCTCATTTTGTGTACCAACCTCTTGTGCGGCACGGTATCAAACGCTTTGGAAAAATCGAGATATACCACGTCCAATGACTCACCGTTGTCCAGCCTATAGCTTACCTCTACATAAAAACTGATTAGATTGGTTTGACAGGAGCGATTTCTCATAAACCCATGCTGATATGGAGTTAAACAGTTATTCTCATTGAGATAATCCAGAATAACATCCCTCAGAAACCCTTCAAATATTTTACCAACAATAGAGGTTAGACTTACTGGCCTATAATTTCCGGGTTCACTTTTAGAGCCCTTTTTGAATATTGGCACCACATTTGCTATGCGCCAGTCCTGCGCAACAGACTCCGTCGCTATAGAGTCCCTAAAAATAAGAAATAATGGTTTATCTATTACATTACTTAGTTCTCTTAGTACTCGTGGGTGTATGCCATCCGGACCCGGAGATTTATCTATTTTGATCTTATTTAGCCGGTTTCGCACCTCTTCTTGGGTTAGATTGGTGACCCTTAATATAGGGTTTTCATTGTTTCTTGGGATTTCACCTAGCATTTCATTTTCCGCCGTGAATACCGTGGAGAAGAAGGTGTTTAATATGTTAGCTTTTTCCTCGTCATCTACAACCATTCTTTCCTCACTATTTTTTAAGGGGCCTACATTTTCAGTTTTTATTCTTTTACTATTGATATAGTTGAAGAACAGTTTGGGATTAGTTTAAAGGCCCCTTCACATTTAGCGACGCTGCAGCGATACCGACAACGATCCGGATCGCTGCAGCGTCGCTGTTTGGTCGCTGGAGAGCTATCACACAGACCGCTCTCCAGCGACCAACGATGCCGGTAACCAGGGTAAACATCGGGTAACTAAGCGCAGGGCCGCGCTTAGTAACCCGATGTTTACCCTGGTTACCATGCTAAAAGTAAAAAAAAACAAACACTAGATACTTACCTATCGCTGTCTGTCCTCCAGCGCTGCGCTCTGCTTCTCTGCTCTCCTCCTGTACTGGCTGGGAGCCGGAAAGCAGAGCGGTGACGTCACCGCTCTGCTTTCCGGCTCACAGACAGTACAGGAGGAGTGCAGAGCACAGCGCTGGAGGACAGACAGCGGTAGGTAAGTATGTAGTGTTTGTTTTTTTTTACTTTTAGCATGGTAACCAGGGTAAACATCGGGTTACTAAGCGCGGCCCTGCGCTTAGTTACCCGATGTTTACCCTGGTTACCAGTGAAGACATCGCTGGATCGGTGTCACACACGCCGATCCAGCGATGTCTCCAGGGAGTCCAGCGACGAAATAAAGTTCTGGACTTTGTTCAGCGACCAACGATCTCCCAGCAGGGGCCTGATCGTTGGTCGCTGTCACACATAACGATTTCATTAACGATATCGTTGCTACGTCACAAATAGCAACGATATCGTTAACAATATCGTTATGTGTGAAGGTACCTTTACTCTCCTTAGCAATGTGCTTCTCTGTTTCCTTTTTGGCAGCTTTAACACTAGAAGTCCCAGAGACAGGTCATTTGACATTTCTACCTTTGAAACCCAGAGAAGGGTCAAATGACCTAAAGGATTTTATCTATAGCTTATCTTATCTCTATTCACTGTCTTTTGTTCTATAATTAAGGCCATTACTGTTGCACCACAGGAGGTTGTTTGCTGTTTTCCATCCAGTTTACCCATGTAGTTTCAAGTTTCAAGTTAGTTCTGTTCAGTTTATTGTATTTGATAATATAAAGACTATACATACAGTATTGTATTTAGTTTAGTATTATTTGTGCAAAAAAGCGCTGAAACAATTAATCATTTTTTATATATTTTAAATAGAGAATTAGAAATTTTAGAGCAAGGTACAGCTGTGAGTAATGACCAGAAGCATTTGTGTCTAAGGCTATGTGCACACTTTGTGGATTCCACTGCGGATTTTTCCGCAGCGGAATTCCAAAATCCGCAGTGAAAACCCGTTGCGGTTTTACTGTGGATTTATCGCGTTTTTTACTGCGGTTTCTTCTGCGGATTTTCATCTGCAGTTTCCTATTGGAGCAGGTGAAAATCCGCAGGAAAGAAGTGACATGCTGCGGAATGTAATCCGCAGCGTTTCCGCGTGGATTTTTCCGCAGCATGTGCACAGCGTTTTTTGTTTCCCATAAGTTTACATTGTACTGTAAACTCAGGGGAAACTGCTGCGGATCCACAGCGGTCAAAGGTACCGTTACATGTTACGATCTCGTCGACGATATAGTTAGAAATGTCACGTGATCACATCGTTCGTACAATCAGTTTCACATCGTCCAAGAGGCGTCACATGCAACTATGCAACTATCTTGTTAACGATGTAAATTTTGGCTCCGCGTCAGCCTCATTGCAAACGTTTGCAGAACGATTTTTCACAATGGCAGGAATAGGAGAATTTACACCAAAATCGTTCATCTCAGCGTTACACTGAACGATGCTGCACATCTTCTGACACATAATTGGACGAGGATCGTCAGATTTGAAATCCTGACCTCAAATCTGCGATCAGCCATCCAACGATGTGTTCGTCCGATATCTTCACGTTACACGCAACGATGTGAAAACGACATTGCATGAACGACGTGATCATGTGATGTTTTCAAACGATATCATCAACGAGATCGTAACGTGTAACTGTACCTTTAGGCCTCAATCACACTAACGAAAAAAAATCGCAGCATGTTCATTCTTGTGCAAATTTGGCGCGATTAAAGTTCCCACAAGAGGACTGAAATTTTAGTGTGAAAAATATACAAAAGAACAACTGTTATTTGTTTTGATGCTTTTAATTTTTTTTTAAAAACCAATAAGATTTTTTTTCACTAAAGGGTTATTTCACACCAACATCAAACAAATAGTCACATTTTCAAGATGGGCAGTGTATAAGCGGCATGGCCAAACAAATGTGATAAAACAGTGAACAAGAACACAATATAATCAAATTATACAACAGGGAGGGATGTTGGTGGAGGAGTGGGAAGAGGGGAGGGGGAAAAGGGTAAAGACAAATACATGGGGGTAGGGGAGTAAAGGAGCACGCATCAAAGGATGCTTTTTATTTTTGTTATAAAAATGTTAAAAAAATACAAGGAATAAAACAATTCCACACATATTTTCCATAGGCTGCAGTGGGGGGCTGTGTGTGTGTGAGTGGCATGTCCTTGTGTGACTAGCATTTCAGCACTCACTCAGCAGTCTGTCTGAACATGTCGGAACGTACCTGGCACTGCCTGGGTATGTCCCTGGTACATTTCCCACATGTGTATTTGTAGCAGTCAACACATCTCTCAGTTGCACAATTGTTCGTGCATCGATGGTTTACCTGACACTTCACCCTTTTGCCAGGGCTGGGTGTGGAAGGAAGTTGCCAAAGGAGTTTCTCCTTGCATGCCTTCTTTTCAGTCACATGACGGCCACCTAACTCTTTTGCAAGCTCAACCAGGAAGTCCACCCGTCTCTCCCGCACCCCAGTGCATGCCTGATAAAGTACATGAGCATAGAGTGCTGCCATGTCAATCATGTTGTAGAACACGGCGACTGGCCATCTCTGTGTTCCTGCACGCATGCTGTACTCCCGCACCATTTGGTCCATTACATCCACACCGCACTTTGTGTGGTTGTATTGTGTGACCGTGTTTGGCTTCCTTTTGTTTGGTATCCTCAGTCTCAACCACGCTGTGCATGCTGCTGAGAATGTAGACGGCCTTCTTTCGTTTGGGTGCATACACTGTCAGTGTGGCACCAGTGGTTGAAAACACCTGAGTGGTGAATTCAGTGCGGTCCATCTGTCTAGCGGATTGAGGAATTTCCCGGCGACTCTTGTTGACTGTGCCGAGGATAGTGGTTTCCCGGCTAAGCAGTCGTTGTGCAAGTGACAATGATGTAAAGAAATTGTCCGTGGTTACAGTTCTGCGGTTTCGGGTCATAGTGGCAATGATCCTTGGGTTTCCCAGGTTTGCTGACCAGCTGTCACGTAGTGATGGAATCTTGGTCACCCCCCGCAAGATAATGACTGAAATAAATGCCATTAGTTCCGGGAGACCCATGAACCAATCCACCTGCTCCGTGTGACGTGCATGTTGAGTAGTCCATTCTTCAATGCTACGAAGCATGTTTAGACTGATAAAACAGAGGAAGCTCGGAAGGCGACTCTGGACACTTCGTCTGGCCTTAGCACTTGGCTCTCCATCTGTAGGGTACGGTTCTATTGGGGTCAAATGGAGATGTTTCCCCACTTGTACTTCATGCCACACTGTGCCATCTTTTGCGGTCTCTGTCGGCTCACTCGCCAACCGAGCTCTCTTTTTTGGTAGAGGAGGAGTCTCCTCATCTGCAAGATAAATAATTTCAAATAAACATTTTGTTTTGGTTCAAAATAAAAAAGATAGTCAGGAAATAAAATAGGTAACTCACACTGCCTTTTTTGGCATCCTGTTCCGTCCGTTTTTGAAACAAGCAGAACAGGATCCCTTTTGGCCCCCGTGCACCGTGGGTGATGTCCATGTGCTATCCGTGAATCCACAGATAGCGCTGTCTGCTGTCACCACATACTCACCTCCCTCCAGCGCCTCTTCTCCTCTCACTTCCGGTTCACTCTTGGGGTCAGTGAAGTGAATATTCATAGCCTAATGAGCGGCATCGGAAGTGAGAGGAACTGTCAGCGCTGGACTGAGGTGAATATGAAATTCTTTATTTTTAGGCTTTTCACTTTCCTCCATTGTCTGTGCACACGGAAGTCACACGGATGACATCTGTGTGCATGGATGTTTTCAGCAAAAAGCGGTCCGTGCTTCCGCAAAACAACGGACATGTCTCTGTGTGGAGCAGACTGACACGCATGTGCTCCACACAGAGACACAGTTTGTGCGGAATGGGGCCATAGGGGAACATGTGTCTCGTATGTCCGTGCCTACGGCATGTGTCAGCACAGACCCCACATGTGCCGGTTGAAGGACTATGTCTTCTCCATCTGAGTCTGAAGGGTTTGTGTTGCTCAGAATCAGTTCCAATGTCTCTTCAATGGTGTACCTTCTCTCCATTTTCTTTCCTGTGAACAAAATAGGTTTCTCCCCCACACTCAGGGAGAAACCAAAATAGGTTTTTCTTGTGAGCAGCAACCCCCACACTCAGGAATAGCTTGCATTATTCTGTTTACACACTCTTATCTTAGATAATCCCCCCTGCAGATTCCTCAGGCAAGAGCACATTTACAAATGAAAGGATGCTAATTAAGGTGTCACTATGGACTGAGGGTCATTTGACCCTCTCTCAGGACTTCAGGGGGGATCTTGAAATTCCCAGGACTTCTAGTGTTAATTAGTTTTTTAGATAAAGTATTTTTCTCCCTATAGTTTTTTAGAGCTTCAATGGTGCCATCTTGCTTTAGTAGTGCAAATGCTTTCTTTTTACTGTTAATTGCCTGTCTTACTTCTTTGTTTAGCCACATTGGGCTTTTCCTATTTCTAGTTTCTAATGTAGCACCAGCTACATTAGCATCAAGCTATGACCTACTATAGTGGAAAACCCCCTTAATGGGAAGATGCCAGGACTTTCATGCTGCCAAAACCGCTTGCAGTATGAATTGCAGCCTGGCAGCATGATTGCTGGAGAGTAGACCAGACTTGTCCAGCACCCCCTGGTCGGCTCCTCCCAGTGCTGCTAGAAGTGATAGACAAGTCTATCCCTTTGTATACTGTAGTTTCCTTTAACTCCTGCTTCTTTTCAGTGACCATCTGCAAAATACAGATTTATGTACACATACAGTTGTTCTCAAAAGTTTACTTACCTTGGGAGAATTTTTGCTTTCTTGGCCTTTTTTCAGAGAATATAAATGATAACACCAAAACTTTTTTTCCACTCATGGTTAATGGTTGGGTGAAGCCATTTATTGTCAAACTACTGTGTTTTCTCTTTTTATATCATAATGACAATGCAAAACATCCAAATTGCCCTGATCAAAAGTTCACATACCTCATTTGTATTGCCCCCTCTAACATCAATGACAGCTTGAAATCTTTTGTGGTAGTTGTGGATGTGTCCCACCCCAGGAAACCGGCTGTCACAGTGGTATTGCCCTCCTCATGGGGAGGGTAATGCCATGCCTGGAAGCGACAAGGATCCCTTTAACAGGTAACACATACATACAACACTGTTCTGACTCCAGGCCAGAAGTGGGAGCTCGAGACTCGGTTTGAGGGTAACTGCCCTATATATTCTGGCTGGAGGAGGAGTTAGTGGCCAGTCTGTGAGGAGAGCTGGAGCTGAGCAGACATGCGGTTCTGCAGCTCCTCACAGGAGAGTCAGTCAGTCTGTAGTAGACAGTGAGGGGAGAGGGAGCACAGGAGTAGAGAGAAGCTGAAATAGAGCTGCGATTGGGCTCACTCCAGGTTTGAGCGCAAGAAACCGGAGGCCGGAAGTCCAAGGTTGTGGGGGTAACTGTATGCCCCATAGCAGAAACCGGCGGGCAGGAGACTCCAAGTCTCCTGGCCACAATTACACCTAAAGGCACAGCAGCAGATCAGAGTCTTGTGTCACCACGCAAGAGGGACACCTATTAAAAGGCTCGAGTAGTGTCTACCTAAAGGTACAGAGAGAGAGAGAGGACTTTGTGTGTAGCTTCAGGCAGCAAGGGACTGAGAATACAGCGAATTGAGGAAGGCTTCCAACCCCATCTGGCTAGGAGGATTCTGAATCACTTCCAGGCTGCCTGGATTCCAAAGACCACCTGTAAGTTTGTAACCTGTACCTGAACTGCATCAGTAAAAGGTAAAGAGACTGCAACCTTGTGTCCTCCAATACTTTCTTACACTTCACCATCTATCATCCTTTACGATTTGCAACGGGAGCCCTAGGGACTACGCTCTACCTGTGGGGAGCTATACCACCTCTGTTGCAATACCATCATCCCCAGTGGACCCCTTTAAGCAGCGTTGGCCATCCCTGGCCGAGTACCACAGGTGGCGTCACGAACATTGCGACATTAGACTTTATCTCCATTTCCACTCATCCCCTTTAACTGAATGCCCAGGGCCATGGAACGGGTTATTGCCACTGTGGCTTCCCCTTTAAATACCGACACGGTTCCAAGTACCCCACGGTCCTAGTGGGTGCTCCAACTTGGCATCATGAACAGGATGGACCGACCCATTAAAATGGATCTTGTATGCCTCAAAAACTGTGTTTAACAAATCATTGAACTGGGCAATTGCCGCCATTGCAGTACCATGTGGCATGCAGGAGAAGAAGGGCGTGCAATCATGGGAGGAGCTTGGAAGAATGGCACAAATGTTATTACCGCCCCTCACAGATACCACTATGTGAAAGAAATATGTCCATCCACTAAAAAGATCCACTTCCTGGTCTGGGATGGCAGAAAGTGAAGAAGGGACTGCCCACGGAAGAGAACATGGAAACAACAAGAAGGTGCTGCCCAGAGTTCAGCCGGCAAGATGGTGAGCGGAGATCACCCGGAGGATGGGGAGGAAGTAGGAAGCTACCCCAGCCAATAGGAGAAGAAGTATGACCAGTCGTCAGTATTGAACCCGGAGGTTCTTGGAGCCGAAGTGGAGGAGCTATGCTGTCAGCTCTGGCGGTCCTTGTTTAGCATGGCAGGGAAAGTGTGGGAGCAGCTGAGGATCAAGCTTACAGCACCCCAGCCCACTACGGAGGAGTCCAGTAACGGAGACACAGCGGTGGGAGGTAAGGAGTCTGACCCTGCCTTGGCAGCCGAGGACATCCTAATAGGACCCTTTGACGTTCCAACACTCCCACCACCCGGCCGGGTATCTAGAGACTTTGTTAGGGAGCGATCCTCAGACATGATAGACACATTTACAGCTCTGTTGCAGCCGAGGAAGGAGTTCCTGGAAGTGAGTGGGGAATGGGTGACGTTCCGGTGGGAACACTCTGCCACTGATCTGATAGGGTTCTGCGGGGGGGGGCCCAGGCTGAGGGAGAGCATCTGGAGGTCATTAGTCAGGAGGAGTATTACCATCAGTAAATGCTCAAGTGGGAGCAGGAGGACAGAGAGCGGGACCTCCGGCGCAGAGCCATAGAGAAACAGAACCGGCGAGCTAAAGCCCAGACTCATAAGGTCAAATATGAAGAACAGGGCCCACAGAGACAGGAACAGTGGTGGATTTCCATATAAAGGCAGGCTGGGGATTCATTAAAGAACCCGGGTGCTGGCAGAAGTTTTTGTCACCCGACGTGATGTAGAATCCCACCTTTTAGAGGGACACCCGGATAGGGACCTCTACCCAGGGGATCGTGTCACCTACACCTGACACTGGGATGAAAAGGGATGGTATGCTCTGCACATCAATAAATGTACACCAAAGGGGGCAGCACCTGGGCCGCTCTCAAGTGATCCAGAGCCACAGCCCGCAGCAACACCTAAGTCACCTGCAATCAGCCCAGCTCCATTACTGGGAAGGGTAACATCTGCACCTGCGAACACAAGAGCACCAGCTTTAGTGTGTTCAAGGGCTGCGCAAACCACTGTGGAAATGCGTTCTAGGAGCACTCAGACTCCCATAGTGGGTACTGACCAACTCTTTGTCTTACCTGGCATAAGACTGAACTCCCAACAAGGAGAATGCAATGTCCAGGTATACCCTTGGAAACAACAAGCTCAGTAAGACTATAAATAAAAGTATGACTGTACTCAGTTAAAGTTTAATTAACAATTAACCAGGCAAGGTTCCTGTTCAAAAAGTTAATCTGTTCAAAAGTAAATTGAGGCCATGGACAGTGAATGGTCAGAACTGTAATGTACATAGTTGGCACTTCTTTAGGTGCTTCTCACTGGTTTTACAAGTAACCAATGAAGATACCGTTTGTTGTTTGCACTAAAAGTTATTGCCTTAAAGATAATCCAGAACAAAAACTGTTTGGCATGGCTAAAGAAATGTCTGAATGGTTATGCCTTGACCCGCTCAAGTCCTACGTTGAGGGTTTGGAATGGGTCCCCCATACTACTGTTGTTGTGTGAGAAGGACGTCCCGGTGCGGAATCTCACAACTTGTTGAGTCACTTGAATGCTGTTTGCACCTTTACATGTTTGCACTACCTCTGTTCCAGAATATGTTGACTTTGTTGCACTTTGCTAGAGAAAAAGCTTTTGATACGGTGCCACACAAAAGGTTGATACATAAAATGAGAATAATGGGGATAGGGGAAAATATGTGTAAGTGGGTTAAGAGCTGGCTCAGGGATAGGAAACAAAGGGTGGTTATGAATGGAGCACACTCAGACTGGGTCGCGGTTAGCAGTGGGGTACCACAGGGGTCAGTATTGGGCCCTCTTCTTTTTAACATATTTATTAATGACCTTGTAGGGGGCATTCAGAGCAGAATTTCAATATTTGCAGATGACACTAAACTCTGCAGGGTAATCAATACAGAGGAGGACAATTTTATATTACAGGATGATTTATGTAAACTAGAAGCTTGGGCTGATAAATGGCAAATGAGCTTAAATGGGGATAAATGTAAGGTCATGCACTTGGGTAGAAGTAATAAGATGTATAGCTATGCGCTTAATTCTAAAACTCTGGGCAAAACCGTCAATGAAAAAGACCTGGGTGTATGGGTGGATGACAAACTCCTGTTCAGTGGCCAGTGTCAGGCAGCTGCTACAAAGGCAAATAAAATAATGGGATGCATTAAAAGAGGCATAGATGCACATGAGGAGAACATAATTTTACCTCTATACAAGTCACTAGTTCGACCACACTTAGAATACTGTGCACAGTTCTGGTCTCCGGTGTATGAGAAAGACATAGCTGAACTAGAGCGGGTGCAGAGAAGAGCGACCAAGGTTATTAGCGGACTGGGGGGTCTGCAATACCAAGATAGGTTATTACACTTGGGGCTATTTAGTTTGGAAAAACGAAGACTAAGGGGTGATCTTATTTTAATGTATAAATATATGAGGGGACAGTACCAAGATCTTTCTGATGATCTTTTTAATCATAAACCTGAGAAAGGGACAAGGGGGCATCCTCTACGTCTGGAGGAAAGAAGGTTTAGGCATAATAACAGACGCGGGTTCTTTACTGTAAGAGCAGTGAGACTATGGAACTCTCTGCCGTATGATGTTGTAATGAGTGATTCATTACTTAAATTTAAGAGGGGATTGGATACCTTTCTTGAAAAGTATAAAGTCGCAGGGTATATATACTAGATTCCTTGATAGGGCATTGATTCAGGGAAACAGTCTGATTGCCGTATGTGGAGTTGGGAAGGAATTTTTTTCACCAAAGTGGAGCTTACTATTTGCCACATGGTTTTTTTTTTGCATTCCTCTGGATCAACATGTTAGGGCATGTTAGGTTAGGCTATGGGTTGAACTAGATGGACTTAAAGTCTTCCTTCAACCTTAATAACTATGTTACTATGTTACTATGTTAAAATGTTAGTATTTCACGTAGCCAGAGAAAGTTTACCCGTAAGGGTAATCGTACTTTACATTTCAGAGAGTTTATGTGAACAAGTAATATTTTGTCTCAAAAAGTTTTATTTTTGGTAAAGCTGTTTTACACCTTGTATTATAGTTATTTGCAACGTTCAAGAAAGTAACCTCCCATAAAGGGAAGAAAAGTTAATAATACCTGTTACAGTTAAAATGTATATTTAAAAATGTTTGTATGTCTAATCCTGTTTATTGTTTTCCCAGTCCGGGAGTACTGGATTTAAAGGGGGGGGGAATATGACACCCAGGAAACCGGTTGTCACAGTGGTATTGCCCTCCTCACTGGGAGGGTGATACCATGCCTGGGAGAAATAAGGAGCACTTTAACAGGTAACGCATACATAGAACACTGTTCTGAATCCAGACCGGAAGGGAGAGCTCGAGACCCGGTTTGAGGGTAACTCCCCTATATATTCTGGCTGGAGGAGGAATTAGTGGCGGGAGAGCTGGAGCCGAGCAGACATGCGGTTCTGCAGCTCCTGACAGGAGCTGCGATTGGCCTCACTCCATGTTTGAGCACAAGAATCCGGAGGTCGGGAGTCTGGAAGTTGTGGGGCAGGAGATTCCAAGTCTCCTGGCCACAATTACACCCGAAAGCACAGCAGCAGATTAGAGCCCGGAGTCGCCACGCAGGAGGGACACCTATAAAAAGGCTCGAGTTGCCTGCCATGCGGGTAGTGTCCACCTAAAAGGGACAGAGAGAGAGAGAGGACCTTGTGTGCAGCTTGAGGCAGCAAGGGACTGAGAATACAGTACAGTGAGGAAGGTTTCCAACCCCACCTGGCTAGGGGGATTCCCCTGGAAGAAGGCTCATTCAGCCAAAATGTACGTAGGGGTTCCTTGGCGCCACAGCAGTTCACAGGTAATTATTTTACTTCACTGGCACTTCCCTGTTTTTGTATTGTGACTCATTCACTTGACTGTTACTTCTTTGATACATTTTCACCTTCAGTGATTATCTAAGTCACATTACATCAGTAGGAATTTATTTCATTTTCATTTTTTTCACAAAAACCTTGGAATATTGCTGTTGGCGCCATCTTGTGGCAAAATTTGCTATATATTTTTAATTTTATTACATGTTTTTGGTACATATTTTAATTGACCTTCATTAAAAATATTTTTTTAATATATTTCATTTGTACTTTGGTTTATTCGCACCCTTTTTTAGTATATGATTTCTGCATCAGTAAAAGGTAAAGAGACTGCAACCTTGTGTCCTCCAATTCTTTCCTACACTTCACCATCTATCATCCTTTACCAACTGCACCAGGAGCCTAGGGGACTGCGCTCTACCTGTGGGAAGCTATACCACCTCTGCTGCAATACCATCATCCCCAGTGGATCCCTTTAAGCAGTGTCGGCCATCCCTGGCTGAGTATGACAGGTGGCGTCATGAACATTACTACATTAGGCTTTATTTCCATTTCCATTCATCCTCTTTAACTAGACGCCCAGGGCCACGGACTAGGTCACTGCCACTGTGACTGTCCCTTTAAGAACGGGCCCAGTTCCGAGTACCCCATTGTCCTAGCAGGTGCTCCAGATGAGTTTCTTTATCTTCTCAGATAGTAAAGCTGCCCACTCTTCTTGGCAAAAAGCCTCCAGTTCCTGTAAATTCCTAGGCCGTTTAGCATGAATTGCACTCTTGAGATAGCCCCAGAGGGGCTCAATGATATTGAAGTCAGGAAACTGAGATGGCCACTCCAGAACCTTCACTTTGTTCTGCTGTAGCCAATGACAGGTTGACTTGGCCTTGTGTTTTGGATCGTTGTCATGTTGGAATGTCCAAGTACGTCCCATGGAAGCAGTATTTGCTGATAACGAGCTGCATTCATCTTTCCTTCAACTGTTACAAAGTTTCCTGTGCCTTTATAGCTCACACATCCCCAAAACATCAGCGATCCACCTTCGTGCTTTACAGTAGGAATGGTGTTCCTTTCATCATAGGCCTTGTTGACCTCTCTCCAAATGTATCATTTATGGTTGTGGCCAAAAAGTTAAATTTTTATTTCATCACTCCAAATTACCTTGTTGCAGAAAGTTTGAGGCTTGTCTCTGTGCTGTTTTGCGTATTGTAGGTGAGAAATTTTATGGCATTTGCGCAATAATGGCTTTTTTATGGCGACTTGACCATGCAGCCCATTTTTATTCAACTGCTTCCTTAGTGTGCATTTTGAAACAGCCACACCGCTAATTTTCAGAGAGTCCAGTATTTCAGTTGATGTTATTTGTGGGTTTTTCTTTGTATTCCGAACAATTTTTCTAGCAGTTGTGTACAAAATTTTTGTTGGTCTACCTGACCTTGGTTTTGGTTTTACAGAGCCCCTGATTTTCCATTTTTTAATCATAGTTTGAACACTGCTGACTGGCATTATCAATTCCTTTGATATCTTTTTGTATCCCTTTCCTGTTTTATACAGTTCAACTAGCTTTTCCCGTTGATCTGTTGACAATTCTTTTGCTTTCCCTGTGACTCACAATCCAGAAACATCAGTGGCAGGATGAAAGATGCAAAAGTCTGTCTGGATCCTAGAAAAGAAACTCACTCAGCTTTTATGCATACACACTGATTGCAAGCAAACAGGTCACAGGTGAGGATGCTACCTTTAGTAGCCAGCCAAACCCATTTGTGTAAAATTATTTGCATGTTGTCAGGTAAAAATCATCAGGGTATGTGAACTTTTGATCAGGGTCATTTGGGTGTTTTGTGTTGTCAATATGATTTAAAAGAGAAAACACAGTAGATGGACAATAAATGGCTTCACGCAACCACTAACCATGACTGGTGAAAAAGTTTTGGTGCTGTCATTCATATTCTCTGAAAAAAAGCCAAGAAAGCAAAAATTCTGCTAGGATATGTAAACTTTTGAGCACAACTATGCATCATGAGTTTTTTGTTTAGGCTGCTGGTGGCTTTTTAAGCCCTTTTAGCATTTATTCTATGTTGACCTTGTGCTAGTGGTAGCTTAATGTGTACTTTATTGAGACTTCAATGAACCAATTGATAATGGTGGCTGGTACTGTACAGTACAATGGCAGTTCAGTCTGTGATATGTTGCTATATCTTAACTATGTTACTATATCTTAACTATGTTACTATATCTTATCTTACATTTATTAGGTTCTTAAGAAGGACGTAGATCAGGGGATTTATTCTGACAGAATATAGGCTCAACTGAATGGACAAATATCTTTTTTCGGCCTTGCTAACTATGTTACTATATGTTACTATGATCCGGTCCACTACCACGACATCACTGGCTGTGATGAGGTCTGCATAGCTCCACCCCCACTACTGATCGTCAGCTTACTCTGTCTGCTCAGAAAGCTGTCAATCAGTGGTGTTTGTGTGTGATAGGGTTTACATAGATCTCAGCATCCAGAAAATTGGTAGAACTGCAGCAGAAAAAACTGTGATTTTTATCAACTGAAGCAAACACCTCAGTAAGTTACATTGGGGGTCAGGGGCTCTGGCCCTTTATCATCTTGTAATGTAGTAAAGAGATAACAGATATTCTGCGCTGCTGGTGTGTAACCAACAAAGGATTCAAGCAAAGATATTGACAGTGTGGTTTATTCTCGATGTGTTTCCAAGTATTACAACTTCTTCTTCAGGAAATAAACCACACTATCCTCCTCTTCGCTTGATTACGACCCTTTTTTGGTTGCAGCCCAGCAGCGCAGAATACCCGCTATCTCCTTTCCAACATTAGTACATTGGCTCTTCCAACCAGAAGAAATCCTTACTTACTACCCTATCAGAGTTTTGTCTCACACAACCCTACCAGGTGAGCAAAACCACCATTCTATCACCTTGTTATTTTGGATAACACCCTATTACGCTTTTCTTGTTCTCTAGTTATTTTCCTACACATTCTGCTCTTATTTGGGGTAGCAAAAACCTGGAGATATATTCCCTTTAACCTCTTACCTTCTTTATATAGTCTATATATTTTAATGCCATAAATGTACTACTGTAACCAGTATACGTCGCTAGGGTGTTTTCAGGGCATGGTCTTACAATAGTGTCTGCCAGTAGCACTTCAGAAAGCCATTCTGTTTTAGCCAGGGCGCTTAGATAGTGAGTTAGGGCAGTGAATAGAAATATATCATTGTTATAGAAAAATCTGTTATTGACTCATCTATAGAATATAGAATGCAGTGATTGTTTTCTTCTGCAGACTTAAGCATATTAGGTCCTATTGGAGCCATATGCTTGTTGCCATTTTTATTAATATACTTTAGTAACTCTCCCAGTTCTGCAGGAAATTATCTGAGTGTCAGGACTCAAGCCCAGCAGCTCTTGTGCATCAGGCAGGAAGCTCTTCCCTCTGAGCTATTCAGCTGTGTTGTTTCTGATTGTCTCGACCCTGAGTTCCTTATTGGCTCCACCCTGATTGAACACCCTATTTAAACCTGGCATTGCACTCCCTTCCTTGTGAGATTATTGAGCTACCAGCGATTAGTCAAGCTTCCTTTCACCTGCTCCTTGATTCTAAGATTACGTTGCTGCTCCTGTGTACCGACTCATTGGCTATCCCTGACTATGCTACGTGCTGCTCCTTTAAACTACATTTCTGCTCCTGTGTACCGACTTCTTGGCTATCCCTGACTACACTACCTGCCAATGCTGTCCCTAATGGTTGAAATACAACTGTTCCAACCCTGGTCAGTCCTTAACACTAAGACTTACTCCAGCATCGAAACTGTGATTCGGTGGCCTCTGTCATCAGCACTCCATCTAGACCGCTATATTCTTTTTATTTAATTATTTATTTACTCCAGCATCTGCAGACCACATTCATGGTGAATAGGATTATCATATATACAGTGCCTTGCGAAAGTATTCGGCCCCCTGAAACTTTTCAACCTTTTCCCACATATCATGCTTCAAACATAAAGATACCAAGTGTAAATTTTTGGTGAAGAATCAACAATAGGTGGAACACAATTGTGAAGTTGAACGAAATTTATTGGTTATTTTACATTTTTGTGGAAATTCAAAAACTGAAAATTGGGGCATGCAATATTATTCGGCCCCTTTACTTTCAGTGCAGCAAACTCACTCCAGAAGTTCATTGTGGATCTCTGAATGATCCAATGTTGTCCTAAATGCCTAATGATGATAAATATAATCCACCTGTCTGTAATCAAGTTTCCGTATAAATGCACCTGCTCTGTGATAGTCTCAAGGTTCTGTTTGAAGCACAGAGAGCATCATGAAGACCAAGGAGCACAACAGGCAGGTCCCGTGATACTGTTGTGAAGTTGTTTAAAGAAGGATTTGGATACAAAATGATTTCCAAAACTTTAAATATCCCAAGGAGCACTGTGCAAGCGATCATATTGAAATGGAAGGAATATCATACCACTGCAAATCTACTAAGACCCTGCCGTCCCTCTAAACTTTCATCTCAAACAAGGAGAAGACTGATCAGAGATGCAGCCAAGAGGCCCATGATCACTCTGGATGAACTGCAGAGGTCTACAGCTGAGGTCAGACAGTCTTTCCATAGGACAACAATCAGTCATACACTGCACAAATCTGGCCTTTATGGAAGAGTGGGAAGAAGAAAGCTATTTCTCAAAGATATCCATAAAAAGTGTTGTTTAAAGTTTGCAACAAGCCACCTGGGAGACACACCAAACATGTGGAAGAAGGTGCTCTGGTCAGATGAAACCAAAATCAAACTTTTTGGCAACAATGCCAAACGATATGTTTGGTATAAAGGCAACACAGCTCATCACCCTGAACACACCATCCCCACTGTCAAACATGGTGGTGGCAGCATCATGATTTGGGCCTGCTTTTCTTCAGCAGGGACAGGGAAGATGGTTAAATTTGATGGGAAGATGGATGGAGCCAAATACAGGACCATTCTTGAAGAAAACCAGTTGGAGTCTGCAAAAGACCTGAGACTGGGACGGAGATTTGTCTTCCAACAAGACAATAATCCCAAACATAAAGCAAAATCTACAATGGAATTGTTCACAAATAAACGTATCCAGGTGTTACAATGGCCAAGTTAAAGTCCAGACCTCAATCCAATCGAGAATCTGTGGAAAAAGCTGAAAACTGCTGTTCACAAGCGATCTCCTTCAAATCTCACTGAGCTCGAGCTGTTTGCCAAGGAAGAATGGGCAAGAATTTCAGTCTCTCGATGTACAAAACTGATAGAGACATACCCCAAGCAACTTGCATCTGTAATCGCAGCAAAAGGTGGCGCAACAAAGTATTAAGTTAAAGGGGCCGAATAATATTGCACGCCTGACTTTTCAATTTTTGAATTTCCACAAAAATTTAAAATAACCAATTAATGTCATTCAACTTCACAACTGTGTTCCACTTGTTGTTGATTCCTCACCAAAAATTTACATTTGGTATCTTTATGTTTGAAGCATAATACTGTATGTGGGAAAAGGTTGACACGTTCCAGGGGGCCGAATACTTTTGCAAGGCACTGTATGTACATAATTGTAGACTCAAGTTATAGCCCAATTACATGGTTGATGTAACCATAGATTTTAGATAAAAATGTTTTAAATGAGCAAAGACTTGATAAAAGTAAATGACTGCAAGTAATCAACATGAATACATACTAAACTGCAAGTATTTGTTTGCTTTGCTAATTAAACTTTTTAACTGAGTTAAAGGGAACCTGTCACCCCCCAAAATGGAAGATGAGCTAAGCCCACCGGCATCAGGGGCTTATCTACAGCATTCTTGAATGCTGTAGATAAGCCCCCGATGTAACCTGAAAGATAAGAAAAAGAGGTTAGATTATACTCACCCAGGGGCGGTCCCACTGCGATGGGCGTCACGGTCCGGTCCGAGGCCTCCCATCTTCTTACGATCACATCCTCTTCTTGTCTTCACGCCGCAGCTCTGGCGCAGGCGTACTTTGTCTCCCTTGTTGAGGTGCCGGGAAAGGTCAGAGAGGCCCAGCGCATGCGCACTGCAGTACTTTGCTCTGCCCTCAACAGGGCAGACAAAGTACCCCTGCGCCAGACCCGCAGCGTGAAGACAAGAAGAGGACGTCATCCTATGAATATGGGAGGCGCTGGACTCGGACCGCGACACCCATCAGACCGGACCGCAGTGGGACCGCCCCTGGGTGAGTATAATCTAACCTCTTTTTCTCATCTTTCAGGATACATCGGGGGCTTATCTACAGCATTCCAGAATGCTTTAGATAAGCCCCTGATGCCGGTGGGCTTAGCTCAACTTCCATTTTGGGGGTGACAGGTTCCCTTTTAAACTCTGTGTGGATAATAAAGAATTTTTGTCCAAGTTAAGTTGCAAAATCCGTGACTTTGTATACCGTCCCTGAAGTGCATATTCATATTTTTACAGTTTGACAGCTTTATGATATGCACTGCAAGCTTAACAAATATGTGCTGGGAATCAATAGCAAATTAATGAGTGTATTAAAGCATATCCACATCCTATTTATAGACCAATGTTCTTACCTAATCTGTGAATAAGGTTGACTAATCAAGCATGCCTGCAGGCATAATTCCCATTTACACGCCTGCGAACAATTTTTGTATATCTTCCAAACCATCAGTTTTTTAAAAGATGTGCTCGTATTGAACAAGAAACTCAGCTTATGTCTGTTCTTATACAAAAATGATTCCACCGGTTATAGAAGTAATGAAATTAAAGCACTTACAGTGGGGCAAAAAAGTATTTAGTCAGTCAGCAATAGAGCAAGTTCCACCACTTAAAAAGATGAGAGGCGTCTGTAATTTACATCATAGGTAGACCTCAACTATGGGAGACAAACTGAGAAAAAAAAATCCAGAAAATCACATTGTCTGTTTTTTTATAATTTTATTTGCATATTATGGTGGAAAATAAGTATTTGGTCAGAAACAAACAATCAAGATTTCTGGCTCTCACAGACCTGTAACTTCTTCTTTAAGAGTCTCCTCTTTCCTCCACTCATTACCTGTAGTAATGGCACCTGTTTAAACTTGTTATCAGTATAAAAAGACACCTGTGCACACCCTCAAACAGTCTGACTCCAAACTCCACTATGGTGAAGACCAAAGAGCTGTCACAGGACACCAGAAACAAAATTGTAGCCCTGCACCAGGCTGGGAAGACTGAATCTGCAATAGCCAACCAGCTTGGAGTGAAGAAATCAACAGTGGGAGCAATAATTAGAAAATGGAAGACATACAAGACCACTGATAATCTCCCTCGATCTGGGGCTCCACGCAAAATCCCACCCCGTGGGGTCAGAATGATCACAAGAACGGTGAGCAAAAATCCCAGAACCACGCGGGGGGACCTAGTGAATGAACTGCAGAGAGCTGGGACCAATGTAACAAGGCCTACCATAAGTAACACACTACGCCACCATGGACTCAGATCCTGCAGTGCCAGACGTGTCCCACTGCTTAAGCCAGTACATGTCCGGGCCTGTCTGAAGTTTGCTAGAGAGCATTTGGATGATCCAGAGGAGTTTTGGGAGAATGTCCTATGGTCTGATGAAACCAAACTGGAACTGTTTGGTAGAAACACAACTTGTCGTGTTTGGAGGAAAAAGAATACTGAGTTGCATCCATCAAACACCATACCTACTGTAAAGCATGGTGGTGGAAACATCATGCTTTGGGGCTGTTTCTCTGCAAAGGGGCCAGGACGACTGATCCGGGTACATGAAAGAATGAATGGGGCCATGTATCGTGAGATTTTGAGTGCAAACCTCCTTCCATCAGCAAGGGCATTGAAGATGAAACGTGGCTGGGTCTTTCAACATGACAATGATCCACAGCACACCACCGGGGAACGAAGGAGTGGCTTCGTAAGAAGCATTTCAAGGTCCTGGAGTGGCCTAGCCAGTCTCCAGATCTTAACTCTATAGAAAACATTTGGAGGGAGTTGAAAGTCCGTGTTGCCAAGCGAAAAGCCAAAAACATCACTGCTCCAGAGGAGATCTGCATGGAGGAATGGGCCAACATACCAACAACAGTGTGTGGCAACCCTGTGAAGACTTACAGAAAACGTTTGACCTCTGTCATTGCCAACAAAGGATATATTACAAAGTATTGATATGAAATTTTGTTTCTGACCAAATACTTATTTTCCACCATAATATGCAAATAAAATGTTAAAAAAACAGACAATGTGATTTTCTGGATTTTTTTTTCTCATTTTGTCTCCCATAGTTGAGGTCTACCTATGATGTAGATTACAGACGCCTCTCATCTTTTTAAGTGGTGGAACTTGCACTATTGCTGACTGACTAAATACTTTTTTGCCCCACTGTATATAAATAGGCTTCCACTTTGAAGAAGAAATCGGATACATCTATATAGCACATTTTTATTAGTCATCCAATTAATAAAGTCTGCTGCATTGCAACATTTCTGGAGGAATAAAAAAAAGTCTTTATTGGACAATTCAGCTTTTTGTAAGTCATATGTTATTTTATGCAAGGCAGTCAGCCAGTTCACTCCGACTGATATACTGGCACTTCATTTAAAACGTTACAGTTAATTTAGGTAAGTGCAGTCTTATAGTCTTGGCCAATAAACAATTGCTGTGGTCAGTTGCCAAAACAGTCATTATTAGATCAAATCTAAACTTTCAAGAGACAATTTGTTCTAATAGCAGCAAGTACCAAGACCTCATAATGTTCTACCTATGGCGCAGTACAGAGCGAAGAATGACTGACAATGCAGAGCACGGCCCTTGCGCTAAAGGAATGTACCTGTTATATTGTGATGAATGACTATATTACACAGAGGGAATGTACACTATACAATATTATTAAAATGAAATATACATCTAATATAATATGGGACAACATGTTCCACGGCAACTTGACATCGTATTTGTTCAGTGCTTTCAGCATATAAATTATGAAAATCTCGCAAAGACTTCAGGTGCATTTGGTATACATCTAAAAAACTAAGAAAACTATGTTACAATGCAACAATGTCAGCAGATTTAAGATCCTGCTGTGACATCTGTGTCGGTGACTATCCCCTCTGTGTCCACGTCCGTTGGTGGGTAACACAGCGTTACAATATGGTAGTCTGGTTTTACTCATAGGACTTTTAGTTTCTCCAGGTCTGGAAACTTTGTAGGTTTATTCCAGGCAAGTTAGTGTTTGTCCTTGATGTCAGTTATGGGTAGGGCTGCTCTCTATTTAAACTCCTGAGAATCAGTTTCTAGTGCCAGTTATAGTGAATACTACTTTGGTTATCTGCAGTATGTTTTCCCTATATTTCTGACCTCGGACCCTTTTTCTGATTATTCTCCTGGCCATAGATTCTGCCTCTGACTTTGAACTAATGGTGTCAACGTTTTATGATGACCTCTCTTGCTTCCAGATTGCTCCACTGGCCACCAGTCAACTCCATGACCCCAACCCAAGAGACCTTTGTAAGTCCAGTTACCAGTGCAGTGGTTTAAGGGAGAAGCCCAGGACAACCCATACGATCTGGCAGACAGAGTGGCTTGTTCTAAGCTTGTCTATGGCAGTTCACAATATGCCAGGCAGGCATGGACAGTGCCCCCTTAACATCTGCAAATTGATTCCCTCATATACAGACAATAGGATGGTTATCAAACAAATTCTTAACAATTACAAACCACACTTCACAGAAGGATCTGTGCAGTTATTAAGCCAGCAAAGATTTTGGTTGTGAGGCCTTTAAAATTGTGAATGTATATCTGGACAAGAGCAAATTCTATAGATTTTAAATGATTTTTCTTATACGCATAAAATAGACCAATTTTTAGCATTCCTTGTTTTATATTAGGTTTTTATCACAGTTTGGTCAGTGTGCTTGTTTCTACATTTCTGCTATCAGTGTTTCATCAGGGCTTTTTTTGGAGTATAAGAAGCTTTCTCAAACTTCTCCTATAAGCAAACACGAAAGATGTTTTCACAGCCCATAGGCTTCCATTGTCTATAGGAGTGCTAAAGATAACTGAGTACAGTTCTCGACTTTGTCCAGTAGTTACACAGCTAATGAATGGAATATTTCAGAGATGGACCTCAAATGATCAGAAAGTCATTATTATCCTATTGATAGGTGATAACTAGAGATGGGTGGAATCATGGAAGTTTGGGTCAAGCGGGTTCGGTCGAACAGTTAAAAAATGTTCGGGTTCAGGTACTAGAACAGAACCAGGACCCGAACCCAGATCCCATTCACTTGAATGGGGTGCCCAAACATCCAGTGTTTGCCACACTGTCATGTGCATGACAGAGTGGCAAACACTGCTTCTGATCGGTGGTAAATTCATTACCGCAAGTCAGAGAGCCGCGGTTCCCACGCTCTCAAATGATAGCTTGAGCCCGCAGCTGTGCTCAAAGGTAAAAAGTTTACCTCCGGTCACTGGGATAACCAGCCAGGTAAAACTTAATTTTTTTTACTTAAATAAATAAGTTTAAAAACAGCGTGGGGTTCCCACCATTTTTGACAACCAAGCAAGCTAAAGCAGACAGCTGGGGGCTGGTATTCTTAGGCTGGTACATGTACATTGTCCCTCCCAGCCTAAAAATAGCTGCCCGCAGCCACCCACAAATTGCTCATCTATTAGATGTGCCAATTCTGGCACTTTGCCCAGCTCTTCCCACTTGCCCTGTGGCAATGGCAAGTGGGGTTCATATTTGTGGGGTTCATGTCACCTTTGTATTGTCTGATGACATCAAGCCCACAGCTTAGTAATAGAGAGGCATCTATAACACCTGGAAAGAAAATAATTGTCTATGATGACAGGTGATGAAATGTTTGGCAGCAGAGGATATTTTGTATGGAGCATTATATGGGGCTCCTGATTCAATATGGTTATTCAAAAACATTTAACCTACTGATGTCTCAGTTAATTTTACTTTTATTGGTTTCTATTTTTATTTTTAAAAATTCATCAGTAGCTGCTGCATTTCCCAACCTAAACTTATAATCAAGTTAATAAGTTTTCCCAGTTTTTGTGTGCAAAATTAGGTGCCTCGGCTTATACTCATGTCGGCTTATACTCAAGAATATAAAGCATGTTTTTTTTTTCTTTTACAAGAAACTGTTGTTTGGAAAATGTAGTCAATATGCTATTCACAATCAGGGGCGGATTATCAGAGGGTCAATATGGGCGGTAGCCCAGGGCCCAGTGGTCTGGGAGGGCCCTGGGCTACCGCAGATTAACCCTCTGATAATAATCCTCTGTGACTGCCCACCGGGCGGCGTTTATGTGCCCCCCGGACCCGGTGGGCAGAGAGAGGGGGCCCGCATTGGGCCCCTTCTCATCTGCTCACCGGGCCCCTTCCGGCGCTGCGGCGGTTTCCTATTGATGTGCGGGCGCGCGCCCGCACGTCAATAGTTAACAACAACAGCCGCCAGCCAAATGTCGGCCGCAGCGCACACGTCGCCGGCGTCTGACATCATTGTCAGTCGCCGGCGAGTGTGCGCTGCTGCAGGGAGCTCGCCGCCTGGAGCGCGGACTGGTGAGGAGACTGCTTGTTTTTTTTTTTTTTTTTTGGATCAGTTATCGGTGGACACACTGGGGGGCAATGCTGGAGGACACACTGGGGGGCAATGCTGGAGACACTGGGGCAGATTGGAGGACACACTGGGGGCAATGCTGGAGACAGTAGGGCAGATTGGAGGACACACCACACTGGGGGGCAATGCTGGAGGACACTGGGGCAGATTGGAGGACACACTAAGGGCAATGCTGGAGACACTGGGGCAGATTGGAGGACACACTGGGGGCAATGCTGGAGACAGTGAGGCAGATTGGAGGACACACTGGGGGCAATGCTGGAGACAGTGGGGCAGATTGGAGGACACTGGGGGGGCAATGCTGGAGGACACAGTGGGGCAGATTGCTGGAGACAGTGGGGCAGATTGCTGGAGACAGTGGGGCAGATTGCTGGAGACAGTGGGGCAGATTGCTGGAGACAGTGAGGCAGATTGGAGGACACACTGGGGGGGCAATGCTGGAGACACTGGGGCAGATTGGAGGACACACTGGGGGCAATGCTGGAGACAGTGGGGCAAATTGGAGGACACACTGGGGGGCAATGCTGGAGACACTGGGGCAGATTGGAGGACACACTGGGGGCAATGCTGGAGACAGTGGGGCAATGCTGGAGACAGTGGGGCAGATTGCTGGAGGACACACTGGGGGGCAATGCTGGAGGACACACTGGGGGCAATGCTGGAGACAGTGGGGCAGATTGCTGAAGACAGTGGGGCAGATTGCTGGAGACAGTGGGGCAGATTGCTGGAGACAGTGGGGCAGATTGCTGGAGACAGTGGGGCAGATTGCTGGAGACAGTGAGGCAGATTGGAGGACACACTGGGGGGGGCAATGCTGGAGACACTGGGGCAGATTGGAGGACACACTGGGGGCAATGCTGGAGACAGTGGGGCAGATTGGAGGACACACTGGGGGGCAATGCTGGAGTCACTGGGGCAGATTGGAGGACACACTGGGGGCAATGCTGGAGACAGTGGTGCAATGCTGGAGACAGTGGGGCAGATTGCTGGAGGACACACTGGGGGGCAATGCTGGAGGACACACTGGGGGGCAATGCTGGAGACAGTGGGGCAGATTGCTGGAGACAGTGGGGCAGATTGCTGGAGACAGTGGGGCAGATTGCTGGAGACAGTGGGGAAGATTGCTGGAGACAGTTGGGCAGATTGCTGGAGACAGTGGGGCAGATTGCTGGAGACAGTGGGGCAGATTGCTGGAGACAGTGGGGCAATGCTGGAGACACTGGGGCAGATTGCTGGAGGACACACTGGGGGCAGATTGCTGGAGGACACACTGGGGGCAGATTGCTGGAGACACTGGGGCAGATTGCTGGAGACACTGGGGCAGATTGCTGGAGACACTGGGGCAGATTGCTGGAGACACTGGGCAGATTGCTGGAGACACTGGGGCAGATGATTGCTGGACACACTGGGACAATGCTGGATACACTGGGGCAGATGATTGCTGGACACACTGGGGCAATGCTGGAGACACTGGGCCAGATTGCTGGACACACTGGTGGTAATATGCTGGACACACTGGGGCAGATTGCTGGACACACTGTCTGGGGGCAATATGCTGGACATACTGGGGCAGATTGCTGGACACACTGGGGGTAATATGCTGGACACACTGGCGGTAATATGCTGGACACACTGGGGCAGATTGCTGGACACACTGTCTGGGGGCAATATGCTGGACATACTGGGGCAGATTGCTGGACACACTGGGGGTAATATGCTGGACACACTGGGGGTAATATGCTGGACACACTGGGGGCAGGACTGGAGGCATGGGCAGAATGTAGACACGGGGCATGATTGGAGACATGGGGCAGGATTGGATCATGGGGCAGGATGGATACGATGGAGACAGATGGGGCAGGATGGGGAGATCATATGGTGTAGAATGGATACTCATGAGTGCAGGATGGGAGAACATATGGCTGGAGCCAGGAATGAGATAAACGGAGCCAGGGTGGGGAATATTATTACCATAGGGGCTAATTAAGGGATATTATTACTGCAGTGATGTATTTATTTTATTTTTTGAGTATACTGTTTTAAATGGGGGGGCGGTCCTGTTATTGTGCAGAGTGACACTATATCGCCTTTTTATCTTCATGTGGTGTAATGTAGAAGTTGTAAAAAATTAAGTAATGTGTTCTGCAAGTGGAGCTCGAGATAACTGTGTTATTTCCTGCACAAATGAGTCCTGGCTGGAAGAAATGATGGCGGTCTGTGCTGGATGAAAGATGAAGGACTTCACCTAGAGACATCACTGGTGAGTCAGTGTTGCCTATACACTGACACTATACACTGTATACTATATACAGCGGTCCTGTGTACAATGTCACCAGTGATCACTGTATTACCTATACACAGACACTGCATACTAAGTACAGATCTCCTGTGAATACTGGCACTTATGGTGATAGTATTGTGTTTTTTGTTTTTTTATTACTGATCAGTATTGTGGTACTCAGTCACTATGTGGTGGTAATATGTGGTCTGGAAATGGTGTTGCGGTATTTGTCCCTTGTATGTGCTATTTGGTCACCAAGTGGTGGTAATATGTGGTCTTGACATGGTGCAGTGGTATTTGTTCCTTGTATGTGATATTATTTGATCACTGTGGTTGTAATTTGTGGTCTGGTCATGGTGCGGTGATATTTGTTCCTTGTATGTGATATTATTCGATCACTGTGGTTGTAATTTGTGGTCTGGTCACGGTGCGGTTGAAGTTGTTCCTTGTATGTGATATTATTGGTCAAGATATACCTAAATTGTATTGCAGATTTTAACAAATATTTAATAGGTTACAGTAGAGAAGGGCCCGGCCATTTTTCTGGAATAATCTGGTTCGGGTATATCATGACCCCCGTCACATGACCCCCGTCACATGACCCCCGTCACATGACCCCCGTCACATGACCGGGGGGGCCCACAGTGTGTGAACAGCCCGGGGCCCTGGCTACCCTTAATCCACCCCTGTTCACAATGGATTCTTCTGGTGACAGATACCCTTATGTGCACATCCATGTGTATGCCTAAAAAGTGATATGCACAGTGGATGAAAGGCGTTAGAGTGACCGCACTGCTGCATGACAGGTAAGAGCCACACTCCGGGGTAGTTGAGAAGTATATTAAAAGTTATAAGAAGTTTATTCAAAGTTTTATTATGTGTTACAGGCTCAGATTGAGCCGTTTTTCAAATATAAACTACAGAAAAAAGTGACTAGAGCTTAATACCCTGTACTTAGCCAGGTGAGATCAGGTGCAGTGTCAGCCAGAACTGTCATATGGCAACTATTAAATATTCAGTTTATATATTAACTCAATAGCATGCTTTAAAATATCGTATAAAATCACTTTTATTACAGTAAAATCTGCCTATCACTAATGTACCTTTATCAACCATGATTGTGCCTATTTCCAAAGCTTGTGAAGAAATTAATTTCTTTAAACTGATGAGCCTTACTGAGTCTCTCAATAATTATATTAGCTATTCTACCCTGGGGACAAAGTTATGTGGGAAATATGAAATGACTGTGGAATCTGACATTTAGACTTGTTGAGAATTAATTTAAATCAACTTTAATAAAATATTATAATTTTTTTAGCATTTGTGCATAAACGAAAATATATGTTACTTATAGGACAAGTTCAGATGAGAGTATTTGTGGTCTGAGTGCTGTCCATGTAAAAAAGGACAGCACCCGAACAGCAATCAGACCAATGTTATTCAATGGGACAATGCACATTTGACATTTTTTTGTAGACTGAAACTGCTTGTGAAAAAAAAAACCTGGAGAATCATAATCGCAGGTCAGTTTTAGCATTTATTGAACATGGTAAAAAAAAACAACAACTGTGGGATTGCATTTTTTTTGCAAGTTCACCGCACTTGTAATTTGTTTCCCATCTTCCAGTGTACAATATGTTAAAACCAATGGTATAGTTCGAAAGTACAACTCGTCCCGTCAAAAACAAGCCCTCACATGGTCATTTTGACCAAAAAATAAAAAAAGTTATGACTCTGGGAATAATGGGAGCAAAAAACAGAAAAGCAAAAGCAAAATTACCTCTGGTCATTAAGGGGTTAAGGAGCCACCATATAGTGCGTAGTTCTGATTTTTACAGATACATTGCAGTTCTTTAACATAGGAAACTATTTATTCTGGTACATTTTTAACAACTGCTTATGTATAAAAACAAATTGCACATACAGTATGGATGACAAGTGAAGAGAAAAAACATCTGTTTTCTGGATGTAACTCCTATGATTTTTTTTTAGGTTCCTGTGAACCTAGCCTTAGGCCGGTTTCACACGTCAGTGGCTCCGGTACGTGAGGTGACAGTTTCCTCACGTACCGGAGACACTGACTCACGTAGACACATTGAAATCAATGTTGTCTCTGCACATGTCAGCGTGTTTTCACGGACCGTGTGTCTGTGTGCAAAACACGGAGACATGTCAGTGTTCGTGGGAGCGCACAGATTAAACGGACCCATTAAAGTCAATAAGTTTAAGCAAGTCCACAGAACACAATGGTATTATGTATATATACACGTGCCAACGTAGATAAAAAATGAATAAAAATACCATATAAAAGTGACCAGTGCGCTGTGGAAGGTTTAGTGGAAAGACCACTTAGCAAGAGATCAGTACAACCATAACCAGTATACAGATTAAAGTAAGATATAACACCAGACAGGGAATATATTTAAATAACGCCTTTATTAAATATAAGTGGCAAATAATTGTATATTTTAAAATATAAGAAAGTATGCACGAGGACAAAAAATATTTTTCATATGTTACAAAATGATTAAAACATATACAAAATGTAAACATTAAAAATTGAAAAGGCAAGCTGACCCCACAGGTGTCTGTATATATAGCCAAAGGTGTGGCCCCCAAAAATAGATTTAGACTAGACAGGTGACAATCTATATATAGAATAATGTAAACAAAAAGATATATATATACGTGTATGTATATTCAGACTGCACAAGCCAAAGTGCAAAGTGCAAGGAAGAAAGTAAAAAAATAAATAAATAAAAAAAGATATAAACCTAAGGGTACCCGTGGTACCACAGAATATGTGAAACCCAACACTAAAGTGCAATATGTGCAAAAGAGGTGACACGGTAATCACACCATACAATTCATCCGGTGCCACTCCAATGGCAGTGTAAATAAATAAATCCAAAAAATGCCTAAGTGCAATCAAGCCAAAATGTGGCAAAGGAAGATGCACACTATACCTTAATAACTTAGACCGAATTAGCGGGGTCAGCTAGGTCCTCCTGCAAACGCGCCCCGACGCGCGTTTCGGATAGTGATCCTTCGTCAGGGGGGATTCGGTCTAAGTTATTAAGGTATAGTGTGCTCCCTCTGTGATTTTGTATGCTCAGACAGTGCGGTGACTCTTATTTTCTTGGCCATCTGTCTATATAGTGACGGTTATCGGCCCCATTTTAACAGTGAGTGTTCAGTTGGTGGCTTGTATCAAGGAGATATAGGACGGATTGCATCTTCCTTTGCCACATTTTGGCTTGATTGCACTTAGGCATTTTTTGGATTTATTTATTTACACTGCCATTGGAGTGGCACCGGATGAATTGTATGGTGTGATTACCGTGTCACCTCTTTTGCACATATTGCACTTTAGTGTTGGGTTTCACATATTCTGTGGTACCACGGGTACCCTTAGGTTTATATCTTTTTTTATTTATTTATTTTTTTACTTTCTTCCTTGCACTTTGCACTTTGGCTTGTGCAGTCTGAATATACATACACGTATATATATATCTTTTTGTTTACATTATTCTATATATAGATTGTCACCTGTCTAGTCTAAATCTATTTTTGGGGGCCACACCTTTGGCTATATATACAGACACCTGTGGGGTCAGCTTGCCTTTTCAATTTTTAATGTTTACATTTTGTATATGTTTTAATCATTTTGTAACATATGAAAAATATTTTTTGTCCTCGTGCATACTTTCTTATATTTTAAAATATACAATTATTTGCCACTTATATTTAATAAAGGCGTTATTTAAATATATTCCCTGTCTGGTGTTATATCTTACTTTAATCTGTATACTGGTTATGGTTGTACTGATCCATTAAAGTCAATGCAGGAGACAGCGCTAGAGATAAGCGCTTGTCCCCTGCATCTGGTGCTGAAGCCACCATTCATATCTTCTCTCCAGCAGCGTTTCCTGGAGAGAAGATATGAAAAATCCTTTTTTTTTGTTTTTTCGTGGTCACGTGGTGCCGCCCATTACAGTCATGAATATGCGGCTCCACCCCTATGGGAGGTGGAGCCACATATTCATGACTGTAATCGGCGGCCCCACGTGACCGCTCATACAGGAGAAGTTGCAGCGAGGACAGGACACTGCGAGGGAGCCGGGTGAGTATTTTATTAACAGCGGGCGGGTGCACAGGGGGTGGGAGGGGGTGGGGACAGGGATCTTTATTTTAAACACGAAAAAACAAAAAAAAAAGCATTTTTCATATCTTCTCTCCAGGAAACGCTGCTGGAGAGAAGATATGAATGGCGGCTTCAGCACCAGATGCAGAGGACAGCGCTTATCTCTAGCGCTGTCTCCTGCACGCTCCGTGTGGTACCCAGTCGGCAGACGGATGGCACACGTGTGCCGCACGTGTGCCACACTGATGTGCCACATAAACGCACGGACACACGGACACGGATAATTCCGGTATCAATTTTTCCGGTACCGGAATTATCTGGACGTGTGAGACTGGCCTTAAAGGAATTCCTTAACCTTTTCATTGCCAGGGACCTTTTCAATTTTTTGCTACTGGATGAATACTCAGAAACATGATTGCTGTTCACATACAAAGTCCGTATGCAATTTTTTTTTTTGCAAATAATTATAAAAAATGATCAGTCACTTCAGCAGACAAACCACTCACTGGAGCATTTTTTTCTAAGTCTTATAGCCGTATTTTCCTCCTGTAATTGTTTTCAAGGAAAAGAAAAGCACAAACAATCCTCATATAAACAGAAAAGTTCAACAGAAATTAACAGGAATAGTTTTTAAAGCATTTTTAAAGGAGGATTTTGAAGATGATCTGTTACAAAAGCTCCTCCTCTGTGTGAACTAAATTAATAATTTTTCTACTCAACAGGAACTGTTGACAACTAAACAGCATGAACTGCTGACGCTACAGATGAGTGAATATGTTTGAAAAATGTTTGCCAAACATAAATTTGGCACGAATATGGCACATTCGGAATCGTGATCAGAAACACAAGCAAATTTTTATAAAATCAGGAAAAAATCGGTAACATTCGTTAAAAAGCTTGGGAAAATATTTGCATTGTGCTAAAGTATTTTGAGCACTTTGGCTAGGATAGTGGTGGTGTATTATGAGCGTGGGGCACGTGTTTGATGACGGTTGTTTGAAGAGCTCAGAGAAGCGGCGTGCTTGTACATTTTTTTCTTCTAACTTTAAGTGTGCACATTGCAGCTAGCCAATCAAGGCTCAGGAAACATTCACAAAGTTCAGACACAACTTTTTGTGTCATTGGCTACTGAAATTACATGTCCCTCTCTATATAAAGAGCTGATATCTTGTTTTAGTACCATTTTATCACCAGCACAGTGGAGAGAGGCTGTTCCTGAGGCTGGGCCTAGGTGCTGCTAGATTTTAGCTAGTTATATAGGCGAGCGTCATGTGTGGCTGTGAAATCAACCTTCCAGCAGTTTTTTTCTTGTGCCATTACTGAGATCCACATACAAAGACAGCAGGACACTTTTCATAGAAGTGTGTTGTGCACTGCTTCTGCTGTGCTCCATGCACGAGTAGACCTTTCAAAACCTTATATTTTCAGTTGCTAAACGAGATACAGCACACCATATCTCACCTTGTCATTTAGTGGCAGTGACATTGTTCTGTGATTTTAACTGTTGCACAGTTAAAAAAATATATTTTTTTGTAGTTGCTAATGGGATTCAGCACGCCATATCTCACCTTGTCATTTAGTGGCAGTGACATTGTTCTGTGATTAGGGCTGTTGCACAGTCATAAAAAATGTTTTTTGCAGTTGCTAACGTGATTCAGCACGCCATATCTCTCCTTGTCATTAAGTGGTGGTGAAATTCAGCTTTGTGCAGAGCTGTTTTACAGTATAAAATAAATATATTTGCAGTTGCTAATGTGATTCAGCATGCCATATCTCACCATATCATTTAGTGGTGGTGAAATTGTTCTGTGTACAGAGCTGTTATACAGTAGAAAAAATATATATTTTTTGCAGTTGCTAATGGGATTCAGTACGCCATGCCATATCTCACCTTGTCATTTAGTGGCAGTGAAATTGTTCTGTGTGCAGAGCTGTTTTACAGTAAAAAAAATATTTTTTGCTGCTGCTAACAGGATTCAGCACACCATATCTCACCTTGTCATTTAGTGGCAGTGAAATTCAGTTGTGTGCAGAGCTGTTTTACAGTAAAAAATTATATTTTTTGCAGTTACTAACGGGATTCAGCACGCCATATCTCACCATGTCTTTTAGTGGCGGTGAAATTCAGTTGTGTGCAGAGCTGTTTTACAGTAAAAAAAAAAAAAAACTTTTGCAGTTGCCAACGTGAATCAGCACGTCATATCCCGCCTTGTCATTTAGTGGCGGTTAAATTGTTCTGTGTGCAAAGCTGTCTTACAGTAAAAAAAATTTCGCAGTTGCTAAAGGAATTAAGCACACCATATCTCACCTTGTCATTTAGTGCTCGTGAAATTGTTCTGTCTACAGAGCTGTTTTACAGCAAAAAAAATATTTTTTTCAGTTGCTAAAGGAATTCAGCACGCCATATCTCACCTTGTTATTTTATAGCGGTGAAATTGTTCTGCGTGCAGAGCTGTTGCACAGTGAAAAAAATAAAAAAATTTCTGTGACAAACGTGATACCGCAGGCTAAATTAGAGTTTGAAATTGTTTGGAGCATATCTTCTAGATTATACAGGCCTCATCCACACTAAAAATATACCTTATTCTGTTACTAATGTGATTTTCATGGGGTTACCACTACAGAGAGGAGCCAGTAGCACAGTAGCACCTCTCTTCCCTGGGTAGGAGAAGAGAATAGACAGAGGGCTAACTCAGGAGATAAGGCAAGGGTAGCGGCCCTGGCATCTTCACTTTCAGAAGTATCCTGGGGAATAAGCGAGTTGGTGCACCCAAGTGGTAGAGACAGGGAAGGAGCACATGGCCCAAAATGGGATGACTGCAGCAGCTCAGTCTGGAGGTAGTGGATTTACACACAGTTGCTTTGCAGCACCTTAATACATCTGGTGCAGGAATCCCAGGCAAACCATAGTGGAGACCAAGATCACATTGCCTGACAGGTTCTCTGGGGCGCCGGACGTCTTCTGCTTACAGGGAGGCCTGTAACTGTACTTTAAGTTACATCCTGTTTCCTCAGAGGAGCAACATGTGGGGATAATAATATTGCTTTCTCAGGGGGACCTCTAAGCATGGGCATTTTCTCTCCCATCTGACTCCAAGTTGCTTCAGTAGAGGAATTTTTTTGGACACTGGGCCTTATATACGATGACCCTGACTGCGTTTTCATCCCAGAAAGTTTGGCAAAGGGTCATATCCGGGCTCTGGCAGTGCTTCTCCTGTTCCTCCTTGCACAAAGGCTGAGGTAGCGGTCCCACTGCTGGGTTGTTGCCCTCCTATGGCCCCCTTCACGTCTCCTGGTATTGTAATAGTATGCAGGTACTGAGTATGTCACCATGGAACAGACAGACCAACAGTTGAGGGGTTTAATAACAGGAACCAGGTTCTCCTCGCAGGGAGGAAGCAATGGAAAATAACTGGCAATAAAACAGTGCAAAAATATGGTAGTCAAACAGTGTGACAGAAGGAAGCAGGATTTCTTGAGAAAAGAACACTTATCAGTCTGATGAGGACTTTCTTGAAGGGTCGTCTTCTCCAATGTAGGTGCTGAGAAACAGCGGCACTTGTCGTCCCTCTGTTGTCCGTGGGCTGAGTAGTCTCTAGGAGCCCACTGCCTTTAGCTTTTACATCACAGCCTATCCCTTGAAAACGATGTTCGGTCTATTATTAAGTCTCTCACCAGGAATCGGGGCTCGGCACTGATACCGTGGGTACCAGGGGTCACAGTCTCTGTACTGATACCGCGGGTACCAGAGGGTCGCAGTCTCTAAACGGGCAAATGTCTCTAAACGGGTCTCAAAGCGCCCCTCTCCAGTCACAGCAGATTCTGCTTTCATGTACTCACAAGATGTCTTTCTGGGCAATCTCCCTGTATTTGTCCTCTGACCAGGAGCTCTCTCTCTCTCCCAGAGCGCAGCTGCACCCTGCTCTGACCGCTGCTCTGTTCCTTGTGCGTGTGCCTTTCCTGCTCTCTTCCCGGCTTCCTTCCCATCCCAGTCTCTAAGTCTGCCCCCTGGGGAACCTGTACACAGCTTAATTGTTCCAGGCAGAGAGCCGAGAAGTTAACTGCCCCCGGACTCTTCTTGTGCTTCACCTCCTTACATTCCCCCCCTCTTTCTGCTCCCCATTCCACGGGCGAGATTTTCAGCAGTTCCTGTTGGCAATCTTCCAGTCCTTGCACAATCTTCAGCCAGATGAACTCGTCCTAATTGTAGCAAACGGGGGGTACACCAGCCATTGAACGTTAAGAGCGTCTCAAATCAGCAGGGGCGATGGTGTCAAATGCTGTGGGAGGAGTCAAGGTTTCCTCTGATACGTTGGTAGTTTCAGGCACCAGCCCTGTTTCTGGGTTCTCTTGGAGAGATTGGCAGTCTTCTTCGAATTCCACATCTACATTGATCACTGGTGCAGCCGGTGGGGGCGCTGGAGCCAATTGGACTGATTCAGGATCTTGAGACAAACAGGGATGCAACATATTCCTGTGCAGTGTGCGGGTGGGAGTCCCCTCTTCCGTTTCGGGCTGGACCTCATAAATGGGACCCCCGTTCCGAGCCGCCGCTTCACTCGGTACGGCCTTTTCTCCCACCGGTACTCTAGTTTGTTGTGTGGGCGCTTTTCCCTCACTAAGACTCAGTCTCCAGGCCGCAGGGCTGTCCCCTTTTGAGATGCTACCTGGGGATGCTCCAATTCTTGCAGCCGGTTCTGCACTAGACGTTGAATTGTCTGCAGCCGATGATGATGTTCTTGAACCCAGGCGTACATCCCCATCCATGGGTAGTCCTCCTCGGGTTCCAGCGCCAGCTCTGCCAGCCCCTTCCTGAGTCGGCCAAAGAACAAAGAGCAGGGGGTGAATCCGGTGGTGCTGTGTTTCCGATTGTTATACGCCCACACCAATTCAGGGACGGACTCAGTCCACTTCGCCTTCTGGTCCTCTTCCAGGGTCCTCAGCATTTTAATTAGAGTGCGGTTAAATCTTTTACAAGCCCCATTCCCCTGTGGATGATAAGGGGTGGTCCGGTACTTATTGATTTTGTACAGCTGGTGCAGCTGCTCCATCACTCTTCCGAGGAAGCAGGCCCGTTGATCAGAATGGATGCGCTTGGGACACCCATACACCTGTATAAAGTGTTTGCAAATTGTGTGGCAAATTGCGTGAGCAGCAGACTCGGCAGTCTGGTCCCGCGTGGGCATCACTACGGCAAATTTAGTAAAGTGGTCTATCATCACTAAACAATGCTCATAGCGTTGGTGTGCTGGTCCAATTATCTGGTGGTTTGACCAGCTCACAACTTCTGCATTGCTGACATATTTTCTCCACAATGTTCCTTAAGTTGGGATGATAAAATAGGTGCTGTAACCACTGGAAAGTTTTTTCTGGCCCAAAGTGTGCTCCTTTCTCATGTGCTTCCTTAGCCACCTGGTCAATCAAGGATGAGGGAATCACTGTCTGCCATACAAGACTGAGTTCTGTTTGCAGGAATACCTTCCGGTACAGGATACCAATCCGCAACTGGAGCCTCTCCCACTGGCATAGCATCTTCAGTACTTCAGGTGACATGGACCTCCTCTCGTGCCGATTGGGCACTTGTTCAGACATGACCCACCTTCTCAACTGAGCTAGCTCCGGATCCTCCTGCTGAATTCGGACCCACTCATCGTGGGGCTGCTCCAGCAAATTCACACAGGCCTCTTCCTGTTCAATTTCCTGCGTCGCTGCCACCGTCCTGGCAGTCTCTCCAAAACCTGGAACCTCCGCATCTTCCAGTTCTTCATCCTGGCTGGGTGCTGGTTTGCGATAGTTTACTCGGGAGAGGGCATCCTCTTGAACATTCTCAGCTCCTCTTTTTTATGACTAGCAGTGCCTAGTAAAAAGGCTATAAAGGCACAGATGATTGGCCTCAGGGAGACCAAAACATCCAACACCGCGGAGACACCATCACGTGTTTCTCAACACAGTGATTCCAGAACACTGCCCCCATCCCTTATGGGAAATATGCAGATGTTCTAGGCACTGCTCCTAATAGCCAGATTCCTACTCCACACTGATGAGGGGCAAAAACCCCAAAACAGCTGTCTGTGGATGGATACCATGCTTGGCATAGGTGGCTTTCCTTCATAGGATGCTGCCCTTCCCGTGGTTGTTCCTTCCCGGGGAAAGGCCTGGCTATTCACTGCTTGCGTCGAGAAACACGTGATGGTGTCTCCGCAGCTTCTTTACATGAGTGGCTATAAAGGGGCGTGCACGCCGCCCGCCATCTTACTTCTGCCAATCTTAGCACAGGGAGAGGTTGCTGCAGCTTCACCAGAAGAAGGGATATAGTTAGGGAGGGAAGATTAACCCCCAAACTGCTTGTGCTGTAGCGATTTCCACTGTCCAACATCACCATTTTTTTGCAGGGACAGTGGAGGCTATATTTTTGTGCATCAGCTCTATAGCTTATTAGGCTGCCTTATAAGGCTCCCTGATAGCTGCATTGCTGTTTGCACGCTGCTGTGCAAACCAACTGTTTTTTTAAAAGCAAAAATCCTGTTGCTCCTTTCTGCACAGTTATTTGACCACACTTTTTTGTGTGCAGCAGTCCTTTTTATTGCTGCCATACTTTTCCTGAGATCATTGTAGGGAGATTGAAATTGTACTACAGTCCTTGTATTTTTTCATATATCTTCCAGCCACTTTCTGCCACTTAGATTGCATTGTTATAAACACTGGGCCTGAGTTTTGGTTCAGTCTCCCCCCAAAAAAGTGAGATTCAAATTCTCACAAAGTGGATATACTGCAGTCCTGTTAGTTTGTCGTATGTCAGCCAGCCACTTTCTGCCACTTAGATTCCGTTGTTATATACACTGGGCCTGAGTTTTGGTTCAGTCTCCCCCCAAAAAAGTGAGATTCAAATTCTCACAAAGTGGATATACTGCAGTCCTTTTAGTTTGTCATATGTCAGCCAGCCACTTTCTGCCACTAAGATTGCATTGTTATATACACTGGGCCTGAGTTTTGGTTCAGTCTCCCCCCAAAAAAGTGAGATTCAAATTCTCACAAAGTGGATATACTGCAGTCCTTTTAGTTTGACGTATGTCAGCCAGCCACTTTCTGCCACTTAGATTGCATTGTTATATACACTGGGCCTGAGTTTTGGTTCAGTCTCCCCCCAAAAAAGTGAGATTCAAATTCTCACAAAGTGGATATACTGCAGTCCTTTTAGTTTGTCGTATGTCAGCCAGCCACTTTCTGCCACTAAGATTGCATTGTTATATACACTGGGCCTGAGTTTTGGTTCAGTCTCCCCCCAAAAAAGTGAGATTCAAATTCTCACAAAGTGGATCTACTGCAGTCCTGTTTGTTTGTCGTATGTCAGCCAGCCACTTTCTCCCACTTAGATTGCGTTGTTATATACACCAGGCCTGAGTTTTGGTTTAGTCTTCCAAAGAAAAGGGAGATTCTAATTCTCACAAAGTGGATATACTTCAGTCCTGTTAGTTTGTCGTATGTCAGCCAGCCACTTTCTGCCACTTACATTGTGTTGTTTTATGCACAGGGCCTGAATTTTGGTTCAGTTTCCCCCCAAAAAAGGGAGATTTAAATTCTCAACAACTTTATATACACCTTCTACCTTGTTCTACAGTACCATATAACGGTTGTTATTTTGGTTAGATTTCCAGAAAATGAGGAAGTCTGGTGGAAGAGCCCGTGGGCGGTGGTTGCCAGCTGGTACTGATGGTGGTGGTGGTGATGGTGCATCTGGTGGTAGTGGCAAAAGCACAATAACACAAAAGGCTGGAGGTGTTGAGCCAGCATCATCGTCTGGCTACACAAGGCCTTGAAGGCTCCCTTATCTGGGAGTAGGAAAACAGCTTTTAAAGCCGGAGCAGCAGGAAAAAGTTTTGGCTTTCCTTGCTGACTCAGCTTCTAGCTCTTTCGCCTCCTCTTCAGGAAGTTCCAAATATAAAAGCAGCAAGTCGTCAGTGGATGCTCCCAGTCAGGAACAAGACGTTTCCTTGTGTCCTTTACCCAAACCAAAAGTGAAGGATGCATCAGGCGACACTACAGGTTACTCCATGGAGCTCTTTACACATACCGTGTCTGTGTTAGAAATGGAAATTGTTAACTGCCCATTACAAGATGAATTGGACATGGAGTGCACTGATGCACAGCCACAGCTAGATTATTATGCTGTTCCATTGACTCAGATCACTACATTGCCTTCGCAGTGTACTGAGCCAGAATCTGACCCTGCTGAGACTATGGTGCCGCGTCCCGAACGCTATAGCACCTTACATGGTGACACAGAGGAAGGTGCACATGACATTGAAGAGGAGGTGATAAATGACCCAGTTGTTGACCCAGATTGGCAGCCATTGTGGGAAGAGGGTGCCGCAATCCAGTAGCTCAGAAGCGGAGGAGGATGATCCGCAGCAGCCATTTACATTGCAACAGCTGTCATCTGGCAGGCCCGTATCAGGCTAAAAACGTTTGTCAAAAACAAAAACAGCATGGCCATTCGGTGAAAGTAGCACAGCGTGCAATGTCTGAAAAGTTATTCCATAGTAGGAAGAGTGTAGTGTGGCAATTTTTTAACCAAGATCCGAATGATCAGTTAAAAGTTATCTGTAAGAAATGCTCAAAGACCTTTAGCAGAGGGAAGAATCTTCAAAATTTAAATACAGAGTACATGCTTAGACATTTAACCAGCATGCACTTGCAAGCCTGGACTAACTACCAAATGTCCCGTACTGTTGGTGCACCTACTCAGAATGAAGGTAGTCAGCAATGCTACATTGCTTCCCTCACTGTAAGCCCACCGGTTAGGACACAACCAGCAGCAAATATGGAGGTATCATCGCAAGGCCAAAGCAGTCAGGGAATCACAAGGTTATTGGTAGGAAACACTGTATGTAGGCCAACATCAAGAATACCATCACCAACCCTCTCTCAATCCGCCATGTCCACCACCACCACCGCTAGTTCCACCATATGCAGCTCTCCAGTCCAGCTCACCCTACAAGAGACACTCATTAGGAAAAGAAAGTACTTATCCTCTCATCCGCGTACACAGGGTTTGAATGCCCACATTGCTAGACTAATCTCGTTAGAGATGATGCCCTACCGGTTAGTTGAAAGTGAAGCTTTCAAAGACCTGATGGCCTACGCAGTAGCATGCTATGACCTACCCAGTCGGCACTTCTTTACGAGAAAAGCCACCCAGCCCTCCAACAGCATGTCAAAGACTGCATTGTCCATGCACTGAGGCAATCAGTCAGTGGAAAGGTGCACCTCACAACAGATGCATGGACCAGTAGGCATGGCCAGGGACGTTACATGTCCATCACGGCGCACTGGGTTAATGTGGTGGATGCAGGGTCCACAGGGGACAGCCATAGTGGGACAGTTCTGCCTAGCCCACGGTCTAGGAAACAGTTGACGGTAGGCGTTCGCCACCACTCCTCCTCCTCCTCCTCCAGAAGCGAAAGCTCGTCCACAGAGCGCAGTCGCACGACTACTCCATCCGCAGCTGCAAGTGTTGCACATGAGGTGTCCCATTATCGAACAGCTAGTGGTAAGCATCAGCAGGCTGTGTTACAAATGAAGTGTTTGGGTGACAACAGACACACCGCGGAGGTACTGACCGAGTTCTTGCAGCAACAAACTCAGTCATGGCTGGGCAGTGTACATCTTGAGGAGAGCAAGGTAGTCAGTGATAACTGAAGGAATTTTATGGCTACCATAGCCCTTTCAGAACTTAAATACATACCTTGCCTGGCTCACACGAACTGACACCTGGAACATTGGCCCACATGGCTGAGTATGCCTTGCGTATCCTAAAAAGGGACCGCCGCATTATTAAAATGATGACCGATGACGATTACTGGTTGGCCTGCCTCCTGGATCCATGATGTAAAGGAAAATGACAAAATATCATGCCACATGAGAACCTTGAGCAAATATTGGCTACCAAACAAGCAACTCTTGTAGACCGTTTGTTTCAGGCTTTCCCAGCACACAGCGGCAGTGATGGTTCTCACACGAGCCGTAGGGGGCAACATGGCAAAGTTGTTAGAGTTGCACAAATCTGAAGTGGCATTGGACAGAGGGTTTTATGACTAGTTTGTGGAGTGATTTCGCAATGACCGCTGACACGACAGGTACTGCTGCATCGATTCAAAGTGACAGGAGACAGCATTTGTCCAGTATGGTTATGAACTACTTTTCCTCCCTTATCGATGTTCTCCCTCACAGGTCACTCCCCTTTGATTACTGGGCATCTAAATAAGACACCTGGCCAGAATTGGCAGAATATGCATTACAGGAGCTCGCTTGCTCTGCTGCTAGTGTGTTATCAGAAAGAGTCTTCAGTGATGCTGGTTCAATACTGACCGAAAAAAGGACACGTCTGGCTACCCAGAATGTTGATGATCTAACCTTCAATCAAATGAACCAATCATGGATTTCAAATTATTTTGTCCCACATTCCCCTGCTGACACGTAGCTTGCCAGAAAAATGTCTGGCTTTTGGCCTCCTCTTACTGACTTCTCCAATTCCTCCATTTGCAGCTGCTGAATGTCCACCATAGGCCATTTTTATACCTCCCTAAATGGTCTGACTCCCCCCACAGAGCCATGGTCACCACCTGGCGCAAGCACCCATGTGAGTGCCATTTGCCTGGACAGGTAGGTGTGCCCACTCTTGGGCGACGGCACTGGCACAGGGTCCCTCATAGTACAATGAAGTGTCTCTGACGGTGGTGGTGCACAACCAACGTCAGACACACCGTCGTAGTATGAAGGGCCCTGTGCCTGTACCGCCACCCATGAGAGAGTGTTCCCCCCCAGCTTGAACAGTGCTCTATCACTTGCAATACTTACCTCTCCCTGCTCCACCACTGTGTAGTCTGTGTTGTTAAATCCTTCTATGGCACTGCCAATACAAATTTGTTGAAATGATAGATGATAGTTTAAATATACAGGAGCCCTGTTCTGGCCTCCATTTAGACCAGTTTAAATTTGCGCCTACAACCACTGTCTGCTACTCAGCAGAGGAGCCCACGCCTGTACCTAGCTATGCCACCTGTTTAGTCCTGTTACCAATTTTGAACTGCATTTAGCCTACTTTAGTATTTGGGCCTACTAACTGTGTCTGCCACTCATTACAGTAGTCCTGCACTGAACAAAGCAATACCGCCCGTTTAGTCCTGTTACCAATTTTGAACTGCATTTAGCCTACTTTAGTATTTGGGCCTACTAACTGTGTCTGCCACTCATTACAGTTGTCCTCCACTGAACAAAGCAATGCCCCCGTTTAGTCCTGTTACCAATTTTGAACTGCATTTAGCCTACTTTAGCATTTGGGCCTACTAACTGTGTCTGCCACTCATTACAGTTGTCCTCCACTGAACAAAGCAATGCCGCCCGTTTAGTCCTGTCACCAATTTTGAACTGCATTTAGCCTACTATAGTAAATTAAGATTGACAAGCTTAAGTAATAAGAATGGATGATTTTGGCATTAAAATGGGCACTGTAGGTGTTTTCCTGTCCTCCACTCACTGCCGACTTTGATTCCCCATTGACTTGCATTGGGTTTCGTGTTTCAGTCGGCCCCCGATTTTTCGCAATAATCGGCAGATTTCACCTGACCTGACTTTTGACAAAGTCGGGTTTCGCGAAACCCGACTCAATCCGAAAAAAGTAAAAGTCACTCAACTCTAGTCCCAAGTATTCAATCTCGGTACGGAAGAGATGACATTTCTGGGGTTTCACTTTCAAGCCATACTTCTGTAGCCGACTCAGAACTTGCTCTAGTCTCTGCAGATGCTCCTCAAAGGTGGGGGCAAAGATGATGATATCATCCAAGTAAATCAAAGTGGCTTCAAAGTTCAGGTCTCCCAGACATCTCTCCATGAGTCGCTGAAATGTTCCTGGGGCGTTTGCTAGGCTGAAGGGCATCCGGTCGAACTCATACAGTCCCATCGGAAGGATGAAAGCCATCTTGGCTCGGTCTTGCTCGGACATGGGCACCTGCCAGTAGCCGCTGGCCAAGTCTAACATGGAGAAATACCTGGCATTCCTCTATCCTGGGCAGTGGGTATGAGTCCCGCACAGTGCAAGCGTTGACCGGCAATAGTCCACACAGAACCGCAAGGACCCGTCCTTCTTCCTCACCAAGACTATAGGGGCAGCCCACGGGCTCTGACTCTCACGTATGACTCCCTTCTTCAACATATGTGACAGCATTACCTTCACCTCCTGGTACATCTGTGGGGGTATTTGGCGGTACCGTTTCCGGATTGGGGCCGCATCCCCGGTGGGTATCTCATGGGTGATGGCCGTGGTACGTCCCAAGTCGTCTTCGTCTCTGGCGAACACCTCCCAATATTTCCCCAATAAGGCTTCCACCTTAGATACCTGCTGTGGGGTAAGTTCTGAGAGCTCCGCCCCCATGCATTCCAGTATCTGGCACCCTTCTCGCAGTAATCTGGGGTCCAGAGCTGCCTCCGCTTTAACGGTCACCAGCCATGGATCTTCTGGCCTTGCGGTCAGCTGTACTGCCTCAGTTGGGACCAACTCGTCTGGGAGGCCCATGACTTGGGTGACTTCACTTCTGGGGGGCAAAGTTGTATCTGTATACCCCAAATTTAAGCAGCGCACAAGGACAGTTCCATCCCGCACGATAGCCAGGGACTGGGCGATCAATATTCCTGACGGCAGCTGGTCGGCTCTGCTGGGCTCAATTTGGACTTCGACCCCTTCCAGCAGGATGCTGGCTCGTATAGGCAGGGGAAGCACCATCTGCCCAGGGGGCAACACTCGATTGACTGAGGCAGGGGCGATGACTTTGCCGAGTTCCTTTCCATCGCTGTATGCTTCCCGGACCTGGGTGGTCCATATCAGTTGTTGAAAGACCCTTCTCTGGGGGGTTTGGTCTCTCCATTGTTGCAGGAACTGTTCCGGGGACTCATTGAAAGCCAGGCTTCCGAAGTCTTTTAACATATTCATGTCCAGGGTCACGGTATAGTCTTTAGCTACCTCTCCATCCAGCACTACCACTCCTCTTCTCCTGAGGTCTTTTTCGCAGACCTCTATGTTCATCCATACCACCCATGCGACCGGGATGGGCAAGTGATTGGCCACCATAGGTTTGATCACAGGGCCCCATTAGGGCCGTAGCGCCCTCTGTTCTTCACGCTCCGAGCAGTGTACCTCGAGCTCAGAGCCAGCTAGTTTAAAGGAGGGCGCGGGGATGGTCGGCTCGGCCGGGGACACCATCGAGCAATGTGACCGGATTGTCCACAAGTGCTGCATGTAAGAGGGCTTCTCTTCCCGGTAGTTTCACCCTCCCTTCGGGGGGCAGTTTCTCTGTCTCGCCCCAGAGGGCCGGGCCCTTCTGCCAGAGTTCTTCTGGAGGCCACCATTTCTTCACGGACCTGTCTAATCTCCATTGTCAGGTGCTCCACCCACTGGGGGATATTGTCTGCAGTGGTGGTTACCTCCCCGCTCTGCACCCTTCCGACCAGCCCCGTCATTCCCTGTTCTTGTTCTCGCACACGTACCTCACTGCCAACCTCAGAGAAAGTCATGTCAGGCTTTACTCACATGCGCTCTCGCAGTGCCTATTTCATCATTGCGTCATGCAGTCCCGTCACCAGCTGATCTCTGAGCACCACATCAACTGACCCAACCCCTACACCATCCTTTCGTCTGATAGCAGTGTAAAGCTCTTGTAGGGCGTTCATGAATTGGGTCACGGTCTCCCCCTCCCATTGTACCCGGTGAAACAGTCGCATGCGAAGTTCCCCTACGTCAGTGGGGTCCCCATGCGTCTCCTCA
This sequence comes from Ranitomeya imitator, assembly GCF_032444005.1. Lineage (NCBI taxonomy): Eukaryota > Metazoa > Chordata > Amphibia > Anura > Dendrobatidae > Ranitomeya > Ranitomeya imitator. The sequence goes on along the minus strand of NC_091286.1, from coordinate 232,382,530 downwards.
AGTATGCGCAGCACTTTGTCCAGGGTATCTCTCTCCCGGGGGGACCTATGCATGACAGAATCCCGCGCCTCCCCTTCCAGGGCCATCAATGCAATTTCTGCCATGAATCTGGACCCGTTGAAGTGTATACCACGCGAAACGGCCATAGTCCATTAACCTAACCAGTTTGTCTTGCAATTTTCCTGCCCTCTGTAACCATGTCCACAGCACATTGTTAAAATAAAGGACAAAGGTTTTTTTACTGGAAGACTTGTGGGGTGCTGCTATTTTCTTCTTGTTTGGACTATCATTTTTTAGTTTCTTACTATTTACGTAGTTAAAGAATATTTTGGGATTATTTTAACTCTCTCTGAAAATGAGTCTCTCTGTCTCAATCTTAGCTGCCTTGATTTGCTTTTTACAGAATTTTTTTAATTTTCTGTATTTATTTAATGCCTCATCGCTACCTACTTCCTTTAATTCTCTAAATGCTTTCTTTTTGTCACTTATTGCACCCCTTACAGCTTTATTTAGCCATATTGGTTTCCTCCTATTTCTAGTATGTTTATTCCCATACGGTATATACTGTGTACAGGTCCTATTCAGGATGCTAATAAACGTCTTCCATTTTCTTTGTGTATTTTTATGTCTCAGGATATCGTCCCAGTTAATTGCACTAAGATCATCTCTCATCCATTGTAAATTTGCCCTCCTGAAGTTTAGTGTCCTTGTAACCCCTCTACTATACATCTTATTAAAGGATACATGAAAACTTATTGTTTTGTGATCACTATTCCCCAAGTGACCCCCAACCCTTATATTTGATATGCGGTCTGGCCTGTTGGTCATTATTAGGTCTAGCAGTGCCCCCCTTCTTGTTGGGTCCTGAACCAATTGTGAAAGGTAATTGTCTCTCATAGTGGTTAAAAACTGATTACCTTTGCTGGAACTGCAGATTTCCGTTCCCCTATCTATTTCAGGGTAGTTGAAGTCCCCCATAATAATGACTTATCCTTGAGTCGAAGCTTCATCTATTTGCTTTATGAGGATATTCTCCGTTGCTTCCATTATTTTTGGAGACTTATAACAAACCCCTATCAGTAATTTATTATTTTTTCCCCCTCCCCTTATCTCCACCCACAGGGACTCTACATTTTCATTAGATTCACCTATATTATCACGCAGGATGGGTTTTAAGGATGATTTTACATATAGACACACCCCTTCCCCTCGCTTATCCATTCGGTCATTTCTGAACAGACTATAGCCCTGCAACTTAACAGCCCAGTCATGGATCTCATCCAGCCATGTCTCAGATATCCCCAACATGTCATAATTATGCTCCAACAACATTAATTCTAAATCGTCCATTTTGTTGGCAAGGCTTCTGGCATTAGTATACATACATTTTATGTATCTCTCTGCACCTCTATTCTTTCTTACATTTTAATTGATCTAACCCCACCCCCCATGCCACCACCACCCCCAACTTCCTTATTTGTGCCCAGGTCTCTATCTGCACTATCTTCCCCTCCTATAAAATGAATACCCTCCCCCCATTCCCTAGTTTAAACACTCCTCCAACTTTCTAGCCATTTTCTCCCCCAGAACAGCTGCACCTTCCCCATTGAGGTGCAGTCCATCCCTAGCGTAGTACCTGTAGCCAACTGAGAAGTCGGCCCAGTTCTGCAGGAACCCAAACCCCTCCTTCCTACACCAATTCTTGAGCCATTTATTAACCTCCCTAATCTCGCATTGCCTCTCTGGCGTGGCACGTGGTACAGGCAGTATTTTGGAAAATACCACGTTGGAGGTCCTTGCTTTCAGCTTACAGCCTAATTCCCTGAAATCGTTTTTAAGGACCTTCTACCTACCTCCAACTTTGTCATTTGTGCCAATGTGCACCATGACCGCTGGGTCCTCACCAGCCTCTCCCAATAATCTGTCCACCCGATCAGCGATGTGTCGGACTCGAGTGCCAGGTAGGCAGCACACCGTTCGATGATCCCAGTCTTTGTGACAGATTGCCCTATCTGTTCTCCTAATAATTGAGTCCCCCACTACCAGCACCTGTCTGGCCTGCCCTGCTCTCCTATTTCCATTCTTACAGGAGCAGTTACTCCTCCGGCTTTCAGAGGACATGCCTTGCTGCAGCAGTGCTACCCCTGTACTGGCACCCCCCTCATCTGCCAACTTAGCAAACTTATTGGGGTGTGCCAGATCAGGACTAGCCTCCCTTGCACTCTTCCCTCTACCCAGCCTTCTAACTGTCAGCCAGCTTGCTGCTTCACTATCCTGCAGCTCCATCCTACCATCCCCCGCCTCATCTATCTCATTGAGCGTCTGCTCAGTGAACAGAAGACTCCTTTCCATATTGTCAATGGATCTCAGTGTTGCCAGCTGCACATTTAGATTAAGAATCTGGGTTTCCAAATGCACAACGTGCTCACATCTCGCACAGCAGTATGCACCCTCGACCGGCTGATCAAGGACTGCATACATGTGGCAAGATGTGCACCGGATGGCATTAACAATAGTGGAGCACATTTCCTAATGGGGATTGCACCAGACAGAAACGTTAAATAAAAAATAAATGCAAAGGGAAGTATCAATAAAACACAGACAGCAATTCAGTAATTCCTCCCTTGGAAACTCCCTGAATCCAAAGTCACTGAATCACAAGTCACATTAACCGCCGTTCACACTTACGCTCAGGTCACACTCAGCTCATTCACACTCGCTAAGCTGAAGATTTAAAGAATATTTTTTTTCCTCTTTCCCCTCAGCAGCAATCCACCTTGCTGTTCAATGCACTTCCAAAAAGGACTTGAGCCCCAACCAGCTACCCCTTATAAACCCTTGATTATGAGCCCCCACCCTAAATTAACCCCTTGTGTATATAGCTACTCCCAATTCAGCAACTAACACCAATTCACACAGGTATTTGTTAAAGGTTTTCCAAATACCTCTTCACTGAATCACAAGTCACACACTTACCACCGTTCACACTTACGCTCAGGTCACACTCAGCTCGTTCACACTCGCTAAGCTGAAGATTTAAAGAATATTTTTTTTTCCTCTTTCCCCTCAGCAGCAATCCACCTTGCTGTTCAATGCACTTCCAAAAAGGAAGTGCCAGAAGAAAGCCATTACTGCGCAAATGCCACAAAGTGTCTCACCTACAATAGGCATAACAGCACAGAGACAAGCCTCAACACTTCTGGAACAAGGTAATTTGGAGTGATGAGACCAAAATTGAACTTTTTGGCCAGAACCATAAACATTACATTTGGAGAGAGGTCAACAAGGTCTATGATGAAAGGGACACCATTCCTACTGTAAAGCACAAAGGTGGATCGCTGACGTTTTGGGGATGTGTGAGCTACAAAGGCACAGGAAACTTGGTCAAAGTTGAAGGAAAGATGAATGCAGCATGTTATCAGCAAATACTGTAGGCAAATTTTCATTCATCAGCCTGGAAGCTGTGCATGGGACGTACTTGGATGTTCCAACATAACAACGATCCAAAGCACAAGGCCAAATGTGTCGAGTTCCCGCCTCTGCACAGGGGGAATCTCAAACCATCTCAGCTGCAGTCTCCCATTCTTCTCCAGCCGCAGTAGAGTCTACTCAGCGGAGACGTCAGTCCCAGCGTCTTGCTCAGTCTCACCCTGTGCATAGGGTTACTGCTGCTTTTCCAGCTTTTGCCATTGATGCCAGTGCTGGGCAGCTGCGAACAGACGCTTTTGGGACTAAGTCCTGCTTTTCCCCTTCTGAGCATGCCCAGGGCAAGATCTCCTGTTGAAGATCGAGGGTCACATGCTCAAATACTGCAGCAGATCCCATTGGTCCTCCAGGAAGGTCCTGAAGGCGCTCAACTTCTGTGACAGTCTCCCATTGGTCCTTCTGGGAAGGTCCTGTACATGCTGCAGCTATAAAGGGTTCGCATGACCGCACGGCCATGCGCTAGTGTAAACTTGTAAACGTGTGTGTGTTGATGTGTGAAAGTCGTTCATTATTTATCCCCTCCCTTGTGTATGACTGCTCGCGTAAGGTGGATGATTGCTATCTAGCGCCCGACTTAGCCATCAGCACGTAACACACAAAACAGCGTCTATTGCTGTGACCGCCAGTGCGGCACCATACGCTTTCACAGCGCTTTCCTGACCCAAGCCTGGGTGGTTAGTGGGGTCCGCCAGTGCGGCACCGCACGCACTCTCGTGCATCTTTATTAATATTATTTGTGTCACTCTGACACCCCAGTTGCGGTGTTGAGCTCAAGAGGTCTATATGAACTCAAATCCTGTGTCTTGGGATTGAGTTCTGAGACTCCTTGCTTGTGCTCTTGGTGCGGTACTGCGGCCCTGTGACGCAACAGGGTTCGCTTCCTTCACACAGGATGAAGTTAACCCGTGTGTGTATCCACATTGTACCGCAATATAGTCCGTCATTACTTGGCAGCAGGCTCCATCTCTGCACGGTGGCCCCCGGGCTGCGAACGAACCTTACTCTATCTTTCTTATTATTTGGTGCGTTCCGCTAGCCATAACATTACACTAGCGCCAGGGTCTGGCTAGTAATGACGGACAAACAGCAATCCTTGCGGTACATCCAGCAGCTGTAGGGTAGGTTGGCGGCTCTCGAGCGCACAGCCTCAGCTGTGGATGTAACTGCAGTTGCTGTTCAGGCTGCTAGCAGCCACCTTGTCCACTGACACCCCTGTACTGACTCTATCTCGCCTCCCGCTGCCAGAAAAATTTTCTGGTGATAGTAAGACTTGTAGGGGTTTCATGAGTCAGTGCTCTATACATCTCGAGCTTCTGGCCACCCCTTTCCCTACAGAGCGGGCTAAGGTGGGGTTTATTGTGTCTCTGCTGTCGGACAGGGCGTTGGAGTGGGCTACGCCACTGTGGGAGCGTGGCGATTAGTGTTGAGCATTCCAATACTGCAAGTATATTTGCTGTATCGGAATTCCGATACTGAGTTTCGATATTTTTGCGATATCGGAAATCGGAATCGGCATGTGTGGTGCATATAGTTCCAAGGGTCTGGAGGAGCGGTGACAGCCAGGGTCCTTCGGAGGGGTGAGTATATTCATATTTTTTATTTTTATTCTTTATTTTTTACATGAATATGGATCCCAGGGCCTGAAGGAGCGTTTCCTCTCCTTCAGACCCTGGGAACCATTCAGGATACCTTCTGATATTTGTGTCCCATTGACTTGCATTGGTATCGGGTATCGGTATCGGCGATATCCGATATTTTTTGGATATCGGCCCATACCATCCGATACCGATACCTTTGAATATCGGAAGGTATCGCTCAACACTAGTGGCGATCATGTGGTGCAGAGTGCCTCGTTGTTCCTGAGCACTCTGAAACAGGTCTTTTTAGGACCTCGTGTCACCCATGATATGGCGCTCCAACTGTTGGCATTGACTCAGGGCTCGTCCTTGGTCAGCCATTTTGCTGTCCACTTCCGCACCCTAGCATCTGAGCTGGAGTGGTCAGATAAAGCCCTTATTCTGATATTTTGGAGGGGTCTAGCTGACCACGTGAAGGACGCCCTGGCCACTAGGGAGATTCCCGCCACACTGGAGGAGTTAATAGCAGTGTCCACTCGTATTGACCTCTGTTTTCACGAGCGGAGGTTAGAGCGAGCCCAGTGTAGGCAAAGGTTTCGGCTGGCTCCCACCTTCACCAAACCTTTGGAATCTCCAGTCCAGGCCCCTAAGTCACATGAGGCCATGGAAGTGTCACGAGCGGGATCTAAGTCCCGGACCGCTCGTGCAATCCAGGTTTGTCATGTTTGCCAGCAGTCAGGACTAGGGTTGAGCGAAACGGGTCGTTCATTTTCAAAAGTCGCCGACTTTTGGCAAAGTCGGGTTTCATGAAACCCGACCCGACCCCTGTGCGGGGTCGGCCATGCGGTACGCGACTTTTGCGCCAAAGTCGCGTTTCAATGACATGAAAAGCACCATTTCTCAGCCAATGAAGGTGAACGCAGAGTGTGGGCAGCGTGATGACATAGGTCCTGGTCCCCACCATCTTAGAGAAGGGCATTGCAGTGATTGGCTTGCTGTCTGCGGCGTCACAGGGGCTATAAAGGGGCGTTCCCGCCGACCGCCATGTTACTGCTGCTGATCTGAGCTTAGGGAGAGGTTGCTGCCGCTTCGTCAGAAGCAGGGATAGCGTTAGGCAGGGTCCATTAACCCCCAAACCGCTTGTGCTGTAGCGATTTCCACTGTCCAACACCACCTTCGGTGTGCAGGGATAGTGGAAGCTACATTTTTTTTCTCAGCGCTGCAGCTCATTGGGCTGCCCTAGAAGGCTCCCTGATAGCTGCATTGCTGTGTGTACGCCGCTGTGCAAACCAACTGCTTTTTTTCAAAGCACAAATCCTCTTGTTCCTTCCTTTCTGCACAGCTATCTTTTTTGTTTGTCCACACTTTTTATTTAATTTGTGCATCAGTCCACTCCTTATTGCTGCCTGCCATACCTGGCTGAGATTACTGCAGGGAGATAGTAATTGTAGGACAGTCCCTGTTTTTTTTTTTTTTTGTGGGAGATTAAGATTGGCATTTCTGCTAGAGTGCCATCCCTGTGTGTGCCATCTCTCACTCAGTGGGCCATAGAAAGCCTATTTATTTTTTTGGTTGATTTGGGTTCTAAATTCTACCTGAAAAAAATCACTAAATCAATCAGTGGCAGATAAATATTGGCCTCTGGGCTTGTGTGCCACTCCTGACTCCTGTGTGTGCCATCTCTCACTCAGTGGGCCATAGAAAGCCTATTTATTTTTTTGGTTGATTTGGGTTCTAAATTCTACCTGAAAAAATCACTAAATCAATCAGTGGGAGATAAATATTGGCCTCTGGGCTTGTGTGCCACTCCTGACTCCTGTGTGTGCCATCTCTCACTCAGTGGGCCATAGAAAGCCTATTTATTTTTTTGGTTGATTTGGGTTCTCAATTCTACCTGAAAAAATCAATAAATCAATCAGTGGGAGATAAATATTGGCCTCTGGGCTTGTGTGCCACTCCTGACTCCTGTGTGTGCCATCTCTCACTCAGTGGGCCATAGAAAGCCTATTTATTTTTTTGGTTGATTTGGGTTCTCAATTCTACCTGAAAAAATCAATAAATCAATCAGTGGGAGATAAATATTGGCCTCTGGGCTTGTGTGCCACTCCTGACTCCTGTGTGTGCCATCTCTCACTCAGTGGGCCATAGAAAGCCTATTTATTTTTTTGGTTGATTTGGGTTCTAAATTCTACCTGAAAAAATCAATAAATCAATCAGTGGGAGATAAATATTGGCCTCTGGGCTTGTGTCCAACTCCTGACTCCTGTGTGCGCCATCTCTCACTCAGTGGGCCATAGAAAGCCTATTTTTTTTTTATTTGGTTTCTAAATTCTCCCTGAAAAAATCATTTTATTTTATTTGGTTTCTAAATTCTTCCTGAAAAAATCATTTTATTTTATTTTGTTTCTAAAGTCTCCCTGAAAAAAAAAAATCAGTGGGAGATTAATATTGCCCTTTCTGCTTGTGTGCCAGTCTTGACTCCTGGGTGTGCCATCTCTCTCTCTCAGATAGTGGGCCATAGAAAGCCTATTTATTTTTTTGGTTGATTTGGGTTCTAAATTCTACCTGAAAAAAATCAATAAATCAATCAGTGGGAGATAAATATTGGCCTCTGGGCTTGTGTGCCACTCCTGACTCCTGTGTGTGCCATCTCTCACTCAGTGGGCCATAGAAAGCCTATTTTTTTTTATTTGGTTTCTAAATTCTCCCTGAAAAAATCATTTTATTTTATCTGGTTTCTAAATTCTTCCTGAAAAAAAAAAAAAAAATGGGAGATTAATATTGACATTTGTGCTTGAGTGACAGTCCTGCGTGTGTGGCATCTCTGTGATTTGGTGCCACAGAAAACAGAGTGTGTAACATTGTGCCTGATTTTCCTTGCGGTCTCACCAACCTGTAAAGGGATATCGAAATCATACTGAAGTTATAGCTCACCGTATAAGTTGTTTGACAGCAACAAATAAAGTTACTTTGGTTAAGTTTTTAAAACAATGAAGTCTGGTGCAAGAGGTCGTGGCCGTGGGCGTTCATTGTCAGCTGGTAATGATGGTAGTGGTAGTGGAGCATCAGGTGGTCGTGGGAAAAAAAATATTCCACCTAAGTCTGGAGCTGTGGAGCCAGGTTCGTCGTCTGGCTACACAAGGCCTCGAACGCTCTCTTTTCTGGGAGTAGGAAAACCGCTTTTAAAGCCGAAGCAGCAACAGCAAGTTTTGGCTTACCTTGCTGACTCAGCCTCTAGCTCTTTTGCCTCCTCTTCTGAAACTGGTAAATGTAAAAGCAGCGCGTCGTTTGTGGATGTTCACGGTCAGGGACAAGTCGCTTCCTTGTCCTCTTCAGCAAAAACAACAACAAGAGAGAAGGATGCAGCAGGCGACACAACGGGTTACTCCATGGAGCTCTTTACACATACCGTCCCTGGCTTAGAAAGTGAAACAGTTAACAGGCCATGCCCATTACAAGTAGATTCTGACATGGAGTGCACTGATGCACAGCCACAGCCAGACTACTATGCTGGTCCTTTGACTCAGACCACAACATTGCCCTCTCAGGGTACTAATCCACAATCAGACCCTGATGAGACTATATTGCCCCGTCACGAACGCTATACCACCGACCGACACGGTGACACAGACGAAGTTGCACACGAGCTAGAAGAGGAGGTTATAAATGACCCAGTTGTTGACCCCGATTGGCAGCCATTGGGGGAACAGGGTGCAGGCGGCAGTAGTTCTGAAGCGGAGGTGGAGGAGGGGCCGCAGCAGGCATCAACATCGCAACAGGTTCCATCTGCCGGGCCCGTATCTGGCCCAAAACGCGTGGCAAAGCCAAAACCTGTTGGAGGACAGCGTGGCCATCCGGTTAAAGCTCAGTCTGCAATTCCTGAAAAGGGATCCGATGCTAGGAAGAGTGCAGTCTGGCATTTTTTTAAACAACATCCAATTGATCAGCGCAAAGTCATCTGTCAAAAATGTTCAACTAGCTTAAGCAGAGGTCAGAATCTGAAAAGTTTCAATACAAGTTGCATGCATAGACATTTAACTACCATGCATTTGCAAACCTGGACTAACTACTAAACGTCCCTTAAGGTTGTAGCACCCTCGGCCAATGAAGCTAGTCAGCAACGCAACATCCCTTCCGTCACCTAAAGGCCACCATTTTCCGCACCACCGGCAGTATCTGTGCAGGTTTCTTTGCCAGCCCAAAGCAGTCAGGGTCAGGGAATCACCAGTTTTGTAGGAGGAAATACTGCATCTAGGGCACCGGTGGAAACAATACCGTCTCCAACCGTCTCTCAGTCTGCCATGTCCACCGACACACCCGCTAGTTCCACGATCTCCAGCTCTCCAGTCCAGCTCACCCTACATGAGACTCTGGTTAGAAAAAGGAAGTACTTATCCTCGCATCCGCATACACAGGGTTTTAACGCCCACATAGCTAGACTAATCTCGTTAGAGATGATGCCCTACCGGTTAGTTGAAAGCGAAGCTTTCAAAGCCCTGATGGAGTACGCTGAACCACGCTACGAGCTACTCAGTCGACACTTTTTTTCCAGAAAAGCCATCCCAGCCCTGCACCAGCATGTTAAACAGCGCATCGTCCATGCACTCAGGCAATCTGTGAGTACAAAGGTGCACCTGACTACAGATGCATGGACCAGTAGGCATGGCCAGGGACGTTACGTGTCCATCACGGCACACTGGGTGAATGTGGTGGATGCAGGGTCCACAGGGGACATCAATTTCGGGACAGTTGTGCCTAGCCCACGGTCTAGGAAACAGTTGGCTGTAGGCGTTCGCACCCCCTCCTCCTCCTCCTCGTCCTCCTGCAGAAGCGAGAGCTCTTCCACAGACCGCAGTCGCCCAACCACTCCATCGGCAGCTGACACTGTTGCACACCAGTTGTCCCATTATGGGGCAGCTACTGGCAAGCGTCAGCAGGCTGTATTGGCTATGAAGTGTTTGGGCGACAACAGACACACCGCGGAAGTTCTGTCCGAGTTCTTGCAGCAAGAAACGCAGTCGTGGCTGGGCACAGTAGATTTTGAGGCAGGCAAGGTAGTGAGTGATAACGGAAGGAATTTCATGGCTGCCATCTCCCTTTCCCAACTGAAACACATTCCTTGCCTGGCTCACACCTTAAACCTGGTGGTGCAGTGCTTATTGAAAACTTATCCTGGGTTCTCCGACCTGCTCCTCAAAGTGCGTGGACTTTGCTCACATATCCGCCGTTCGCCTGTATACTCCAGCTGTATGCAGACCTATCAGCGGTCTTTGAACCTTCCCCAGCATCGCCTAATCATAGACGTTGCAACAAGGTGGAACTCAACACTGCACATGCTTCAGAGACTGTGCGAACAGAGGCGGGCTGTTATGTTTTTGTGGGAGGATACACATACACGGGCAGGCAGTAGGATGGCAGACATGGAGTTGTCAGGTGTGCAGTGGTCGAAGATTCAAGACATGTGTCAAGTCCTTCAGTGTTTTGAGGAATGCACACGGCTGGATAGTGCAGACAACGCCATAATAAGCATGAGCATCCCCCTAATGTGTCTGCTGATGCAAAGTTTGACGCACATAAAGGATCAGGCGTCTGCACCAGAGGAAGAGGAAAGCCTTGATGACAGTCAGCCATTGTCTGGTCAGGGCAGTGTACAGGACGAGTTAGCGGGCGAAGAGGAGGTGGAGGACGAGGAGGATGATGGGGATGAGTATATTTTTAATGAGGAAGCTTTCCCGGGGGCACTGGAAATTGGTTGCGTGGCAAGGCCGGGTTCTGGTTTTTTGAGGGACACAAGTGACGTAGATTTGCCTGAAACTGCCCCTCAACCAATCACAACCGCAGATTTGACAACTGGAACTTTGGCCCACATGGCGGATTATGCCTTACGTATCCTCAAAAGGGACACACGCATTACTAAAATGATGAACGATGACGATTACTGGTTGGCCTGCCTCCTTGATCCTTGCTATAAAGGCAAATTGCAAAATATTATGCCACATGAGAACTTGGAACTAATATTAGCAACCAAACAATCAACTCTTGTTGACCGTTTGCTTCAGGCATTCCCAGCACACAGTGCCCGTGATCGTTCTCACACGAGCTCCAGGGGGCAGCAGACCAGGAGTGTTAGGGGTGCACACATCAGAAGTGGCGTTGGACAGAGGGGTTTACTGACCAGGTTGTGGAGTGATTTTGCTATAACCGCAGACAGGACAGGTACTGCTGCATCAATTGAAAGTGACAGGAGACAACATTTGTCCAGTATGGTTACAAACTATTTTTCATCCCTTATCGATGTTCTCCCTCAACCGTCATTCCCATTTGATTACTGGGCATCAAAATTAGACACCTGGCCAGAATTGGCAGAATATGCATTGCAGGAGCTTGCTTGCCCGGCAGCTAGTGTCCTATCAGAAAGAGTATTCAGTGCTGCAGGTTCAATATTAACCGAAAAAAGGACTCGTCTGGCTACCCAAATTGTTGATGATCTAACATTCATTAAAATGAACCACAACTGGATTTCGAATTCTTTTGCCCCACCTTGCCCGGCCGACACCTAGCTTTCCTATGAAAAGCTCTTGTCTGTGGACTACTGTGAATTACTTTTCTAATGTCTTAATTTGCTGCAGCTGATTGTCCAGCATACGACATGTTTACACCTCCCTAAATGGCCAAACTCCCCACACGGAGCCGTGGTATCGCGACTTGGCGCAAGCACCCGTGAGAGTGCTGTTTGTCTGAAGAGGTGGGTGTGCCCGCTTTTGGTCGACAGCACTGCCACTGGGTCCCTCATAGTACAATAAAGTGTCTCTGGCGGTGGTGGTGTGCACCCAACATCAGACACACTGTTGTAACATGAGGGGCCCTGGGCCTGTACCACCGGCCACAAGAGAGTTCACCCACCCCCAGGTCAAACATTGCTCTACCACTTCCACAGTTATCTCTCACACTTCCACCAATGTTTAGTCTATGCGCTGACATCCTTCCATTCCTGCCACTGACAATACTATTGTGTTGACATGTATGATGGTACTTAACATAGTCAGGGGCAGTGTCCTCTATTTACCACAGTAAATACTTTGCGCTAAATTAGTAGGTCTGAAACTACGCAGAGGATCCCACCCCTGTACCTAATGATTGCACCCTTTAGTGTTTTCATTTTGTTTTAATGCGAGACATTCACATTTATTTATTGTTTTGGACTACTAACTGGCAGACACTCATTACAATCGGCCTCCGCTGACCAGACCACTGCTGCCCGTGTACCCCTGGAACCAATTTTAAATTGCCTACAGCCAGCCCAATTTATTATGTTAGGCTTTCGAAGCCTGTCTGCGGTCCCTCCTTCTACTAGGCCTCCACTGACCTGTCTACTGCTGCCCGTGTACCCCTAGAACCAATTATAAAGTGTCTACAGCCTGTCCAATTTTATTATGTTAGGCCTTCGAAGCCTGTCTGCGGTCCCTCCTTCCACTAGGCCTCCACTGACCAGACCACTGCTGCCCGTGTACCCCTGGAACCAATTTCAATTGCCTACAGTCAGCCCAATTTATTATGTTAGGCCTTCGAAGCCTGTCTGCGGTCCCTCCTTCCACCATGCCTCCACTGACCAGACCACTGCTGCCCGTGTACCCCTGGAACCAATTATAAAGTGCCTACAGCCTGTCCAATTTTATTATGTTAGGCCTTTGAAGCCTGTCTGCGGTCCCTCCTTCCACTAGGCCTCCACTGACCTGTCTACTGCTGCCCGTGTACCCCTGGAACCAATTATAAAGTGCCTACAGCCTGTCCAATTTTATTATGTTAGGCCTTCGAAGCCTGTCTGCGGTCCCTCCTTCCACTAGGCCTCCACTGACCAGACCACTGCTGCCCGTGTACCCCTGGAACCAATTTTAAATTGCCTACAGCCAGCCCAATTTATTATGTTAGGCCTTCGAAGCCTGTCTGCGGTCCCTCCTTCCACTAGGCCTCCACTGACCTGTCTACTGCTGCCCGTGTAAACCTGGAACCAATTATAAAGTGCCTACAGCCTGTCCAATTTTATTATGTTAGGCCTTCGAAGCCTGTCTGCGGTCCCTCCTTCCACTAGGCCTCCACTGACCAGACCACTGCTGCCCGTGTACCCCTGGAACCAATTTTAAGTTGCCTACAGCCAGCCCAATTTATTATGTTAGGCCTTCGAAGCCTGTCTGCGGTCCCTCCTTCCACTAGGCCTCCACTGACCTGTCTACTGCTGCCCGTGTACCCCTGGAACCAATTATAAAGTGCCTACAGCCTGTCCAATTTTATTATGTTAGGCCTTCGAAGCCTGTCTGCGGCCCGTTCTTTCTACTACTCCTACACTGACCAGACCACTGCTGCCTGTGTACCCTTGGAACCTATTTAAAAGTGCCTACAGCCCAATATTTTTTTATGTTAGGCCTTCGAAGCCTGTCTGCGGCCCGTTCTTTCTACTACTACTACACTGACCAGTCTACTGCTGCCCGTGTACCCCTGGAACCAATGTTAAAGTGCCTACAGCCCAATATTTTTTTATGTTAGGCCTTCGAAGCCTGTCTGCGGCCCGTTCTTTCTACTACTCCTACACTGACCAGACCACTGCTGCCTGTGTACCCCTGGAACCAATGTTAAAGTGCCTTCCGCCCAATATCTTTTTATGTTAGGCCTTCGAAGCCTGTCTGCGGCCCGTTCTTTCTACTACTCCTCCACTGACCAGACCACTGCTGCCCGTGTACCCCTGGAACCTATTTTTAATTGCATAGAGCATCCTTTTTTTAATAGTAGGCGTACAAAGTCTGTCTGCGGTCCACTATTGAAATTGTCCTCCACTGCCCAGAGCAATGCTGCCTGTGTACCCCTGTAACCTTTTTTAAGCTGCAGTGAGCCACATTTTTGGTTTAAGGCCTACTACCTGTGTCTGTCTGCGCCACTCAATACAGCTGTGTTCCTTTGAAAAAAGCTGAGCGTCAATAGTCTTGTTTTCAGCCTCTAGGGATTTTAAAACTGCATTGGGGCTACAACTTTGGTAGGGCCTACTAACGGTGTCTGCCGCCCCAAGGTGTGCCCCAGGTTTCGTCCACATTGCTTCGATCTTCCTACTCTCGTTTAGTAGTTGCTGCAAACTACACTGCATTAGGCCTACAAATTTGGTATGGGGTGTAGAGAGACGGTGTGTTACACTCCAAGGTGTTCCCCAGGTTTCCTCCACATTGCTTCGATCTTCCTACTCTCGTTTAGTAGTTCGTGAAAACTACACTGCATTAGGCCTACAAATTGGGTATGGGGTGTAGAGACGGTGTGTTCCACTCCAAGGTGTTCCCCAGGTTTCCTCTCCATTGCTTCAATCTTAATGCTCTCGTTTAGTAGTTGTTGGAAACTACACTGCATTAGGCCTTCAAATTGGGTATGGGGTGTGGAGACGGTGTCTTCCACTCCAAGGTGTTCTCCAGGTTGCCTTTCCTGAGCTTCTATCTTCAGGCTCTTGTTAAATAGTGGTTAAATGGAACAACTGCATTTGGCGTACTAGTTGGTTTGGGGCCTACTAACAGTGTCTGCCGCTCCTTGCTGTTCTCCTGGTTTCCTGTCCTGAAATTCCATTTTCAGGCTCTCGTTAAGTAGTTGTTAATGTTAGACTGCATTTGGCCTACTAGTTGGGTTGGGGCCTACTATCGGTGTCTTCCACTCCTTGCTGTTCTCCTCCACTGAACAAAGCTGTGCCGCCTGTTTACTACGGTTGCCAATTTTGAACTGCATTTCGACTACTTACTGATTTGGGCCTACTCTCTGTGTCAGCCTCTCATTCCAGTTGTCCTCCACTGCAATGCCCCCTGGTTAGTCCTGTGTTACCAATTTTGAACTGCATTTAGCCAACTTTATTCTTTGGGCCTATATCTGTGTTTCCTCCTCATCCTGCCCATTGCCCAGCCAGTGATAGATGAGTCTGCTGGTACATTGACCCATAACGCAACATTCCCCGTGCACGCTACACAACAAGATTGTGACCCTGCTGAAAGTCAGGTTCCTCTTGCCGCATACCATACCACCTTACACGGGGACAAAGAGGAAGGTGCAAATGAAAGTGCAGGTTCCTTCATCAGGTGGGGGGAGGAATACTAGTTGGCGACGTCACTGGCACAGGGCCTCTCATAGTACGCAAAAGTGTTGCTGCCGGTGGGAGGCGCCCCCGCCGTGCAAACACACCGCTGTACTTTGAGGGGCCCTGTGCCAGTGCCAATGCCAATGAGTGGGCCCCCCCTGCTTGCTCAGGATCACAGCACTTGCAAAGTTTAAATACTTACCTCTCCCTGCTCCACTGCCGTGACGTGGTCCAGATTTCCTGGGCCCACTAATTACTTGAACCAGCCCTACCCCCCACAACTTTAGCCAAATGACCCCCAATTTCAAATGCCTTCCAATTATTATAAGGTAAATTACGATTGACAAGCTTCTGTAACAAGAATGGATGTTTTTGCCATTAAAATGGGCAGTGTAGGTGTTTTCCTGGCCTCCACTCACTGCCGACTATGCTCCCCCATTGACTTGCATTGGGTTTCGTGTTTCGGTCGATACCCGACTTTTCGCGATAATCGGCCGATTCCACTCGACTCGACTTCTAAGATAGTCGGGTTTCGCGAAACACGGCTCGACTCTAAAAAGGTCAAGGTCGCTCAACCCTAGTCAGGACATCTTGCCACCAGATGTCCCCAGCGGTCGAGGAAATGTCAGCGTCTAGTGGTAGTAGGTAAAGGTACACTAGACATGGCGACGTTTGCCGCCAAATTGTCCTTTAAGGGGACAATTACAATAGGCTCATTCACTCACTCGGTAGAGCTCTGCGTGGATTCTGGGGCGGAGGGCAATTTTATGTCTTCTGCCTTCGCCCAACATCACGAAATACCCCTGGTAATGCTAGCTCAACCAGTAACTGTACGAGTGGTGAATGGGTCAACACTGCCCTCACAGATAACACACCAGACAATCCCTTTCACTCTGTCCTTGTCGCCATCTCATCAGGAGATTATATCTCTGCTCGTCATTCCTGAGGGAATTGATGGGATCCTGTTAGGGATGCCTTGGCTACGGTATCACTCTCCTCATATCGAGTGGTCCACAGGCAGAATTTTAGGATGGGGTGAATCTTGTGGGGGTAGATGTCAGAGGGAGAGCGTTCAGGTTGCTACTGCTGAGGTACCCGCAGATTTATCCACTCTTCCCAAGAAATATTGGCCCTATGCGGACGTGTTCTCTAAAAGGGCTGCGGAGACACTTCCTCCTCACCACCCCTATGACTGTCCTATTGACCTCTTGCCTGGTGCTGAGCCTCCCCGGGGTCGAGTCTATCCGCTATCTCTCCCGGAGATGGAGGCAATGTCACAGTATATCTGAGAGAATCTGGCAAAAGGATTCATTAGGAAGTCAGTGTCACCTGCAGGGGCTGGGTTCTTCTTCGTACAGAAGAAGAGTGGAGAACTGCGTCCATGCATAGACTACAGGGGTCTTAACGCCATCACCGTTAAATAATAAGTACCCACTACCCCTGATATCTGAGCTTTTTGATAGGCTACGGGGAGCAAGGGTATTTACAAAATTAGATCTGCGGGGTGCTTACAACCTGATTTGCATCCGTGAGGGTGATGAATGGAAGACGGCTTTTAACACCAGTGATGGGCACTATGAATATCTGGTGATGCCCTTCAGGCTCTGTAATGCCCCAGCTGTTTTCCAAGACTTTGTAAATGACATTTTCCGGGATATGCTTTCCACCTCAGTCGTAGTTTATCTGGATGATATTCTCATCTACTCTCCAAATATAAACTCCCACCGGAGAGATGTTTGCAAGGTCTTCGACCTCCTACGGGCTAACTCCCTTTATGCCAAGTTGGAGAAGTGTATATTTGAGCAGGAGTCCTTGCCTTTCCTTGGCTATATCATCTCTGCCCAGGGATTGGCTATGGATCCTGCCAAGCTACAGGCTGTGATGGACCGGCAGGAACCCCATTCTCTCAAAGTGGTGCAGCGCTTTATGGGGTGCATTAATTGCTATCGCCAGTTCATTCCCCGCTTCTCAACTTTGGTAGCTCCCTTGGTTGCCCTCACCAAGAAGGGGGCAAATCCCAAGTTGTGGTCGGAGGAGGTCTCCAAGGCCTTTCTCTTGATTAAGTCACACTTTGCTAGCGCTCCCATCCTGCATCGCCCCGATGTAGATAGGCCATTTATTATGGAGGTGGATGCCTCATCCGTTGGTGCTGGAGCAGTCCTCTTCCAAAACGATGCTCAAGGTCGGAAGAATCCTTGCTTCTTCTCTAAGACCTTTTCACCAGCGGAGAGGAATTATTCCGTCGGGGACAGGGAGTTGCTAGCTATGAAGTTAGCTTTGTCAGAGTGGAGACATCTTCTGGAGGGAGCTCGCTTTCCCTTCCAGGTGTTCACAGACAACAAGAACTTGGTGTATTTACAGACAGCCCACGGCTAAATTCTCGTCAGGCTAGATGGTCTCTGTTCTTCTCCCGGTTCCATTTCACCCTCCATTTTCTTTCCGGGGAGAAGAACATTCGTGCCGATGCTCTCTCTCGCTCTGTAGTGTCATCAGAGGAGGAGGAGGAGCCTCGGCTTATTGTCCCTTCAGAGAGCCTGAGAATGGTGGCTCTGGTTTTGCTAGAGTCTATGCCCCCAGGCAAGACTTTTGTTCCATCTAATTTGTGACTGGAGGTTCTCTCTTGGGCTCACTCGTCCATGGTGGGTGGACACTTTGGGATCAAGAGGACACCTGAGCTCTTGGCGAAGACGTACTGGTGGCCGCATATGGCTCGTGATGTCGCAGACTATGTTCGGGCGTGTGTCTCCTGCGCTAAGAACAAGTCTCCTCAGCAATGGCCAGCTGGGTTGCTTTACCCCATGCCGGTGGCGGACAGGCCCTAAGAGATGGTCGGGATGGACTTTGTGGTGGACTTACCCAAGTCTCGTAGCAGCACCATTATCTGGGTGATCACCGACCATTTTTCTAAAATGGTGCACTTGGTGCCTCTTCCACGGCTACCTTCTGCACAGGCTCTGGCTGTGTTGTTCATCAAACATATCTTTCGCCTACACGGTATGCCAGATAAAACTGTTAGTGACCGCGGTCCCCAGTTTGTGTCTCGATTCTGGAGAGAGCTTTGTCGTCTACTCAGTATTGAGTTGAATCTCTCTTCGGCATATCATCCCGAGATGAATGGGTTGGTAGAGAGGGCCAACCAGACCCTGGTCACATATTTATGACATTTTGTTTCTGCCAGGCAAGATGACTGGGCATTCTTGCTACCATGGGCAGAGTTTGCACTTAACAACGCCATAGCCGACTCCACCGGTCAGACTCCATTCCTCCTAAATTACGGCCAGCATCCGCGTGTCCCTGTGCCCATGCCCATGTCTTCCGCCGACTCCAGGTTGGCAGATGGGGCTGTCGAGGCATGGGACATTTGTGACCGGACTCAGGATGCCATTCAGGCCTCCAAGGAGAGAATGAGGTCCTCCGCCGATGCTCATCGGTGCCCCTCTCTGACCTTTGCTCCTGGCGATGTAGTGTGGCTCTCCGCCCGTAACATCAGGCTGCGTGTTGAGTCCACTAAGTTTGCACCTCGCTACTTGGGTCCCTTCAAGGTCCTCGAACAGGTTAACCCTGTGGTCTACCGTCTGGCCCTTCCTCCAAGCCTGGGTATCACCGACACCTTTCATGTGTCCCTCTTGAAGCCCGTATACATGTCCCGGTTTTCCGAGCCATCTGCTGGGACATCGGGTTCGTCTACGGACGATTACGAGGTGAACGCTATTTTGGGGTGCAAAGTGGTACGTGGCAAAAAATTCTATTTGGTGGATTGGAAGGGTTATGGCCCAGAGGACAGGTCCTGGGAGCCTGCTGAACACATTTGAGCTCCACAGCTCATTGCTGCATTCGAGCGTAGCGACGTCCAAGGAGGGGGGGTAATGTTAGGTGTCAAGTTCCCACCTCTGCACAGGGGGAATCTCAAACCATCACCGCTGCGGTCTCCCATTCTTCTCCAGCCGCAGTGGAGTCTGCTCAGCGGAGACATCGGTCCCAGCATCTTGCTCAGTCTCACTCTGTGCATAGGGTTGCTGCTGCTTTTCCAGCTTCTGTCAATGAAGCCAGTGCTGGGCAGCTGCGAGCAGATGCTTTTGGGACTAAGTCCTGCTTTTCCCCTTCTGAGCATGCCCAGGGCAAGATCTCCCATTGGAGATCGAGGGTCACATGCTCAGATACTGCAGCAGATCCCATTGGTCCTCCAGGAAGGTCCTGAAGGTGCTCAACTTCTGTGACAGCCTCCCATTGGTCCTTCTGGGAAGGTCCTGTACATGCTGCAGCTATAAAAGGTTTGCATGACCGCACGGCCATGCGCTAGTGTAAACTTGTAAACGTGTGTGTGTTGATGTGTGAAAGTCGTTCATTAATTATACCCTCCCTTGTGTATGACTGCTCGCATAAGGTGGATGATTGCTATCTAGCGCCCGACTTAGCCATCAGTACGTAACACACAAAACAGCGTCTATTGCTGTGACCGCCAGTGCGGCACCATGCGCTTTCACAGTGCTTTCCTGACCCAAGCCTGGGTGGTTAGTGGCGTCCGCCAGTGCAGCACCGCATGCACTCTCATGCATCTTTATTAATATTATTTCTGTCACTCTGACACCCCAGTTGCGGTGCCGAGCGCAAGAGGTCTATATGAACTCAAATCCTGTGTCTTGGGATTGAGTTCTGAGACTCCTTGCTTGTGCTCTTGGTGCGGTACCGCGGCCCTGTGACGCAACAGGGTTCGCTTCCTTCACACAGGGTGAAGTTAACCCGTGTGTGTATCCACATTGTACCACCATATAGTCCGTCATTACTTGGCAGCAGATTCCATCTCTGCACGGTCGACCCTGGGCTGCGAACGCACCTTACTCTATCTTTGGTGCATTCCGCTAGCCCTAACACCAAGTCGACCTGTCATTAGCTACAGCAGAACAAAGTGAAGGTTCTGGAGTGGCCTTCTCAGTCTCCTGACCACAATATCATTGAGCTACTCTGGGGAGATTTCAAGCACGCAGTTCATGCTATACAGCCCAGGAATTTACTGGAACTGGAGGCTTTTTGCCAAGAAGAGTGGATAACTTTACCATCTGAGAAAATAAAGAACCTCATCCACAACTACCACAAAAGACTTCAACCTGTCATTGATTGCCAGAGGGGGCAATACGCGGTATTGAGAAATGGGGTATGTAAACTTTTGATCAGGGTCATTTGGATGTTTGGGTTGTCATGATTTAAAAAGAGAAAACACAGTAGTTTGACAAGAAATTGCTTCACCCAATCATTAACCATGAGTAGAGAAAAAATGTTGGTGTTATCATTCATATTATCTGAAAAAAAGCAAAGAAAGCAAAAATTCTGCCGGGGTATGTAAACTTTTGAGCAGAACTGTATATGTAAGAGCAGATGTAATGAGAAAGTGCCCTATTGAATCTCAGTGGTATCCAGTAAACTACAAAAATGGGGTGCTCAAATGGAGAGCAGTGTGTAGAGCGGTAATCCAGTTGTAGGGAAAGGTAAAATTGGAAGGCTCCTGCAATTGGTTAGAAGAAAGATGTATAAGTCATATGTTATGACTGGAGCATCACCATGAGATGGCATCAGGTCTTCAAGCTATGCAGTCAGGAGATGTCATGGTAGGCAATCAACCCAGGGATTTAAACACTCTGGTCAGTCAGTTCACAGTCTAGTGGAAATTATGCAGTGGGTCAGTCTAGTGGAAATGCTTCCACCAGTCATTCTACAGTCTAGTGTTACACTACCACCTGCCAGTCCACAGACTAATGTAAAAGCTGCAGCTGGGCCAAAGTTTCATGATATTAGTTCCGTATGAAATGTCTTTTAAAAATTTTTTTACTCACTTGTATGACGCCATTAATTCCATAGCGCTTTACAGACATTATCAACAATCTAATTTTGCTATCAGTATGTCTTTGGAGTGTGGGAGGAAGTCGGAATACTCAGAGGAAACCCACACAAGCATGGGGAGAACATACAAACTCCTTACAGATAGGGTCCTTGGAGGTATTTGAACCCAGGACCCCAACGCTGTAAGACTGCAGTCCTAAGCACTGAGACACCATACTGCCACTATATTATTATTTATTGTTTGCTATTCATGATCCAAAATATATGTACAGCTGTAACTTACCAACAAGTTCCACAGTTTTCAAGAGACATTTCTGTAAGATCAATTATATCAGTTACCACTAGGGTTGAGCGACCTTGACTTTTTTAGAGTCGAGTCGGATTTCGCAAAACCCGACTATCTCAAAAGTCGGGTCGAGTGAAATCGGCCGATTATGTCGTAAAGTCGGGATCGACCGAAACACGAAACCCAATGCAAGTCAATGGGGCAGCATAGTCGGCAGTGAGTGGGGGCCAGGAAAACACCTAGAGTGCCCATTTTAAAGGCAAAAACATCCATTCTTCTTAATGAAGCTTGTCAATCTTAATTTCCCTTACAATAATAGTTAGGCATTGGAAATTGGGGGTCATTTGGCTAAAGTTGTTGGGGGTAGGGCTGGTTCAAGTATTTTGTGGGCCCAGGAAATCTGGACCACGTCACGGCAGTGGAGCAGGGCGAGGTAAGTATTTAAACTTTGCAAGTGCTGTGATCCTGAGCAAGCAGGGGGGCCCACTCGTTGGTATTGGCACTGGCACAGGGCCCCTCAAAGTACGGCGGTGTGTTTGCACGGTGGGGGCGCCTCCCACCGGCAGCGACACTTTTGCGTACTATGAGGGACCCTGTGCCAGTGACGTCCCAACGAGTATGCCCCCCCACCTGATGATGGAACTTGCACTTTCATCTTCACCTTCCTCTTTGTCCCCTTGTAAGGTGGTATAGTATGTGGGAAGGGGAACCTGATTTTCAGCAGGGTCAGATTCTGGCTGTGTCGCGTGCAAGGGGAATGTAGTGGTCTGGGGCAATGTACCAGCAGACTCATCTATCACTGGCAAATCAGTAAAAAGAGATATGAATGGCACTGAGAAAAACCGCTTTTTACTCACTGATAAAGGATGAATGAGCTCTGAATCATGGACACATTCCAGAAACCTTCACCTTGCTGGAGGTGCTTGCTATGAAGAAGGTGCATACAGGGTCCAATAAAACAAGAAAAAAGCAGCAACACTCCACTTCTTGGTGAAAAAACAACCTTAGTCCTTTATTGCATAATAAAGATCATGGACAAGGTATTACGGGTAAAACAAGCGCAGGTTATGCAGGCAAATGAAGCAGGACGACGGCCGTTTCACGCAATATGCGCTTCTACGGGTCATTTGCCTGCATAACCTGCACTTGTTTTACCCGTAAAACTAAGGTTGTTTTATCATCTATCACTGGCTGGGCAATGGGCAGGATGAGGAGGAAACACAGATATAGGCCCAAATAATAAAGTGGGCTAAATGCAGTTCAAAATTGGTAACAGGACTAACCAGGAGGCATTGCTTTGTTCAGTGGAGGACAACTGTAATGAGAGGCTGACACAGTGAGTAGGCCCAAATCAGTAAGTAGGCTAAATGCAGTTTAAAATTGGAAAAAGAAGTAAACAGGCGGCACTGGTTTGTTCAGTGGAGAACAGCAAGGAGCGGCAGACACCGTTAGTAGGGCAAACAAAACAAGTAGGCCAAATGCATTGTTATATTACAAAATTTAACGAGAGCCTCAAAATTGAAGCTAAGGAAAGGCAACCTGGAGAACACCTTGGAGCGGCAGACACCGTTTCTAGAACCCAACCAAACAAGTAGGCCCACTGCAGTTTTTAAATTAAAAAACTCTTCAACGAGAGCCTGAAAATTGAAGCTCAGGAAATGCTACCAGGAGAACGCCTTGGAGCGGCAGACACCGTTAGTAGGCCCTACCGAAGTAGTAGCCCCAATGCAGTTTTCAAATTCCTATAGGCTGAAAACCAGACAATTGACGCTCAGCTTTTTTCAGAGGAGGACAGCTGTATTGAGTGGCGCAGACAGACACAGGTAGTAGGCCTTAAACAAAAAATTTGGCTCAATGCAGTTTAAAAAAGGTTACAGGGGTACACAGGCAGCATTGGTGTGGTCAGCGGAGGACAATTTTTATTAGGGACTGCAGACAGACTTAGTAGGCTGTCCCCTGTGGACCATGCATCCACCACATTAACCCAGTGCGCCGTAATGGACACATAACCTTCCAAGGACATGCCTACTGATCCATGCATCTGTTGTCAGGTGCACCTTTCTACTCTTAGATTGCCTGAGTGCATGGACAATGCGGACTTTTACATGCTGGTGGAGGGCTGGGTGTTATGATCTGGTGGCCTAGGAGCAGCATGAGACGGACTCTGGAGAAGGTGGTCCCTGTACTGACCGCAAACCCTGAACCTAGCAGCGCAACTAGAAGTAGCCGTGGGGGGTACCTAACACTCCCTAGACCCCTCGGCACAGCCTCAGAACTAACTTCCCCTAAAGACAGAAACAGGAAACCTATCTTGCCTCAGAGAAAATCCCCAAAGGATAGATAGCCCCCCACTAATATGGACGGAGAGAGGAGAGGGAAATAACATACGCAGACATGAAATCAGAATTTAGCATAGGAGGCCATACTAGCTAAAAAGAAAGAATAGAACAGAGTACTATGCGGTCAGTAAAAAACACTAGAAAATATCCACCACAGAAAATACAAATTACCACATCTGACTAAAGACATGGATGGTATATCTGCATCTCCAGAGACACAGCTTGGCTGCAAAAAATCCTTCACAGACAAAGCTGGACAAGACAAACATGAACTTGCACAGAACTATAAGGTCCACAGCAGGTGGACAGCAAAAACAAAGCCAGGACTTATCTTTGTAGAAAAGCACAGCAAACTGGAGAGACCAGCAGGGAAGTGAATCCTCCAAAAACAATGGACAACTGGCAGGGACTAAAGAGTCCTGCAAACCTATATACCCCAGTCAGTCTTGCAACTAGTAGATACACCTGTCCAATCCTGCAGTCCAGGCACAACTGCATTACCCTCTACAACCACCGGAGGGAGCCCAAAAGCTGAATTCACAACAGTACCCCCCCTTGAGGATGGGTCACCGAACCCTCACCAGAGCCCCCAGGCCGATCAGGATGAGCCCGATGAAAGGTACGAACCAAATCAGCGGCATGGACATCAGAGGCAGAAACCCAAGAATTATCCTCCTGGCCATAACCCTTCCATTTGACAAGGTACTGAAGCTTCCTCCTCGAAAAACGAGAATCCAAAATCTTCTCAACAACATATTCCAACTCCCCATCGACCAACACAGGGGCCGGAGGATCAACAGAGGGAACAACGGGCTCCACATATTTCCGCAACAAAGATCTATGGAAGGCATTATGAATAGCAAAAGAGGCCGGAAGCGCCAGGCGAAAGGACACCGGATTAAAAATCTCAGAAATCCTATAAGGACCAATAAACCGAGGTTTAAACTTAGGAGAAGAAACCTTCATAGGAACATGACGGGAAGACAACCAGACCAGATCCCCAACCCGAAGCCGGGAACCAACACACCGACGACAGTTAGCAAAACATTGAGCCTCCTCCTGAGACAACACCAAATTGTCCACCACATGAGCCCAAATCTGCTGCAACCTGTCGACCACAGAATCCACACCAGGAAGGTCAGAAGGCTCAACCTGCCCAGAAGAAAAACGAGGATGAAAACCAAAATTACAAAAAAAAGGCGAAACCAAAGTAGCCGAACTAGCCCGATTATTAAGGGAAAACTCAGCCAATGGCAAAAAAGCCACCCAATCATCCTGATCAGCAGACACAAAGCATCTCAAATAGGTCTCCAAGGTCTGATTAGTTCGCTCAGTCTGGCTATTTGTCTGAGGATGAAATGCAGAAGAAAAAGACAAATCAATGCCCAGCTTGGCACAAAAGGCCCGCCAAAACCTAGAAACAAACTGGGAACCTCTGTTGGACACAATATTCTCCAGAATACCATGCAAACGTACCACATGCTGAAAAAACAATGGAACCAAATCCGAAGAGGAAGGCAATTTAGGCAAAGGCACCAAATCAACCATCTTAGAAAATCGGTCACAGACAACCCAGATAACCGACATTCTTTGGGAAACAGGAAGATCGGAAATAAAATCCATAAAAATATGTGTCCAGGGCCTCTCGGGGACCAGTAATGGCAAAAGCAACCCACTAGCGCGGGAACAGCAAGGCTTAGCCCGCGCACAAATCCCACAGGACTGCACAAAAGAACGCACATCCCGCGACAAAGAAGGCCACCAAAAGGACCTACCAACCAAATCTCTGGTACCAAAAATCCCAGGATGGCCAGCCAACACAGAACAATGAAACTCAGAAATCACTTTACTAGTCCATCTATCAGGAACAAACAGTTTCCCCACAGGACAGCGGTCAGGTTTATTAGCCTGAAATACCTGAAGATCCCGTCGTAAATCAGGGGAGATAGCAGAAAGAATCACCCGTTCCTTCAGAATGCCGACCGGCTCAAGAACCCCAGGGGAATCAGGAAAAAAACTCCTAGAGAGGGCATCCGCCTTAACATTCTTAGTACCAGGAATGTACGAGACCACAAAATCAAAACGGGAGAAAAACAGGGACCATCGAGCCTGTCTAGGATTCAGCCGTTGGCAGACTCGAGGTAAATCAGATTCTTATGATCGGTCAGGACCACAATACGGTGCTTGTGCAGCACCCCAGAGACCTGGTCGTTGCAGTATAGCGCTCTGCCACTAAGGGGAGCAGCGGTACGTCTGATGGCACTAAAGAGTTATCCTGACCAGGTATCACCAGAACACATTACACTTCAAACTCCGGCCACTAGGGGGAGCAAAAGGCTTTATTTATTGGGCCACTCCTCACACTGGTAAGACTAGGGGCTGGGGAGGAAGTTAGTCAGAAGCTGACTGGGTTGGAACCAGGCAACATCCCGTGGCAGGGGGTGTTGCAGGGAGAAGACACAGGGGGGTCCCTGTCAGGCGTGGGAACCTGGCAGGCGCCTAGCGAACAGAACAGAACGTAACGGAACCGCGCCTGCACACCTTGCGACGGTATCCTAAGAGAGAGACAAGAGGGGAAGAATATTGTGGAACAGTGTAAACAAGATCAGCACAAAGGAGAGCCAGTAAGAGTCGTGCCGAGAGAGGAAGGCAACATCTTACTGAGGCGCGTAGTCGGTGGCCTGATCACCGTAGGAGTAACAGACTTCAGGCCTTACTTCAAATTCCGCTGGACAGTTGATTATAGGTTGGCTGTCTACCTTCTACACCTACGAAGACATAGGGGGCAACATTGGGAGAGGGGCATCTCTAGGGTCCCGGAAGACCTCCAAGCCTTCCCGTCATACGGGTGGCGTCCTAGCCATAACATATCTGGGGGACGTTAGAAACTAGCAACATCTGGAACCAAAGAACGAGAGAGAGAGAGAGAGAGAGAGCTGTAGAGAACGAACGAACGAGAACAGCAGTTGTGAGGACTATTCCGAATGCTCAGCAGGGTAGGACTACAACACACAGGCGCTATTGGTAGGCAACGATTTCCATCTGCGAGGGAAACTCTGGATGTGCCCATCGGACCGGCCGGTCTCTGAGAGCCCGGTTGAACGTACTCTGGATTGAGGATCCTGAAGCCTTCAGTAAAGAGGTAAAGAGACTGCAACCTTGTGTCCTCATTATTGCCTGCACCTCACACCATCACCCTCCACCTTACTGGGAAGCCCTGGGGATATACTTCACCTGTGGGAAGGTACACCATCCAGCTGCCATTCCATCACCCCAGCAGACCCCACAGCAGCGTCGGTCACCCTGAACGAACACCACAGGTGGCGTCACGAACCATTGATAGACTGTACAAATCCCTTTACTGGACGCCCCTTAGCAGGGTCACGTGTTGTGAATTCTGTGGAAGAGCTCCCTCCTGTGGTCACAAGTGGTACTTCGGCTGATTCTCTCTGTAAGCTTCCGTTGGTGGAGGGAAGTGGTACTGCGGCTTCTGAGTTTCCTCCCTCAGGTGATGTGGTGAGGTCGTTAGGTGCTGCTCTACTTAACTCCACCTAGTGCTTTGATCCTGGCTTCCTGTCAATGTTCCAGTATTGGACTTGTTTTCCTCCTGGATCGTTCCTGTGGCCTGCTGCTCTGCATAGCTAAGTTTTCCTTTGCTATTTTGTTTGCTTTTCTTCTGTCCAGCTTATCTATTTGTTTGCTGGAAGCTCTGGGACGCAGAGGGTGTACCTCTGTGCCGTTAGTTCGGTACGGAGGGTCTTTTTGCCCCCTTTGCGTGGTTTTTAGGGTTTTGTGTTGACCGCAAAGTTATCTTTCCTATCCTCGCTCTGTTCAGAAAGTCGGGCCTCACTTTGCTTAATCTATTTCATCTCTACGTTTGCCTTTTCATCTTACTCACAGTCATTATATGTGGGGGGCTGCCATTTCCTTTGGGGTATTTCTCTGAGGCAAGGTAGGCTTATTTTCTATCTTCAGGCTAGCTAGTTTCTCAGGCTGTGCCGAGTTGCATAGGTAGCGTTAGGCGCAATCCACGGCTGCCTCTAGTGTTGTTGGATAGGATTAGGGATTGCGGTCAACAGAGTTCCCACGTCTCAGAGCTCGTTCTATGTTTTTGGATTATTGTCAGATCACTGTATGTGCTCTGACCTCTATGTTCACTGTGGTACTGAATTGCCTAATCACAACAGTACAGGAAGCCACGTACTAATGATTCTCAATAGAGGGAAAAAAGAAGTTCTGAGACCATTTTTTTTTCTCTGCACTGTGTTTTGCCTTTTTTTTCCCCTAGACATTTGGGTGGTTCAGGACACAGGTGTAGCAATGGACATTAGAAGTCTGTCTTCATGTGTGGATCAGCTCTCGGCAAGAGTACAAAAGATTCAAGACACTATTGATCAGAAATCTATGTTAGAACCAAGAATTCCTATTCCTGATTTGTTTTTTGGTGATAGAACTAAGTTTCTGAGTTTCAAAAATAATTGTAAACTATTTCTGGCCTTGAAACCTCGCTCCTCTGGTGATCCAGTTCAACAGGTTTTGATCATTATTTCTTTTTTGAGTGGCGACCCTCAGGACTGGGCATTTTCTCTTGCTCCAGGAGATCCTGCATTAAGTAATATCGATGCGTTTTTCCTGGCGCTCGGATTGCTGTACGATGAGCCTAGTTCTGTGGATCAGGCAGAAAAAAAATTTGCTGGCTCTTTGTCAGGGTCAGGATGAGATAGAGTTATATTGTCAGAAATTTAGATAGTGGTCCGTGCTCACTCAATGGAATGAATCTGCGCTGGCAGCTATTTTCAGAAAGGGTCTCTCTGAAGCCCTTAAGGATGTCATGGTGGGATTTCCTATGACTGCTGGTTTGAATGAGTCTATGTCTTTGGCCATTCAGATTGGTCGACGCTTGCGTGAGCGTAAATCAGTGCATCATTTGGCGGTATTGCCTGAGCTTAAACCTGAGCCTATGCAGTGCGAAAGGACTTTGACCAGAGTTGAACGGCAAGAACACAGACGTCTGAATGGGCTGTGTTTCTACTGTGGTGATTCCACTCATGCTATCTCTGATTGTCCTAAGCGCACTAAGCGGTTCGCTAGGTTTGCCACCATTGGTACAGTACAGTCAAAATTTCTTCTGTCCGTTACCTTGATCTGCTCTTTGTCATCGTATTCTGTCATGGCATTTGTGGATTCAGGCGCTGCCCTGAATTTGATGGACTTGGAGTATGCTAAGCATTGTGGGTTTTTCTTGGAGCCCTTGCAGTGTCCTATTCCATTGAGAGGAATTGATGCTACGCCTTTGGCCAAGAATAAGCCTCAGTACTGGACCCAGCTGACCATGTGCATGGCTCCTGCACATCAGAAGGTTATACGCTTTCTGGTGTTGCATAATCTGCATGATGTGGTCGTGTTGGGGTTGCCATGGCTACAAGTCCATAATCCAGTATTAGAATGGAAATCCATGTCGGTGTCCAGCTGGGGTTGTCAGGGGGTACATGGTGATGTTCCATTTCTGTCAATTTCGTCATCCACCCCTTCTGAGGTTCCAGAGTTCTTGTCTGATTACCGAGATGTATTTGATGAGCCCAAGTCCGATGCCCTACCTCCGCATAGGGATTGTGATTGTGCTATCAATTTGATTCCTGGTAGTAAGTTCCAAAAAGGCCGATTGTTTAATTTATCTGTGCCTGAGCACGCCGCTATGCGCAGTTATGTGAAGGAGTCCCTGGAGAAGGGGCATATTCGCCCGTCATCGTCGCCATTAGGAGCAGGGTTCTTTTTTGTAGCCAAGAAGGATGGTTCGCTGAGACCTTGTATAGATTACCGCCTTCTAAATAAGATCACGGTTAAATTTCAGTACCCCTTGCCGTTGTTATCTGATTTGTTTGCTCGGATTAAGGGGGCTAGTTGGTTCACCAAGATAGATCTTCGTGGTGCGTATAATCTTGTGCGAATTAAGCGAGGCGATGAATGGAAAACTGCATTTAATACGCCCGAGGGTCATTTTGAGTATCTAGTAATGCCATTCGGACTTGCCAATGCTCCATCAGTGTTTCAGTCCTTTATGCATGACATCTTCCGAGAGTACCTGGATAAATTCCTGATTGTGTACTTGGATGACATTTTGATCTTCTCGGATGATTGGGAGTCTCATGTGAAGCAGGTCAGAACGGTTTTTCAGGTCCTGCGTGCTAATTCTTTGTTTGTGAAGGGATCAAAGTGTCTCTTTGGTGTGCAGAAGGTTTCATTTTTGGGGTTCATCTTTTCCCCTTCTACTATCGAGATGGATCCTGTTAAGGTCCAAGCCATCCATGATTGGACTCAGCCGACATCTCTGAAAAGTCTGCAAAAGTTCCTGGGCTTTGCTAATTTTTATCGTCGCTTCATCTGCAATTTTTCTAGTATTGCTAAACCATTGACCGATTTGACCAAGAAGGGTGCTGATGTGGTCAATTGGTCTTCTGCTGCTGTGGAAGCTTTTCAAGAGTTGAAGCGTCGTTTTTCTTCTGCCCCTGTGTTGTGTCAACCAGATGTTTCGCTTCCGTTCCAGGTCGAGGTTGATGCTTCTGAGATTGGAGCAGGGGCTGTTTTGTCGCAGAGAGGTTCTGATTGCTCAGTGATGAAACCGTGTGCCTTCTTTTCCAGGAAGTTTTCGCCTGCTGAGCGAAATTATGATGTGGGCAACCGAGAGTTGCTGGCCATGAAGTGGGCATTCGAGGAGTGGCGTCATTGGCTTGAAGGAGCTAAGCATCGCGTGGTGGTCTTGACTGATCATAAGAACTTGACTTATCTCGAGTCCGCCAAGCGGTTGAATCCTAGACAAGCTCGTTGGTCGTTGTTTTTTGCCCGTTTTGACTTTGTGATTTCATACCTTCCGGGCTCTAAAAATGTGAAGGCGGATGCTCTGTCTAGGAGTTTTGTGCCCGACTCTCCGGGTGTATCTGAGCCGGCGGGTATCCTCAAAGAGGGAGTAATTGTGTCTGCCATCTCCCCTGATTTGCGGCGAGTGCTGCAAAAATTTCAGGCTAATAAACCTGATCGTTGTCCAGCGGAGAAACTGTTTGTCCCTGATAGGTGGACGAATAAAGTTATCTCTGAGGTTCATTGTTCGGTCTTGGCTGGTCATCCTGGAATCTTTGGTACCAGAGAGTTAGTGGCTAGATCCTTTTGGTGGCCATCTCTGTCGCGGGATGTGCGTACTTTTGTGCAGTCCTGTGGGATTTGTGCTCGGGCTAAGCCCTGCTGTTCTCGTGCCAGTGGGTTGCTTTTGCCCTTGCCAGTCCCGAAGAGGCCTTGGACACATATCTCTATGGATTTTATTTCAGATCTTCCCGTTTCTCAAAAGATGTCAGTCATTTGGGTGGTCTGTGATCGCTTTTCTAAGATGGTCCATTTGGTACCCTTGTCTAAATTACCTTCCTCCTCTGATTTGGTGCCATTGTTCTTCCAGCATGTGGTTCGTTTACATGGCATTCCAGAGAATATCGCTTCTGACAGAGGTTCCCAGTTTGTTTCGAGGTTTTGGCGAGCCTTTTGTGGTAGGATGGGCATTGACTTGTCTTTTTCCTCGGCTTTCCATCCTCAGACTAATGGCCAGACCGAACGAACCAATCAGACCTTGGAAACATATCTGAGATATTTTGTTTCTGCTGATCAGGATGACTGGGTGTCCTTTTTGCCTTTGACTGAGTTCGCCCTTAATAATCGGGCTAGCTCGGCTACCTTGGTTTCGCCATTTTTCTGCAACTCTGGGTTCCATCCTCGTTTCTCGTCAGGACAGGTTGAGTCTTCGGACTGTCCTGGTGTGGATACTGTGGTGGACAGGTTGCAGCAGATTTGGACTCAGGTAGTGGACAATTTGACCTTGTCCCAGGAGAAGGCTCAACGTTTTGCTAATCGCAGACACTGTGTGGGTCCCCGACTTCGTGTTGGGGATCTGGTTTGGTTATCTTCTCGTCATATTCCTATGAAGGTTTCCTCTCCTAAGTTTAAACCTCGTTTCATTGGTCCGTATAGGATTTCTGAGGTTCTTAATCCTGTGTCTTTTCGTCTGACCCTTCCAGATTCTTTTTCCATACATAACGTATTCCATAGGTCATTGTTGCGGAGATACGTGGCACCTATGGTTCCTTCTGTTGACCCTCCTGCTCTGGTTTTAGTGGAGGGGGATTTGGAGTATATTGTGGAGAAGATTTTGGATTCTCGTGTTTCAAGACGGAAACTCCAGTATCTGGTTAAGTGGAAGGGTTATGCTCAGGAAGATAATTCCTGGGTCTTTGCCTCTGATGTCCATGCTCCCGATCTTGTTCGTGCCTTTCATGTGGCTCATCCTGGTCGGCCTGGGGGCTCTGGTGAGGGTTCGGTGACCCCTCCTCAAGGGGGGGGTACTGTTGTGAATTCTGTGGCAGAGCTCCCTCCTGTGGTCACAAGTGGTACTTCGGCTGATTCTCTCTGTAAGCTTCCGTTGGTGGATGGAAGTGGTACTGCGGCTTCTGAGTTTCCTCCCTCAGGTGATGTGGTGAGGTCGTTAGGTGCTGCTCTACTTAACTCCACCTAGTGCTTTGATCCTGCCTTCCTGTCAATGTTCCAGTATTGGACTTGTTTTCCTCCTGGATCGTTCCTGTGGCCTGCTGCTCTGCATAGCTAAGTTTTCCTTTGCTATTTTGTTTGCTTTTCTTCTGTCCAGCTTATCTATTTGTTTGCTGGAAGCTCTGGGACGCAGAGGGTGTACCTCCGTGCCGTTAGTTCGGTACGGAGGGTCTTTTTGCCCCCTTTGCGTGGTTTTTAGGGTTTTGTGTTGACCGCAAAGTTATCTTTCCTATCCTCGCTCTGTTCAGAAAGTCGGGCCTCACTTTGCTTAATCTATTTCATCTCTACGTTTGTCTTTTCATCTTACTCACAGTCATTATATGTGGGGGGCTGCCTTTTTCTTTGGGGTATTTCTCTGAGGCAAGGTAGGCTTATTTTCTATCTTCAGGCTAGCTAGTTTCTCAGGCTGTGCCGAGTTGCATAGGTAGCGTTAGGCGCAATCCACGGCTGCCTCTAGTGTTGTTGGATAGGATTAGGGATTGCGGTCAACAGAGTTCCCACGTCTCAGAGCTCGTTCTATGTTTTTGGATTATTGTCAGATCACTGTATGTGCTCTGACCTCTATGTTCACTGTGGTACTGAATTGCCTAATCACAACAGTCACGGACCGGGTCTAGCCGCCGTGACAGCCTCAGAACCGAACCAGAGACACCCAGTACCGAGAACTCGTGGCCCTGTGTCTGGGGGCGCTCCAACTTGGCGTCACGAACAGGATCGTACTTAAGCCTGAAGAATCGGGTCATGTGTGCCTTGGAACTGTGATTGAAATGTGTTGGACTGTGATTTATTACAAAAACTGTGTACTGCTATTGCCGCAAGATTCCCGCAAAAACTGCCGCCATTGCCGCGCCACGAGGAGCGTCGGAGAAGGAGGGCGTGCCATGGGAGGAGACTATCAAAGTGGCGCCAGAAGTGCTGACCGCCCCCTCCGATTGCTGTTGCGAGAGGACGATCTGCCCCGAAGGAGAGGAGAACCGCCTCTTGATTTGCAACGGCGGGAACCAAGACAAGAAGGAGCTCCACCCCTAGGAAATGGAGGAGCAGCGTGTGAGTGCCATTGCGGATCCCGGAGAAGGGATGACGACCAACGGGTACCTGAGCGATGAAGGAGTGATCCTGGATTGCTCCTGTCAGCCGGAGGGGGACCCAGACTCGAATCTGCCGCGGCTGGAGGACTCAGACTTCTTGGGGTCGCAGGCGGAGGAGCTGAGACAGCCTATCCCGAGCGTGGAGCCAGTCGATGCGAAGCTATGGAGATCGGAACCACCACCGAGAGCCATGTCAGGAGAACCGCAGTTCGAGCCGCAGCCGACTCCAGTGTCCTCATCAACGGAACCGATCGGCATCGGTGGAACCACATCAGACGGAGGTATGGGAAGTGCCCCTGCCCTCCTGACCGATCCGGCTCCCGCGACCGCTCTCCATCCTGACGGTGACCGATTCCCTGCCCCTGAACTGGTGGTTATAGCCCCCGGCACCATGGAGAAGCTGGTGCCTCCGCTACCGACAACTATGGGGACACCACTGTGCGTAAGCTCCGAGGGGGTGATCTTCCAATGGGATAACCCGAGGATAGAGTGCATCGCTGCACTCACTTGGGAACAATATAAACAATGCCTGATTTTACACTGGAAAGACCGAAAAGAGACATAACAAAGTGACCCACCGAAAGTACCAGAACCAAAGACAGGACGCCGTAAAGGAAGTCCGGTAAAGCGGGGAACTGTGGTAGCCTTTTACCCGAAGCGAGGTTGGGGCTATATACAGGAACCGGGGCTACCGACAGAAATCTTCTTTACTAGCTACAACGTGAAGACCCCACGCCGCGATAGATGGGATAATCAACTGCTGTATCCAGGGGATCAGGTGACATACACCCGCCATCGGAGTGCGCAAGGGTGGTGCGCTCGGAATGTTTACCGATGCGAGCCAGTAGTGGTGTCACCTGCTGTCCTGACTGCGACTAACCCGGATTTGACGAATTC
Organism: Ranitomeya imitator; assembly: GCF_032444005.1. NCBI lineage: Eukaryota > Metazoa > Chordata > Amphibia > Anura > Dendrobatidae > Ranitomeya > Ranitomeya imitator. The sequence goes on along the minus strand of NC_091286.1, from coordinate 232,348,343 downwards.
CACCCCTGTCATCACAGTGTGCATCATTGCTGCTACAGAACTTGCAACCAAAGCTGACATTCGGATCCAGACACGGGGTGATCTGGCCGCACCCAAACGACGAACCCATGACAATGACACAGCAACAGGCGAGGACACGGAACCGGAACTTCCACGGCCGGGAAGAGTCCCCTACCGATGGATGCCTTGCAACCTATTATAGAAATAAACCTCGAAGACCTGAGAATTGTATATAGTTTACTGTTTCCTGCTGCTACCTTTAACCCATCCAGGGTTAACTCCTAGGGATCCCTTTGTTTACCCGAGATCCCTATTGTTTTCTACTGTTTTTCTATTGTTACCCCACGTTCATCATTGCTTTAAAGACTGCCGGATCATGGACGGTGAATGAATCCAAAACTGTTTTTGTATATAGTTTGCACCTTCTTAAAGGTGCTCCCTACTGGTTTTATAAGTCGAAGAAGACTTTGCGAAGATCTGATGCAGAAGGACTTGCTGATTGCGAACTTGCTGCTGAAAGAGAGTCTGCACCAGAGACTTGGGTCCCTCTTAAAGGGAATGTTTGATGATTGTTTTCATAAAGAATTGAGACGTTAATAATGTTGAAGAACTTAGATTGTTAATAATGTTGGTAAAAATTGAAGACAGGAAAGTTTGAAGTGAGCCCGTAGGGGTTAGAGAGAGAGTCCTCCTGAGAGATGTAGAAATATGGCCGGCACAATGGCAGTAGGCTCAGCCAAGGAGCTAGGCGGTCCTGCATTGGTGAGGTTGAAATGGAAAGAAAGTTGAAATGTTGTAATAGTATTTTATGGTAGGCCTTTAGTGGGTTCAGCGTATACGCCCTTAAAGGAAGAGTTAGTTTATGGTTCAAAAATTTGCACTTAGTAAGAATACCCGGCTGGGTACTGAAGGTTATTTATATTCTAAATGTTATTTAAAACTATTTAATCTTGTTATTGTTTGCAACGTTTAAGCGTCCTCACCTCCCATAAAGGGAAGCACCTTTTCTATTTACTTGTTCTTAGCATTCAAAATTTTGTATGTCTTTCACTGCATTATATTGTTGTTTTTCTTCCCAGTCCAGGAGTACTGGATTTAACCGGGGGGGGGGTTGAGTGCAGCGCCCCAGAGACCTGGTCGTTGCAGTATAGTGCTCTGCCACTAAGGGGAGCAGCGGTACGTCTGATGGCACTAAAGAGTTATCCTGACCAGGTATCACCAGAACACATTACACTTCACACTCCGGCCACTAGGGGGAGCAAAAGGCTTTATTTATTGGGCCACTCCTCACACTGGTAAAACTAGGGGCTGGGGAGGAAGTTAGTCAGAAGCTGACTGGGTTGGAACCAGGCAACATCCCGTGGCAGGGGGTGTTGCAGGGAGAAGACACAGGGGGGTCCCTGTCAGGCGTGGGAACCTGGCAGGCGCCTAGCGAACAGAACGTAACGGAACCGCGCCTGCACACCTTGCGGCGGTATCCTAAGAGAGAGACAAGAGGGGAAGAATATTGTGGAACAGTGTAAACGAGATCAGCACAAAGGAGAGCCAGTAAGAGTCGTGCCGAGAGAGGAAGGCAACATCTTACTAAGGCGCGTAGTCGGTGGCTGGATCACCGTAGGAGTAACTGACTTCAGGCCTTACTTCAAATTCCGCTGGACAGTTGATTATAGGTTGGTTGTAAACCTTCTACACCTACGAAGACATAGGGGGCAACATTGGGAGAGGGGCATCTCTAGGGTCCCGGAAGACCTCCAAGCCTTCCCGTCAAATGGGTGGCGTCCTAGCCATAACATATCTGGGGGACGTTAGAAACTAGCAACATCTGGAACCAAAGAACGAGAGAGAGAGCTGTAGAGAACGAATGAACGAGAACAGCAGTTGTGAGGACTATTCCGAATGCTCAGCAGGGTAGGACTACAACACACAGGCGCTATTGGTAGGCAACGATTTCCATCTGTGAGGGAAACTCTGGATGTGCCCATCGGACCGGCCGGTCTCTGAGAGCCCGGTTGAACATACACTGGATTGAGGATCCTGAAGCCTTCATTAAAGAGGTAAAGAGACTGCAACCTTGTGTCCTCGTTATTGCCTGCACCTCACACCATCACCCTCCACCTTACTGGGAAGCCCTGGGGATATACTTCACCTGTGGGAAGGTACACCATCCAGCTGCCATTCCATCACCCCAGCGGACCCCACAGCAGCGTCGGTCACCCTGACCGAACACCACAGGTGGCGTCACGAACCATTGATAGACTGTACAAATCCCTTTACTGGACGCCCCTTAGCAGGGTCACGGACCAGGTCTAGCCACCGTGACAGCCTCAGAACCGAACCAGAGAGGCCCGGTACCGAGAACTCGTGGCCCTGTGTCTGGGGGCGCTCCACTTGGCCCCCTCAAGCCAATGTCGCCACTCCTCAAATGCCCACTTCATAGCCACCAACTCCCGATTGCCGACATCATAATTGCGTTCCGCAGGCGAAAACTTCCGAGAAAAGAAGGCACACGGTTTCATCAAGGAACCATCAGAATTCCTCTGAGACAAAACGGCCCCTGCCCCAATCTCAGACGCGTCAACCTCAACCTGAAACAGAAGAGAAACATCTGGCTGACGCAACACAGGGGCAGAAGTAAATCGGCGTTTAAGCTCCTGAAAGGCAGAAACAGCCACAGAGGACCAATTCGTCACATCAGCGCCTTTCTTTGTCAAATCGGTCTGAGGTTTAACCACACTGGAGAAGTTGGCAATGAAACGACGATAAAAATTAGCAAAGCCTAAGAATTTCTGAAGGCTCTTCACAGATGTGGGCTGAATCCAATCATGAATGGCCTGAACCTTAACCAGATCCATTTCTATAGATGAGGGAGAAAAAATGAAACCCAAAAAAAAAACCTTCTGCACTCCAAAGAGGCACTTTGACCCCTTCACAAATAAAGCATTATTACGGAGGATCTGAAATACCATCCTGACCTGTTTCACATGAGACTCCCAATCATTGGAAAAAATGAAAATATCATCCAAATATACAACCATGAATTTATCAAGATAACTCCGAAAGATATCATGCATGAAGGATTGGAACACAGATGGGGCATTAGAGAGTCCGAATGGCATCACAAGGTATTCAAAATGGCCTTTGGGCGTATTAAATGCAGTTTTCCATTCGTCACCCTGCTTAATATGAATAAGATTATATGCCCCTCGAAGGTCAATCTTAGTAAACCAGCTAGCCCCCTTAATCCTAGTAAACAAATCAGTAAGCAAAGGCAAAGGGTATTGAAATTTGACCGTGATCTTATTCAAGAGGTGATAATCAATACAGGGTCTCAAGGAGCCATCCTTCTTGGCAACAAAAAAGAACCCTGCTCCCAACGGTGAAGAAGATGGCCGAATATGCCCCTTCTCCAAAGACTCCTTAATATAGCTCCACATGGCGGCATGTTCTGGCACATACAGGTTGAAAAGTCGGCCCTTAGGGAACTTACAACCTGGAATCAAGTCAATAGCACAATCACAGTCCCTATGCGGTGGAAGGGAACTGAATTTGGGCTCATCGAATACATCCTGGAAGTCTGACAAAAACTCAGGAATTTCAGAAGAGGGGGAAGAGGAAATTGACATCAAAGGAACATGATCATGAACCCTCTGACAACCCCAACTAGACACAGACATGGATTTCCAATCTAACACCGGATTATGTAGCTGCAACCATGGAAAACCCAGCACAATATCATCATGCATATTATGCAACACCAGAAAACGACAATCTTCCTGATGGGCTGGCGCCATGCGCATGGTCAGCTGTGTCCAACACTGAGGTTTATTTTTAGCCAATGGTGTAGCATCAATGCCCCTCAAAGGAATAGGGTTCTGCAAAGGCTGCAAGGGAAAACCACAACGTCTGGCAAATTCTAAGTCCATTAAGTTCAGAGCGGCGCCTGAATCCACAAATGCCATGACAGAAAATGATGATAATGAGCAGATCAAGGTCACAGATAACAGAAATTTAGGTTGTATAGTACTGATGGTAACAGAACTAGCGATTCTCTTTGTACGCTTAGGGCAATCAGAAATAACATGAGCAGAATCGCCGTAGTAAAAACACAACCTATTCTGACGCCTGAATCTTTGACGTTCAGCTCTAGACAAAATCCTATCACACTGCATAGGCTCAGGGCTCCGCTCAGAGGACAACGCCACAGTGTGCACAACTCTGCACTCGCGCAAGCGCCGATCAATCTGAATGGCCAGAGACATAGAATCACTCAGACCAGCAGGCGTGGGGAACCCCACCATAACATCTTTAACGGATTCAGAAAGACCCTTTTTGAAAATTGCCGCCAAGGCATCATCATTCCATTTAGTCATTACAGACCATTTTCTAAATTTCTGGCAATACGATTCTGCCGCTTCTTGACCTTGACACAGGGCCAACAAGATTTTCTCAGCCTGATCCACAGAATTAGGCTCATCATAAAATAACCCCAATGCTTGAAAGAAAGAATCAACATTAAGCAAAGCAGGATTGCCAGTTTCCAGGGAAAATGCCCAATCCTGTGGGTCACCACGCAGCAGAGATATGATGATTTTAACCTGCTGAATAGGATCACCAGAAGACCGGGGTCTTAATGCAAAAAACAGTTTACAGTTATTTTTGAAACTCAAAAATTTGGATCTGTCATCAAAGTATAAATCAGGAGTGGGAAACTTAGGTTCTAAGGCAGGAGTCTGAACAATATAATTTGAAATACCCTGTACCCTAGCAGCAAGCTGATCCACCCAAGAAACTAACTCCTGAACATTCATGTTAATACTAGATTCCGTAGCCACCCAGAGATTAAGAGGGAGAATAATACAAAACAGGCTAAGGAAAAAAAATGGCTCAAAAGTGTCCCTCCCTTCTTCTGAGATGCAATTAAATCATTGTTGGCCAGTTGTACTGTTATGATCTGGTGGCCTAGGAGCAGTATGAGACGGACTCTGGAGAAGGTGGTCCCTGTACTGACCGCAAACCCTGAACCTAGCAGCGCAACTAGAAGTAGCCGTGGGGGGTACCTAACACTCCCTAGACCCCTCGGCACAGCCTCAGAACTAACTTCCCCTAAAGACAGAAACAGGAAACCTATCTTGCCTCAGAGAAAATCCCCAAAGGATAGATAGCCCCCCACAAATATTGATGGTGAGAGGAGAGGGAAATAACATACGCAGACATGAAATCAGAATTTAGCATAGGAGGCCATACTAGCTAAAAAGAAAGAATAGAACAGAGTACTATGCGGTCAGTAAAAAACACTAGAAAATATCCACCACAGAAAATACAAATTACCACATCTGACTAAAGACATGGATGGTATATCTGCATCTCCAGAGACACAGCTTGGCTGCAAAAAATCCTTCACAGACAAAGCTGGACAAGACAAACATGAACATGCACAGAACTATAAGGTCCACAGCAGGTGGACAGCAAAAACAAAGCCAGGACTTATCTTTGTAGAAAAGCACAGCAAACTGGAGAGACCAGCAGGGAAGTGAATCCTCCAAAAACAATGGACAACTGGCAGGGACTAAAGAGTCCTGCAAAGCTATATACCCCAGTCAGTCTTGCAATTAGTAGATACACCTGTCCAATCCTGCAGTCCAGGCACAACTGCATTACCCTCTACAACCACCGGAGGGAGCCCAAAAGCTGAATTCAAAACAGCTGGGATAGTACAACGCACCAAAACGCATTACAACGCATGTACATGCGGCCCCATGCGGCGCCAATGTTAAAGATAGGGCAGCACGACGCATACGTTTTGTTGCGGCGGCGACGCTGCGGCGCACACTGCAAATGTGAACGTAGCCTAAAATAGGTTCCAGGGGTACACGGCCAGCATTGGTCTGGTCAGTGGAGGACTATTGGAAGGAGGGACTGCAGACAGACTTAGTAGGCCTAACATAAGAAAAGTAGGCTGTAGGCACTTTAAAATAGGTTCCAGGGGTACACGGGCAGCAGTGGTGTGGTCAGTGAAGGACAATTTCTATTATGGACTGCAGACAGACTTAGTACGCCTACAATTGCAAAAAGGATGCTCTATGCAATTTAAAAAAGGGTCCAGGGTGTACACGGCCAGCATTGGTCTGGTCAGTGGAGGACTATTGGAAGGAGGGACCGCAGACAGGCTTAGTAGGCCTAACATAAGAAAAGTAGGCTGTAGGCACTTTAAAATAGGTTCCAGGGGTACACGGGCAGCAGTGGTGTGGTCAGTGAAGGACAATTTCTATTATGGACCGCAGACAGACTTAGTACACCTACAATTAAAAAAAGGATGCTCTATGCAATTTAAAATAGGTTCCAGGGGTACACGGCCAGCATTGGTCTGGTCAGTGGAGGACTATTGGAAGGAGGCACCGCAGACAGGCTTAGTAGGCCTAACATAAGAAAAGTAGGCTGTAGACGCTTTAAAATAGGTTCCAGGGGTACACGGGCAGCAGTGGTGTGGTCAGTGAAGGACAATTTCTATTATGGACCGCAGACAGACTTAGTACACCTACAATTACAAAAAGGATGCTCTATGCAATTTAAAAAAGGGTCCAGGGTGTACACGGCCAGCATTGGTCTGGTCAGTGGAGGACTATTGGAAGGAGGTACCGCAGACAGGCTTAGTAGGCCTAACATAAGAAAAGTAGGCTGTAGGCACTTTAAAATTGGTTCCAGGGGTACACGGGCAGCAGTGGTGTGGTCAGTGAAGGACAATTTCTATTATGGACTGCAGACAGACTTAGTACGCCTACAATTAAAAAAAGGATGCTCGATGCAATTTAAAATAGGTTCCAGGGGTACACGGCCAGCATTGGTCTGGTCAGTGGAGGACTATTGGAAGGAGGGACCGCAGACAGGCTTAGTAGGCCTAACATAAGAAAAGTAGGCTGTAGGCACTTTAAAATAGGTTCCAGGGGTACACGGGTAGCAGTGGTGTGGTCAGTGAAAGACAATTTCTATTACGGACCGCAGACAGACTTAGTACGCCTACAATTAAAAAAAGGATGCTCTATGCAATTTAAAATAGGTTCCAGGGGTACACGGCCAGCATTGGTCTGGTCAGTGGAGGACTTTTGGAAGGAGGGACCGCAGACAGGCTTAGTAGGCCTAACATAAGAAAAGTAGGCTGTAGGCACTTTAAAATAGGTTCCAGGGGTACACGGGCAGCAGTGGTGTGGTCAGTGAAGGACAATTTCTATTATGGACCGCAGACAGACTTAGTAGGCCTAGCATAACAAAAGTAGGCTCTATGCACTTGGAATTATCTTGCAGGGGTACACAGGCAGCATTGGTGTTGTCAGCGGAGGCCGATTGTAAGGAGTGCCTGACAGTTAGTACTCACAAAAAATAAATAGATGTTAATGTCTCGCAATATAACAAAACCAAAAAACAAAAGGGTGGCATACTTAGGTACAGGGGTGGGCTTCTCTGCTGAGTTTCAGAGCTAGTAATTTGGCGCTAAGTATTTACTGGTGTAAACATAGGACACTGCCCCTGACTATTTTAACCCCTTCAAGACCCAGCCTATTTTGACCTTAAAGACCTTGCCGTTTTTTGCAATTCTGACCAGTGTCCCTTTATGAGGTAATAACTCAGGAACGCTTCAACGGATCCTAGCGGTTCTGAGATTGTTTTTTCGTGACATATTGGGCTTCATGTTAGTGGTAAATTTAGGTCAATAAATTCTGCATTTATTTGTGATAAACACGGAAATTTGGCGAAAATTTTGAAAATTTCGCAATTTTCACATTTTGAATTTTTATTCTGTTAAACCAGAGAGATATGTGACACAAAATAGTTAATAAATAACATTTCCCACATGTTTACTTTACATCAGCACAATTTTGGAAACAAAATTTTTTTTTGTTAGGAAGTTATAAGGGTTAAAATTTGACCAGCGATTTGTCATTTTTACAACGAAATTTACAAAACCATTTTTTTTAGGGACCACCTCACATTTGAAGTCAGTTTGAGGGGTCTATATGGCTGAAAATACCCAAAAGTGACACCATTCTAAAAACTGCACCCCTCAAGGTACTCAAAACCACATTCAAGAAGTTTATTAACCCTTCAGGTGCTTCACAGCAGCAGAAGCAACATGGAAGGAAAAAATGAACATTTAACTTTTTAGTCACAAAAATTATCTTTTAGCAACAATTTTTTTATTTTCCCAATGGTAAAAGGAGAAACTGAACCACGAAAGTTGTTGTCCAATTTGTCCTGAGTACGCTGATACCTCATATGTGGGGGTAAACCACTGTTTGGGCACACAGCAGGGCTTGGAAGGGAAGGAGCGCCATTTGACTTTTTGAATCAAAAATTGGCTCCACTCTTTAGCGGACACCATGTCACGTTTGGAGAGCCCCCGTGTGCCTAAAAATTGGAGCTCCCCCACAAATGACCCCATTTTGGAAACTAGACGCCCCAAGGAACTTATCTAGATGCATAGTGAGCACTTTGAACCCCCAGGTGCTTCACAAATTGATCCGTAAAAATGAAAAAGTACTTTTTTTTCACAAAAAAATTCTTTTAGCCTCAATTTTTTCATTTTCACATGGGCAACAGGATAAAATGGATCCTAAAATGTGTTGGGCAATTTCTCCTGAGTACACCAATACCTCACATGTGGGGGTAAACCACTGTTTGGGCACATGGTAAGGCTCGGAAGGGAAGGAGCGCCATTTGACTTTTTGAATGAAAAATTATTTCCATCGTTAGCGGACACCATGTCGCGTTTGGATAGCTCCTGTGTGCCTAAACATTGGCGCTCCCCCACAAGTGACCCCATTTTGGAAACTAGACCCCCCAAGGAACTTATTTAGATGCCTAGTGAGCACTTTAAACCCTCAGGTGCTTCACAAATTGATCTGTAAAAATGAAAAAGTACTTTTTTTTCACAAAAAAATTATTTTCGCCTCAATTTTTTCATTTTCACATGGGCAGTAGGATAAAATGGATCATAAAATTTGTTGGGCAATTTCTCCCGAGTACGCCGATACCTCATATGTGGGGGTAAACCACTGTTTGGGCACACGGCAGGGCTCGGAAGGGAAGGCGCGCCATTTGACTTTTTGAATGGAAAATTAGCTCCAATTGTTAGCGGACACCATGTCGCGTTTGGAGAGCCCCCTGTGTGCCTAAACATTGGAGCTCCCCCACAAGTGACCCCATTTTGGAAACTAGACCCCCCAAGGAACTTATCTAGATGCATATTGAGCACTTTAAACCCCCAGGTGCTTCACAGAAGTTTATAACGCAGAGCCATGAAAATAAAAAATAATTTTTCTTTCCTCAAAAATGATTTTTTAGCCTGGAATTTCCTATTTTGCCAAGGATAATGGGAGAAATTGGACCCCAAATATTGTTGTCCAGTTTGTCCTGAGTACGCTGATACCCCATATGTGGGGGTAAACCACTGTTTGGGCGCACGGCAGGGCTCGGAAGGGATGGCACGCCATTTGGCTTTTTAAATGGAAAATTAGCTCCAATCATTAGCGGACACCATGTCACGTTTGGAGAGCCCCTGTGTGCTTAAACATTGGAGATCCCCCAGAAATGACACCATTTTGGAAACTAGACCCCCAAAGGAACTAATCTAGATGTGTGGTGAGGACTTTGAACCCCCAAGTGCTTCACAGAAGTTTATAACGCAGAGCCATGAAAATAAAAAAAAAAATTATTTTCTCAAAAATGATCTTTTAGCCTGCAATTTTTTATTTTCCCAAGGGTAACAGGAGAAATTTGACCCCAAAAGTTGTTGTCCAGTTTCTCCTGAGTACGCTGATACCCCATATGTGGGGGTAAATCACTGTTTGGGCACATGCCGGGGCTCGGAAGTGAAGTAGTGACGTTTTGAAATGCAGACTTTGATGGAATGCTCTGTGGGCGTCACGTTGCGTTTGCAGAGCCCCTGATGTGGCTTAACAGTAGAAACCCCCCACAAGTGACCCCATTTTGGAAACTAGACCCCCAAAGGAACTTATCTAGATGTGTGGTGAGCACTTTGAACCCCCAAGTGCTTCATAGAAGTTTATAATGCAGAGCCGTGAAAATAATAAATACGTTTTCTTTCCTCAAAAATAATTATTTAGCCCAGAATTTTTTAATTTTCCCAAGGGTAACAGGAGAAATTTGACCCCAAAAGTTGTTGTCCAGTTTCTCCTGAGTACGGTGATACCCCATATGTGGGGGTAAACTACTGTTTGGGCACATGCCGGGGCTTGGAATTGAAGTAGTGACGTTTTGAAATGCAGACTTTGATGGAATGCTCTGCGGGCGTCACGTTGCGTTTGCAGAGCCCCTGATGTGCCTAAACAGTAGAAACCCCCCACAAGTGACCCCATTTTGGAAACTAGACCCTGAAAGGAACTTATCTAGATGTGTGGTGAGCACTTTGAACCCCCAAGTGCTTCATAGAAGTTTATAATGCAGAGCCGTGAAAATAATAAATACGTTTTCTTTCCTCAAAAATAATTATTTAGCCCAGAATTTTTTATTTTCCCAAGGGTTACAGGAGAAATTGGACCCCAAAAGTTGTTGTCCAGTTTCTCCTGAGTACGCTGATACCCCATATGTGGGGGTAAACCACTGTTTGGGCACACGTCGGGGCTCAGAAGGGAAGTAGTGACTTTTGAAATGCAGACTTTGATGGAATGGTCTGCGGGTGTCACGTTGCGTTTGCAGAGCCCCTGGTGTGCCTAAACAGTAGAGACCCCCCACAAGTGACCCCATTTTAGAAACTAGACCCCCCAAGGAACTTATCTAGATATGTGGTGAGCACTTTGAACCCCCAAGTGCTTCACAGACGTTTACAACGCAGAGCCGTGAAAATAAAAAATCATTTTTCTTTCCTCAAAAATTATGTTTTAGCAAGCATTTTTTTAGATTCACAAGGGTAACAGGAGAAATTGGACCCCAGTAATTGTTGCGCAGTTTGTCCTGAGTATGCTGGTACCCCATATGTGGGGGTAAACCACTGTTTGGGCACACGTCAGGGCTCGGAAGTGAGGGAGCACCATTTGACTTTTTGAATACGAGATTGGCTGGAATCAATGGTGGCGCCATGTTGCGTTTGGAGACCCCTGATGTGCCTAAACAGTGGTAACCCCTCAATTCTACCTCCAACACTAACCCCAACACACCCCTAACCCTAATCCCAACTGTAGCCATAACCCTAATCACAACCCTAACCGCAACACACCCCTAACCACAACACTAACCCCAACACACCCCTAACCCCAACACACCCCTAACCCTAACCACAACCCTAAGGCTATGTGCCCACGTTGCGGATTCGTGTGAGATATTTCCGCACCATTTTTGAAAAATCTGCGGGTAAAAGGCACTGTGTTTTACCTGCGGATTTTCCGCGGATTTCCAGTGTTTTTTGTGCGGATTTCACCTGCGGATTCCTATTGAGGAACAGGTGTAAAACGCTGCGGAATCCGCACAAAGAATTGACATGCTGCGGAAAATACAACGCAGCGTTCCCGCGCGGTATTTTCCGCACCATGGGCACAGCGGATTTGGTTTTTCATATGTTTACATGGTACTGTAAACCTGATGGAACACTGCTGCGGATCCGCAGCCAAATCCGCACCGTGTGCACATAGCCTAATTCTAAAGGTATGTGCACACGCTGCGGAAAACGCTGCGGATCCGCAGCAGTTTCCCATGAGTGTACAGTTCAATGTAAACCTATGGGAAACAAAAATCGCTGTACACATGCTGCGGAAAAACTGCACGGAAACGCAGCGGTTTACATTCCGCAGCATGTCACTTCTTTGTGCGGATTCCGCAGCGGTTTTACATCTGCTCCAATAGAAAATCGCAATTGTAAAACCGCAGTGAAATGCGCAGAAAAAAACGCGGTAAATCCGCCATAAATCCGCAGCGGTTTAGCACTGCGGATTTATCAAATCCGCAGCGGAAAAATCCGCAGAGGACCAGAATACGTGTGCACATTCCTAACCCTAGCCCTAACCCTACCCCTAACCCTACCCCTAACCCTACCCCTAACCCTACCCCTAACCCTAACCCTAACCCTAACCCTACCCCTACCCCTAACCCTACCCCTAACCCTAACCCTAACCCTACCCCTAACCCTAACCCTACCCCTAACCCTATTCTAACATTAGTGGAAAAAAAAAAATTTCTTTATTTTTTTATTGTCCCTACCTATGGGGGTGACAAAGGGGGGGGGTCATTTATTATTTTTTTTATTTTGATCACTGAGATAGATTATATCTCAGTGATCAAAATGCACTTTGGAACGAATCTGCCGGCCGGCAGATTCGGCGGGCGCACTGCGCATGCGCCCGCCATTTTGGAAGATGGCGGCGCCCGGGAGAAGACGGACGGGACCACGGCTGGATCGGTAAGTATGATAGGGTGGGGGGGGACCACGGGGGGGGGGATCGGAGCACGGGGGGGGGGAATCGGAGCGCGGGAGGGGTGGAACGGAGCGCGGGGGGCGTGGAACGGAGCACGGGGGGGCTGGAACGGAGCACGGGGGGGTGGAACGGAGCACGGGGGGGGTGGATCGGAGTGCAGGGGGGGTGATTGGAGCACGGGGGGGTGATTGGAGCACGGGGGGAGCGGACACGAGCACGGGGGGGAGCGGAGCACTGGACGGAGGGGAGCCGGAGCAGTGTACCGGCCAGATCGGGGGGGTGGGGGGGCGATCGGAGTGGTGGGGTGGGGGCACACTAGTATTTCCAGCCATGGCCGATGATATTTCAGCATCGGCCATGGCTGGATTGTAATATTTCACCCGTTATAATGGGTGAAATATTACAAATCGCTCTGATTGGCAGTTTCACTTTCAACAGCCAATCAGAGCGATCGTAGCCACGAGGGGGTGAAGCCACCCCCCCTGGGCTAAACTACCACTCCCCCTGTCCCTGCAGATCGGGTGAAATGGGAGTTAACCCTTTCACCCGATCTGCAGGGACGCGATCTTTCCATGACGCCGCATAGGCGTCATGGGTCGGAATGGCACCGACTTTCATGACGCCTACGTGGCGTCAAAGGTCGGGAAGGGGTTAAGTAGCATCATACATGTCAACACATTGGTATTGTCAGTGCCAGGCATTGAAGGATGTCAGCGCATAGACTGTTATGTTTGCTAATGACAGGTGTTATGAAGGCAATCCAGAAACACAGTGTGCTTAGCGATCAGAGCGCACACAGTGATCTGACAAATACCCAAAAATACAAGAACGAGCTCTGAGACGTGGAAACTCTGTAGACTGCACACCTGATCCTATCCTAAACACAACTAAAAGCGGCTGTGGATTGCGCCTAACAACTACCTAGGCAACTCGGCACAGCCTAAGAAACTAGCTAGCCTGAAGATAGAAAAATAGGCCTGACTTGCCCCAGAGAAATTCCCCAAAGGAAAAGGCAGCCCCCCACATATAATGACTGTGAGTAAGATGAAAAGACAAAACGTAGGGATGAAATAGATTCAGCAAAGTGGGGCCCGATATTCTAGGACAGAGCGAGGACAGTAAAGCGAACTTTGCAGTCTACAAAAAACCCTAAAGCAAAACCACGCAAAGGGGGCAAAAAAAACCCACCGTGCCGAACTAACGGCACGGCGGTACACCCTTTGCGTCTCAGAGCTTCCAGCAAAGCAAAAGACAAGCTGGACAGAAAAAAAGCAACAAAAAAGCAAAAAGCACTTAGCTATACAGAGCAGCAGGTCACAGGAACAATCAGGAGAAGCTCAGATCCAACACTGAAACATTGACAAGGAGCAAGGATAGCAGCATCAGGCGGAGTTAAGTAATGAAGCAGTTAACGAGCTCACCAGAACACCTGAGGGAGGAAGCTCAGAAGCTGCAGTACCACTTGTGACCACAGGAGTGAATTCAGCCACAGAATTCACAACAGTACCCCCCCCTTGAGGAGGGGTCACCGAACCCTCACCAGAGCCCCCAGGCCGACCAGGATGAGCCGCATGAAAGGCACGAACAAGATCGGAAGCATGAACATCAGAGGCAAAAACCCAGGAATTATCTTCCTGAGCATAACTCTTCCATTTAACCAGATACTGGAGTTTCCGTCTAGAAACACGAGAATCCAAAATCTTCTCCACAATATACTCCAATTCCCCCTCCACCAAAACCGGGGCAGGAGGCTCAACAGATGGAACCATAGGTGCCACGTATCTCCGCAACAACGACCTATGGAATACATTATGTATGGAAAAGGAGTCCGGGAGGGTCAAACGAAAAGACACAGGATTGAGAACCTCAGAAATCCTATACGGACCAATAAAACGAGGTTTAAATTTAGGAGAGGAAACCTTCATAGGAATATGACGAGAAGATAACCAAACCAGATCCCCAACACGAAGTCGGGGACCCACACGGCGTCTGCGATTAGCGAAAAGTTGAGCTTTCTCCTGGGACAAGATCAAATTGTCCACTACCTGAGTCCAGATCTGCTGCAACCTATCCACCACAGAATCCACACCAGGACAGTCCGAAGACTCAACCTGTCCTGAAGAGAAACGAGGATGGAACCCAGAATTGCAAAAAAATGGAGAAACCAAGGTAGCCGAGCTGGCCCGATTATTAAGGGCGAACTCAGCCAACGGCAAAAAGGACACCCAATCATCCTGGTCTGCAGAAACAAAACATCTCAGATATGTTTCCAAGGTCTGATTGGTTCGTTCGGTCTGGCCATTAGTCTGAGGATGGAAAGCCGAGGAAAAGGATAGGTCAATGCCCATCCTACCACAAAAGGCTCGCCAAAACCTTGAAACAAACTGGGAACCTCTGTCAGAAACAATATTCTCAGGAATGCCATGCAACCGAACCACATGCTGAAAGAACAAAGGTACCAAATCAGAGGAGGAAGGCAATTTAGCCAAGGGCACCAGATGGACCATTTTAGAAAAGCGATCACAGACCACCCAAATGACTGACATCTTTTGAGAAACGGGAAGGTCAGAAATGAAATCCATCGAAATATGTGTCCAAGGCCTCTTTGGGACCGGCAAGGGCAAAAGCAACCCACTGGCACGAGAACAGCAGGGCTTAGCCCTAGCACAAATCCCACAGGACTGCACAAAAGTACGTACATCCCATGACAGAGATGGCCACCAGAAGGATCTAGCCACTAACTCTCTGGTACCAAAGATTCCAGGATGACCAGCCAACACCGAACAATGAAGTTCAGAGATAAGTTTATTAGTCCACCTATCAGGGACGAACAGTTTCTCTGCTGGACAACGATCAGGTTTATTCGCCTGAAATTTTTGCAGCACCCGCCGCAAATCAGGGGAGATGGCAGACACAATGACTCCTTCCTTGAGGATACCCGCTGGCTCAGATAAACCCGGAGAGTCGGGCACAAAACTCCTAGACAGAGCATCCGCCTTCACATTTTTAGAGCCCGGAAGGTACGAAATCACAAAGTCGAAGCGGGCAAAAAATAACGACCGACGGGCCTGTCTAGGATTCAAGCGCTTGGCAGACTCGAGATAAGTCAAGTTCTTATGATCAGTCAATACCACCACGCGATGCTTAGCTCCTTCAAGCCAATGACGCCACTCCTCGAATGCCCACTTCATGGCCAGCAACTCTCGATTGCCCACATCATAATTACGCTCAGCGGGCGAAAACTTCCTGGAAAAGAAAGCACATGGTTTCATCACTGAGCAATCAGAACCTCTCTGTGACAAAACCGCCCCTGCTCCAATCTCAGAAGCATCAACCTCGACCTGGAACGGAAGAGAAACATCTGGTTGACACAACACAGGGGCAGAACAAAAACGACGCTTCAACTCCTGAAAAGCTTCCACAGCAGCAGAAGACCAATTAACCAAATCAGCACCCTTCTTGGTCAAATCGGTCAATGGTTTGGCAATGCTAGAAAAATTACAGATGAAGCGACGATAAAAATTAGCAAAGCCCAGGAACTTTTGCAGACTTTTCAGAGATCTCGGCTGAATCCAATCCTGGATGGCTTGGACCTTAACTGGATCCATCTCGATAGTAGAAGGGGTAAAGATGAACCCCAAAAATGAAACTTTCTGCACACCGAAGAGACACTTTGATCCCTTCACAAACAAAGAGTTAGCACGCAGGACCTGAAAAACCATTCTGACCTGCTTCACATGAGACTCCCAATCATCTGAGAAGATCAAAATGTCATCCAAGTAAACAATCAGGAATTTATCCAGATACTCACGGAAGATGTCATGCATAAAAGACTGAAACACAGATGGAGCATTGGCAAGTCCGAACGGCATCACTAGATACTCAAAATGACCCTCGGGCGTATTGAATGCAGTTTTCCATTCATCTCCTTGCCTGATTCTCACCAGATTATACGCACCACGAAGATCTATCTTAGTGAACCAACTAGCCCCCTTAATCCGAGCAAACAAGTCAGATAACAATGGCAAGGGATACTGAAATTTAACAGTGATCTTATTAAGAAGGCGGTAATCAATACACGGTCTCAGCGAAC
The DNA here is from genome assembly GCF_032444005.1 of Ranitomeya imitator. Lineage (NCBI taxonomy): Eukaryota > Metazoa > Chordata > Amphibia > Anura > Dendrobatidae > Ranitomeya > Ranitomeya imitator. The sequence continues at coordinate 232,331,831 of NC_091286.1, read as the reverse complement.
CATCCTTCTTAGCTACAAAGAAGAACCCTGCTCCCAGTGGTGATGACGATGGGCGAATATGTCCCTTCTCCAGGGATTCCTTCACATAACTGCGCATAGCGGCGTGTTCGGGCACGGATAAATTAAATAATCGACCTTTAGGGAATTTACTACCAGGAATCAAATTGATAGCACAATCACAATCCCTATGCGGAGGTAGAGCATCGGACTTGGGCTCTTCAAATACATCCTGATAATCAGATAAGAACTCTGGGACCTCAGAAGGGGTGGATGACGAAATCGACAAAAATGGAACATCACCATGTACCCCCTGACAACCCCAGCTGGATACCGACATGGAATTCCAATCCAATACTGGATTATGGGTTTGTAGCCATGGCAACCCCAACACGACCACATCATGCAGATTATGCAACACCAGAAAGCGAATAACTTCCTGATGTGCAGGAGCCATGCACATGGTCAGCTGGGCCCAGTATTGAGGTTTATTCTTGGCCAAAGGTGTAGCATCAATTCCTCTCAATGGAATAGGACACCGCAAAGGCTCCAAGAAAAACCCACAACGTTTAGCATAATCCAAATCCATCAGATTCAGGGCAGCGCCCGAATCCACAAACGCCATGACAGAAAACGACGACAAAGAGCATATCAAGGTAATGGACAGAAGGAATTTGGACTGTACAGTACCAATGACGGCAGACCTAGCGGACCGCTTAGTGCGCTTAGGACAATCAGAAATAGCATGAGTGGAATCACCACAGTAGAAACACAGACCATTCAGACGTCTGTATTCCTGCCGTTCAACTCTAGTCATAGTCCTATCGCACTGCATAGGCTCAGGTTTAACCTCAGGCAGTACCGCCAAATGGTGCACAGATTTACGCTCGCGCAAGCGTCGACCGATCTGAATGGCCAAAGACAAAGACTCATTCAAACCAGCAGGCATAGGAAATCCCACCATGACATCCTTAAGAGCCTCAGAGAGACCCTTTCTGAACAAAGCTGCCAGCGCAGATTCATTCCACTGAGTGAGTACTGACCATTTCCTAAATTTCTGACAATATACTTCTATATCATCCTGACCCTGGCACAAAGCCAGCAAATTTTTCTCAGCCTGATCCACTGAATTAGGCTCATCGTACAGCAATCCGAGCGCCAGGAAAAACGCATCGACACTACTCAATGCAGGGTCTCCTGGCGCAAGAGAAAATGCCCAGTCTTGAGGTTCGCCACGCAAAAAAGAAATAATAATCAAAACCTGTTGAATAGGATTACCAGAAGAATGAGGTTTCAAGGCCAGAAATAGCTTACAATTATTTTTGAAACTTAGAAACTTAGTTCTATCTCCAAAAAACAAATCAGGAATAGGAATTCTTGGTTCTAACATAGATTTCTGATCAATAGTATATTGAATTTTTTGTACATTTATAACGAGATTATCCATTGAAGAGCACAGACCCTGAATATCCATGTCCACACCTGTGTCCAGAATCACCCAAATGTCTAGGGGGAAAAAAAAAGTGAACATAGAGCAGAAAAAAAAAAAAAAATGACGTCAGAACTTTTTCTTTCCCTCTATTGAGAATCATTAGTTTGGCTCCTTGTACTGTTATGTTTGCTAATGACAGGTGTTATGAAGGCAATCCAGAAACACAGTGTGCTTAGCGATCAGAGCGCACACAGTGATCTGACAAATACCCAAAAATACAAGAACGAGCTCTGAGACGTGGAAACTCTGTAGACTGCACACCTGATCCTATCCTAAACACAACTAAAAGCGGCTGCGGATTGCGCCTAACAACTACCTAGGCAACTCGGCACAGCCTAAGAAACTAGCTAGCTTGAAGATAGAAAAATAGGCCTGACTTGCCCCAGAGAAATTCCCCAAAGGAAAAGGCAGCCCCCCACATATAATGACTGTGAGTAAGATGAAAAGACAAAACGTAGGGATGAAATAGATTCAGCAAAGTGGGGCCCGATATTCTAGGACAGAGCGAGGACAGTAAAGCGAACTTTGCAGTCTACAAAAAACCCTAAAGCAAAACCACGCAAAGGGGGCAAAAAAACCCACCGTGCCGAACTAACGGCACGGCGGTACACCCTTTGCGTCTCAGAGCTTCCAGCAAAACAAAAGACAAGCTGGACAGAAAAAAAGCAACAAAAAAGCAAAAAGCACTTAGCTATACAGAGCAGCAGGTCACAGGAACAATCAGGAGAAGCTCAGATCCAACACTGAAACATTGACAAGGAGCAAGGATAGCAGCATCAGGCGGAGTTAAGTAATGAAGCAGTTAACGAGCTCACCAGAACACCTGAGGGAGGAAGCTCAGAAGCTGCAGTACCACTTGTGACCACAGGAGTGAATTCAGCCACAGAATTCACAACAATAGACTAAACATTGGTGGACCTGTGAGAGATAATTTTGCAAGTGGTAGAGCACTGTTTGAGCTGGGGGGGTAACTGTCTTGTGGCCGGCGGTACAGTCCCAGGGCCCCTCATGTTACAACGGTGTGTCTGACGTTGGTTGCGCGCCACCACCGCCAGAGACACTTTATTGTACTATGAGGGACCCAGTGGCAGTGCCGTCGACCAAAAGCGTGCACACCCACCTCTTTAGACAAACGGCACTCTCACGGGTGCTTGCACCAAGTGGCGAGACCACGGCCCCGTGGGGGGAGCTTGCCCATTTAGGGAGGTGTAAACATGTCGTATGCTGGACAAACAGCTGCTGCAAATTACGAGATTGGAAAACTCAGTCAGACCAGTCCACAAGCAAGACCTTTTCACAGCAAAGCTAGGTGTCAGCCGGGAAAGGTGGGGCAAAATAATTCGAAATCCAGGAGTGGTTCATTTTAATGAAGGTTAGATCATCAACATTTTGGGTAGCCAGACGAGTCTTTTTTCGGTTGATATTGAACCAGCAGCACTGAATACTCTTTCTGATAGGACACTAGCTGCTGGGATAGCAAGCTCCTGCAATGCATATTCTGCCAATTCTGGCCAGGTGTCTAATTTGGATGCCCAGTAATCAAATGGGAATGACGGTTGAGGGAGAACATCGATAAGGGATGAAAAATAGTTAGTAACCATACTGGACAAATGTTGTCTCCTGTCACTTTGAATTGATGCTGCAGTACCTGTCCTGTCTGCGGTCATAGCAAAATCACTCCACAACCTGGTCAGAAAACCCCTCTGTCCAACGCCACTTCTGATTTGTGCACCTCTAACACCTCTGGTCTGCTGCCCCCTTCAGCTCATGTGAGAACCATCACCGGCGCTGTGTGCTGGGAATGCCTGAAGCAAACGGTCAACAAGAGTTGATTGTTTGGTTGCTAATATTTGTTCCAGGTTCTCATGTGGCATAATATTTTGCAATTTGCCTTTATAGCAAGGATTAAGGAGGCAGGCCAACCAGTAATCGTCATCGGTCATCATTTTAATAATGCGTGGGTCCCTTTTGAGGATAGGTAAGGCATAATCCGCCATGTGGGCCAAAGTTCCAGTTGTCAAATCTGCGGTTGTGCTGGGTTGAGGGGCAGTTACAGGCAAATCTACGTCACTTGTGTCCCTCAAAAAACCAGAACCCGGCCTTGCCACGCCACCAATTTCCTTTGGCCCCGGAGAAGCTTCCTCATTAAAAAAATACTCATCCCCATCATCCTCCTCATCCTCCTCCTCCTATTCGCCCGCTACCTCGTCCTGTACACTGCCCTGACCAGACAATGGCTGACTGTCATCAAGGCTTTCCTCTTCCTCTGCTGCAGACGCCTGCTCCTTTATGTGCGTCAAACTTTGCATCAGCAGACGCATTAGGGGGATGCTCATGCTTATTATGGCGTTGTCTGCACTAACCAGCCGTGTGCATTCCTCAAAACACTGAAGGACTTGACACATGTCTTGTACCTTCGACCACTGCACACCTGACAACTCCATGTCTGCCATCCAACTGCCTGCCCGTGTATGTGTATCCTCCCACAAATACATAACAGCACGCCTCTGTTCGCACAGTCTCTGAAGCATGTGCAGTGTTGAGTTCCACCTTGTTGCAACGTCAATGATTAGGCGATGCTGGGGAAGGTTCAAAGACCGCTGATAGTTCTGCATACGGCTGGAGTGTACAGGCGAACGGCGGATATGCGAGCAAAGTCTGCGCACTTTGAGGAGCAGGTCGGATAACCCCGGATAACTTTTCAGGAAGCACTGCACCACCAGGTTTAAGGTGTGAGCCAGGCAAGGAATGTGTTTCAATTGGGAAAGGGCTATGGCAGCCATGAAATTCCTTCCGTTATCACTCACTACCTTGGCTGCCTCAAGATGTACAGTGCCCAGCGTTTCTTTCTGCAAGAACTCGGACAGAACTTCCGCGGTGTGTCTGTTGTCGCCCAAACACTCCATTGCCAATACAGCCTGCTGACGCTTGCCAGTAGCTGCCCCATAATGGGACACCTGGTGTGCAACAGTGGCAGCTGCAGATGGAGTGGTTGTGCGACTGCAGTCTGTGGACGAGCTCTCGCTTCTGCAGGAGGACGAGGAGGAGGAGGGGGGGGGGGGGGTGAACGGCTACAGCCAACTGTTTCCTAGACCGTGGGCTAGGCAGAACTGTCCCAATATTGCTGTCCGCTGTGGACCCTGCATCCACCACATTCACCCAGTGTGCCGTGATGGACACGTAACGTCCCTGGCCATGCCTACTGGTCCATGCATCTGTTGTCAGGTGCACCTTTGTACTCACAGATTGCCTGAGTGCATGGACGATGCGCTCTTTAACATGCTGGTGGAGGGCTGGGATGGCTTTTCTCGAAAAGAAGTGTCGACTGGGTAGCTCGTAGCGTGGTATAGCGTAGTCCATCGCTTTCAACTAACCGGTAGGGCATCATCTCTAACAAGATTAGTCTAGCAATGTGGGCATTCAAACCCTGTGTACGCGGATGTGAGGATGAGTACTTCCTTTTTCTAACGAGAGTCTCATGTAAGGTGAGCTGGACTGGAGAGCTGGAGATCGTGGAACTAGCGGGGGTGCCGGTGGACATGGCAGACTGAGAGACGGTCGGAGACGGTATTCTTGCCGGTGCCCTACATGCAGTGTTTCCTACTACGAAACTGGTGATTTCCTGACCCTGACTGCTTTGGCCTGGCAACGAAACCTGCACAGATACTGCCGGTGGTGCGGGAAATGGTGGGCTTACAGTGACGGAAGGGATGTAGCGTTGCTGACTAGCTTCATTGGCCGAGGATGCTACAACCTTAAGGGACGTTTGGTAGTTAGTCCAGGCTTGCAAATGCATGGTGGTTAAATGTCTATGCATGCAACTTGTATTTAGACTTTTCAGATTCTGACCTCTGCTTAAGGTAGTTGAACATTTTTGACAGATGACTTTGCGCTGATCATTTGGATGTTGTTTAAAAAAATGCCAGACTGCACTCTTTCTACCATCGGATACCTTTTCAGGCATTGCAGACTGAGCTTCTTTAACCGGATGGCCACGCTGTCCTCCAACTGGTTTTGGCTTTGCCACATGTTTTGGGCCAGATACGGGCACGGCAGATGGAACCTGTTGCGATGTTGATGCCTGCTGCGGCCCCTCCTCCTCCGCTTCAGGACTACTGCCACCTGCACCCTGTTCCCCCAATGGCTGCCAATCGGGGTCAACAACTGGGTCATCTATAACCTCTTCTTCTATCTCGTGTGCAACTTCGTCTGTGTCACCATGTAAGTCGGTGGTATAGCGTTCGTGACAGGGCACCATAGTCTCATCAGGGTCTGATTCTGGATCAGTACCCTGCGAGGGCAATGTTGTGGTCTGAGTCAAAGGAACAGCATAGTAATCTGGCTGTGGCTGTGCATCTGTGCACTCCATGTCCGATTCAACTTGTAATGGGCATGGCCTGTTAACTGTTTCACTTTCTAACCAAGGAACGGTATGTGTAAAGAGCTCCATGGAGTAACCCGTTGTGTCGCCTGACGCATCCTTCTCAAGGAAGCGACTTGTCCCTGACTGTGAACATCCACTAACAACGCGCTGCTTTTACATTTACCAGTTTCAGAAGAGGAGGCAAAAGAGCTAGAGGCTGAGTCAGCAAGGAAAGCCAAAACTTGCTCTTGCTGCTCCGGCTTTAAAAGCGGTTTTCCTACTCCCAGAAAAGGGAGTGTTCGAGGCCTTGTGTAGCCAGACGATGAACCTGGCTCAACAACTCGAGACTTAGGTGCTATATTGCTTTTCCCACGACCACCTGATGCTCCACCACCACTACCATCATTACCAGCTTTCAATGAACGCCCACGGCCACGACCTCTTCCACCAGACTTCCTCATTGTTTGCAAAACTTAACCAAAGTAACGGTATTTGTTACTGTAAAACAACTTACAAGGTGAACTCTAACTTCTGTAGGATTTAGATATCCCTTTATAGGTGGGTGAGACTGCAAGGAAAATCAGGCACAATGTTACACACTAGGTTTTCTGTGGCGCAAAATGAGAGAGAGGCCACACACGCAGGACTGTCACTCAAGCACAAATGCCAATATTAATCTCCCACTATTTTTTTTTTCAGGGAGAATTAAAAAAAAAAAAAAAACAGTATTAGACACTAGGCTTTCTAGGCCCCACAATTTGAGAGAGATGGCACACACGACTGGCACTCAAGCACAAATGCCAGTATTAATCTCCCACTATTTTTTTTTTATTTCTGGGAGAATTGGCAAGAAATCAGGCCCACTGTTAAGGTACCGTCACACATAACGATATCGTTAACGATATCGTTGCTTTTTGTGACGTAGCAACGATATCGTTAGGGAAATCGTTATGTGTGACAGCGACCAACGATCAGGCCCCTGCTGGGAGATCGTTGGTCGCTGAGGAAAGTCCAGAACTTTATTTCGTTGCTGGATCTCCCGCTGATATCGCTGGATCGGCGTGTGTGACGCCGATCCAGCGATGTCTTCACTGGTAACCAGGGTAAACATCGCAGGGCCGCGCTTAGTAACCCGATGTTTACCCTGGTTATCAGCGTAAACGTTAAAAAAACAAACACTACATACTTACCTTTAGCTGTCTGTCCCCGGCGCTGTGCTTCTCTGCACTCCTCCTGCATCCTGTGTCAGCGCCGGCTAGCCGGAAAGCACAGCGGTGACGTCACCGCCCGCTTTCCGGCTGACTGGCGCTGACAGTGCAGAGGAAAGCAGAGCGCCGGAGGACAGACAGCGGAAGGTAAGTATGTAGTGTTTGTTTATTTAACGTTTACGCTGGTAACCATGGTAAACATCGGGTTACTAAGCGCGGCCCTGCGCTTAGTAACCCGATGCTTACCCTGGTTACCAGGGACCTCGAGATCGTTGTTCGCTGGAGAGCTGTCTGTGTGACAGCTCTCCAGCGACCAAACAGCGACGCTGCAGCGATCGGCATCGTTGTCGGTATCGCTGCAGCGTCGTTGAGTGTGAAGGTACCTTTAGACTGTATGTTTTCTGTGCCAGAAAATGAGACACAGATGCCACACACAGGACTGCCACTGATGCAGATTTGCAAATTTTAATCTGCACCCTTTTTTTATTATTCAGGGAGACTAGTGAATAAATGTGGGCCACTGTATTAGAGTATATTTTCTGTGGCAGAAAGTGGCTTGAAGAGATGTAACGAAAAAAAAAAAAAAAAAAAGGGACTGTCCTACAATTACTATCTCCCTGCAGTAATCTCAGCAAGGTATGGCAGGCAGCAATAACAAGGAGTGGACTGCTGCACAAATTAAATCAAAAGTGTGGACAAACAAACAAGATAGCTGTGCAGAAAGGAAGCTCTGCAGTTGGTTTGCACAGCGTTGTACAAACAGCAATGCAGCTATCAGGGAGCCTTCTAGGGCAGCCCAATGAGCTACAGCGCTGAGGAAAAAAAAATGTAGCCTCCACTGTCCCTGCAAACAAACGGTGGTGTTGGACAGTGGAAATCGCTACAGCACAAGCGGTTTCGGGGTTAATATACCCTGCCTAACGCTATCCCTGCTTCTGACGAAGCGGCAGCAACCTCTCCCTATGCTCAGATCAGCAGCAGTAAGATGGCGGTCGGCGGGAACTCCCCTTTATAGCCCCTGTGACGCCGCAGACAGCAAGCCAATCACTGCAATGCCCTTCTCTAAGATGGTGGGGACTGAGATCTATGTCATCACGCTGCCCACACTCTGCGTCCACCTTCATTGGCTGAGAAATGGCGCTTTTCGCGTCATTGAAACGCGACTTTGGCACGAAAGTCCCGTACCGCAAGGTCGACCCCACACAGGGATCGGGTCGGGTTTCATGAAACCCGACTTTGCCAAAAGTCGGCGACTTATGAAAATGAACGATCCGTTTCGCTCAACCCTAGTACCCTAGTACCCTATTTAGTACGTAATGCTTGAAAGTTTCATGTAGGAACATTTCTCGCTTTCATCAGTTTTTTTCCATTTATTTCATACAAAGAATATTAAAACTGTCTGTTTCTACTTCTACAAGGTTCTGTGGCTGTTATAATGTTGGACAGAAGCGAAGTAGCTCATCACTTTTGGTACTTTATACATATATAATTATTGTAGTATTAAATACCAGCTTTATTTTAATCTCTAACTATATTCTCAAATGCAGATCTCTATTTCAGAATAGAAGTTGCAGGACATTTTTAGAAAAGGTTTTATCTAATAATTTTCATATCAAAGCAGCATCTTATCTGTACGTATAAGTTCCGGCCATCCAGGATATCCGAGTTTTTCCTAATCATTTACTTTACCCATCAGCAGGAATTTAGTCTGACTAAAGCAAAACCTGAAATGTACCGTAAGTAATTTATAGCTTCTATTATTCTCATTATTATATTACTTTAAGGGATTCTATTGTAGTGTGAGCTAAGGGGAAATACATGGAGAAAGATACCAAATTTAGAACACAGGAAAATTGCAGACTTCGACTTTTTCCTTGAAATAGAAAATGCTTTAGCAAGAACTATGTTTATTTAACTAGTAAAAGACCATGTGAACCCATAAAAAGTCACCTTCATGAAACCATGACTAACGGATCTCATGCATATGTTTTAAAAATGATTAAATATTATCATGATTCTCACATATAACCAACAAGAAGATTACGGTATATTTTGTCTCTATGCTTGCATAGGTTTCCAGCCGGGTGAACATAATCCACCAAAGAGTGCCGTGTAGAATCCAATTAACTACATTAAGCAGCTGTTATTGTGAGCAGCAAAATCGCCCGCAGATACGCACTAAACACATGCATCACAAAATTAAATGCACTCAATGCACTGCCCAGAAGCCCAAACTAATAAAATAATTGCTAATCATTCAAAGATATATGAACCTTGACTTGCGATGGAACATAAATCGGATAAGCGTTACAGATTCTCGCTTACTGTAAAAAAAAATTCATCGGCTTTTTGGATATGCTGCAGTGAAGTGACTGACAATAAATAACAGTAGCTAACACAGGATATAAATCAAAATATTCTAGCTACGGGTCAGTTCTTTGGTCATTTGACTATTACAAAAAAAAGAATTAATTTCTATGTCTTTTATATCAACCAACACGGTAGGGTAGACCTTGAAATCATATTTTTCTGCCATCAATAAGGCGTATAAAAATAAAATGATGGTACATCTTTCATCAAGTGTCAAGTGACATGTTCATTGGATAATGTAGCATAGTTTTGGGTCACCTGATGTCTTATACTAATCTTCACTGCTGTACATTTATCCTTACGACACACCAGATTGTGGTTAGAGCTAGTGATGAGTGAATTTGTTTGGAAAACGATTGCCAAACATAAATTCGGCATGAACATGGCACATTCGGATTCGTGATCGGAAACACAAGCAAAATTTTATAAAATTGGTAAAAATCTCTAAGGCCGGCTTCACACTTGCGAGTTTTACGGACGTAAGAGCGCAGAAACTACGTCTGTAAAACTCGCAAAACATACGGCACAATTATTCTCTATGCCCCTGCTCCTATCTGCCGTATTAAACTGATCAGTATTATACGGCTTTCTACGGCCGTAGAAAATCGCAGCATGCTGCGTTTGTCACCGTATTGCGCAAATAAAACGTCAATGAAAGTCTATGGAAGCCCCAAAAATACGGATCACACACGGACCAGCAGTGTGACTTGCGAGGAATACGCAGCGCTGTTAGAGAGAAAAGCCGGTAATTCAGTGCGGTGTACAGTAAAATCACACTGACAGCTTCCAGTAGAATAGGTAGAATAAATGTGTACACATAGAATAGGTATATATATATATATATATATATATGTCAGTGAGACACATTATATATATATATATATATATATATTAATATTTCTTCCAGCGCTAGACAGCTTTAAAGCCGGTAATTCAATTACCGGCTTTTGCTTTCTCCTTCCTAAAACCAGACATGATATGAGACCTGGTTTACATACAGTAAACCATCTCATATCACCATTTTTTTTGCATATTCCACACTACTAATGTTAGTAGTGTGTATATGCAAAATTTGGCCGTTCTAGCTAGTAAAATAAGGGGTTAAATGGCGGAAAAAATTGGCGTGGGCTCCCGCACAATTTTCTCCGCCAGAGTGGTAAAGCCAGTGACTGAGGGCAGATATTAATAGCCTGGAGAGGGTCCACGGTTATTGACCCCCCCCCCCTGGCTAAAAACACCTGCCCCCAGCCACCCCAGAAAAGGCACATCTGGAAGATGCACCTATTCTGGCACTTGGCCACTCTCTTCCCATTCCCGTGTAGCGGTGGGATATGGGGTAATGAAGGGTTAATGCCACCTTGCTATTGTAAGGTGACATTAAGCCAGATTAATAGTGGAGAAGCGTCAAGTATGACACCTATCCATTATTAATCCAATACTAGTAAAGGGTTAAAAAAATACACAAAAACAATATTAAAAATTATTTTAATGAAATAAAAACAAAGGTAGTTTTAATATTTTATTGAACGCCCAATCCAATCACTGAAGACCCTCGTTCTGTAACAAAAAAAAAATAATAAACCAACAATATCCTTACCTTCCGCAGATCTGTAAAGTCCAACGATGTAAATCCATCTGAAGGGGTTAAAATATTTTGCAGCCACGAGCTTTGCTAATGCAACATTGCTCATGTCTGCAAAACCCCAGAGAATGTAGGTAAAGTAGGTCAATGACCTATATTTACCTGCATTTGCGGTGAGGCGCCCTCTGCTGGCTGTTCCTAGATCGTGGGAACTTTCCTAGAAAGCTCCCAGGCTCGAGTTCATAAGAGGGCGCCCTCTGCTGGTTGTCCTCATATGAACTCGAGCCAGGGAGCTTTCCCTTCCCTTCCGAGCCCTGCCGTGTGCCCAAACAGCAGATTTCACCCACATTTGGAGAATGTGCTCAGGAGAAATTGCACAACAAAATGTATGTCCATTTTCTCCTGTTACTTTTGCCAAAGTAAAAAAAATTAGGTCTCAAGGAAAATTTGTTTGAAAGAAAAGTAAATGTTTATTTTTTCCTTCCACATTGCTTTAGTTCTTGTGAAGCACCTGAAGGTTTAATAAACTTCTTTAATGTGGTTTTGACTACCTTGAGGGGTACAGTTTTTAGAATGATGTCATTTTTGGGTATTTCCTTTGATATAGGCCCCTCAAAGTCACTTCAAGTGTGAGGTGGTCCCTAAAAAAAGGTTTTGCAAATTTTGTTGTAAAAATAAGAAATCGCTGGTCAATTTTAACCCTTCTAACTTCCTAACAAAAAAAATTATGTTTCCAAAATTGTGCTGATGTAAAGTAGACATGTGGGAAATGTTATTTATTAATTATTTTGTGCGATATTTCTCTCTGATTTAAGGGTATAAAAATAAAAAATTTGAAAATTGCGAAATTTTCAACATTTTCGCCAAATTTCAGTTTTTTTCACAAAAAAACACAAGTCATATCGAAGAAATTTTAATGCTGTCATAAAGTACAATATGTTACGAGAAAACATTCTCAGAATCAGTGGGATCCGTTAAAGCGTTCCAGAGTGATTACGTCATAAAGTGACAGTGATCAGAATTGTAAAAATTGGCCCGGTCATTAAGGTGAAAACAGGCTTCGTCTCAAAGGGGCTAAAGCACCTGATATGGTGGAGGTTTTAGATTGAGAACATTTAGAGTTCTTACCATTTTTGCATTCATGAGTTTTAAATGGTCTTTCAACTTTTCTACCCTGGCCTCAGCTCCTTCGGAGTGGCTGCGGGAGGATTTTTTTAAGTACCGCAGTTAGTTTTCAAAATTAAATCATGTGTCATAAAGTGACCAGACATTTAAACATAGTTACACAGTGACCCATTTTATACAAGAACATGCTAATTCTTTAATTCTTTTGGGGTCCCAGCATCCATTGCACGCCAATCAGTTTTTTAATTAAAAACTGCCACAATTGCAGTTATAAATTTCCTCCAATGGGCACTTTGGCTGAACATAATGAGTCAGAAAACAGAAAGATAGCAACAACACATTTGTCTACTTCACATCAATGACAGCTGCTGTGCTCTGTCTTGATGAAGGCTATACCTTACCTGCTGTCTGTGTTTTGCTTAGTAAATTAAGAAGATTGGATGACATTATTTCTGATGTCTCCTTACTTTTGTACAGTATATATAGTATATGTGAGACACTTTATTGGACCACCACTCGTAATAATTCACTCATCCTAAGAACACAATAGACAAGCTACAGCTTTCCTCCCAAAGTCAAACAAAGTCATGTAAATAATGCAGAAGAATAAAAACATCCCCAAAAATGCATAATACTGACAAACCGTCCCTTTGCTGGCAAATGTTATCAATACATTTTCATTATCCATCGTGACACATGACCAATCTACAAAAACACGTGTTTGTGGTCTATAGAACAAGTGAGAAGGGTTTTCCATTTTCAGAAAAACCTTTCCCTTCGCTGCAGTTTGTTTAAAAAATAAAAACTGTGCTTTAATCACCTTCCCTATATCCAGCACTGAGTATCTCGGCCTGTTCCCAGTGTCGACTATTGTTTGCAGCGCTGACATCACGTCAAAAGCATTGCAGCCAATCGGTGAGCTTAGCGGCTCTGCCCAAGTATACTGTGTAAGGCCTCTTTCACACGTCAGTATCTCCGGTACGTGTAGTGTCAGTTTTCTCACGTACCGGAGACACTGACACTCGTAGACCCATTAGGATCTATGTGTTTCTGCACATGTGCGTGTTTTCACACGGACCGTGTGTCCGTGTGCAAAACACGTAGACATGTCCGTTTTTTACCGGCAGCACGGACCACAATACGGACAGCACACATGCACACGGAGAACAGTGTGCACTCTCCTCCGTGTGCACGTACCGCCCGCAGGAGACATTGCGGGAGCTGGGTGAGTATTTCCCGGGGGCGCGCCGGCGCACAGGGGATGGGAGGCAGGAGTGGACGCACACACTTTATTTTTAAGGGAAAATAAATAAAAAAACATGGAATTTTCATTCCTTCTCTCTAGCGAACTGCTGGGGAGAAGCGATGAATACCGGCTTCAGCACCACACGCAGCGGGAACAGCGCTTACTGTAGCACTGTCTCCTGCATGGTCCATGTGGTCCTCAGTCGGCACATGGGTGGCACACGGATGCTGCATGTGTGCCACACTGATGTGCTACGTGAGCACACGGACACATGGACATGGATAATTCCGGTACCAATTTGTCCGGTACCGGAATTATTTGGATGTGTGAAAGAGGCCTAAGGAGGTACAAGGACTACTTGTTCCCACTCGCCTGACAAGCTGGTATATTTAACCCCTTAGCGACCACCGATACGCCTTTTAACGGTGGCCGCTAAGGGTACTTAAACCACAGCGCCGTTAATTAACGGCGCTGTGGAAAAAGTAAATAGCGCCCCCCAGATTCGGATTTTCTCCGGGGTCTCGGCTGCCGGGGGTAGCCGAGACCCCAGATAACATGATTCGGTGTTTTTTTTACCGACCCCGCATTTGCGATCGCCGGTAATTAACCGTTTACCGGCGATCACAAAAAAAAACGCGATTTCTTTTTAATTTCTCTGTCCTCCGATGTGATCGCACATCAGAGGACAGAGAAAAGGGGTCGCCGATCGGCCCCCGATACTCACCTGTCTCCCCCGGTGCTCCTCGTGGCTCCCGATGGGCGCCGCCATCTTCAAAATGGCGGGCGCATGCGCAGTGCGCCCGCCGGCTGGCCCAGGGAGAATCTTTGGGGTCTTGGCTACCAGGGGTAGCCGAGACCCCAAAGAACATGATCGGGGTTGGTTTTACCGACCCCTGTTTTGCGATCGCCGGTAATTAACTGTTTACCGGCGACCGCACAAAAAAAAAAGATCAAAGTGTAATTCTCTGTCCTCTGATGTGATCGCACATCAGAGGACAGAGAAATAGGGGGATTCGGGGACCCTATCATACTCACCGGTGTCCCTGGGTCCTCCTGCTGCTCCTCCTGGCCGCCGGGGAAAAGAAAATGGCGGGCGCATGCGTAGTGCGCCCGCCATCTGTCTCCATCTGCCGGCCGGCAGGAGAAGAGCAGTTGGGGCTAAAATTAGGGCTAGGGTTAGGGTTAGGGCTATGGTTAGAGCTAGAGTTAGGGCTAGGGTTAGGGTTAGGGTTAGGGCTAGGGTTAGGGTTAGGGTTAGGGTTAGGGTTAGGGCTAGGGTAATGGCTAGGGTTAGGGTTAGGGCTAGGGTTAGGGTTAGGATTAGGGTTAGGGCTAGGATTAGGGCTAGGGTTAGGGTTAGGGCTAAATTTAGGGTTAGGGTTGGGGCTAAATTTAGGGTTAAGGTTGGCGCTAAAATTAGGGTTAGGCTTCTTTCGCACTTACGTCTGTACGGGGCTCTCTAAACGTGACATGGCGTCCGATCTCAATTCCAGCCAATTCTGCATTGAAAAAGTCAAACGGCGCTCCTTCACTTCCAAGCTCTGCGGTGCGCCCAAACAGTGGTTTACCCCCACATATGGGGTATTGGCGTATTCAGGAGAAATTGCATAACAAAATTTATGGTTACATTTCTGTTTTTACACTTGTGAAAATAAAAAAAATGGTTCTGAATTAAGATGTTTGCAAAAAAAAGTTAAATGTTCATTTTTTCCTTCCACATTGTTTCAGTTCCTGTGAAGCACGTAAAGGGTTAATAAACTTCTTGAATGTGGTTTTGAGCACCTTGAGGGGTGTAGTTTTTAGAATGGTGTCACACTTGGGTATTTTCTATCATATAGACCCCTCAAAATGACTTCAAATGTGATGTGGTCCCTAAAAAAAATATGGTGTTGTAAAAATGAGAAATTGCTGGTCAATTTTTAACCCTTATAACTCCTGTAAGGATTTCACTCACTCAGCTGCGACGGCTGACACTCAGGAGACGTGTTCCTTTAAAGTTCACTGGGTTTATTGCTTCATAAACCATGTGGCAAATAACAGAAAGCAAAATGGGCCTTTGGTTCAGGCAAAGAAAAGCAAGTGTCCAGTTCATCCGGCTCAGTCCTGAAGCCGTAACACACTCAGGAGGGTTTCACCTCCACCCATATCTGCTGTGTAAAGGATTAGCCAGTCTTATAAAGAGCTAACCCCACCCAGTAACCCATCACATGATTAGCCATGTGGTCTGACATTACCACAGGTCCTGAAACACATATACAAGATTATGTGCAAGAAAGGAATACTCCGGGCTACATTACAGCAATCAGGCACTTATGTGGCACATACCTCCCATCGACCACAAACCCTTTAGCCATGCTACATACCTCCCCCCTCTGCCTAAAGCCGTGGGGCTTGGCACTTTCCCCCACTAAACAAGGGATTCTCGATAGGGCATCCGCATTACCGTGCAGCTTTCCGGCCCTATGTTCCACATGGAAACTGAAGTCCTGCAGGGCTAAGAACCAACGGGTGACTCTAGCATTTCTTCCTTTCGTTTCTCTCATCCACCTAAGCGGGGCATGGTCAGATACCAGTCTAAATTTACGTCCCAGCAGATAGTACCGCAATGTGTCCACTGCCCATTTTATGGCCAAGCACTCCTTCTCAACGACTGAGTAGTTCTTTTCAGATGAGGACAGCTTCCTACTCAGATAGAGAACAGGATGCTCCTCCCCATGTAGTTCTTGGGAAAGGACTGCTCCCACCCCAACATCTGAGGCATCTGTCTGAAGAATAAACTCTTTCTTGAAGTTTGGGGCCATCAGAACGGGTTGCTTACACAAAGCATTTTTCATTTCTTGGAAGGCTGACTCTGTTTCTTCGGACCACTTAACCATTACTGATTTTGTCCCTTTTAGCAGGTCAGTCAGAGGCGCAGCCATCGTGGCGAAGTTTGGGATGAATCTCCTGTAATATCCCACGATTCCCAGGAAGGCTTTAACTTGTTTCTTGGAAACTGGTTTTGGCCATGTTTGGATTGCCTCCACTTTATTGATTTGGGGTTTTATTTCTCCATAACCCACTATGTATCCAAGGTACTTAGCTTCTTCTTTACTCAAGGCGCACTTCTTCGGGTTTATAGTAAATCCGGCCTCTCTTATAGCATCCAACACCGCTTGGACTTTCTCCAGATGACTCTCCCAGTCCGGGCTAAAGATGACGATATCATCTAGGTACGCAGCAGCGTAGGCCTTATGGGGTGCAAGGACTCTATCCATAGCCCTCTGGAAGGTCGCCGGAGCTCCCTGTAGGCCAAACGGCATCCGGGCATATTGGAAGCATCCATCAGGTGTCGAAAAGGCCGTCTTCTCCTTGGCTTCCTGTGCCATGGGGATCTGCCAATACCCCTTTGTCAAATCCAAGGTGGATATATATCTGGCGTGCCCAAGCCTTTCGATGAGCTCATCAATACGGGGCATGGGATAAGCGTCGAACTTGGAGACTTCATTCAACTTCCGATAGTCGTTGCAAAACCTCCACTCTCCATCAGGTTTTGGGACCAGGACAATTGGGCTCGACCAACCGCTCTTGGATTCCTCAATGACCCCAAGCCTCAACATACGCTCCACTTCCTTGGAGATAACTTCTCGACGAGCCTCAGGAATACGATAAGGTTTCACATTCACCCGCACATGTGGCTCTGTTAGGACCTCGTGCTCTATGACCTTCGTGTATCCTGGCAATTCCGAAAACAGGTCCCTGTTTTTCTGGAGTAACTCCCGGCACTGCTGTTTCTGGGTCTTTGATAGCGTCTCTGCTATAGTAACCGCTCCAACCTCACCTTCTGGGTTGCTTAACAATGATGGAGTTGCTGTCGGCTCTCTATCTTGCCATGGCTTGATGAGGTTGACATGGTAAACTTGGAATGGTTTCCGTCTTCCTGGTTGGTGAATTTTATAATTTACCTCACCAAGTTTCTCGACAACCTCATATGGCCCTTGCCATTTGGCCAAGAACTTGCTTTCCACCGTTGGAACTAACACAAGAACTCGGTCTCCCGGATTGAACTGCCTCACTCTTGCAGACCGGTTGTAGACCCTGGCTTGAGCTTCTTGTGCTTGGAGAATGTGTTCTTTCACGATAGGCATCACCTTTGCAATCCTCTGCTGCATCAGGGCCACATGCTCAATGACGCTTCTGTGGGGTGTGACTTCGGCCTCCCAGGTTTCCTTGGCTATATCCAGGAGTCCTCGTGGATGTCGGCCATATAGAAGCTCAAACGGTGAGAACCCTGTGGAGGCCTGTGGAACTTCACGAATGGAAAACATCAGATAGGGTAAGAGACAATCCCAGTCTCTACCGTCTTTCTCTATAGCTTTTCTCAGCATGCTCTTTAGGGTCTTGTTAAACCTCTCAACAAGGCCATCTGACTGGGGATGGTACACCGAGGTCCTCAACTGGGAGATCTTCAGGGCTTTGCATAACTCCCTCATCACCTTGCTCATGAAAGGTGTACCCTGGTCAGTCAGGATCTCCTTTGGCAGACCTGTCCGGGAAAAGACATGGACCAACTCGCGGGCTATGCTTTTTGAGGAAGAATTTCTCAAGGGAATTGCCTCAGGATAGCGTGTGGCATAGTCCAGGATGACTAATATATACTGATGGCCCCGAGCTGATTTAACTAAGGGACCGACCAAGTCCATGGCAATTCTCTCGAACGGTACCTCAATAATGGGCAGTGGCACAAGGGGGTTCCGGAAATGAGGAGTAGGAGCAGTTAGCTGACATGTAGGGCAGGACCTGCAATAGTTCACTATTTCCCGGTGACACCCAGGCCAATAGAACCTCTGCACAACCCGTTCCTGCGTTTTTTCCACCCCCAGGTGTCCACCCAAGATGTGTGAATGGGCCATGTCCAACACTTTCCGTCTATACGGACCCGGCACTATCAACTGCTCTACCAACTCCTCCCGTATTTTCGTGACACGGTACAACAACTCCCCCCTCAACAGAAAATGGGGAAATCTTGTGTCTGCCCCCGGCTCCTGTACCACCCCGTCAATAACTGTGACATTATTAAAGGCTTCCCTCAGAGTGGGGTCCCTATGTTGGGCAGTCCCAAAATTTTCACCGGTAACTTCTAACTCCAGAATGTCAGATGTAGGGGATACTTCCTCCTCATCCCCAACCAGAACACAAAAAGGAAAACTGTCTGCCTCTGGGTGTGGCGATACCCTTCCAGGGTTCACTGGTTCCCTGCCAGGGAGCTCAGAACCATTTCCCCACAAATCCCAAAACAAACAGAAATCCCGGCCAATAATTATAGGGTGCAACAAGTCCTGAACCACGCCGACTATGTGGGACTCAGTGCCACATGCCGTTTCAATGTCCACCCTGGCCATAGGGTAGTCCTTTGCATCACCATGTATGCACCGCACTCCGACCTTCTTTCCTGGGAGCAGGTGGAGAGGAAAAGTGGCCCTCACCAGGGTCACTAGGCTCCCCGAGTCTAACAGTGCCGTTACTGCTCGACCGTTCACCTTTACGGGACACGCTTGAGGTCCCTCGTTGGATGGAGAGTTCACACTACAGGCTGGATACGCATAGTATGAACAACGGCGTCCCATGCTGCAGTCCATCTGCTCAGTGGTTTGGGAACAACGGGCAGCTATATGTCCTGGCTTGCGGCACCTCCAACAAATAATATCACCCGTGGGGACCTTGGGCACCACCTCCCCCGCCCTTTGTGACCTTGGACGCACCACCCCTTTTTGGGACTCAGCTGCCTTCTGGGACCCCCAGTACGGCATGGGCTGCCTCCCGAAGGAGCCTTCCAACCCTTGGTATCTCTCAACCAGTCCGATCAGCTCGTCGGCATTCTGGGGATCACCCTGGGCAACCCAAGACTGTATAGGCCTCGGGAGGGAATGGACAAACTGATCCATCATCACCCGTTCTACCATCTGTGCAGGCGCAGAGGATTCTGGCTGCAGCCATTTCTGGACCAGGTGCAACAGATCAAACATTTGGGAACGAGGTGGTTTGTCCCGGTGATAGCCCCAGGAGTGAACTCGCTGTGCCCTGACAGTCAGTGTCACCCCCAAACGTGCGAGAATCTCGGCTTTCAATTTGTGATACTCTTTGGCATCCTGCAAGGTCAAATCATAGTACGCCTTCTGGGGTTCTCCCGTCAGGTATGGCGCAAGTACCTCTGCCCACTGCTCTGGCGGAAGTTTTTCCCTCTCAGCGACCCTCTCAAACACCGTCAGGAAGGCCTCAACATCATCCCTGGGAGTCATTTTCTGCAATGCGCGTCTTACCGTCTTCCGGACGTGGGTGTCATCAGCCAAACCTGGGGTTGGGGCGCTCGCCTTGCCCTGGATGGCGGTTGCCAGAAGCTGCATCTGCTGCTGATGCTCCTGCTGGCTCTGCTGCATCTGCTGCCGTTGCTCCTGCTGACTCTGCCGTTGCTCCTGCTGACTCTGCCGTTGCTCCTGCTGGCTCTGTTGTATCTGCTGCATCAAAAGCCTGTTGGTCTCTTGCTGCCTTTGCTCCTGCTGGCTCTGCCTTTTCTCCTGCTGTGACTGCATCTGGACCAAGTGTTTCAGCAGGTCCTCCATTTTCTCCGGCAATGCTTGCTGGCTTGCAACAGCCTTGACCCAGGACATTCAAAAATAAACTCACGTCTCCGCTGGGAACGCTGCCCGCATTCTCCACCAATTGTAAGGATTTCACTCACTCAGCTGCGACGGCTGACACTCAGGAGACGTGTTCCTTTAAAGTTCACTGGGTTTATTGCTTCATAAACCATGTGGCAAATAACAGAAAGCAAAATGGGCCTTTGGTTCAGGCAAAGAAAAGCAAGTGTCCAGTTCATCCGGCTCAGTCCTGAAGCCGTAACACACTCAGGAGGGTTTCACCTCCACCCATATCTGCTGTGTAAAGGATTAGCCAGTCTTATAAAGAGCTAACCCCACCCAGTAACCCATCACATGATTAGCCATGTGGTCTGACATTACCACAGGTCCTGAAACACATATACAAGATTATGTGCAAGAAAGGAATACTCCGGGCTACATTACAGCAATCAGGCACTTATGTGGCACATACCTCCCATCGACCACAAACCCTTTAGCCATGCTACACTCCCTAACAAAAAAAAATTTTGTTTCCAAAATTGTGCTGATGTAAAGTAGACATGTGGGAAATGTTATTTATTAACTATTTTTCATGACATATCTCTCTGATTTAAGGGCATAAAAATACAAAGTTTGAAAATTGCACAATTTTAAAAATTTTCGCCATATTTCCGTTTTTTTCATAAATAATCGCAAGTAATATCGAAGAAATGTTACCACTAACATGAAGTACAATATGTCACGAAAAAACAATCTCAGAATCAGCGGGATCCGTTAAAGCGTTCCAGAGTTATAACCTCATAAAATGACGGTGGTCAGAATTGTAAAAATTGGCTCGGTCATTAAGTACCAAATTGGCTCTGTCACTAAGGGGTTAATATGTTATGCTGTATAATGCTGCTGTATTGTTTATGACTGTTAAATGTTATGTGCACAGTAAAATTGCTAATGCCATGTAGTTATGTTATTGTTAGTGTTGAGCATTCCGATACTGCAAATATCGGGTATCGGCCGATATTTGCTGTATGGAATTCCGATACCGAGTTCCGATATTTTTGTGATATCGGAAATTGGAATCCGAAGTGTTCCCAGTCATTTTTGGCGTGTGCGGTGCGTATGGTTCCCAGGGTCTGAAGGAGAGGAAACTCTCCTTCAGGCCCTGGGATCCATATTCATGTAAAAAATAAAGAATAAAAATAAAAAATATGGATATACTCACCCCTCCGAAGGACCCTGGCTCTCACCGCTGCAAGTGTCTGCCTCCATTCCTAAGAATGCAGAGAGTGAAGGACCTTCGATGACGTCACGGTCACGTGAGTGGTCAGGTGACCGGTCACCTGACTGCGACGTCATCGAAGATCCTTCACTCTCTGCATTCTTAGGAATGGAGGCAGACGCTTGCAGCGGTGACAGCAAGGGTTCGTCGGAGGGGTGAGTATATCCATATTTTTTATTTTTATTCTTTATTTTTTACATGAATATGGATCCCAGGGCCTGAAGGAGAGTTTCCTCTCCTTCAGACCCTGGGAACCATCCAGGATAGCTTCCGATACTTGTGTCCCATTGACTTGCATTGGTATCGGGTATCGGTATCGGCGATATCCGATATTTTTTGGATATCAGCCGATCCCAACCGATACCTTTGAGTATCGGAAGGTATCGCTCAACACTAGTTATTGTCTAGGAGCAGTGCAGTATTCAGATTGGCCCACTAGAGGGGGGTACAATAGTATAATACATCAGTAGGATAGGAACTAGTTAAATTAGTAGGGGCCAACTGGGGTAAGCTACAAGGATTTCCTGTAGTCAGTCAGAAAGGCCTCAGAGCCCGTACAGGGCAGTTGAGCCACGTAACATTTTTTCAAGGAAAGTAGCCCAGCTGGTCCAGATCCTAGGAGTAATGATTGCGGATGAAGCAGAGGAATACAGGGCAGCTTTGTCATGATGGCGGTCAGCTACTTAGGAAGATGCCTGCGTGTCTGGCGCAAAGCAGACCGGGAACTCCTACAGTGAGTCAGACTGATCAGATCAAATGCTGTGGTACCGGGGACAATGGTGTGACCCAATGATATTCCTGAAGAAGAGAGATACAGCACAGGAACAGAATATGTTGTGTCTTGTGAAACATCTTGTGCTGTGCCTAAATGTGAACTGGACGAGCTGAGAAAGGAACTGAGTAAAATTGTTTGTTTTAAGTTGTCTGTCTCTCTTTTTATGGAATCTCAAGAAAGAAACCCCCAGCGAATCAGAGAGGATCCAGATGGACAGGAAAGCGAACAAAAAGGTACGCTACCGTTGGGTCATTGTGTGCATGTGACAGAGGGCCAGAGTGTGCTGAAGAAGCCACCATTGAAAGCCACAACTACAGCCCTGGCCCCTGTTACATACTGCACAAACCTCTCAGTGCCACTGAGCTCACTGACTGGCTGCAGCACTGTCGACATGACATCAGCACAGCAGACAATAACAAACACCAGGAGCAGCAGCAAAGACTCAGAGCTGGACCTGGGGAGGGTAGCACCAGAATGAGTAGAAGGGTTTAACTAAACTGGAAAACCCCTTTATGAAGCTGCCCTACCTAATGTTTTTCACACTCATTCTTTTCTTTACCCTTCTTTAAGAAGAGGTGTTACTAGCGAGTCCCTGGAAAGTAACAGGACTGGCAGCTTTGAGCTGTAACTAGAGATGAGCAAATATTTGAATGTTCGGTTTGGCTAACGATTGCTAAATTTGCAATATTCTCCAATTAATTTGTCGAATATTCAACAAACATAATTGAACACCATTCATATCAATGGGAGGCAAAAACAAATGCAAGATTCCCTATAATGAGGCTGATGGAGGCACTGTGGATGCCATCTAACCTGTGATCCGGCAGTGTCCATTTTTTTAGAATTGCATAAAAGTGCTGTCGGCCACAGTTTTGTGCACTTCTGAAAAAAAGGAAACAGTGGAACAGAGGCCAGACAGAGTCCAGAGTAACTCTGCTGCCTCACTATAGTGAATGGATTCATTTGGGGTCTCATCTGAATCACATCATTCAGAGATTTAGATGGAAACTGCAAAGCA
This sequence comes from Ranitomeya imitator, assembly GCF_032444005.1. Taxonomy (NCBI): domain Eukaryota; kingdom Metazoa; phylum Chordata; class Amphibia; order Anura; family Dendrobatidae; genus Ranitomeya; species Ranitomeya imitator. The sequence goes on along the minus strand of NC_091286.1, from coordinate 232,308,762 downwards.
AGTGGTGAGCATAGAGCGCAGGATAACTGTGATTCCAAACGTTATGTAAAATGTTCCCAACAAAAGCTTCCACTCAATCCACAAAAAAAGCAAGTCCCCAGTCAGATCTGTCACGTAACTTAGAAAGATACTAGCGCATGGCCGTGCGGCCATGCGAGCCTTAAATAGTTGCAGCAAGTACAGGACCTTCCTAGAAGGACAAATGAGAAGCTGCTACAGAGCCTGAGCACCTACAGGACCTTCCTGGAGGACCAATGGAGTTAGCTGCAGTATCTGAACATGTGACCCTCGATCTCCACTCTGAGATCTTACTCTGGGCATGCTCAGAACGAGAAAACAGGACTTAGTCCTAGAAGCGTCTGCTCGCCGCTGCCCAGCACTGGCTTCCATGCCAGAAGCAGGAAAAGCAGCAGTAACTCTTTGTACAGAGTCAGATTGAGCGAGACTCTGGGACTGACGTCTCCGCTGAGCAGGCTCCACTGCGGCAGGAGAAGAATGGGAGATCGCAGCGGACATGGCCCGAGATTCCTCCTGTGCAGAGGCGGGAACTCGACCCCTAACATTAACCCCCCTCCTAGGGCCCCCCCTCCTTGGGCCTCGCTACGCTCGAAGGCAGCAATGAGCTGCGGAGCCTGAATGTGCTCAGCAGGCTCCCAGGACCTATCCTCAGGACCATAACCCTTCCAGTCCACCAATTAAATTTTTTTGCCACGTACCACCTTGCACCCCAAAATAGCGTTCACCTCGCAATCGTCCGTAGACTAACCCGATGTCCCGGCAGATGACTCAGAAAACCGGGACATGTATACGGGCTTAAGGAGGGACACATGAAAGGTGTCGGTGATACCTAGGGGTGGAGGAAGGGCCAGACGGTAGACCACAGGATTAACCTGTTCGAGGACCTTGAAGGGACCCAAGTAGCGAGGTGCAAACTTAGTAGACTCAACATGCAACCTGATGTTACGGGCGGAGAGCCACACTAAGTCACCAGGAGCAAAGGTCGGGGCAAGGCGCCGATGTGCATCGGTGGAGAACCTCATTCTCTCATTGGAGGCCCGGATGGCATCCTGAGTGTGGTCCCAAATGTCCCGTGCCTCCACTGCCCAGTCTGCCACCCTGGAGTCAGCAGAAGACACGGGCATAGGCACAGGAACCCGCGGATGCTGGCCGTAATTAAGGAGGAAAGGAATCTGACTGGTGGAGTCGGTTACAGCGTTGTTAATCGCAAACTCTGCCCACAGTAACAAGGATGCCCAGTCATCCTGCCTGGCAGAAACAAAATGTCGTAAATATGTGACCAGGGTCTGATTGGCCCTCTCAACCAACCCATTCGTCTCAGGATGATAAGCCGAGGAGAGATTCAACTCAATACTGAATAGACGACAAAGCTCTCTCCAGAATCGAGACGCAAACTGGGGACCCGAGTCACTGACAATCTTGTCCGGCATACCGTGTAGGCGAAAGATATGCTTGATGAACAACGCTGCCAGAGCCTGTGCAGAAGGTAGCCGTGGAAGAGGTACCAAGTGAACCATCTTGGAAAAATGGTCGGTGATCACCCAGATAATGGGGCAGCTACGAGACTTGGGTAAGCCTACCACAAAGTCCATCCCGACCATCTCCCAGGGCCTGTATGCCAACGGCAGGGGGTAAAGCAACCCAGCTGGCCGTTGCCGAGGAGACTTGTTCTTGGCGCAAGAGATACACGCCCGAACATAGTCTGCGACATCATGAGCCATATGCGGTCACCAGTATGTCCTTGCCAGTAACTCAGATGTCCTTTTGGAACCAAAATATCCACCCACCCTGGACGAGTGAGCCCAAGAGAGAACCTCCGGTCGCAAACTGGATGGTACAAAAGTCTTGCCCGGAGGCACAGACTCTAGCGAAACTGGAGCCACAGTTCTCAGGCTCTCGGTGGGGACAAGTGTTGTGAATTCCGCTCTTGGGCTCCCTCTGGTGGTTGTAAGTGGCATTTTGTGAGTTCTGCTCTTGGGCTCCCTCTTGTGGTTTCAAGTGGTATGGCTGCTCCTTGGATTTAGCTGTCAGCAGCTGCTTCTACTGATTGTCTTTTCTGCTCGGCTATTTATGCCTGGCTCTTTCCTTCAGCCAGTGCCACTTGTAAATGATTCCTGGTTGGATTCACATCTCTTTGGATTTCCCTCTTATCCTGACCAGTTCAGCAAAGCTAAGTTCTTGCTTGCTCTTTTCTGTCCACAGATTGTGGACTTATCCGTTCTGTGCTTTCTATGTTTGTCCAGCTTATCAGTATGAATTATCTCTGTGTTGCTGGAAGCTCTGGGAAGCAGATTTACCCTCCACACCTTTAGTCAGGTGTGGAGATTTTTGTAATCTCTGCGTGGATTTTTGTAGTGTTTTATACTGACCGCACAGTATTCCATCCTGTCCTATCTATCTAGCTAGACTGGCCTCCTGTGCTCATCCTGGTTTCATTCTGTGTATGTCTATTCCCTCTCCACTCACAGTCATTATTTGTGGGGGGCTAATCTATCCTTTGGGGATTTTCTCTGAGGCAAGATAGTTTTCCTGCTTCTATCTTTAGGGGTAGTTAGATCTTAGGCTGTGACGAGGTGCCTAGGGAGTGTCAGGAGCATCCCACGGCTACTTCTAGTGTTGTGTTGAGCTTAGGGACTGCGGTCAGTACAGATACCACTTCCTTCAGAGCTCGTTCCATGTTGCTCCTGGACCACCAGATCATAACAGTACAAGTGGCCATAAATGAATTAAATGCATCTCAAAAAGAAGGAAAAAATTCTGAGCCATTTTTTTTCCTGTGCTCTCTTTTTGTCTTTTTTTTTCCTCTGGACCTTTGGGTGGTGCAGGATTTGTGCTCTGGCATGGATGTTCATGGTTTGTTTTCTCGTGTGGATCAACTTGCTGCAAGATTACAGAGTATCCAAGATTATGTTGTCCAGACTCCGGCTTTGGAGCCTAAAACTCCTACTCCTGATTTGTTTTTTGGAGACAGATCCAAGTTTTTGAACTTTAAAAATAACTGCAAATTGTTTTTTGCTTTGAAACCCCGTTCTTCTGGTGATCCCATTCAGCAAGTAAGAATCATCATATCCTTGCTGCGTGGTGACCCTCAGGACTGGGCATTCTCCCTTGAATCAGGGGATCCGGCATTGCTGAATGTAGACGCATTTTTTCAAGCGCTCGGATTATTGTATGATGAACCTAACTCTGTGGATCATGCAGAAAAAACCCTGTTGGCCTTGTGTCAAGGTCAGGAAGCGGCAGAATTATACTGCCAGAAATTTAGGAAATGGTCTGTGCTTACTAAATGGAATGAGGATGCTCTGGCTGCTATTTTCAGAAAGGGTCTTTCTGAAGCCCTTAAAGATGTTATGGTGGGCTTCCCTACACCTACTGGTTTGAGCGAGTCTATGTCTCTAGTCATTCAGATTGATCAGCGTTTGCGCGAGCGCAAAGCTGTGCACCATATGGCAGTGTCCTCTGAGCAGAGTCCTGAATCTATGCAATGTGATAGGATTTTGACTAAAACAGGACGGCAGGAATTCAGACGACAGAATAGGCTGTGTTTTTACTGTGGTGATTCTGCTCATGTTATTTCTGATTGCCCTAAACGTACTAGGAGGGTCGCTAGGTCTGTTACCATTAGTACTGTACAGCCTAAATTTCTTTTATCTGTGACCCTGATTTGCTCATTGTCGTCCTTTTCTGTCATAGCATTTGTGGATTCAGGCGCTGCCCTGAACCTAATGGACTTTGAATTCGCCAGGCGCTGTGGTTTTTCCTTGCAGCCTTTACAGAGCCCTATTCCTTTGAGGGGCATTGATGCTACTCCATTGGCCAAGGATAAACCTCAGTACTGGACGCAGATGACCATGTACATGGCTCCTGCACATCAGGAAAATTGCCGTTTTCTGTTGTTGCATAACCTGCATGATGTTGTTGTACTGGGTTTTCCATGGTTACAGGAACATAATCTGGTGCTGGATTGGAAAACTATGTCTGTGACTAGTTGGGGTTGTCAAGGCGTACTGTTGTGAATTCTGTTGTTAAGCTCCCTCCTGTGGTCATGAATGGTACTTCGGCTGGTTCTGTCCATGGGCTTCCTCTGGTGGTTGTGAGTGGGGCTGCGGCTTCTGAGGTTCCTTCCACAGGTGACGAGGTTAATTCGTTAGCTGGCTGCTCTATTTAACTCCACCTAGATCATTGCTCCATGCCACCTGTCAATGTTCCAGTATTGGTCTAGTTCGCTCCTGGATCGTTCTTGTGACCTGTCTACCCAGCAGAAGCTAAGTTCCTGCTTGTTTTTCTCTGTTTGCTATTTTTTCTGTCCAGCTTGCTATTTTGATTTTTGTCTTGCTTGCTGGAAGCTCTGGGACGCAGAGGGAGCGCCTCCGCACCGTGAGTCGGTGCGGAGGGTCTTTTTGCGCCCTCTGCGTGGTCTTTTTGTAGTTTTTTTGTGCTGACCGCAAAGTTACCTTTCCTATCCTCTGTCTGTTCAGTAAGTCGGGCCTCACTTTGCTAAATCTATTTCATCTCTGTGTTTGTAATTTTCATCTTAACTCACAGTCATTACATGTGGGGGCCTGCCTGTTCCTTTGGGGAATTTCTCTGAGGCAAGGTAGGCTTTATTTTTCTATCTTTAGGGCTAGTTAGTTCCTTAGGCTGTGACGAGTTGCATAGGGAGCGTCAGGAGCAATCCACGGCTATTTCTAGTGTGTGTGATAGGATTAGGAATTGCGGTCAGCAGAGTTCCCACGTCTCAGAGCTTGTCCTGTATTATTAGTAACTATCAGGTCATTCCGTGTGCTCTTAACCATCAGGTCCATTATTGTCCTCACCACCAGGTCATAACAGTACAGGTGGCCAAGAGTATTAATGCATCTCAATAGAGGGATAAGAGAAGTTCTGAGACCATTTTTTTTCTTTGCAGAGTGTTTTGTCTCTCTTTTCCCCTTTACCTCTCGGTGGTTCAGGATACAGGTGTAGATATGGACATTCAAGGTCTGTCCTCTTGTATGGATAATCTCACTGCAAGGGTACAAAACATTCAAGATTTTGTGGTTCAGAATCCGATGTTAGAGCCTAGGATTCCAATTCCTGATTTGTTTTTTGGGGATAGATCTAAGTTTCTGAATTTCAAAAATAATTGTAAATTGTTTCTTGCTTTGAAACCTCGCTCCTCAGGTGACCCTGTTCAACAAGTGAAAATCATTATTTCTTTGTTACGTGGCGACCCTCAAGACTGGGCATTTTCCCTTGCGCCAGGAGATCCGGCATTGCGTGATGTTGATGCGTTTTTTCTGGCGCTTGGATTGCTTTATGATGAACCAAATTCAGTGGATCAGGCAGAGAAAATCTTGCTGGCTCTGTGTCAGGGTCAGGATGAGGTAGAGATATATTGTCAGAAGTTTAGGAAGTGGTCTGTACTCACTCAGTGGAACGAATGTGCGCTGGCGGCAATTTTCAGAAAGGGTCTCTCTGAAGCCCTTAAGGATGTCATGGTGGGATTTCCCATGCCTGCTGGTCTGAATGAGTCTAAGTCTTTGACCATTCAGATCGATCGACGCTTGCGTGAGCGTAAAGTTGTGCACCATATGGCGGTATTATCTGAGCATAGACCTGAGACTGTGCAGTGTGATAGGACTTTGACCAGAGCTGAACGGCAAGAACATAGACGTCGGAATGGGCTGTATTTTTACTGTGGTGATTCCACTCATGCTATCTCCGATTGTCCTAAGCGCACTAAGCGTTTCGCTAGGTCTGCCACCATTGGTACGGTACAGTCGAAATTTCTATTGTCCGTTACTCTGATTTGCTCTTTGTCATCCTATTCTGTTATGGCATTTGTGAATTCAAACGCTGCCCTGAATTTGATGGACTTGGAGTTTGCTAGGCGCTGTGGTTTTTTCTTGGAGCCCTTGCAGTATCCTATTCCATTGAGAGGAATTGATGCCTTTGGCCAAGAATAAGCCCCAGTACTGGACCCAATTGACCATGTGCATGGCTCCTGCACATCAGGAGGATATTCGCTTTTTGGTGTTGCATAATCTGCATGATGTGGTCGTTTTGGGGTTGCCATGGCTACAGGTCCATAATCCAGTATTGGATTGGAAATCTATGTCTGTGTCCAGCTGGGGTTGTCAGGGGGTACATGGTGATGTTCCATTTTTGTCTATTTCGTCGTCCACCCCTTCTGAAGTTCCGGAGTTTTTGTCGGATTACCGGGATGTATTTGATGAGCCCAAATCCAGTGCCCTACCTCCTCATAGGGATTGCAATTGTGCTATCAATTTGATTCCTGGTAGTAAGTTTCCTAAGGGCCGACTGTTCAATTTATCTGTGCCAGAACACGCCGCTATGCGGAGTTATATAAAGGAATCCTTGGAGAAGGGTCATATTCGCCCGTCGTCGTCACCATTGGGAGCAGGGTTCTTTTTTGTGGCCAAGAAGGATGGTTCTTTGAGACCTTGTATTGATTACAGCCTTCTTAATAAGATCACAGTCAAATTTCAGTACACTTTGCCGCTGCTATCTGATTTATTTGCTCGGATTAAGGGGGCTAGTTGGTTCATCAAGATAGATCTTCGTGGTGCGTATAATCTTGTGTGTATTAAACAGGGCGATGAATGGAAAACAGCATTTAATACGCCCGAGGGCCATTTTGAGTACCTGGTTATGCCATTCGGGCTTTCCAATGCTCCATCAGTATTTCAGTCCTTTATGCATGACATCTTCCGAGAGTACCTGGATAAATTCCTGATTGTATATTTGGATGATATTTTGGTCTTCTCGGATGATTGGGAGTCTCACGTGAAGCAGGTGAGAATGGTGTTCCAGGTCCTTCGTGCTAATTCTTTGTTTGTGAAGGGGTCTAAGTGTCTCTTTGGAGTTCAGAAGGTTTCATTTTTGGGTTTCATTTTTTCCCCTTCTACTATCGAGATGGATCCTGTTAAAGTCCAGGCCATTTATGATTGGACTCAGCCGACATCTGTGAAGAGTCTGCAAAAGATCCTGGGCTTTGCTAATTTTTATCGTCGCTTCACCAGTAATTTTTCTACTGTTGCTAAAACGTTGACTGATTTGACCAAGAAGGGTGCTGATGTGGTCAATTGGTCTTCTGCGGCTGTGGAAGCTTTTCAGGAGTTGAAGCGTCGTTTTTCTTCTGCCCCTGTGTTGTGCCAGCCAGATGTTTCGCTCCCGTTTCAGGTCGAGGTTGATGCTTCTGAGATTGGAGCAGGAGCTGTTTTGTCGCAAAGAAGTTCTGATGGCTCGGTGATGACACCATGTGCCTTCTTTTCTAGAAAGTTTTCGCCTGCTGAGCGCAATTATGATGTTGGCAATCGAGAGTTGTTGGCCATGAAGTGGGCATTCGAGGAGTGGCATCATTGACTTGAAGGAGCCAAGCATCGCGTGGTGGTCTTGATGGATCACAAGAATTTGACTTATCTCGAGTCTGCCAAACGGTTGAATCCTAGACAGGCTCGTTGGTCGCTATTTTTCTCCCGTTTTGATTTTGTGGTTTCGTACCTTCTGGGCTCTAAGAATGTGAAGGCTGATGCCCTGTCAAGGAGTTTTGTGCCCGACTCTCCGGGTGTTCCTGAGCCGGCGGGTATTCTCAAAGAGGGGGTAATTTTGTCTGCCATTTCCCCTGATTTGCGGCGGGTGCTGCAAAAATTTCAGGCTGATAGACCTGACCGTTGCCCAGCGGAGAAACTGTTTGTCCCTGATAAATGGACTAGTAGAGTTATCTCTGAGGTTCATTGTTCGGTTTTGGCTGGTCATCCTGGAATCTTTGGTACCAGAGATTTGGTGGCTAGATCCTTTTGGTGGCCGTCTTTGTCGCGGGATGTGCGTTCTTTTGTGCAGTCCTGTGGGACTTGTGCTCGGGCTAAGCCCTGCTGTTCTCGTGCCAGTGGGTTGTTTTTGCCCTTGCTGGTCCCGAAGAGGCCCTGGACGCATATTTCTATGGATTTTATTTCGGATCTCCCTGTCTCTCAAAAGATGTCGGTCATTTGGGTGGTTTGTGATCGCTTCTCTAAGATGATCCATTTGGTACCCTTGTCTAAATTGCCTTCCTCCTCTGATTTGGTGCCGTTGTTTTTCCAGCATGTGGTTCGTTTACATGGCATTCCGGAGAACATCGTTTCGGACAGAGATTCCCAGTTTGTTTCGAGGTTTGGCGATCCTTTTGTGCTAGGATGGGCATTGATTTGTCTTTTTCCTCGGCTTTCCATCCTCAGACAAATGGCCAAACCGAACGTACTAATCAGACTTTGGAAACATATCTGAGATGCTTTGTTTCTGCTGATCAGGATGATTGGGTGTCCTTTTTGCCTTTGGCTGAGTTCGCCCTTAATAATCGGGCCAGCTCGGCTACTTTGGTTTCGCCGTTTTTCTGCAATTCTGGTTTCCATCCTCGTTTCTCTTTAGGGCAGGTTGAGTCTTCGGACTGTCCTGGTGTAGATACTGTGGTGGATAGGTTGCAGCAGATTTGGACTCATGTGGTGGACAATTTGACATTGTCCCAGGAGAAGGCTCAACGTTTTGCTAACCGCCAGCGCTGTGTGGGTCCCCGACTTCGTGTTGGGGATTTGGTTTGGTTGTCGTCTCGTTATGTTCCTATGAAGGTTTCCTCTCCTAAGTTTAAGCCTCGTTTCATTGGTCCGTATAAGATTTCTGAGGTTCTCAATCCTGAGTCATTTCGTTTGACCCTTCCAGCTTCTTTTGCCATCCATAATGTATTCCATAGGTCGTTGTTGCGGAGATACGTGGCGCCTGTGGTTCCATCCGTTGATCCTCCTGCCCCGTTGTTGGTTGAGGGGGAGTTGGAGTATGTGGTGGAGAAGATTTTGGATTCTCGTATTTCGAGACGGAAACTCCAGTACCTGGTCAAGTGGAAGGGTTATGGTCAGGAAGATAATTCCTGGGTCTTTGCCTCTGATGTTCATGCTGCCGATCTGGTTCGTGCCTTTCATTTGGCTCGTCCTGGTCGGCCTGGGGGCTCTGGTGAGGGTTCGGTGACCCCTCCTCAAGGGGGGGTACTGTTGTGAATTCTGTTGTTAAGCTCCCTCCTGTGGTCATGAATGGTACTTCGGCTGGTTCTGTCCATGGGCTTCCTCTGGTGGTTGTGAGTGGGGTTGCGGCTTCTGAGGTTCCTTCCACAGGTGACGAGGTTAATTTGTTAGCTGGCTGCTCTATTTAACTCCACCTAGATCATTGCTCCATGCCACCTGTCAATGTTCCAGTATTGGTCTAGTTCGCTCCTGGATCGCAGCAGAAGCTAAGTTCCTGCTTGTTTTTCTCTGTTTGCTATTTTTTTCTGTCCAGCTTGCTATTTTGATTTTTGTCTTGCTTGCTGGAAGCTCTGGGACGCAGAGGGAGCGCCTCCGCACCGTGAGTCAGTGCGGAGGGTCTTTTTGCACCCTCTGCGTGGTCTTTTTGTAGTTTTTTGTGCTGACCGCAAAGTTACCTTTCCTATCCTCTGTCTGTTCAGTAAGTCAGGCCTCACTTTGCTAAATTTATTTCATCTCTGTGTTTGTAATTTTCATCTTAACTCACAGTCATTATATGTGGGGGGCCGCCTGTTCCTTTGGGGAATTTCTCTGAGGCAAGGTAGGCTTTATTTTTCTATCTTTAGGGCTAGCTAGTTCCTTAGGCTGTGACGAGTTGCATAGGGAGCGTTAGGAACAATCCACGGCTATTTCTAGTGTGTGTGATAGGATTAGGAATTGCGGTCAGCAGAGTTCTCACGTCTCAGAGCTTGTCCTGTATTATTAGTAACTATCAGGTCATTCCGTGTGCTCTTAACCATCAGGTCCATTATTGTCCTCATCACCAGGTCATAACAGGGTACATAGTGACGTTCCTTTGATGTCAATTTCGTCTTCCCCCTCTTCTGAGGTCCCTGAGTTTTTGTCGGATTTCCAGGATGTATTTGATGAGCCCAAGTCCAGTTCCCTTCCTCCACATAGGGACTGTGATTGTGCTATTAACTTGATAACTTGATTCCAGGTTGTAAGTTCCCTAAAGGCTGACTTTTCAGTCTGTCTGTGCCAGAGCATGCCGCCATGCGGAGTTATGTTAAGGAATCTTTGGAGAAAGGGCATATTCGGTCGTCTTCATCACCATTGGGAGCGGGTTTCTTTTTTGTTGCTAAGAAGGATGGCTCCTTAAGACCCTGTATAGATTATCGTCTTCTTAATAAGATCACGGTCAAATTCCAATACCCCTTGCCTTTGCTTACTGATTTGTTTGCTCAGATTAAGGGGGCTAGTTGGTTTACTAAGATTGACCTCCGAGGGGCATATAATCTTGTTCGTATTAAACAGGGTGGCGAATGGAAAACTGCATTTAATACGCCCGAAGGCCATTTTGAATACCTTGTGATGCCATTTGGGCTCTCTAATGCTCCATCTGTGTTCCAGTCCTTCATGCATGATATTTTCTGCAATTATCTTGATAAATTCATGGTTGTATATTTGGATGATATTTTGATTTTTTCCGATGATTGGGAGTCTCATGTGAAGCAGGTCAGGATGGTGTTCCAGATCCTTCGTGATAATGCTTTGTTTGTGAAGGGGTCTAAGTGCCTATTCGGAGTTCAGAAGGTCTCTTTTTTGGGTTTTATTTTTTCTCCCTCGTCTATAGAAATGGAACCCACATCTGTGAAGGGCCTTCAAAAATTTTTGGGCTTTGCTAATTTCTATCGCCGTTTCATTGCCAACTTTTCCAGTGTGGTTAAGCCCCTTACTGATTTGACGAAGAAAGGCGCTGATGTGACGAATTGGTCCTCTGCGGCTGTTGAGGCCTTTCAGGAGCTTAAACACCGATTTACTTCTGCCCCTGTGTTGCGTCAGCCGGATGTTTCTCTTCCTTTTCAGGTGGAGGTCGACGCTTCTGAGATTGGGGCAGGGGCCGTTTTGTCTCAGAGGGAATCTGATGGTTCTTTGATGAAACCGTGTGCTTTTTTTTCCAGAAAGTTTTCGCCTGCGGAACGCAATTATGATGTCGGCAATCGGGAGTTGTTGGCTATGAAGTGGGCATTTGAGGAGTGGCGACATTGGCTTGAGGGAGCTAAGCACCGCGTTGTGGTCCTGACTGATCATAAGAATCTGATTTACCTCGAGTCAGCCAAGCGGCTGAATCCTAGACAGGCTCGATGGTCCCTGTTTTTCTCCCGTTTTGATTTTGTGGTCTCGTATCTTCCGGGATCTAAGAATGTTAAGGCTGATGCCCTCTCTAGGAGTTTTTCGCCTGATTTTCCTGGAGTCCTTGAGCCGGTTGGCATTCTTAAGGAAGGGGTGATTCTTTCTGCCATCTCCCCTGATTTGCGGTGGGTGCTTCAGGAATTTCAGGCTGATAGGCCTGACCTCTGTCCTGTGGGGAAGCTGTTTGTTCCTGATGGATGGACAAGTAAAGTGATTTCTGAGGTTCATTGTTCAGTGTTGGCTGGTCATCCTGGGATTTTTGGTACCAGAGATTTGGTTTCTAGGTCCTTTTGGTGGCCTTCCTTGTCGCGCGATGCCCGTGCTTTTGTGCAGTCCTGTGGGACTTGCGCCCCCGAGCCAAGCCTTGCTGTTCCCGCACTAGTGGGTTGCTTTTGCCTTTGCCGGTCCCTGAGAGGCCCTGGACGCATATTTCCATGGATTTTATTTCGGATCTTCCTGTTTCCCAGAAGATGTCTGTTATCTGGGTTGTTTGTGACCGGTTCTCTAAAATGGTTCATCTGGTACCTTTGCCTAAGTTGCCTTCCTCCTCATATCTGGTTCCATTGTTTTTTCAGCATGTGGTTCATTTGCATGGCATTCCGGAGAATATTGTGTCTAACAGAGGTTCTCAGTTTGTCTCTAGGTTTTGGCGGGCCTTTTGTGCTAGGATGGGCATTGATTTGTCTTTTTCTTCGGCGTTTCATCCTCAGACTAATGGCCAAACTGAGCGAACTAATGAGACCTTGGAGACCTATTTGAGATGCTTTGTGTCTGCTGATCAGGATGATTGGGTGTCTTTCTTGCCATTGGCCGAGTTTGCCCTTAATAATCGGGCTAGTTCGGATACTTTGGTTTCACCTTTTTTTTGTAATTTTGGTTTTCATCCTCGTTTTTCTTCTGGGCAGGTTGAGCCTTCTGATTGTCCTGGTGTTGATTCTGTGGTGGACAGGCTGCAGCAGATTTGGACTCATGTGGTGGACAATTTGACGTTGTCTCAGGAAAGGGCTCAACGTTTTGCTAACCGCCGTCGGTGTGTTGGCCCCCGGCTTCGTGTGGGGGATTTGGTTTGGTTGTCTTCTCGTCATGTTCCTATGAAGGTTTCTTCCCCTAAGTTTAAGCCTCGGTTTAATGGTCCTTATAAAATTTCTGAAATTATTAATCCGGTGTCTTTTCGTTTGGCTCTTCCAGCCTCTTTTGCCATTCATAATGTTTTCCATAGATCTTTGTTGCGGAGATATGTGGTGCCCGTTGTTCCCTCGGTTGACCCTCCTGCCCCGGTGGTGGTTGAGGGAGAGTTGGAATATGAGGTTGAGAAGATTTTGGATTCTCGTTTTTCGAGGTGGAGGCTTCAGTATCTTGTCAAGTGGAAGGGTTATGGCCAGGAGGATAATTCTTGGGTTGTTGCCTCCGATGTCCATGCCACCGATTTGGTTCGTGCTTTTCACTTGGCTCGTCCTGATCGGCCTGGGGGCTCTGGTGAGGGTTCGGTGACCCCTCCTCAAGGGGGGGTACTGTTGTGAATTCCGCTCTTGGGCTCCCTCTGGTGGTTGTAAGTGGCACTTTTGTGAGTTCTGCTCTTGGTCTACCTCTTGTGGTTTCAAGTGGTATGGCTGCTCCTTGGATTTAGCTGTCAGCAGCTGCTTCTACTGATTGTCTTTTCTGCTCGGCTATTTATGCCTGGCTCTTTCCTTCAGCCAGTGCCACTTGTAAATGGTTCCTGGTTGGATTCACATCTCTTTGGATTTCCCTGTTATCCTGACCAGTTCAGCAAAGCTAAGTTCTTGCTTGCTCTTTTCTGTCCACAGATTGTGGATTTATCCGTTCTGTGCTTTCTATGTTTGTCCAGCTTATCAGTATGAATTATCTCTGTGTTGTTGGAAGCTCTGGGAAGCAGATTTACCCTCCACACCTTTAGTCAGGTGTGGAGATTTTTGTAATCTCTGCGTGGATTTTTGTAGTGTTTTATACTGACCGCACAGTATTCCATCCTGTCCTTTCTATCTGGCTAGAATGGCCTCCTGTGCTCATCCTGGTTTCATTCTGTGTATGTCTTTTCCCTCTCCACTCACAGTCATTATTTGTGGGGGGCTAATCTATCCTTTGGGGATTTTCTCTAAGGCAAGATAGTTTTCCTGCTTCTATCTTTAGGGGTAGTTAGATCTTAGGCTGTGACGAGGTGCCTAGGGAGTGTCAGGAGCATCCCACGGCTACTTCTAGTGTTGTGTTGAGCTTAGGGACTGCGGTCAGTACAGATACCACTTCCTTCAGAGCTCGTTCCATGTTGCTCCTGGACCACCAGATCATAACAGACAATAAGCCGAGTGTTGTGAATTCGGTTGTCGGGCTCCCTCCTGTGGTCATGAATGGTACTTCGGCTGGTTCTGTCCATGGACTTCCTCTGGTGGGTGTTTCTGAGTTTTCTTCCACAGGTGACGAGGTTAATTCGTTAGCTGGCTGCTCTATTTAACTCCACTTAGATCTTTGCTCCATGCCACCTGTCAATGTTCCAGTATTGGTCTAGTTCACTCCTGGATCGTTCTTGTGACCTGTCTTCCCAGCAGAAGCTAAGTTCCAGCTTGTATTACTTTGGTTTGCTATTTTTCTGTCTAGCTTGCTATTTTTATTGTTGTGTTGCTTGCTGGAAGCTCTGGGACGCAGAGGGAGCGCCTCCGCACCGTTAGTCGGTGCGGAGGGTCTTTTTTGCGCCCTCTGCGTGTTCTTTTTGTAGGTTTTTGTGCTGACCGCAAAGTAACCTTTCCTATCCTCGGTCTGTTCAGTAAGTCGGGCCTCACTTTGCTAAATCTATTTCATCTCTGTGTTTGTATTTTCATCTTTACTCACAGTCATTGTATGTGGGGGGCTGCCTTTTCCTTTGGGAAATTTCTCTGAGGCAAGGTAGGCTTTATTTTTCTATCTTCAGGGCTAGCTAGTTCCCTAGGCTAGGCATTGCGTGATGTTGATGCGTTTTTTCCTGGCACTTGGATTGCTTTATGACGAACCTAATTCAGTGGATCAGGCATAGAAAATCTTGCTGGCTCTGTGTCAGGGTCAGGATGAAGCGGAGATATATTGTCAGAAGTTTAGAAAGTGGTCTGTGCTCACTCAGTGGAATGAATGTGCCCTGGCAGCAATCTTCAGAAAGGGTCTCTCTGAAGCCCTTAAGGATGTCATGGTGGGATTTCCCATGCCTGCTGGTCTGAATGAGTCTATGTCCTTGGCCATTCAGATCGATCGACGCTTGCGTGTGTGTAAAGCTGTGCACCATTTGGCGGTGCTATCTGAGCATGGGCCTGAGCCTATGCAATGTGATAGGACTTTGACCAGAGCTGAACGGCAAGAACACAGACGTCGGAATGGACTATGTTTTTACTGTGGTGATTCCACTCATGCTATCTCCGATTGTCCTAAGCGCACTAAGCGGTTCGCTAGGTCTGCCACCATTGGTACGGTACAGTCTAAATTTCTATTGTCCGTTACTCTGATTTGCTCTTTGTCATCCTATTCTGTTATGGCATTTGTGGATTCAGGCGCTGCCCTGAATTTGATGGACTTGGAGTATGCTAGGCGCTGTGGTTTTTTTCTTGGAGCCCTTGCAATATCCTATTCCATTGAGAGGAATTGATGCTACGCCTTTGGCCAAGAATAAGCCTCAGTACTAGACCCAATTGACCATGTGCATGGCTCCTGCACATCAGGAGGATATCCGCTTTCTGGTGTTGCATAATCTGCATGATGTGGTCGTTTTGGGGTTGCCATGGCTACAGGTCCATAATCCAGTATTGGACTGGAAATCTATGTCTGTGTCCAGCTGGGGTTGCCAGGGGGTACATGGTGATGTTCCATTTTTGTCTATTTCGTCTTCCACTCCTTCTGAAGTTCCAGAGTTTTTGTCGGATTATCGGGATGTATTTGATGAGCCCAAAGCCAGTGCCCTACCTCCTCATAGGGATTGCGATTGTGCAATTAATTTGATTCCTGGTAGTAAGTTTCCTAAGGGCCGATTGTTCAATTTATCTGTGCCAGAACACGCCGCTATGCGGAGTTATATAAAGGAATCCTTGGAGAAAGGCCATATTCGCCCGTCGTCATCACCGTTAGGAGCAGGGTTCTTTTTTGTGGCCAAGAAGGATGGTTCTTTGAGACCTTGTATTGATTACCGCCTTCTTAATAAAATTACAGTCAAATTTCAGTATCCTTTGCCGTTGCTGTCTGATTTGTTTGCTCGTATTAAAGGGGCTACTTGGTTCACCAAGATAGATCTTCGAGGGGCGTATAATCTTGTGCGTATTAAACAAGGCGATGAATGGAAAACAGCATTTAATACGCCCGAGGGCCATTTTGAGTACCTGGTTATGCCATTCGGGCTTTCCAATGCTCCATCAGTATTTCAGTCCTTTATGCATGACATCTTCCGAGAGTACCTGGATAGATTACTGATTGTGTATTTGGATGATATTTTGGTCTTTTCGGATGATTGAGAGTCTCATGTGAAGCAGGTCAGAATGGTGTTCCAGGTCCTTCGTGCGAATTCCTTGTTTGTGAAGGGGTCAAAGTGTCTCTTTGGAGTTCAGAAGGTTTCATTTTTGGGGTTCATTTTTTCCCCTTCTACTATCGAGATGGACCCTGTTAAAGTCCAGGCCATTTACGATTGGACTCAGCCGACATCTGTGAAGAGCCTGCAAAAGTTCCTTGGCTATGCTAATTTTTATCGGCGCTTCATCGCTAATTTTTCTACTGTTGCTAAACCGTTGACTGATTTGACCAAGAAGGGTGCTGATGTGGTCAATTGGTCTTCTGCAGCTGTGGAGGCTTTTCAGGAGTTGAAGCGTCGTTTTTCTTCTGCCCCTGTGTTGTGCCAGCCAGATGTTTCGCTCCCGTTTCAGGTTGAGGTTGATGCTTCTGAGATTGAAGCAGGGGCTGTTTTGTCGCAAAGAAGTTCTGATGGCTCGGTGATGAAGCCATGTGCTTTCTTTTATAGAAAGTTTTCGCCTGCTGAGCGTAATTATGATGTTGGTAATCGTGAGTTGTTGGCCATGAAGTGGGTATTCGAGGAGTGGCGTCATTGGCTTGAAGGAGCCAAGCATCGCGTGGTGGTCTTGACAGATCACAAGAATTTGACTTATCTTGAGTCTGCCAAACGGTTGAATCCGAGACAGGCTAGATGGTCGTTATTTTTCTCCCGTTTTGATTTTGTGGTTTCGTACCTCTCCCCTGATTTGCGGCGGGTGCTGCAAAAATGTCAGGCTGATAGACCTGACCGTTGCCCAGCGGAGAAACTGTTTGTCCCTGATAGATGGACTAGTAGAGTTATCTCTGAGATTCATTGTTCAGTGTTGGCTGGGCATCCTGGAATCTTTGGTACCAGAGATTTGGTGGCTAGATCCTTTTGGTGGCCGTCTTTGTCACGGGATGTGCGTTCTTTTGTGCAGTCCTGTGGGACTTGTGCTCGGGCTAAGCCCTGCTGTTCTCGTGCCAGTGGGTTGCTTTTGCCCTTGCCGGTCCCGAAGAGGCCCTGGACGCATATTTCTATGGATTTTATTTCGGATCTCCCCGTCTCTCAAAAGATGTCGGTCATTTGGGTGGTTTGTGATCGCTTTTCTAAGATGGTCCATTTGGTACCTTTGTCTAAATTGCCTTCCTCCTCTGATTTGGTGCCATTATTTTTCCAGCATGTGGTTCGTTTACATGGTATCCTGGAGAACATCTTTTCTGACAGAGGTTCCCAGTTTGTTTCGAGCTTTTGGCGATCCTTTTGTGCAAGGATGGGCATTGATTTGTCTTTTTCCTCGGCTTTCCATCCTCAGACAAATGGCCAAACCGAACGAACTAATCAAACTTTGGAAACATATCTGAGATGCTTTGTTTCTGCTGATCAGGATGATTGGGTGTCCTTTTTGCCGTTGGCTGAGTTTGCCCTTAATAATCGGGCCAGCTCGGCTACTTTCGTTTCGCTGTTTTTGTGCAATTCTGGTTTCCATCATCGTTTCTCTTCAGGGCAGGTTGAGTCTTCGGACTGTCCTGGTGTAGATACTGTGGTGGATAGGTTGCAGCAGATTTGGACTCATGTGGTGGACAATTTGACATTGTCCCAGGAGAAGGCTCAACGTTTCGCTAACCGCCGGCGCTGTGTGGGTCCCCGACTTCGTGTTGGGGATTTGGTTTGGTTGTCGTCTCGTTATGTTCCTATGAAGGTTTCCTCTCCTAAGTTTAAGCCTCGTTTCATTGGTCCGTATAAGATTTCTGAGGTTATCAATCCTGTGTCATTTCGTTTAGCCCTTCCTGCTTCTTTTGCCATCCATAATGTGTTCCATAGGTCGTTATTGCGGAGATACGTGGCGCCTGTGGTTCCATCCGTTTATCCTCCTGCCCCGGTGTGGGTTGAGGGGGAGTTAGAGTATGTGGTGGAGAAGATTTTGGATTCTCGTATTTCGAGACGGAAACTCCAGTACCTGGTCAAGTGGAAGGGTTATGGTCAGGAAGATAATTCCTGGGTTTTTGCCTCTGATGTTCATGCTGCCGATCTGGTTCGTGCCTTTCATTTGGCTCATCCTGGTCGGCCTGGGGGCTCTGGTGAGGGTTCGGTGGCCCCTCCTCAAGGGGGGGGGTACTGTTGTGAATTCTGTTGTCGGGCTCCCTCCTGTTGTCATGAATGGTACTTCGGCTGGTTCTGTCCATGGACTTCCTCTGGTGGGTGTTTCTGACGAGGTTAATTCGTTAGCAGGCTGCTCTATTTAACTCCACTTAGATCTTTGCTCCATGCCACCTGTCAATGTTCCAGTATTGGTCTAATTCACTCCTGGATCGTTCTTGTGACCTGTCTTCCCAGCAGAAGCTAAGTTCCAGCTTGTATTTCTTTGGTTTGCTATTTTCCTGTCCAGCTTGCTATTTTTATTGTTGTCTTGCTTGCTGGAACCTCTGGGACGCAGAGGGAGCGCCTCCGCACTGTGAGTCGGTGCGGAGGGTCTTTTTGCGCCCACTGCGTGGTCTTTTTGTAGGTTTTTGTGCTGACCGCAAAGTTACCTTTCCTATCCTCGGTCTGTTCAGTAAGTCGGGTCTCACTTTGCTAAATCTATTTCATCTCTGCGTTTGTATTTTCATCTTTACTCACAGTCATTATATGTGGGGGCTGCCTTTTCCTTTGGGGAATTTCTCTGAGGCAAGGTAGGCTTTATTTTTCTTTCTTCAGGGCTAGCTAGTTCCTTAGGCTGTGCCGAGTTGCATAGGGAGCGTTAGGTGCAATCCACGGCTATTTCTAGTGTGTTTGATAGGATTAGGGATTGCGGTCAGCAGAGTTCCCACGTCCCAGAGCTCGTCCTTTATTATCAGTAACTATCAGGTCATTCCGTGTGCTCTTAACCACCAGGTCCATTATTGTCCTGACCAACAGGTCATAACAGTTCGGTGACCCCTCCTCAAGGGGGGGTACTGTTGTGAATTCGGTTGTCGGGCTCCCTCCTGTGGTCATGAATGGTACTTCAGCTGGTTCTGTCCATGGACTTCCTCTGTTGGGTGTTTCTGAGTTTCCTTCCACAGGTGACGAGGTTAATTCGTTAGCTGGCTGCTCTATTTAACTCCACTTAGATCTTTGCTCCATGCCACCTGTCAATGTTCCAGTATTGGTCTAGTTCACTCCTGGATCGTTCTTGTGACCTGTCTTCCCAGCAGAAGCTAAGTTCCAGCTTGTATTTCATTGGTTTGCTATTTTTCTGTCCAGCTTGCTATTTTTATTGTTGTCTTGCTTGCTGGAAGCTCTGGGACGCAGAGGGAGCGCCTCCGCACCGTGAGTCGGTGCGGAGGGTCTTTTTTGCGCCCTCTGCGTTGTCTTTTTGTAGGTTTTTGTGCTGACCGCAAAGTAAGCTTTCCTATCCTCGGTCTGTTCAGTAAGTCGGGCCTCACTTTGCTAAATCTATTTCATCTCTGTGTTTCTATTTTCATCTTTACTCACAGTCATTATATGTGGGGGGCGCCTTTTCCTTTGGGAAATTTCTCTGAGGCAAGGTAGGCTTTATTTTTCTATCTTCAGGGCTAGCTAGTTCCTTAGGCTGTGCCGAGTTGCATAGGGAGCGTTAGGCGCAATCCATGGCTATTTCTAGTGTGTTTGATAGGATTAGGGATTGCGGTCCGCAGAGTTCCCACGTCCCAGAGCTCGTCCTTTATTATCAGTAACTATCAGGTTGTTCCGTGTGCTCTTAACCACCAGGTCCATTATTGTCCTGACCACCAGGTCATAACAGCCGAGGCTCCTCTTCCTCCTCCTCAGATGATACAACGGAGCGAGAGAGAGCGTCGGCACGAATGTTCTTCTTCCCAGAAAGAAAATGGAGGGTGAAATGAAAGCGGAAGAAGAACAAGGACCATCTGGCCTGGTGAGAATTTAACCGCTGGGCTGTCTGTAGGTATACCAAATTCTTGTGATCGGTGAAGACTCGGAAGGGAAAACGAGCTCCCTCCAAGAGATGTCTCCACTCCGAGAAAGCCATCTTCATGGCTAGCAACTCCCTGTCCCCGATGGAATAATTCCTCTCTGCTGGAGAGAAGGTCTTTGAGAACAAGAAGCAAGGATGCTTCCAACCTTGAGCAATGTGATCTGTCATCTGTTACTGGAAATAAAGGGGGATTTCACGTTACTGGTAGTGCAAAGGCTCTGGAAAAGCAATATGGCTCCTCACCCGCCAAAAGAAATTCAGCAAATTCTCCACTCCCAAATCTAAATACCCCTTCCCTTTTAAGCCCCAGTGTGCCTAAAACACATTTAGTGCCCACATGTTTGGCATTTTTGTAGTGATGAGAGCCACCTAATTTATAGGTGAGTGTCTCCAGAAGCATGAACTTTAGTGAACCTAGTAAAAAAGCCAAACAAAAAACAAGTGTGGGATTGCACTTTTTTTGCAATTTCACCACACTTGGAATTTTTTTCCCCGTTTTATAGTACACGACATGGTAAAACCAATGATGTTGTTCAAAAGTACAACTCGTCTTGCAAAAAATAAGCCCTCACATGGCCATATTGATGGAAAAATAAAAAAGTTATGGCTCTGGGAAGAAGGGGAGCGAAAAACGAACACGAAAAAACAGAAAATCCAAAGGTCAGAAAGGGGTTAATATCTCCCTTCTGGGACCTCCAGTTGGGGAGATATCCTGAAAATTGGAATTCCCATAACTTTTTAGGGCCTAGCCGCATCCCACTGACCAGCCCCAATCTGAGGTCACCCAGTGGAGGTATGTGGGTGTGACTTTTAGATGATAAATACAGATCTTGATTTGTAATCATTGTCAGTCCTGGAAGATACAGTGCGCTGTAATTTTGTACCGTTTCTCTAAAAGGTGAGTTTTCCTCCGTTAAGATCTGCGCAATTTCCATGACACAGGTTTAGTACTTTTCTATTGTTATAACCTTTTTATGTTATATAATTGTAAATACTGTATTGTTTTGTCCTCTTTTGCAACCTCTTTTGCATATATTTATAAACACTGCCTTCTTTTCAATTAAATATATAAAATATAATAGCTTCGTTCTTCTTGCTCTATGAACTGTACGCCTGAAGCCATACACTACCAGTAACAGGAGTCCAATCGGCCTGTATAAACGATTGTTAGTAGCAGCAAGTTTTCTATGGTTATTGCGGAGCTTGGCAGTGACTGCACCAAAGTATACATATACAGTATATATATATATATTCTTTGCATTGGAATCGGAAGTGTACATACTATACGTTCACAGTGAGTTCCCCAATAACTGGCCTAGTAATGAAAGTAGCTGTGGCCTTGTCCATGGCTAGTCAGTCAATTGCGTAATTTTCCCGATGATTGGAGGCAGCAGAGTGATGTTCATGACAACTTGGTAACAGTGGGGGGATGTCTGCGTGATCCCCTGGCTGTTGTCGTGACAACTTGATGGCAGCGGTGGGATATCTGTGGGATCCCCTAGCTGTTCCCCTGAGTTGGGTGTCTGCTCCCTACTGATCTGATATTGATGAACGATCTAAAGGTTAGATATTCAATTACCAAAGTATAGGAACAACCTTAGAAATATCATTTTCCGGCTGTTATCTGATGCAGGAGGCTTACCTGGGAAAACGTAAAGTATCAGCTATTGGTAAAAGATGGATTGGAGTTCAATTACACCCTTCTACTACTTATTTTCTAGAGATTTAAATGTTCTAATATATTTTGATATTAAATGTCAAAATATTTCTTATTAGTTCAAAAAAAGGTCTCAATGTCTTTTTGTTGTGCCAAAATAAGGGAAACAATTGTGCTTGGCTTTTATGTAAATCCATAGTTCTGGTGGTAGGAGATTTAAATAATGTTGTAACTTAAAGTAATGAATGCCGCATTGGGAGGGATACGGGGTATCTTCAAAATACGTAATTTGATTTTCTATTGGAAGAATACAGATTGAGGAATGTATGAAGTCTGACTCTTGAGGCTTCCAGAGAGTAGAATTTTTTCATGTTTCAAGTCTCATAATGAACTATCATGAATTGACATGATGCTTGCAAATACTAATATGTTTCTAACGTTAAAAGGGTTTCCTACAAAGTCGGAGGTGTCTCTGACCACTGTCTACTGGTAACGGATCTGTGTCTTACTTGTCACTGTTCCAATTTAGTATTCAAGTTTAATCCCCACTGGGTTGTTCTGGTAATAGACAGGGATTCCACTCATGACTTGATCAAAACATGTTTTATTATTAACCAAAGAACAGTTTCAGCTCAGGTGTTATGGGATGTAAATGAAGCAGTCTTGAGAGGTTTACTTTTTAATCAGGTTTCAGTTTGTGGGAAAAAATCATTTCAAGGAGGAAAAGTTAGTAAAACAGGAATTAAATTATGCTGAATCTATAATTATTTTCAATCCCTCACCCACTGCAAAACAAGTATGGATACTAATTACAAACTAAATGACAAACCCTATTGGAAGAAAAGGCAAATAATTCTTCTAAAGCAGAAATAGAAATACAGGAAGCCTGGGAAAGTTATTGGTTGGTTTTGCAATCTCAATAGGTAAACAAGACAATTAAAGATAAACTATGAAATATGCCTAACCCAACGATAACAATTACTTCAACTTTTGTTCAATATTATAAAGAGCTCTTGTCCATACAGGTAGGTTATGAGGACTGGAGGCTAGATGATATAGTGGTTCCAGATTAGGTTTTTGGAAGCCCCTATGCCGAAAAAAAAATTACTAAAAGAATTAGGTTATACTGTTACTCATTGGGCCTTAGCTTAACCCCTTAGTGACAGAGCCAATTTGGTACTTAATGACCGAGCCAATTTTTGCAATTCTGACCACTGTCACTTTATGAGGTTATAACTCTGGAACGCTTCAACGGATCCCGCTGATTCTGAGATTGTTTTTTCGTGACATATTGTACTTCATGTTAGTGGTAACATTTCTTCGATATTACTTGCGATTATTTATGAAAAAAACGGAAATATGGCGAAAATTTTTAAAATTTTGCAATTTTCAAACTTTGTATTTTTATGCCCTTAAATCAGAGAGATATGTCACGAAAAATAGTTAATAAATAACATTTCCCACATGTCTACTTTACATCAGCACAATCTTGGAAACAAAATTTTTTTTTGTTAGGGAGTTATAAGGGTTAAAAGTTGACCAGCAATTTCTCATTTTTACAACACCATTTTTTTTTAGGGACCACATCACATTTGAAGTCATTTTGAGGGGTCTATATGATAGAAAATAATGAAGTGTGACACCATTCTAAAAACTACACCCCTCAAGGTTCTCAAAACCACATTCAAGAAGTTTATTAACCCTTTACGTGCTTCACAGGAACTGAAACAATGTGGAAGGAAAAAATGAACATTTAACTTTTTTTTGCAAACATCTTAATTCAGAACCATTTTTTTTATTTTCACAAGTGTAAAAACAGAAATGTAACCATAAATTTTGTTATGCAATTTCTCCTGAATACGCCAATACCCCATATGTGGGGGTAAACCACTGTTAGGGCGCACCGCAGAACTTAGAAGTGAAGGAGCGCCGTTTGACTTTTTCAATGCAGAATTGGCTGGAATTGAGATCGGACGCCATGTCACGTTTAGAGAGTCCCTGATGTGCCTAAACAGTGGAAACCCCCCACAAGTGACACCATTTTGGAAACTAGACCCCTTAAGGAACTTATCTAGATGTGTGGCGAGCACTTTGAACCCCCAAGTGCTTCACAGAAGTTTATAACGTAGAGCCGTGAAAATAAAAAAATCGCTTTTGTTTACACAAAAATGATCTTTTTGCCCACAAATTCTTATTTTCACAAGGGTAACAGGAGAAATTAGACCACAAAAGTTGTTGTGCAATTTCTCCTGAGTACGCTGATACCCAATATGTGGGGGTAAACCACTGTTAGGGCGCACCGCAGAGCTTGGAAGAGAAGGAGTGCCGTTTTACTTTTTCAATGTAGAATTGGCTGGAATTGAGATCGGACGCCATGTCGCGTTTGGAGAGCCCCTGATGTGCCTAAACAGTAGAAATCCCCCACAAGTGACCCCATTTTGGAAACTAGACCCCCCATGGAACTTATCTAGATGTGTGGTGAGAACCTTGAATGCCCAAGTGCTTCACAGAAGTTTATAATGCAGAGCCGTGAAAATAAAAAATATTTTTTTTTTCCACAAAAAAGATATTGTAGCCCCCAAGTTTTTATTTTTACAAGGGTAACAAGAGAAATTGGACCCCAAAAGTTGTTGTCCAATTTGTCTTGAGTATGCTGGTACCCCATATGTGGGGGTAAACCACTGTTTGGGCGCACGGCAGAGCTCGGAAGGAAGGAGCGCCGTTTTGGAATGCAGACTTTGATAGAATGGTCTGCGGGTATTATGTTGCATTTGCAGAGCCCCTGATGTACCTAACCAGTAGAAACCCTCCACAAGTGACCCCATTTTGGAAACTAGACCCCCAAAGGAACTTATCTAGATGTGTGGTGAGAACTTTGAATGCCCAAGTGCTTCACAGAAGTTTAGAATGCAGAGTCATGAAAATAAAAAATATTTTTTTTTTCACAAAAAAGATTTTGTAGCCCCCAAGTTTTTATTTTCACAAGGGTAACAGGAGAAATTGGACTGCAATAGTTGTTGTCCAATTTATCCCGAGTACGCTGATGTGCCATATGTGGGGGTAAACCACTGTTTGGGCGCACGGCAGAGCTCGGAAGGGAAGGAGCGCCTTTTTGGAATGCAGACTTTGATAGAATGGTCTGTGGGCATTATGTTGCGATTGCAGAGCCCCTGATATACCTAAACTGTAGTAACCCCCCACAAGTGACCCCATTTTGGAAACTAGACCCCCCAAGGAACTTATCTAGATGTGTGGTGAGAACTTTGAATGCCCAAGTGCTTCACAGAAGTTTAGAATGCAGAGTCGTGAAAATAAAAAATATTTTTTTTTTTCACAAAAAAGATTTTGTAGCCCCCAAGTTTTTATTTTCACAAGGGTAACAAGAGAAATTGGACCCCAGAAGTTGTTGTCCAATTTATCCCGAGTACGCTGATGCCCCATATGTGGGGGTAACCCACTGTTTGGGCGCACGGCAGAGCTCAGAAGGGAGGGAGCACCATTTGACTTTTTGAGCGCAAAATTGGCTGTCGTGTTTGGAGACCCCCTGATGTACCTAAACAGTGGAAACCCCCCAATTCTAGCTCCAACCCCTAACCCTAATCCCAACCTGATCCATAATCCTAATCACTAACCCTAACCATAATCACAACCCTTACCCCAAAACAACCCTAATGTCAACCCTAACCATAACCCTAATCAAAACCCTAAATCCAACACACCCCTAATCCTAATCTCAACCCTAACCTCAAACCTAACCCTAATCCCAATACACCCCTAATCACAACCCTAACCTTAACCCTAATCCCAAACCTAACCCTAATCCCAAGCGTAACCCTAATGCCAACCCTAACCCTAATACCAACCCTAATCCAAACCCTAAACCTAATCCCAGCTCTAACCCTAACTTTAGCCCCAACCCTAGCCCTAACTTTAGCCCCAACCCTAACCCTAGCCCTAAGGCTACTTTCACACTTGCGTTGTTTGGCATTCCGTCGCAATCCGTCGTTTTGGACAAGAAACGGATCCTGCAAATGTGCCCGCAGGATGCGTTTTTTGCCCATAGTATTGCCGACGGATCGTGACGGATGGCCACACGTCGCGTCCGTCGTGCACTGGATCAGTTGTGTTTTGGCGGAGCGTCGGCACAAAAAAACGTTCAATGAAACGTTTTTTTGTACGTCGCATCCGCCATTTCTGACCGCGCATGCGTGGCCGTAACTCCGCCCCCTCCTCCCCAGGACATAGATTGGGCAGCGGATGCGTTGAAAAACTACAGCTGCTGCCCACGTTGTGCACAATTTTCACAACGTGCGTCGGTATGTCGGGCCGACGCATTGCGACGGCCCCGTACCGACGTAAGTGTGAAAGAAGCCTAACCCTAAATTTAGCCCCAACCCTAACCCTAAATTTAGCCCCAACCCTAACCCTAAATTTAGCCCCAACCCTACCCCTAACCTAACCCTACCCCTAACCCTAACCTAACCCTACCCCTAACCTAACCCTAGCCGTAACCCTACCTCTAACCCTAACCTAACCCTACCCCTAACCTAACCCTAGCCGTAACCCTACCCCTAACCTAACCCTAGCCCTAACCCTACCCCTACCCTAACCCTACCCCTAACCCTACCCCTAACCCTAACCCTACCTCTAACCCTACCCCTAACCCTACCCCTAACCTAACCCTAGCCCTAACCCTAACCCTAACCCTACCCCTACCCCTAACCCTAATTTTAGCCCTAACCGCTGTTCTCCTGCCGGCCGGCAGATGGAGACAGATGGCGGACGCACTGGGCATGCGTCCGCCATGTTCTTCTGCCGGCGGCCAGGAGGAGCAGCAAGAGGATCCAGGGACCTAGGTGAGTATGCTAGGGTCCCCGAATCCCCCTATTTCTCTGTCCTCTGATGTGCGATCACATCAGAGGACAGAGAATTACACTTTACTTTTTTTTTTTTTTGCGGTCGCCGGTAAACAGTTAATTACCGGCGATCGCAAAACAGGGGTCGCTAAAACCGACCCCCGATCATGCTCTTTGGGGTCTCGGCTACCCCAGGCAGCCGAGACCCCAAAGATCCTCCCGGTGCCGGCCGGCGGGCGCACTGCGCATGCGCCCGCCATTTTGAAGATGGCGGCGCCCACCGGGAGACACGAGGAGCATCGGGGGAGCTAGGTGAGTATTGGGGGGCCACCTGGGACCCCTTTTCTCTGTCCTCCGATGTGCGATCACATCGGAGGACAGAGAAATTAAAAAGAGATCGCTTTTTTTTTTTTTTTTTTTTGCGATCGCCGGTAAACGGTTAATTACCGGCGATCGCAAATGCGGGGAGGGTTAAAAACCCCCCGAATCATGTTCTCTGGGGTCTCGGCTACCCTCGGCAGCCGAGACCCCGGAGAAAATCGGCCTGTGGGGGGCGCTATACACTTTTTCCACAGCGCCGTTAATTAACGGCGCTGTGGTTTAAGTACCCTTAGCGGCCGCCGTTAAAAGGCGTATCGGCGGTCGCTAAGGGGTTAAGAAAGTCTTGGATTGTTTATTTTATACAAGGAAAACTTCCTTTGCCTGCAGCATAAACCACAATTATCCATATTCTCAAAATAGATACGTTGAGCTTGGCATCAGCCAGCAAATGTTCAAAGGTGATATGAAATGTGATTGATTTGGGTAAAAATTATTTTGCCCTTCATGGGTGTGACAATTCCACTAATCAGGGTGTCCTAAGGAAGCTGTGAATGGCAGCTCAGCCACCATATATAATCCAAGGTGTGCTGGACTGTCAGTATTGTGAGTGATAGCCTAGTAGTCCAATCTGAGGCAGGGGAGTGTTGAGCTGTCAGTATTGCGAATAACATCTCAGCTGTCCAATCTGTCCAGGCATGTGGGGTTTCCTCCAGGTGTCAGGGTGATTACCTGGCTATTTAGCTGGCAGGCAATGATTAGAACAATGCCAGTTGTAGCCATGCTCTGTGTTCTGATTCTCTTCATTGCCAGACTTTGGATTTTCCTTTTGACTACCGATTTGTATTACCCCTTTTGCATTAACATACTCTGACCTTAGTTACCTGATACCAGACTTAGCCTCTGACTATCTGTTTGTCTCATCCCTTTGTCTTGACTTACCATCCTGGCTTTTGAGCTCAAACTCCTTGATTTCCTCGCCTCATGGATTGTCTGAGAACTGACTCAGCATCACAACAGGTCTCTAAATTTAAAGAGATTTTACTGCTATCTGCAGACTTGAATGGGTAGGGGTGGCTTGTTGGCTACTCCATACCATCACTTGATGCCATAAAGGCAATAGACAGTGTGGTCCTTTCTGCTGGATAACTTATAAAGATATGGTTTTTGCCAGAAGTTTTTAGTGGTTCAGAATTCTTCATGCAAACCCTAGGGCCAGTCTTCTATTTGATACTGGTTTGCCATTCTATGGGGACACGTCAAAGCTCTCCACTATGTTCTTGCTCTTCTTGGTATACTTATTCACACAGGTGATGCATAAGCCTAAGGGCTTTGAGCAGGTGAGGGATTAAGGACAGAATTTCCTTATACATTTAAAACCTACCGCCATATCGTTCCAAAACACATACTGATTCACCAAATGCGCTTCAGTTGACTGATAGGTTATCCCACCAACTGGGCTAAGTGTACATGACTATATATTATTGGAGCAGAAGATTACTATGCTAAGAAACTAAAGATCAGGTATTATGATTTGAATATTTAAGGTTGTTCATTTTAGCCAATACTTATGAGTCTCTATAATTAAATATTTCCCAGTAGCTTTCTATAGGTGATAAGAAGATGAGCTTGGATTAGCTTATCCTTGTTTGAGGGGGTAGTAATTTCTTGTTTAAAACATATTTCCTCAGTTTTTGTTTTTTTGCAATTCCCCCTTTCGTGTTACTGGACAGATTTTCAGATAGGTAGACCATTAGCTGTCAGATTTGATCTGCCATGAAATAATATGGATACAGGATCTCTCTGCTATTTTTGGATGAGGAGGGTTCTCTGTCTCTAACCTTGAAAGGTATTTCCTGGCCTCTAAGCTTCATTTTCTGTTTTGACCAATTTATTTTCCTCTTCAAAACATAATATGAATCATTTGTTTATTAGAGTATAATATAAGTCTTGGCAGTTAGTTACTTTGAATCTTAGAAAAAATATATATTTCTCCCTGTTACTGTTCCATAAAATCTGGTATAGTTAGAAATGTGCTCTTTTAATATCAAAATTTCCACACAATTATATGGGGTGGAATTTTATATGTTTTGATAAAAATGCAGACATAATATTGTTAAGAGCCCACTTTGGTACCCAAGAAACATTATGCATCAAAGCATTGACTTTCTAAGACCTGTGAAGATGACATAAAGCAAGATGTTGGGTGTCAATCCTTCAAATCTTGTTGTTGGGAGATGAGACCTCCATCGATCAGACTGTTATTCTAAGTATATCTGCAGAAGTTCAGAATGAGATCTAAGGAAATTGGACAACAAAACCTTGAACTCTATGCTATGTTCCATAATCGATTCCTGAGCAATTTCTGCAGTGTTGCAATATGTAGCAATGTTCTAAAATGTTCACTGCAATTAGAAAACACCATTGCATTGAAGGGATGTACTTGGTCCGCCACAATGTCTAGGTATGTCATGTGGAATGCCCCCCAAGGTCGTGGGGTACTCGGTACCGGGTCCGGTACTTAAAGGGATGTGTCACGGTGGCAGCGACCCAGTCCATGGCCCTGGGCACCCAAGTAAAGGGACGGTCTTTAACCCCTTCCCGACCCATGATGCCACGTAGGCGTCATGAAAGTCGGTGCCAATCCGACCCATGACGCCTATGTGGCGTCATGGAAAGATCGCGTCCCTGCAGATCCGGTGAAAGGGTTAACTCCAATTTCACTCAATCTGCAGGGACAGGGGGAGTGGTACTTCAGCCCAGGGGGCTACGATCGCTCTGATTGGCTGTTGAAAGTGAAACTGCCAATCAGAGCGATTTGTAATATTTCACCTAAAAAACTGGTGAAATATTACAATCCAGCCACGGCCGATGCTGCAATATCATCGGCCATGGCTGGAAACACTGATGTGCCCCCACCCCACCGATTGCCCCCCCAAGCCACCGATCTGTGGTCCGCTCCCCTCCGTCCTGTGCTCCGCTCCCCCCTCCTCCTGTCCGCTCCCCCCGTGCTCCTATGCCACCCCCGTGCTCTGACGCCCCCCCATGCCCCGATCTCCCCCCCTTAAACTTACCGAGGCTCCCGGAGTCCATCCGTCTTTTTCATGGGTGCCGCCATCTTCCAAAATGGCGGGTGCATGCGCAGTGGGGCAATATGCTGGACATACTGGGGCAGATTGCTGGAGTCAGACACACTGGGTGCAATGCTGGAGACACTGGGGCAGATTGCTGGACACACTGTCTGGAGGCAATGCTTGACGCACTGGGGCAGATTGCTGGACACACTTGGGGCAATATTCTGGACATACTGGGGCAGATTGCTGGACACACTGGGGCAATATTCTGGACATACTGGGGCAGATTGCTGGACACACTGGGGATAATATGCTGGACACACTGGGGCAGATTGCTGGACACACTGGGGGCAATGCTGGAGTTAGACACTGGGGCAGATTGCTGGACACACTGGGGCAATGCTGGACATACTGGGGCAGATTGCTGGACACACAGGGGGTAATATGCTGGACATACTGGGGCAGATTGCTGGACACACTGGGGGTAATATGCTGGACACACTGGGGCAACTTGCTGGACACACTGGGGGCAGGATGCTGGACACATTGGGGGCAGGATGCTGGACACATTGGGGGCAGGATGCTGGACACATTGGGGGCAGGATGCTGGACACATTGGGGGCAGGATGCTGGACACATTGGGACAGAGATGCTGGACACATTGGGGGCAGAGATGCTGGACACATTGGGGGCAGAAATGCTGGACACATTGGGGGCAGAGATGCTGGACACTAGGGGCAGAGATGCTGGACACACTGAGGGCAGGACTGGAGACATGGGCAGAATGTAGATACGGGGCATGATTGGAGACATGGGGAAGAATGAAAGACATGGGGCAGGATTGGAGACAGATCGTGCAGGATCATGGGACAGGATGGATACGATGGAGACTGATGGGGCGATCATATGGGGCAGGATGGATACTCATGAGGGCAGGATGGGAGAACATATGGCTGAAGCCAGGAATGATATACACGGGGCCAGGATGGGGGATATTATTATTACCATAGGGGCTAATTAAGGGATATTATTACTAAAGTGATGTATTTATTTTATTTTTTAAATATACTGTTTTAAATGGGGGGCGGTCTTGTTACTGTGCAGAGTGACACTATGTTGCCTCTTTTTCTTCATGTGGTGTAATGTAGAAGTTGGGAAAAATTAAGTAATGTGTTCTGCAAGCGGAGCTCGAGATAACTGTGTTATTTCCTGCAGAGAGGAGTCCTGGCTGGATGAAGTGATGGTGGTCTGTGTTGGAGGAAAGATGAAGGACTTCACCTAGAGACGTCACTGGTGAGTAAGTGTGACCTATAAACTGATACTATACACTGTATACTATATACTGAACTAAAGGGTAAATTGACTAGATCAATGGATGCTTGACAGGTTATAGTTTCACACAGAAACTATTTTTCTGGAATAATCTGGTTCAGGTATATGATGACCCCGTCGCATGACCCCGTCGCATGACCCCGTCACATGACCGGGGGGCCCACAGTGTCTGAACAGCCCGGGGCCCTGGCTACCCTTAATCCACCCCTGACTGCATCATATACATGTATTTATTATTAAGACCAAACTTACATATTACATTTTCCAATTAAAAAAAAAAAATGTTATTTATCCAGTTTTAGGGAATCTATTAGTAAAATCAGTCCACCCAAATCACACACATGAGCATGTAGGTTTTTGAAAGATAAATTTATTGACACCTTATTATCTTCTATCTGTTGCCAGTGTGGGGTAGTTTGAAATGTACTTCTTGACTCATCATGGGCTTAGACTACTGCCCTGACTATCTGCTATATTTTACACTGCCTAGTCAGATTCACAACCCATCAGAAGCTCTCTAGGATTGAGTTATATTATAATAAATGACAATGATGAAGCTCAGTTATAATAGCAGTATCTTCCACCCTTTCCTTTACAGTTGTTTTTGCTAACACATCTACTGTACATCAGGGTATATGCTCACATATCTTCTACTAAATAGCCTTGTAATTGCAAAAAATAAACCCATTCATACATGCATGAACAGCTTTTACTGTATTCATTCTGAGCTAAAAGAAAAGTATTTGGGACAGATCAGACAATCCTGAATGAGATACTGGAGAGCTCATTCTTAATGGAAAAAGGCTTAGAGGAGACTGATAGACGTGTAGCGATAGAGAAGGCAGTGTTTCATAGGGTAATCTTTCTCAATTTTCTCAGCATACATCTTGTCTTCTCTCTGGGTCTTTGTCTATCTTCTTTTATTAAGTACATTTTGATAAATATCTGCTATGGGGAATTATTTCTTCATTATCTTCCTCAGGGATTTTTTCTGCATTACACTTGGTATAACTGAAAAACTAGTTCTGACACTGTCAACACCAACCTAGTACTTCTATCCCATGTAGGTATTGCTGCTGTGGATATAACAAAAGTCATGACTGCGTATCCCAAGATTGGACCTTCGAGATATCGCATAGTGCCTACTCCCTGACCACTTTCACCCAAAGAAATGTTTCTTCCCCTCAATAAAGACATGACAATTGTTTCTTTGGATAATTTGGCCACAGCGGCCATTTTATTAATAAAACAAACATAAACAACCATTTATACATTTGTATAAAATCTTGAGGGGAGGGTTCTTGGAGCTAATAAATCTGGCACCTAATAGGCAAAAGCCCAAACCAACTTTTTGAAGCGAAAAACCTTCTTTACCCTCAGCCGTAACCACCAGCTCAAGGGCACCATGTAACCCATTTACCGGGCAAACCAACCCCAAAGCTCCCGAGGTAAAATCCCCGTCCAGAGCCAGTAAACCAAAGCCAGATCAGCCCCATAAAACACCAACTCCAAGAACCCTGCCCCCCACCAACCACGAGCAGCACTGAACACCTCAGGCTCGCGAGTGCCCCACCACCGCCATGGCTCTCTCCACCCCTTCCTGTATGGCCAACATCCACAAATCCAAACCAATATTGTTCATATGAATGCCATCATTCCTCCAATAATTTCCCACACCAGCCTCCAACTCAAAATGCCAAACCGCCACACCCCCATTACGGGAAACAAAGCTCGCCACAGCCCTGTTCAGCTTCACTCGGGCCCTATTGATCCCCTTAAGGGAATGTACCGCCCTCCACGTTTTCCTAGGCACGATGTCAGACCAAACCGTCACCATCCCTGGAAAGGATACCCACAATGTCAAAAAATCATATCGGATATCCCGAATTAACTCTCTCACCGGCTTAGACCCCAAATCATTCCCACCCAAATGTACTACTACAATGTCCGGGGAACGAACCAAACTAGCAGCGCGGGCAAACTCGGCTAGTAACCTGCACCACAACATGCCCCGAAACCCAACCATCGGACCACCACCGCATCTCTCTTAAAACCCAGTTGCCTACCATCTTCAACACAAAAAGAGAGAAGCCAGCGCTGCTTGTGGTCAGAACGCAATTTGAAAAGCGCAAATGCGCATATTAAATTCTGACTGTATATCAAAATGAGATATTTAGCAAACAATTGATCAATTCTTTGAGCCACCCCGCCACGTCACGGCAATCTCTTGGGGCAGTCCTGTTCTACAATTTTTATATTCGCTGTGCAATTACGGCCTCCTTAATATGCTGGGAGAAAGACCACGTTAGTCCCGCTGTAAGTTTTTTTATGTTTTACTCACTGTGCCATTACGGCCTCCTAAATGTGTTAAAAGCGGGACCATATTGAATGCAAACCGTACCTGTAGCTTTTCCGAATCACTCCCATGGCGCCAGAAAGGGTATGCGACAATAACGGTCGACCAGGTCCAAGCATAGGCATGTCAGGTCAGATCTGACCTCCACAATGCCTGACCAGCACCATGGCTTAAAGAGAGAGACAGGCCCAGGCACAGGTGCACTAATTAAAACAGAGCCCGGGCAGCGCAGGGCTGCTGTAAGTGTGTACAGCAGCCTAGATCAATCACAATGAAAACAGAAAGAATGGCGTAAATGACCCAAGCGCGCACGGCAACAGTGGTGGTCAGCCACAAACCAATACAAAACAAAAAGAGAGAAGCCAGTGCTGCTTGTGGTCAGAACGCAATTTGAAAAGCGCAAATGCGCATATTAAATTCTGACTGTATATCAAAATGAGATATTTAGCAAACAATTGATCAATTCTTTGAGCCACCCCGCCACGTCACGGCAATCTCTTGGGGCAGTCCTGCTCTACGATTTTTATGTTCGCTGTGCCATTACGGCCTCCTTAATATGCTGGGAGAAAGACCACATTAGTCCCGCTGTAAGTTTTTTTATGTTTTACTCACTGTGCCATTACGGCCTCCTAAATGTGTTAAAAGCGGGACCATATTGAATGCAAACCGTACCTGTAGCTTTTCCGAATCACTCCCATGGCGCCAGAAAGGGTATGCGACAATAACGGTCGACCAGGTCCAAGCATGGACATGTCAGATCTGACCTCCACAATGCCTGACCAGCACCATGGCTTAAAGAGAGAGACAGGCCCAGGCACAGGTGCCCTAATTAAAACAGAGCCCGGGCAGGGCAGGGCTGCTGTAAGTGTGTACAGCAGCCTAGATCAATCACAATGAAAACAGAAAGAATGGCGTAAATGACCCAAGCGCGCACGGCAACAGTGGTGGTCAGCCACAAACCAATACAAAACAAAAAGAGAGAAGTCAGAGCTGCTTGTGGTCAGAACGCAATTTGAAAAGCGCAAATGCGCATATTAAATTCTGACTGCATATCAAAATGAGATATTTAGCAAACAATTGATCAATTCTTTGAGCCACCCCGCCACGTCACGGCAATCTCTTGGGGCAGTCCTGCTCTACGATTTTATGTATTGCGTCTTAACCTTAGGCTGCGCTGGCTTCTTCCCTTTTTTGCTCTGTTATTGGTAAGTGGCTGACCACCACTGTTGCCGTGCGCCGCGCCTGGTTATGTGCGCCATTCTTTCTGTGTCTCAGTGATTGATAGGCTGCTGTTCACACTCACAGCAGCCCTGCCCTGCCTCAGGCTTTGTTTAATTATGCACCAGTTCCTCAGCCTGTCTCACTCTTCATCTGTGGCTCTGGATGGGCAGTGTGGAGGTTGGATCCGAAATGTCTGTCTGGACCTGGTCAACCTTTATCCTCGCTGCCTACTCTGGCGCCATGGGGTTGACTCAGTAATGCCCCAGGTACAGCATGCTTTTAATGTGGTCTTGCTTTTAGTTCATTTAGGAGGCCTTTATGGCACAGCGAATATAAAAAACGTAGTGTAGGACTGCCCCAATATGAGATTGCCGTGAAGAGGCGGGGTGGCTCAAAGAATTGATCAATTGTTTGCTTAATGTCTCATTTTGATAATACAGTTAGAAATTAATATGTGCATTTGCACTTTATGTATTGCGTCTTAACCTTAGGCTGCGCTGGCTTCTCCCCTTTTTTGCTCTGTTATTGGTAAGTGGCTGACCACCACTGTTGCTGTGCACTGCACCTGGTTATGTGCGCCATTCTTTCTGTGTCTCACTGATTGATAGGCTGCTGTTCACACTCACAGCAGCCCTGCCCTGCCTCAGGCTTTATTTAATTATGCACCTGTTCCTCAGCCTGTCTCACTCTTCATCTGTGGCCCTGGATGGGCAGTGTGGAGGTTGGATCCGAAATGTCTGTCTGGACCTGGTCAACCTTTATCCTCGCTTGCCTACTCTGGCGCCATGGGGGTGACTCAGTAATGCTCCAGGTACAGCATGCTTTTAATGTGGTCTTGCTTTTAGTTCATTTAGGAGGCCTTTATGGCACAGCGAATATAAAAAACGTAGTGTAGGACTGCCCCAATATGAGATTGCCGTGAAGAGGCGGGGTGGCTCAAAGAATTGATCAATTGTTTGCTTAATGTCTCATTTTGATAATACAGTTAGAAATTAATATGTGCATTTGCACTTTATGTATTGCGTCTTAACCTTAGGCTGCGCTGGCTTCTCCCCTTTTTTGCTCTGTTATTGGTAAGTGGCTGAGCACCACTGTTGCCATGCGCCGCGTCTGGTTATGTGCGCCATTCTTTCTATGTCTCAGTGATTGATAGGCTGCTGTTCACACTCACAGCAGCCCTGCCCTGCCTCAGGCTTTGTTTAATTATGCACCTGTTCCTCAGCCTGTCTCACTCTTCATCTGTGGCCCTGGATGGGCAGTGTGGAGGTTGGATCCGAAATGTCTGTCTGGACCTGGTCAACCTTTATCCTCGCTTGCCTACTCTGGCGCCATGGGGGTGACTCAGTAATGCTCCAGGTACAGCATTGTTATGATAAGGTAATTCAGTACCACAATGGACATAGAAGTCAGAGCACATACAGTGACCTGACAATAACCCAAAACATAGAACGAGCTCTGAGACGTAGGAACTCTGCTGACCGCAATCCCTAATCCTCTCCAACCACACTAGAGGCAGCCGTGGATTGCGCCTAACGCTCCCTATGCAACTCGGCACAGCCTGAGAAACTAGCTAGCCTGAAGATAGAAAATAAGCCTACCTTGCCTCAGAGAAATACCCCAAAGGAAAAGGCAGCCCCCACATATAATGACTGTGAGTTAAGATGAAAAAGACAAATGTAGAGATGAAATAGATTTAGCAAAGTGAGGCCCGACTTTCTGAACAGAGCGAGGATAGGAAAGGTAACTTTGCGGTCAACACAAAACCCTACAAAAACCACGCAAAGGGGGCAAAAAGACCCTCCGTACCGAACTAACGGCACGGAGGTACACCCTTTGCGTCCCAGAGCTTCCAGCAAGCAAGAAAACAATATTAAGCAAGCTGGACAGAAAAAATAGCAAACAAAATAGCAAAAGCGGAACTTAGCTATGCAGAGCAGCAGGCCACAGGAACGATCCAGGAGGAAACAGGTTCAATACTAGAACATTGACTGGAGGCCAGGATCAAAGCACTAGGTGGAGTTAAATAGAGCAGCACCTAACAACATCACTACATCACCTGAGGAAGGAAACTCAGAAGCCGCAGTACCACTCTCCTCCACCAACGGAAGCTCACAGAGAGAATCAGCCAAAGTACCACTTGTGACCACAGGAGGGAGCTCTGCCACAGAATTCACAACAGTACCCCCCCTTGAGGAGGGGTCACCGAACCCTCACCAGAGCCCCCAGGACGACCAGGATGAGCCATATGAAAGGCACGAACAAGATCGGGAGCATGGACATCAGAGGCAAAGACCCAGGAATTATCTTCCTGAGCATAACCCTTCCACTTAACCAGGTACTGAAGTTTCCGTCTTGAAACACGAGAATCCAAAATCTTCTCCACAATATACTCCAACTCCCCCTCCACCAAAACCGGGGCAGGAGGATCAACAGATGGAACCATAGGTGCCACGTATCTCCGCAACAATGACCTATGGAATACGTTATGTATGGAAAAAGAATCTGGAAGGGTCAGACGAAAAGACACAGGATTAAGAACCTCAGAAATCCTATACGGACCAATGAAATGACGTTTAAACTTAGGAGAGGAAACCTTCATAGGAATATGACGAGAAGATAACCAAACCAAATCCCCAACACGAAGTCGAGGACCCACACAGCATCTGCGATTAGCAAAACGTTGAGCCTTCTCCTGGGACAAGGTCAAATTGTCCACTACATGAGTCCAAATCTGCTGCAACCTGTCCACCACAGTATCCACACCAGGACAGTCCGAAGACTCAACCTGCCCTGAAGAGAAACGAGGATGGAACCCAGAGTTGCAGAAAAACGGCGAAACCAAGGTAGCCGAGCTGGCCCGATTATTAAGGGCGAACTCAGCCAAAGGCAAAAAGGACACCCAGTCATCCTGATCAGCAGAAACAAAGCATCTCAGATATGTTTCCAAGGTCTGATTGGTTTGTTCGGTCTGGCCATTAGTTTGAGGATGGAAAGCCGAGGAAAAAGACAAGTCAATGCCCATCCTAGCACAAAAGGCTCGCCAAAACCTCGAAACAAACTGGGAACCTCTGTCAGAAACGATATTCTCTGGAATGCCATGTAAACGAACCACATGCTGGAAGAACAATGGCACCAAATCAGAGGAGGAAGGTAATTTAGACAAGGGTACCAAATGGACCATCTTAGAGAAGCGATCACAGACCACCCAAATGACTGACATCTTTTGAGAGAAGGGAAGATCTGAAATAAAATCCATAGACATATGTGTCCAAGGCCTCTTCGGGACCGGCAAGGGCAAAAGCAACCCACTGGCACGAGAACAGCAGGGCTTAGCCCGAGCACAAATCCCACAGGACTGCACAAAAGAACGCACATCCCGCGGCAGAGATGGCCACCAAAAGGATCTAGCCACTAACTCTCTGGTACCAAAGATTCCAGGATGACCAGCCAACACCGAACAATGAACCTCAGAGATAACTTTATTCGTCCACCTATCTGGGACAAACAGTCTCTCCGCTGGGCAACGATCAGGTTTATTAGCCTGAAATTTTTGCAGCACCCGCCGCAAGTCAGGGGAGATGGCAGACACAATTACTCCCTCTTTGAGAATACCCGCCGGCTCAGATAAACCCGGAGAGTCGGGCACAAAACTCCTAGACAGAGCATCCGCCTTCACATTTTTAGAGCCCGGAAGGTACGAAATCACAAAGTCAAAACGGGCAAAAAACAGCGACCAACGAGCCTGTCTAGGAGTCAACCGCTTGGCAGACTCGAGATAAGTCAAGTTCTTATGATCAGTCAAGACCACCACGCGATGCTTAGCTCCTTCAAGCCAATGACGCCACTCCTCGAATGCCCACTTCATGGCCAGTAACTCTCGATTGCCAACATCATAATTTCGCTCAGCAGGCGAAAACTTCCTGGAAAAGAAGGCGCATGGTTTCATCACCGAGCAATCAGAACTTCTCTGCGACAAAACAGCCCCTGCTCCAATCTCAGAAGCATCAACCTCGACCTGGAATGGAATCGAAACATCTGGCTGACATAACACAGGGGCAGAAGAAAAACGACGCTTCAACTCTTGAAAAGCTTCCACAGCAGCAGAAGACCAATTGACCACATCAGCACCCTTCTTGGTCAAATCGGTCAATGGTTTAGCAATACTAGAAAAATTGCAGATGAAGCGACGATAAAAATTAGCAAAGCCCAGGAACTTTTGCAGACTTTTCAGAGATGTCGGCTGAGTCCAATCATGGATGGCTTGGACCTTAACAGGGTCCATCTCGATAGTAGAAGGGGAAAAGATGAACCCCAAAAATGAAACCTTCTGAACACCAAAGAGACACTTTGATCCCTTCACAAACAAAGAATTAGCACGCAGGACCTGAAACACCGTTCTGACCTGCTTCACATGAGACTCCCAATCATCCGAGAAGATCAAAATGTCATCCAAGTACACAATCAGGAATTTATCCAGGTACTCTCGAAAGATGTCATGCATAAAGGACTGAAACACTGATGGAGCATTGGCAAGTCCGAATGGCATTACTAGATACTCAAAATGGCCCTCGGGCATATTAAATGCAGTTTTCCATTATCGACTCGCTTAATACGCACAAGATTATACGCACCACGAAGATCTATCTTGGTGAACCAACTAGCCCCCTTAATCCGAGCAAACAAATCAGATAACAACGGCAAGGGGTACTGAAATTTAACCGTGATCTTATTTAGAAGGCGGTAATCTATACAAGGTCTCAAAGAACCATCGTTCTTGGCCACAAAAAAGAACCCTGCTCCTAATGGCGACGATGACGGACGAATATGCCCCTTCTCCAAGGACTCCTTCACATAACTCCGCATAGCGGCGTGCTCAGGCACAGATAAATTAAACAGTCGACCTTTTGGGAATTTACTACCAGGAATCAAATTGATAGCACAATCACAATCCCTATGCGGAGGTAGGGTATCGGACTTGGGCTCATCAAATACATCCCGGTAATCAGACAAGAACTCTGGAACCTCAGAAGGGGTGGATGACGAAATAGACAGAAATGGGACATCACCATGTACCCCCTGACAACCCCAGCTGGACACAGACATGGATTTTCAATCTAATACTGGATTATGGACTTGTAGCCATGGCAACCCCAACACGACCACATCATGCAGATTATGCAACACCAGAAAGCGAATAACCTCCTGATGTGCAGGAGCCATGCACATGGTCAGCTGTGTCCAGTACTGAGGCTTATTCTTGGCCAAAGGCGTAGCATCAATTCCTCTCAATGGAATAGGACACTGCAAGGGCTCCAAGAAAAACCCACAACGCCTAGCATACTCCAAGTCCATCAAATTCAGGGCAGCGCCTGAATCCACAAATGCCATGACAGAATAAGATGACAAAGAGCAGATCAAGGTAACGGACAAAAGAAATTTTGACTGTACCATACCAATGGTGGCAGACCTAGCGAACCGCTTAGTGCGCTTAGGACAATCAGAGATAGCATGAGTGGAATCACCACAGTAGAAACACAGCCCATTCAGACGTCTGTGTTCTTGCCGTTCAACTCTGGTCAAAGTCCTATCGCAATGCATAGGCTCAGGTTTATGCTCAGATAATACCGCCAAATGGGGCACAGATTTACGCTCACGCAAGCGTCGACCGATCTGAATGACCAAAGACATAGACTCATTCAGACCAGCAGGCATAGGAAATCCCACCATGACATCCTTAAGGGCTTCAGAGAGACCCTTTCTGAAAATAGCTGCAAGCGCACCTTCATTCCATTGAGTGAGTACTGACCACTTTCTAAATTTCTGACAATATACCTCTATCTCATCCTGACCCTGACACAGAGCCAGCAAATTTTTCTCTGCCTGATCCACTGAATTAGGCTCATCATACAGCAATCCGAGCGCCAGGAAAAACGCATCGATATTACTTAATGCAGGATCTCCTGACGCAAGAGAAAATGCCCAGTCCTGAGGGTCGCCACGTAAAGAAGAAATAATGATCCTAACTTGTTGAACTGGGTCACCAGAGGAGCGAGGTTTCAAAGCCAGAAATAGTTTACAATTATTTTTGAAACTCAGAAATTTAGTTCTATCTCCAAAAAACAAATCAGGAATAGGAATTCTTGGTTCTAACAAAGAATTCGGAACCACAAAGTCTTGAATATTTTGTACTCTTGCCGTGAGCTGATCCACACATGAAGACAGACCTTTAATGTCCATCGCTACACCTGTGTCCTGAACCACCCAAATGTCTAGGGGAAAAAAAAGGCAAAACACAGTGCAGAGAAAAAAAAATGGTCTCAGAACTTCTTTTTTCCCTCTATTGAGAATCATTAGTACTTTGGGCCTCCATTACTGTTATGATAAGGTAATTCAGTACCACAATGGACATAGAAGTCAGAGCACATACAGTGACCTGACAATAACCCAAAACATAGAACGAGCTCTGAGACGTGGGAACTCTGCTGACCGCAATCCCTAATCCTCTCCAACCACACTAGAGGCAGCCGTGGATTGCGCCTAACGCTCCCTATGCAACTCGGCACAGCCTGAGAAACTAGCTAGCCTGAAGATAGAAAATAAGCCTACCTTGCCTCAGAGAAATACCCCAAAGGAAAAGGCAGCCCCCACATATAATGACTGTGAGTTAAGATGAAAAAGACAAACGTAGAGATGAAATAGATTTAGCAAAGTGAGGCCCGACTTTCTGAACAGAGCGAGGATAGGAAAGGTAACTTTGCGGTCAACACAAAACCCTACAAAAACCACGCAAAGGGGGCAAAAAGACCCTCCGTACCGAACTAACGGCACGGAGGTACACCCTCTGCATCCCAGAGCTTCCAGCAAGCAAGAAAACAATATTAAGCAAGCTGGACAGAAAAAATAGCAAACAAAATAGCAAAAGCGGAACTTAGCTATGCAGAGCAGCAGGCCACAGGAACGATCCAAGAGGAAACAGGTCCAATACTAGAACATTGACTGGAGGCCAGGATCAAAGCACTAGGTGGAGTTAAATAGAGCAGCACCTAACGACATCACTACATCACCTGAGGAAGGAAACTCAGAAGCCGCAGTACCACTCTCCTCCACCAACGGAAGATCACAGAGAGAATCAGCCGAAGTACCACTTGTGACCACAGGAGGGAGCTCTGCCACAGAATTCACAACACAGCATGCTTTTAATGTGGTCTTGCTTTTAGTTCATTTAGGAGGCCTTTATGGCACAGCGAATATATAAAACGTAGTGTAGGACTGCCCCAATATGAGATTGCCGTGAAGAGGCGGGGTGGCTCAAAGAATTGATCAATTGTTTGCTTAATGTCTCATTTTGATAATACAGTTAGAAATTAATATGTGCCTTTGCACTTTATGTATTGCGTCTTAACCTTAGGCTGCGCTGGCTTCTCCCCTTTTTTGCTCTGTTATTGGTAAGTGGCTGACCACCACTGTTGCCGTGCGCCGCGCCTGGTTATGTGCGCCATTCTTTCTGTGTCTCAGTGATTGATAGGCTGCTGTTCACACTCACAGCAGCCCTGCCCTGCCTCAGGCTTTGTTTAACCCCTTTACCCCCAAGGGTGGTTTGCACGTCAATGACCAGGCCAATTTTTACAATTCTGACCACTGTCCCTTTATGAGGTTATAACTCTGGAACGCTTCAACGGATCCTGGTGATTCTGACATTGTTTTCTCGTGACATATTGTACTTCATGATAGTGGTAAAATTTCTTTGATAGTACCTGCGTTTATTTGTGAAAAAAATGGAAATTTGGCGAAAATTTTGAAAATTTCGCAATTTTCAAACTTTGAATTTTTATGCAATTAAATCACAGAGATATGTCACACAAAATACTTAATAAGTAACATTTCCCACATGTCTCCTTTACATCAGCATAATTTTGGAACCAAATTTTTTTTTTGTTAGGGAGTTATAAGGGTTAAATTTGACCAGCAATTTCTCATTTCTACAACACCATTTTTTTTTAGGGACCACATCTCATTTCAAGTCATTTTGAGGGGTCTATATGATAGAAAATACCCAAGTGTGACACCATTCTAAAAACTGCACCCCTCAAGGTGCTCAAAACCACATTCAAGAAGTTTATTAACCCTTCAGGTGTTTAATAGGAATTTTTGGAATGTTTAAATAAAAATGAACATTTAACTTTTTTTCACAAAAAATTTACTTCAGCTCCAATTTGTTTTATTTTACCAAGGGTAACAGGAGAAAATGGACCCCAAAAGTTGTTTTCCAATTTGTCCGGAGTACGCTGATACCCCATATGTGGCAGTAAACCACTGTTTGGGCGCATGGGAGAGCTCGGAAGGGAAGGAGCGCCGTTTGACTTTTCAATGCAAAATTGACAGGAATTGAGATGGGACGCCATGTTGCGTTTGGAGAGCCACTGATGTGCCTAAACATTGAAACCCCCCACAAGTGACACCATTTTGGAAAGTAGACCCCCTAAGGAACTTATCTGGATGTGTGGTGAGCACTTTGACCCACCAAGTGCTTCACAGAAGTTTATAATGCAGAACCGTAAAAATAAAAAATCATATTTTTTCACAAAAATTATATTTTTGCCCCCAATTTTTTATTTTTCCAAGGGTAAGAGAAGAAATTGGACATCAATAGTTGTTGTCCAATTTGTCCTGAGTACGCTGATACCCCATATGTGGGGGTATACCACTGTTTGGGCGCATGGGAGAGCTCGGAAGGGAAGGAGCGCCGTTTGACTTTTCAATGCAAAATTGACAGGAATTGAGATGGGACGCCATGTTGCGTTTGGAGAGCCACTGATGTGCCTAAACATTGAAACCCCCCACAAGTGACACCATTTTGGAAAGTAGATCCCCTAAGGAACTTATCTAGATGTGTGGTGAGCACTTTGACTCACCAAGGGCTTCACAGAAGTTTATAATGCAGAGCCATAAAAATAAAACAAAATTTTTTTCCCACAAAAATTATTTTTTAGCCCCCAGTTTTGTATTTTCCCAAGGGTAACAGGAGAAATTGGACCCTAAAATTTGTTGTCCAATTTGTCCTGAGTACGCTGATACCCCATATGTGGGGGGGAACCACCGTTTGGGTGCATGGGAGGGCTCGGAAGGGAAGGAGCGCCATTTGGAATGCAGACTTAGATGGAATGGTCTGCAGGCGTCACATTGCGTTTGCAGAGCCCCTAATGTACCTAAACAGTAGAAACCCCCCACAATTGACACCATTTTGGAAAGTAGACCCCCTAAGGAACTCATCTTGATGTGTTGTGAGAGCTTTGAACCCCCAAGTATTTCACTACAGTTTATAACGCAGAGCCGTGCAAATAAAAAATATTTTTTTTTCCACAAAAATTATATTTTAGCCCCCAGTTTTGTATTTTTCCAAGGTTAGCAGGAGAAATTGGACCCTAAATGTTGTTGTCCAATTTGTCCTGAGTACGCTGATACCCGATATGTGGGGGGGAACCACCGTTTGGGCGCATGGGAGGGCTCAGAAGGGAAGGAGCATCATTTGGAATGCAGACTTAGATGGATTGGTCTGCAGGCGTCACATTGCGTTTGCAGAGCCCCTAATGTACCTAAACAGTAGAAACCCCCCACAAGTGACCCCATATTGGAAACTAGACCCCTCAATGAACTTATCTAGATGTGTTGGGAGAACTTTGAACCCCCAAGTGTTTCACTACAGTTTATAACGCAGAGCCGTGAAAATAAAAAATCTTTTTGTTTTTCACAAAAATTATTTTTTAGCCCCCAGTTTTGTATTTTCCCAAGGGTAACAGGAGAAATTGGACCACAAAAGTTGTTGTCCTATTTGTCCTGAGTACGCTGATACCCCATATGTTGGGGTAAACCCCTGTTTGGGCACACGGGAGAGCTCGGAAGGGAAGGAGCACTGTTTTACTTTTTCAACGCAGAATTGGCTGGAATTGAGATCGGACGCCATGTCGTGTTTGGAGAGCCCCTGATGTGCCTAAACAGTGGAAACCCCCCAATTATAACTGAAACCCTAATCCAAACACACCCCTAACCCTAATCCCAACAGTAACCCTAACCACACCTCCAACCCTGACACACCCCTAACCCTAATCCCAACCCTATTCCCAACTGTAAATGTAATCTAAACCCTAACCCTAACTTTAGCCCCAACCCT
This sequence comes from Ranitomeya imitator, assembly GCF_032444005.1. NCBI lineage: Eukaryota > Metazoa > Chordata > Amphibia > Anura > Dendrobatidae > Ranitomeya > Ranitomeya imitator. The sequence continues at coordinate 232,264,150 of NC_091286.1, read as the reverse complement.
AACTGTAGCCCCAACCCTAACTCTAGCCCTAACCCTAGCCCTAACCCTAACCCTAGCCCTAACCCTAGCCCTAACCCTAGCCCTAACCCTAGCCCTAACCCTAACCCTAGCCCTAACTCTAGCCCTAACCCTAGCCCTAATCCTAACCCTAGCCCTAATGGGAAAATGGAAATAAATACATTTTTTTTATTTTTCCCTAACTAAGGGGGTGATGAAGGGGGATTTGATTTACTTTTATAGCGAGTTTTTTAGCGGATTTTTATGATTGGCAGCCGTCACACACTGAAAGACGCTTTTTATTGCAAAAAATATTTTTTGCAATACCACATTTTGAGAGCTATAATTTTTCCATATTTTGATCCACAGAGTCATGTGAGGTCTTGTTTTTTGCAGGACGAGTTGACGTTTTTATTGGTAACATTTTCAGGCACATGACATTTTTTGATTGCTTTTTATTCCGATTTTTGTGAGGAAGAATGACCAAAAACCAGCTATTCATGAATTTCTATTGGGGTAGGCGTTTATACCGTTCCGCGTTTGGTAAAATTGATAAAGCAGTTTTATTCTTCGGGTCAGTACGATTACAGCGATACCTCATTTATATCATTTTTTTTATGTTTTGGCGCTTTTATACGATAAAAACTATTTTACAGAAAAAATAATTATTTTTGCATCGCTTTATTCTCAGGACTATAACTTTTTTATTTTTTTGCTGATGATGCTGTATGGCGGCTCGTTTTTTGCGGGACAAGATGATGTTTTCATCAGTACCATGGTTATTTATATCTGTCTTTTTGATCGCGTGTTATTCCACTTTTTGTTCGGCGGTATGATAATAAAGCGTTGTTTTTTGCCTCGTTTTTTTTTTTTTTCTTACGGTGTTTACTGAAGGGGTTAACTAGTGGGCCAGTTTTATAGGTCGGGTGGTTACGGACGCGGCGATACTAAATATGTGTACTTTTATTGGTTTTTTTTTTTATTTATATGAAGAAATGTATTTATGGGAATAATATATATATTTTTTTTCATTATTTTGGAATATTTTTTTTTATTTTTTTTTACAGATTTGGAAATTTTTTTTTAACTTTTTTATTTTGTCCCGGGGGGGGACATCACAGATCAGTGATCTGACAGTTTGCACAGCACTTTGTCAGATCACTGATCTGATAGCAGTGCAGGCTTCTTCTCAGTGCCTGCTCTGAGCAGGCTCTGTGAAGCCACCTCCCTCCCTGCAGGACCCGGATCCGCGGCCATCTTGGATCCGGGGCTGGAGGAAGCAGGAGGGAGGTGAGACCCTCGCAGCAACGCGATCACATCGCGTTGCTGCGGGGGGCTCAGGGAAGCCCGCAGGGAGCCCCCTCCCTGCGCGGTGCTTCCCTGCACCGCCGGCACATCGCGATCATGTTTGATCGCGGTGTGCCAGGGGTTAATGTGCCGGAGGCGGTCCGTGACCGCTCCTGGCACATAGTGCCGGATGTCAGCTGCGATAAGCAGCTGACACCCGGCCGCGATCGGCGGCGCTCCCCCCGTGAGCGCTGCCGATCGCTATGACGTACTATCCCGTCCAGGGTCAGATAAGCCCAGGGCACCTCGACGGGATAGTACGTCTAAGGTCACAGAGGGGTTAATTATGCACCTGTTCCTCAGCCTGTCTCACTCTTCATCTGTGGCTCTGGATGGGCAGTGTGGAGGTTGGATCCGAAATGTCTGTCTGGACCTGGTCAACCTTTATCCTCGCTTGCCTACTCTGGCGCCATGGGGTTGACTCAGTAATGCCCCAGGTACAGCATGCTTTTAATGTGGTCTTGCTTTTAGTTCATTTAGGAGGCCTTTATGGCACAGCGAATATAAAAAACGTAGTGTAGGACTGCCCCAATATGAGATTGCCGTGAAGAGGCGGGGTGGCTCAAAGAATTGATCAATTGTTTGCTTAATGTCTCATTTTGATAATACAGTTAGAAATTAATATGTGCATTTGCACTTTATGTATTGCGTCTTAACCTTAGGCTGCGCTGGCTTCTCCCCTTTTTTGCTCTGTTATTGGTAAGTGGCTGACCACCACTGTTGCCGTGCGCCGCGCCTGGTTATGTGCGCCATTCTTTCTGTGTCTCAGTGATTGATAGGCTGCTGTTCACACTCACAGCAGCCCTGCCCTGCCTCAGACTTTGTTTAATTATGCACCTGTTCCTCAGCCTGTCTCACTCTTCATCTGTGGCTCTGGATGGGCAGTGTGGAGGTTGGATCCGAAATGTCTGTCTGGACCTGGTCAACCTTTATCCTCGCTTGCCTACTCTGGCGCCATGGGGGTGACTCAGTAATGCTCCAGGTACAGCATGCTTTTAATGTGGTCTTGCTTTTAGTTCATTTAGGAGGCCTTTATGGCACAGCGAATATAAAAAACGTAGTGTAGGACTGCCCCAATATGAGATTGCCGTGAAGAGGCGGGGTGGCTCAAAGAATTGATCAATTGTTTGCTTAATGTCTCATTTTGATAATACAGTTAGAAATTAATATGTGCATTTGCACTTTATGTATTGCGTCTTAACCTTAGGCTGCGCTGGCTTCTCCCCTTTTTTGCTCTGTTATTGGTAAGTGGCTGACCACCACTGTTGCCGTGCGCCGCGCCTGGTTATGTGCGCCATTCTTTCTGTGTCTCAGTGATTGATAGGCTGCTGTTCACACTCACAGCAGCCCTGCCCTGCCTCAGGCTTTGTTTAATTATGCACCTGTTCCTCAGCCTGTCTCACTCTTCATCTGTGGCTCTGGATGGGCAGTGTGGAGGTTGGATCCGAAATGTCTGTCTGGACCTGGTCAACCTTTATCCTCGCTTGCCTACTCTGGCGCCATGGGGGTGACTCAGTAATGCTCCAGGTACAGCATGCTTTTAATGTGGTCTTGCTTTTAGTTCATTTAGGAGGCCTTTATGGCACAGCGAATATATAAAACGTAGTGTAGGACTGCCCCAATATGAGATTGCCGTGAAGAGGCGGGGTGGCTCAAAGAATTGATCAATTGTTTGCTTAATGTCTCATTTTGATAATACAGTTAGAAATTAATATGTGCATTTGCACTTTATGTATTGCGTCTTAACCTTAGGCTGCGCTGGCTTCTCCCCTTTTTTGCTCTGCCTACCATCTTGCCTAACATCGGCACGAATCGCACCCCAATGCACAAAAGAGTGTCCGAATATCCAAGCCAGAAGTGGGGTCCGACCTGCAAAAATACAACAACAATTAATACCCACCAAACAAGTAACCAACATCAATGACGAACATAGGACAAATAACGATTCGACGACCACCTGCCAATACGCCGAATAACATCCGGCCCCAAACCCAAACCAGCAGCCTCAGATGCTGCCCCAATCCAAAATGAATGTGTCCCAAATGAAAAAGGGTCAAGGCCTAAAAATGTCAGCCCCTGTCTCAATGCTGCCGTGAACTGAAACCGCGACAAAAACTCACCTTGACTATGCCGTAAAAGCAGGCCAGACCTGTTAGGCCACAGACCCCAATAATCCTCCAAACACTGATGAGGGGACATCAAACCCCCAACCACCTTCCCTAAAACCACACGTCTTCCTTTCCCAAACTGGTCGGTCTTTGACCGCCGAATCCAAAAGGCAATTCCACTAGTCCAAAATTCAATATCCTCCGCCAACAAACCCCCGGCTTTAAACCTGTTAGGGGACACCAACTCACCGATTCTGAACGCCCCGAAAAAAGCCAACGAAAACGCCAATCGAAACAGAACAGCCTCAAAGTGAGAACTACAAATTTCTCCCAATGCTTCACCCAAACGCTCCAACGTCCCGAAAGATATGGGCCTACGGGTATCGCACGTTGAAGAACCCTTCCGAAAACCTTTCAACGCCTGCCGAATCAAGAAATCCTTAGTAACATCCACGGAACCCTGAAGCTTAAAACCAAAAGCCAAACCAGCTATAAATTTGCTCAGCTTTGACACCGACCAACCCCATTCCTCCTCCGACCCAATCAAAAGCAAAATCGCCATCACTCTGTCATCATCCGAATCAACTGAACCCAACTGCTCCAACCACCCTTCCCACAAATGCCATGATGCCTCATAACCTGACCACGTCCTTCCCGACACCGAGGACTGTATCAACCGACCTCCTCGTCCGCAACAATCCACCACAAATGAGAAGGGCATGTCATTCCTGCATCTTCCGCTTCTGGAGCCAACTCCCGGAAACGTTCCCACTGCAAATGAGACAAAGCATCCGCTATAGAGTTTTGAACGCCGGGAACATGTACAGCCGAAATCCATGTATTCAACTCCAGGCACCGCAAAACCAGTCTGATTACGTGGGGAGAGGACGAAGAAAGACTATTGATCACCGACACCACACTCAAATTATCACAATGGAAACGTACTCGCCTATCCTTAAAAGTACTACCCCAAATGAACACTGAAACCACAATTGGAAACAGCTCCAGCAACGCCAAATTTTTAGTTAAACCAGCTTCACACCACCAATCAGGCCATCCTCCAACACTCCATTTTCCAGCACAATATGCCCCGTATCCAACACTGACAGCCGCATCCGTAAAAATTTTGCAATCAAAATCATTCAAATCCTCCTGTTGAATCAAAGCCCTGCCATTATAGTTGTCCAAAAAACGCCGCCAGATTACTAAATCCTCCCTATGTTCTTTGTTCAAACGTACAAAATGATGTGCTGACCGCAACTCCAGCAGTTGCCCTAGACAACCTTCTGCAAAATATTCTGCCCATAGGCATGATACGGCACGCAAAATTCAAACGCCCCAACAATGACTGCAACTCTTTCAACGTAACCTTGCGCAACTTCTCACATCTCAGCACCTCCTGCCGTAAAGCCAACAACTTCTCCTCAGGCAACCGGCACTCCTTCTTCTCCGAGTCTATAAGAATACCCAAAAAACTCAAAACCGTGCAAGGTCCTTCCGTTTTTTCCCGCGCTAAGGGCACACCAAACTGTCCCGCCACCCATTCCATAATAGCCAACAAATTGCCACACAACAGAGAATCCGGGGGGCCGACAAACAAAAAATCATCCAAGTAGTGGATGACAGACGGAACCTGGGAAACATCCCGAACAACCCACTCCAGAAAAGTACTAAAGGCCTCGAACAGCGAGCAGGAAATCGAACAACCCACAGACAAACACCTATCCAGATAAAACCCCCCCATTCCAAAAACATCCTAACAGCGGGATACCATCGGGGTGAACCGGAAGCAATCGGAAAGCCGATTCAACATCTGTCTTAGCCATTAATGCACCTGCGCCATACCTACGCACCCATTGTACCGCAGCATCAAAAGAGGTATATACCACGGAACAAAGCTCTTCAGCAATGCCGTCATTGACTGACTGGCCCTTTGGATATGACAGATGTTGAATCAGGCGAAACTTATTAGGCTCTTTTTTAGGTACAACCCCCAGAGGCGAAACAACCACCCCCTCCACAGGTAAAGCACTAAACGGCCCCGCCATATGCCCCAACTCAACCTCCTTCGCCAATTTAGCCGTAGCCATGTAAGCCTGTAGATTAGCCGACCTCAAATTCTTTTTTGAAAATTGGATAGTATGAGCCGGATGAGGAATCCGAAAACCCTCCGAAAAACCATCCCACAGTAACTTCGCCTTTTCCCGATCCGGATACCTACTTAGATAAGGGGCCATCCTTAGAACCCTCACTGGTGTCACCCCCTTGACCGACTCCCACTACCCCTTACTTTTTTAAAACATTTGGCCACTCCATGCAAGGCCCTGCCACAGTGAGAACAGACATGCTTGAACTTGCATGTACTGCCGTATTTGCATTGGCCGTCATTAAACTGCCAACACGTCCCTGTTTTGTCCTTAGCCCCTGTGACTCCTGTCCCCCTGCTCCCTGTCCAGACTGCTGACCACTACTCCCTCCACCCCCATGAAAGGACTGCCCAAACTGCATTGGAGCCATGACCTTCAACTACAACCCTATATCTTTTTGGTCCCATTTTATCTCGGGCCTAATCGCCTTCTTTTGCAGAAACTGTTGTGAATTCTGTTTTCGAACTCCCTCCTGTGATCATGAATGGTACTTCGGCGAGTTCTGTTCATGGACTCCCTCTGGTGGCTGTGAGTGGAGCTGCTGCTTCTGAGGTTCCTTCCACAGGTGACGTAGTTTATTCTTTGGCTGGCTGTTCTATTTAACTCCACTCAGATCGTTACTCCATGCCAGCTGTCAATGTTCTTGTACTGGTTCAGTTCGCTCTTGGATCTTTCTGGTGACCTGTCTACTCCAGCAGAAGCTAAGTCCCTGCTAGTTATTATTTGTTCATTGTTTCCTTGTCCAGTTGGCTATCATGATTTTGTCTTGCTAGCTGGAAGCTCTGGGATGCAGAGTGGCACCTCCGCACCGTGAGTTTGTGCGGAGGTCTTTTTGTACACTCTGCGTGGTCTTTTGTAGTTTTTTGTGCTGACCGCAAAGATACCTTTCCTATCCTCAGTCTGTTTAGTAAGTCTGGCCTCCCTTTGCTGAAACCTGTTTCATTTCTGTGTTTCTGACTTTCATCTTATCTCACAGTCAATATATGTGGGGGGCTGCCTTTTGCTTTGGGGAATTTCTCTGAGGCAAGGTAGGCTTTATTTTCTATCTTTAGGGCTAGTTAGCTCTTAGGCTGTGAAGAGGCGTCTAGGTCATGTTAGGTATGCTCCACGGCTATTTCTAGTTGTGTGATAGGATTAGGGGTTGCAGTCAGCAGAGCTCCCACTTCCCAGAGCTTGTCCTGTGGTAGTTTAACCATCAGGTCATTCCGGGTGCTCCTAACCACCAGGTCCATAACAGTACAGCTGGCCTAAAGTATTAATGCATCTCAATAGAGGGATAAGAGAAGTTCTGAGACCATTTTTTTTTCTCTGCAGTGTTTTTTGTCTTTCTTTTCCCCTTAACCTCTGGGTGGTTCTGGACACAGGTGTAGATATGGACATTCAAGGTCTGTCCTCTTGTGTGGATCATCTCACTGCAAGGGTACAAAACATTCAAGATTTTGTGGTTCGGAATCCGACGTTAGAGCCTAGAATTCCAATTCCTGATTTGTTTTCTGGGGATAGATCTAAATTCCTGAATTTCAAAAATAATTGTAAACTGTTTCTAGCTTTGAAACCCCGCTCCTCTGGTGACCCCATTCAACAAGTAAAAATCATTATTTCTTTGTTGCGTGGTGACCCTCAAGACTGGTCATTTTCCCTTGCGCCAGGAGATCCTGCATTGCGTGATGTAGATGCGTTTTTTCTGGCGCTTGGATTGCTTTATGATGAACCAAATTCAGTGGATCAGGCAGAGAAAATCTTGCTGGCTTTGTGTCACAGTCAGGATGAAGCGGAGGTGTACTGTCAGAAGTTTAGAAAGTGGTCTGTGCTTACTCAGTGGAATGAGTGTGCCCTGGCGGCTATTTTTAGAAAGGGTCTTTCTGAAGCCCTTAAGGATGTCATGGTGGGATTTCCCACTCCTGCTGGTCTGAATGAGTCTATGTCCTTGGCCATTCAGATCGATCGGCGCTTGCGTGAGCGCAAAGCTGTGCACCATTTGGCGGTATTCTCTGAGCATAGGCCTGACCCTATGCAATGTGATAGGACTTTGACCAGAGCTGAACGGCAAGAACACAGACGTCGGAATGGGCTGTGTTTTTACTGTGGTGATTCCACTCATGCTATCTCCGATTGTCCTAAGCCCACTAAGCGGTTCGCTAGGTCTGCCACCATTGGTACGGTACAGTCTAAATTTCTTTTGTCCGTTACTCTGATTTGCTCTCTGTCGTCCTATTCTGTTATGGCATTTGTGGATTTAGGCGCTGCCCTGAATTTGATGGACTTGGAGTTTGCCAGGCGCTGTGGTTTTTTCTTGGAGCCATTGCAGTATCCTATTCCATTGAGAGGAATTGATGCTACGCCTTTGGCCAAGAATAAGCCTCAGTACTGGGCTCAATTGACCATGTGCATGGCTCCTGCACATCAGGAGGATATTCGCTTTTTGGTGTTGCATAATCTGCATGATGTGGTCGTTTTGGGGTTGCCATGGCTACAGGTCCATAATCCAGTATTGGATTGGAAATCTATGTCTGTGTCCGGCTGGGGTTGTCAGGGGGTACATGGTGATGTTCCATTGCTGTCAATTTTGCCTTCCACTCCTTCTGAAGTCCCTGAGTTTTTGTCAGATTACCGGGATGTATTTGAAGAGCCCAAATCTGGTGCCTTACCTCCTCATAGGGATTGCGATTGTGCTATTAATTTGATTCCTGGTAGTAAGTTTCCTAAGGGCCGACTGTTTAATTTATCTGTGCCAGAGCACGCCGCTATGCGGAGCTATATAAAGGAATCCTTGGAGAAAGGTCATATTCGCCCGTCGTCATCACAGTTGGGAGCAGGGTTCTTTTTTGTGGCCAAGAAGGATGGCTCTTTGAGACCTTGTATTGATTACCGCCTTCTTAATAAGATCACAGTCAAATTTCAGTACCCTTTGCCGCTGCTGTCTGATTTGTTTGCTCGGATTAAGTGGGCTAGTTGGTTCACCAAGATAGATCTTCGAGGGGCGTATAATCTTGTGCGAATTAAACAGGGCGATGAATGGAAAACAGCATTTAATACGCCCGGGGGCCATTTTGAGTACCTGGTTATGCCATTCAGGCTTTCTAATGCTCCATCTGTGTTTCAGTACTTTATGCATGACATCTTCCGAGAGTACCTGGATAGATTCATGATTGTATATTTGGATGATATTTTGGTCTTTTCGGATGATTGGGAGTCTCATGTGAAGCAGGTCAGAATGGTGTTCCAGGTCCTTCGTGCGAATTCCTTGTTTGTGAAGGGGTCGAAGTGTCTCTTATGGGTTCAAAAGGTTTCATTTTTGTGTTTCATTTTTTCCCCTTCTACTATCGAGATGGACCTTGTTAAAGTTCAGGCCATTTATGATTGGACTCAGCCGACATCTGTGAAGAGCCTGCAGAAGTTCCTGGGCTTTGCTAATTTTTACCGTCGCTTCATCGCTAATTTTTCTAGTGTTGCTAAACCGTTGACTGATTTGACCAAGAAAGGTGCTTATGTGGTCAATTGGTCCTCGGCGGCTGTAGAGGCTTTTCAGGAGTTGAAGCGTCGTTTTTCTTCTGCCCCTGTGTTGTGCCAGCCAGATGTTTCGCTCCCGTTTCAGGTTGAGGTTGATGCTTCTGAGATTGGAGCAGGGGCTGTTTTGTCGCAAAGAAGTTCTGATGGCTCGGTGATGAAACCATGTGCCTTCTTTTCTAGAAAATTCTCGCCTGCTGAGCGCAATTATGATGTTGGCAATCGAGAGTTGTTGGCCATGAAGTGGGCATTCGAGGAGTGGCGACATTGGCTTGAAGGAGCCAAGCATCGCGTGGTGGTCTTGACGGATCACAAGAATTTGACTTATCTCGAGTCTGCCAAACGGTTGAATCCTTGACAGGCTCGATGGTCGCTGCCCGTTTTGATTTTGTGGTTTCGTACCTTCCGGGCTCTAAGAATGTGAAGGCTGATGCCCTGTCAAGGAGTTTTGTGCCTGACTCTCCGGGTGTTCCTGAGCCGGCGGGTATTCTCAAAGAGGGGGTAATTTTGTCTGCCATCTCCCCTGATTTGCGGCGTGTGCTGCAGAAGTTTCAGGCTGATAGACCTGACCGTTGTCCAGCGGAGAAACTGTTTGTCCCTGATAAATGGACTAGTAGAGTTATCTCTGAGGTTCATTGTTCGGTGTTGGCGGGTTATCCTGGAATCTTTGGTACCAGAGATTTGGTGGCTAGATCCTTTTGGTGGCCTTCTTTGTCACGGGATGTGCATTCTTTTGTGCAGTCCTGTGGGACTTGTGCTCGGGCTAAGCCCTGCTGTTCTCGTGCCAGTGGGTTGCTTTTGCCCTTGCCGGTCCCGAAGAGGCCCTGGACGCATATTTCCATGGATTTTATTTCAGATCTCCCTGTCTCTCAAAGGATGTCGGTCATTTGGGTGGTTTGTGATCGCTTCTCTAAGATGGTTCATTTGGTGCCCTTGTCTAAATTGCCTTCCTCCTCTGATTTGGTGCCATTGTTTTTCCAGCATGTGGTTCGTTTGCATGGCATTCCGGAGAACATCGTCTCGGACAGAGGTTCCCAGTTTGTTTCGAGGTTTTGGCGGTCCTTTTGTGCTAAGATGGTCATTGATTTGTCTTTTTCTTCGGCTTTCCATCCTCAGACAAATGGCCAAACCGAACGAACTAATCAGACTTTGGAAACATATCTGAGATGCTTTGTTTCTGCTGTTCAGGATGATTGGGTGTCCTTCTTGCCTTTGGCTGAGTTCGCCCTTAATAATCGGGCCAGCTCGGCTACTTTGGTTTCGCCTTTTTTCTGTAATTCTGGTTTCCATCCTCGTTTCTCTTCAGGGCAGGTTGAGCCTTCGGACTGTCCTGGTGTGGATACGGTGGTGGACAGGTTGCAGCAGATTTGGACTCATGTGATGGACAATTTGACATTGTCCCAGGAGAAGGCTCAACGTTTCGCTAACCACCGGCACTGTGTTGGTCCCCGACTTCGTGTTGGGGATTTGGTTTGGTTGTCATCTCGTCATGTTCCTATGAAGGTTTCCTCTCCTAAGTTTAAGCCTCGTTTCATTGGTCCGTATAAGATTTCTGAGGTTCTCAATCCTGTGTCATTTCGTTTGGCCCTTCCAACTTCTTTTGCCATCCATAATGTGTTCCATATGTCGTTATTGCGGAGATACGTGGCGCCTATGGTTCCCTCCGTTGATCCTCCTGCCCCGGTGTTGGTCGAGGGGGAGTTGGAGTATGTGGTGGAGAAGATTTTGGATTCTCGTATTTCGAAACGGAAACTCCAGTACCTGGTCAAGTGGAAGGGTTATGGTCAGGAAGATAATTCCTGGGTTTTTGCCTCTGATGTTCATGCTGCCGATCTAGTTCGTGCCTTTCATTTGGCTCATCCTGATCGGCCTGGGGGCTCTGGTGAGGGTTCGGTGACCCCTCCTCAAGGGGGGGTACTGTTGTGAATTCTGTTTTCGAACTCCCTTTTGTGGTCATGAATGGTACTTCGGCGAGTTCTGTTCATGGACTCCCTCTGGTGGCTGTGAGTGGAGCTGCTGCTTCTGAGGTTCCTTCCACAGGTGACGTAGTTTATTCTTTCGCTGGCTGTTCTATTTAACTCCACTCAGATCGTTACTCCATGCCAGCTGTCAATGTTCTTGTACTGGTTCAGTTCGCTCTTGGATCTTTCTGGTGACCTGTTGTCACGCTCCCGCCCTGACTGGTGGGCGTGAGCTCGGGGGGTTTGTGGCCCCACTGTGCCACAAACCAGACTACCCTGGAAGGGGCGTGACTATGACAGCTGCCTAGGTTTTCACTGGAGCCTCTGATGGTGAGGACAGGCTTGTGCCTCAGGCAGCTGCCAGGTGCTACTCCAGGGTGGTGTCTGGCTGTGGCTGCTGATCCCACTTGGGAGACAGGAACACCAGGATTGGTGCAGGCATTAGGCAGGACTGGCAGAAGAGCACGGCTGGAACACAGACGAGTAGGCTGGCACGGCTGAGACAGGGCTGGCAGAGACACGGCAGAGAACTCAGGGCTGGCAGAGACACGGCAGGAAACAGGACTGGCTAGGACAGCAGGAACACAGGACTGGAAGGCAGGGCAGGAACGGCAGGACTGGCAGGAACACAGGATTGGGAGGTACTGCAGAGAACACAGGACTGGAAGGCAGGGCAGGAACGGCAGGACTGGCAGGAACACAGGATACACAGGACTGGTTGATGTGGTGTATGAATGAGGCTGCACTCAGATGACACCCGAGTGCAGTCCTATTGTGAGTGTGATGAAGGAACAGGTAGGGACCTGTACACACAGAAGATGCAGGTACGGAAACAAACCAGAAGGAAAGGAGAATGAAGGAACAGGTAGAGACCTGTTCACACAGGAGGTGCAGGAAAGGAAACAAGCAGAAAGGAATGAGGTATGAAGAAACAGGTAGGGACCTGTTCACACAGGAGGACCAAGTAACAAGTAGAAGGTGGAACTAAGAAAAGAGAAGGAGAAGGCAGAGCCAAGGGCGGAGACGCTGGAGGCGGAGCCAAGAGTGGAGAGGCTGGAGGCGGAGCCAAGAGCGGAGACGCTGGAGGCGGAGCCAAGAGCGGCGATGCTAGAGGCGGAGCCAATAGCGGAGACGCTGGAGGCGGAGCCAAGAGCGGAGACGCTGGAGGCGGAGCCAAGAGCGGAGACGCTAGAGGCGGAGCCAAGAGCGGAGATGCAGGAGGCGGAGCCAAGAGCGGAGACGCTGGAGGCGGAGCCAAGAGCGGAGACGCTGGAGGTAACGCCAAGAGCGGAGACGCTGGAGGTAACGCCAAGAGCGGAGATGCTGGAGGCGGAGCCAAGAGCAGAGACGGAGCCAAGAGCAGAAACACAGGAGGCGGAGCCAGATAGTACCGCAAAGAGCGGAGCCAGATAGAACCGCAAAGAGCGGAGCCACAGAGCAAAGCCAGAGAGTGCGAAGCAAGGTCTGAGTGCAGAGCCGCAAGAGTGCGGAGTGAAAGCAGACAGAAAACACAAGGAAAGAAAGCAGGGAAGAAAGCCACAGACAAGGAGACCGAGAAAAGACAAAGTACAGACAAGGCAATAGAACAAGACACAGGGACAAAGACACAGGGACCAGGATATTCTGCCTCCTGGAGGGCAGACTACAAGAACAAGGCAAAAGCACAGAGAAAAGCTCAGAGGAGGTAACTCGGAGCAAGGCCAGGCAAACTCAGCAGCTAAACACTTACTGAGCTAACACATTGCACAGGCCCAGACCACAGGGTGGAGCTGCACTATATACAGGAGGCCTCTTGGTAATTGGTCAGGAACTGATTGGACAGGTGCACCTGATTCCTATAAGAACCAGAGAGTTCAGGCGCCGGCCCCCTATACACATAGCCATGAGGCATGCAGAGAGCAGAGACACAGAACATGGAGCTGGCATTAAAGAAAAAGCACATCATGGCCTGGAGCAGTGGGTAAGATTGTGTGAGAGATGTGAGGCCATGCTGCGATGCCAGCAGAGTTGTTACACCTGTCTACTCCAGCAGAAGCTAAGTCCCTGCTAGTTATTATTTGTTCATTGTTTCCTTGTCCAGTTGGCCATCATGATTTTGTCTTGCTAGCTGGAAGCTCTGGGATGCAGAATGGCACCTCCGCACCGTGAGTCGGTGCGGAGGTCTTTTTGTACACTCTGCGTGGTCTTTTGTAGTTTTTTGTGCTGACCGCAAAGATACCTTTCCTATCCTCAGTCTGTTTAGTAAGTCTGGCCTCCCTTTGCTGAAACCTGTTTCATTTCTGTGTTTCTGACTTTCATCTTATCTCACAGTCAATATATGTGGGGGGCTGCCTTTTCCTTTGGGGAATTTCTCTGAGGCAAGGTAGGCTTTATTTTCTATCTTCAGGGCTAGTTAGCTCTTAGGCTGTGAAGAGGCGTCTAGGTCATGTTAGGTACGCTCCACGGCTATTTCTAGTTGTGTGATAGGATTAGGGGTTGCGGTCAGCAGAGCTCCCACTTCCCAGAGCTTGTCCTGTGGTAGTTTAACCATCAGGTCATTCCGGGTGCTCCTAACCACTAGGTCCATAACACGAAACTGCTCGTCATAACGTAACCAAGCTTGGCCCCCGTACGCCCTATGTGCCTCCCCTATCGCATCCACGTAGCAAAACAGACCCAAACAGTTCTCCGGAAACTTTTCACCAATAACACCTGCCAAAATGAAAAACGCCTGCTGCCAATTCACAAACGTCTGCGGTATTAATCGCCAACACCTCTTTTCCTCCTCCTCTTTTTTACTATCCTCCTTCTTACCCTTGTCCAAATTAAACTTCTCCAGAGGCAGGAAGGAGAAAATCTCCACATATTCATCTTTCCAAATTTTTTCTTTCATTTCTTTTTTTAAATGAGCCCCCAACGGCCCCTCAAAACACACATAAACTTCCCCCTTCGCTCTATCATCCAATTTAATCGTATCCCCTTTATCCTTTTCAGTCTGAACCAACACCGACACCCCTGTCGCCGACGCTTGCTCTGCACCACTCGCCCTATCGGACCCCACTACCACTCCTGCACCAGGACCAGATGCCGGCAACCATGCTCCTACGGGAGACTACAACACTATCCAGGCCCCCCCCATCCAATCTCCTCAAAATCTGAGACATGCCCGCCAAAAGCTCCCTGACCCTTGGGACCCCGCAGTACTAGCCCCTCCTCTCCCTGCCAAATCGACCCCCCCATACCAGCTATCCCCAGACCGAACTCCACTATCCCACCCCGCAACAGAATCAGCCTCATACTCACGAAGCTGCGCAGGTGCTGTGTCCCCGCCAGTCGTGCGATCACCGAATTCGCGTGGGTCGCTCCCGGATTCGGAATCCTCCGTGCCGCTGTGTTGCTCCTGGCCCGCACCCCTGGCCTCCTTGCCACCAGGGGGGACCGGAGCAGAAGAACTTCAGCAGGCACTTCTGGTGCGGCCTGCACCTCTCTCCTGGCCTGCACCGCCGCTGCTCCTGACTGCCGCCCTGCGCCAGCAGCGCCAACCGGAGGATTCCTGCCGGAGGACGGGCCGGGGTGAGTAGGTGACCGGCGGCCCGCTCCCTCCGCAGGGTCCCGAGAGGGGCTCCGTGGCCGGCGGCTGCCGCGTGCTCCCAGCTCCGGGGACAAACGCTCCGGGGACAGGTCCTCCTGGATCTCTTCCCCTGGGCTCCAGGACTGCCCAGCAATGATGCCAGCTGTTCCTCCAGCCAGCCGCCTCGCCTGGACCGCGCCATCTCCCGCAGCTGCCCGAGTATGGATTCCACTGAGGACATCGTGCACCTTCATTGCTTCGATCCTAAAAGGTAATGGCCCCCTTTCCCGCACTTTCCCTACAACCCGCCCTAAAATTACGGACCACCCCTTTCCCTCCCATCCCTTAAACCAATCCCCACTGCCCCTGCCTCATTTCAAAAGATGCTCCCCTAAGTTCCCTTGGCAACGCAGTCATAGGGAGCTTTCGTTTAACTGCGTTCCTACAGCCCCCCCCCCCCCCCGCTTTACAGCTGTATTTATTATAGCAGATTATATAATGATCAGCCATAATATTAAAATCAATTTGTTTTAATGACATGGTGTAGAATGTACTAGAATCATATATAAACCATCAATATTAAAACCACTTTTTATTGTTAAAAGCAAGGCAACCTAACCCACCTATAGTGACAAACAAAAAAACAACATAAACAAAGGTGCTCAAAAAATATATAAAAAAATGTAATGGGGGAATGCTAGACCACCCTAGCTGAGGCACCTATCTCTGCCCCTGCCTGGCTGCGGAGGTAGATGCTCTAGGGGGGAACGTTATGGCACCCCCGCTCCACGATGGCTAACCCTATGGGCCCTGATATGCCCTGCAGCCACTAGTGAGAGCCTCTACCCATGGACTAGAGGAACCTCTAACACTGGACAATAAACAACTGTGCTAGGGAAGACCTAGGTCCCCAAATGGAAAAAGCTATGTATGAACACATATGGCGGTATATGATGTAAAAAATAGGTGATTACTACTTCACGGTGGACAGTATAATTTCCAATGGATGTAGTTACATCCATTGGAAATTATACTGTCCACCGTGAAGTAGTAATCACGTATTTTTTACATCATATACCATGATACACTGTGTCACATCAGATACTGGATGGCTATCCAGTATCTGATGTGACACAGTGTATCATGGTATCGGGCCTCCTGATGAGCCTAGGCAGGCGAAACGCGTTGAGGCGTTAATTTTAGATGGCGAGTGGTGAACTACAGTGGTTGCATCAATAGATGAGTATCGATGGTTTCCATGGTGGTGCAGTGGTTAGCACTGCAGCCTTGCAGCGCTGGAGTCATGGGTTCTAATCCCACCCAGGACAACATCTGCAAAGAGTTTGTATGTTCTCTCCGTGTTTGCGTGGGTTTCCTCCGGGTTCTCCGGTTTCCTCCCACATTCCAAAGACATACTGATAGGGAATTTAGATTGTGAGCCCCATTGGGGACAGCGATGATAATGTGTTCAAACTGTAAAGCGCTGCGGAATATGTTAGCGCTATATAAAAATAAAGATTTATTTATTTATATATATCTTTGCATCTCAGGGATTCGTGCTGTTTTGGTTTGTTATCGGGACTAGAGTCTTAGACAGGAGATACACATGATTGATTTCAAAAAAGAAGAGAAAGAAATAGACCAAAAATCGGGGATCACCGGAGGCACGGATCAAGTAAAAAAAGGCAAATTTTATTCAAAAGTGTATAAACGGACACAGAAAACCACATAGAGCACACATTAAAAACATTTAAAACATTGGTCATCCATGTGACCTATACATGGTACACTTAGGCCCAAAATAGAGCCATCCCCCTGTATGAACCAACTCCCCAGTATCAATAGATGACAAATATAAAGAAAATCCTAACTATTACCGAGTGTGATGTCTATGTGAACAGCACCTTATTTTATCATACAAAAAATATATTGAAAAAGAGAGCTAAATGGCAAGTACACAAATAGTCATATAGCTACCACATTCAGCATATGTCATAATGACTTGTAAGGAGATCCACAATGCCTAGATGCACCATGTTATAGTGAAGGCAGTATCCATGGTGCAAACACATAAAAAAAAAAAAAAAAAAAGAGTCATCTAGACATGAACCCCAATTGCCATAGAAATGAATAAAGATACATATGGAGGTGCAGATAACCAGCCCAGCTGAGGGCACAATCAGGTTCAAAGACTAATAAATCTATTAGCAGAGTAAGTACGAGACTCAATGTGCCAAAGCTGCAGAGACTCCCATGCTGAAGAGGCATACACACAGTTACCAAAGCCTCTGGGGCTAGATGACCAAAGCTCAATCACGGCATGTAAAATAGAGCCAAGGGCTGCTGGACACACTCAGGACCACCTGGGGAGTGGAGACAGGGGGTACGCTGACCCGACGCGTGTCGCCACACTCAGTGGCTTCGACACGCGTCGGGTCAGCGTACCCCCTGTCTCCACTCCCCAGGTGGTCCTGAGTGTGTCCAGCAGCCCTTGGCTCTATTTTACATGCCGTGATTGAGCTTTGGTCATCTAGACTCCCATCTGTGTGTTCAGCATGGGAGTCTCTGCAGCTTTGGCACATTGAGTCTCGTACTTACTCTGCTAATAGATTTATTAGTCTTTGAACCTGATTGTGCCCTCAGCTGGGCTGGTTATCTGCACCTCCATATGTATCTTTATTCATTTCTATGGCAATTGGGGTTCATGTCTAGATGACTCTTTTTTTTTTTTTTTTTATGTGTTTGCACCATGGATACTGCCTTCACTATAACATGGTGCATCTAGGCATTGTGGATCTCCTTACAAGTCATTATGACATATGCTGAATGTGGTAGCTATATGACTATTTGTTTACTTGCCATTTAGCTCTCTTTTTCAATATATTTTTTGTATGATAAAATAAGGTGCTGTTCACATAGACATCACACTCGGTAATAGTTAGGATTTTCTTTATATTTGTCATCTATTGATACTGGGGAGTTGGTTCATACAGGGGGATGGCTCTATTTTGGGCCTAAGTGTACCATGTATAGGTCACATGGATGACCAATGTTTTAAATGTTTTTAATGTGTGCTCTATGTGGTTTTCTGTGTCCGTTTATACACTTTTGAATAAAATTTGCCTTTTTTTACTTGATCCGTGCCTCCGGTGATCCCCGATTTTTGGTCTATTTCTTTCTCTTCTTTTTTGAAATGGTTCATATTATATAGACCTGGTTGGATCCCTTGGAATCTGTGGTGCCCCCTCTCTTTCTTATCGAGATACACATGATTGGTGTTTGTGCCTGTTTAAAGGAATGAGGTTTACCCGTTTATGAAAAACATAAGAAAAACATACAGTGCCTACAAGTAGTATTCAACCCCCTGCAGATTTAGCAGGTTTACACATTTGGAATTAACTTGGCATTGTGACATTTGGACTGTAGATCAGCCTGGAAGTGTGAAATGCACTGCAGCAAAAAAGAATGTTATTTCTTTGTTTATTTTTTTTTTAAATTGTGAAAAGTCTTTTCAGAGGGTCATTTATTATTCAACCCCTCAACCCACCAGAATTCTGTTTGGTTCCCCTAAAGTGTTAAGAAGTAGTTCAGGCACAAAGAACAATGAGCTTCACATGTTTGGATTAATTATCTCTTTTTCCAGCCTTTTCTGACTATTTAAGACCCTCCCCAAACTTGTGAACAGCACTCATACATGGTCAACATGGGAAAGACAAAGGAGCATTCCAAGGCTATCAGAGACAAGATTGTGGAGGGTCACAAGGCTGGAAAGGGGTACAAAACCCTTTCCAAGGAGTTGGGCCTACCTGTCTCCACTGTTGGGAGCATCATCCGGAAGTAGAAGGCTTATGGAACTACTGTTTGCCTTCCACGGCCTGGACAGCCTTTGAAAGTTTCCTCCTGTGCCGAGGCCAGGCTTGTCCGAAGAGTCAAGGCTAACCCAAGGACAACAAGGAAGGAGCTCTGGGAAGATCTCATGGCAGTGGGGAGATTGGTTTCAGTCAATACCATAAGTAACGTACTCCACCGCAATGGTCTCTGTTCCAGACGAGCCCGTAAGGTACCTTTACTTTCAAAGCGTCATGTCAAGGCTCGTCTACAGTTTGCTCATGATCACTTGGAGGACTCTGAGACTGACTGGTTCAAGGTTATCTGTTCTGATGAGACCAAGATCGAGATCTTTGGTGCCAACCACACACGTGACGTTTGGAGACTGGATGGCACTGCATACGACCCCAAGAATACCATCCCTACAGTCAAGCATGGTGGTGGCAGCATCATGCTGTGGGGCTGTTTCTCAGCCAAGGGGCCTGGCTATCTGGTACGCATCCATGGGAAGATGGATAGCATGGCCTACCTGGAGATTTTGGCCAAGAACCTCCGCTCCTCCATCAAGGATCTTTAGATGGGTCGTCATTTCATCTTCCAACAAGACAACGACCCAAAGCACACAGCCAAGAAAACCAAGGCCTGGTTCAAGAGGCAAAAAATCAAGGTGTTGCAGTGGCCTAGTCAGTCTCCTGACCTTAACCCAATTGAAAACTTGTGGAAGGAGCTCAAGATTAAAGTCCACATGAGACACCCAAAGAACCTAGATAACTTGGAGAAGATCTGCATGGAGAAGTGGGCCAAGATAACTCCAGAGACCTGTGCCGGCCTGATCAGGTCTTATAAAAGACGATTATTAGCTGTAATTGCAAACAAAGGTTATTCCACAAAATATTAAACCTAGGGGTTGAATAATAATTGACCCACACTTTTATGTTTAAAATTTATAAAAATTTAACTGAGCAACAAAGCTTTTTGGTTTGTAAGATTTATGCATCTGTTAATAAATCCTGCTCTTGTTTGAAGTTTGAAGGCTCTAACTTATTTGCATCTTATTAAACCTGCTAAATCTGCAAGGGGTTGAATACTACTTGTAGGCAATGTAGGTGGACTAGCCCATACTGTGGCTGTAAGGTAATGGGCTGTCTATGATATATGGATTGTATTTACATCCATTGGAAATTATACTGTCCACGCGCGCCCGCACGTCAATAGGTGAAACTGCCGCATCGCCGGTAGGGGCCCGGTGAGCAGATGAGACGGGGCCCGATGCGGGCCCCCTCAGCCCACTGGGCCCATACGCCTGTCAGGGCAGTAATGCCCTGTTGGCGGCGGGCAATCTGAGCGGTAGCCCAGGGCCCCCCCTAACCACTGGGCCCTGGGCTACAGCCCAGATTGACCCTATTATAATCCGCCCCTGGATGCAGTTGGTCTAAAGGAGTGGCAGTTGTGGACCTTAAATGGAAATTGACTAGAGATAAGCAAATTGACAAGCCAAATTGATTACATATTGCACAAATCTAGCAATATGGCACTCTAAGGTATGATGCAACAGTAGGAGAAGCCGAGTTGATTAAATTGAATCTGGCATCAGGATTATACCACCTAATCTGAGTTCAGTATAATGTAAGGGTAAAAACCTTGATGTCAGTAATGTGTCACTTACAGGGCTTCCACAATTTTTTCAAATCACTGTTTTCACAGCAGGATAATATCACTAGAGGACACATAACCCTGCTACCATGTAGTCCTCTACATTCATAAGTTCTGTACACACAATGTACACAGAAAAGTGCCAATCAGCGCTCAGCATTCAGAAAACTGGTAAATCTGCAGGAAATAAAACAGCGATTTTATCAAAAATGCAGCAAGCAGCCAAGTAAGTGAAACATCTCTGGAATCATGGTCTCTACCCTTAAATCATATAGTAACATAGTAACATAGTTCGCGCGCGCGCCCGCACGTCAATAGGTGAAACTGCCGCATCGCCGGTAGGGGCCCGGTGAGCAGATGAGACGGGGCCCGATGCGGGCCCCCTCAGCCCACCGGGCCCATACGCCTGGAAATTAAAGGCCAGTAAGTCTAACCTCTATTGTTGGTAAAATATTTGAAGAGTTTCTGAGGGATGTTATTCTGGATTATCTCAATGAGAATAACTGTTTAACTCCATATCAGCATGGGTTTATGAGAAATTGCTCCTGTCAAACCAATCTAATCAGTTTTTATGAAGAGGTAAGCTATAGGCTGGACCACGGTGAGTCATTGGACGTGGTATATCTCGATTTTTCCAAAGCGTTTGATACCGTGCCGCACAAGAGGTTGGTACACAAAATGAGAATGCTTGGTCTGGGGGAAAATGTGTGTAAATGGGTTAGTAACTGGCTTAGTGATAGAAAGCAGAGGGTGGTTATAAATGGTATAGTCTCTAACTGGGTCGCTGTGACCAGTGGGGTACCGCAGGGGTCGGTATTGGGACCTGTTCTCTTCAACATATTCATTAATGATCTGGTAGAAGGTTTACACAGTAAAATATCGATATTTGCAGATGATACAAAACTATATAAAGCAGTTAATACAAGAGAAGATAGTATTCTGCTACAGATGGATCTGGATAGGTTGGAAACTTGGGCTGAAAGGTGGCAGATGAGGTTTAACAATGATAAATGTAAGGTTATACACATGGGAAGAAGGAATCAATATCACCATTACACACTGAACGGGAAACCACTGGATAAATCTGACAGGGAGAAGGACTTGGGGATCCTAGTTAATGATAAACTTACCTGGAGCAGCCAGTGCCAGGCAGCAGCTGCCAAGGCAAACAGGATCATGGGGTGCATTAAAAGAGGTCTGGATACACATGATGAGAGCATTATACTGCCTCTGTACAAATCCCTAGTTAGACCGCACATGGAGTACTGTGTCCAGTTTTGGGCACCGGTGCTCAGGAAGGATATAATGGAACTAGAGAGAGTACAAAGGAGGGCAACAAAATTAATAAAGGGCATGGGAGAACTACAATACCTAGATAGATTAGCGAAATTAGGATTATTTAGTCTAGAAAAAAGACGACTGAGGGGCGATCTAATAACCATGTATAAGTATATAAGGGGACAATACAAATATCTCGCTGAGGATTTGTTTATACCAAGGAAGGTGTCGGGCACAAGGGGGCATTCTTTGCGTCTGGAGGAGAAAAGGTTTGTCCACCAACATAGAAGAGGATTCTTTACTGTTAGGGCAGTGAGAATCTGGAATTGCTTGCCTGAGGAGGTGGTGATGGCGAACTCAGTCGAAGGGTTCAAGAGAGGCCTGGATGTCTTCCTGGAGCAGAACAATATTGTATCATACAATTATTAGGTTCTGTAGAAGGACGTAAATCTGGGGATTTATTATGATGGAATATAGGCTGAACTGGATGGACAAATGTCTTTTTTCGGCCTTATTAACTATGTTACTATGTTACCCTTAAATCATGTTTCCTGGTGACAGATTCTCTTTAATACATAGTATAGTGCCAATCTAGGAGGTACATCCTCCACTAAGATTCCATTATTATGCTCCATTTTTCTTATGGGAATCCGCAAGTAGCAGAGCATTATCTAGACACACTCACTTTAGTACTTTTAATTGCCGCATATTTTCTGCTAAATAGGTGTGCATACTACATACAGTGGGGCAAAAAAGTATTTAGTCAGTCAGCCATAGTGCAAGTTCCACCACTTAAAAAGATGAGAGGCGTCTGTAATTTACATAATAGGTAGACCTCAACTATGGGAGACAAACTGAGAAAAAAAAATCCAGAAAATCACATTGTCTGTTTTTTTATCATTTTATTTGCATATTATGGTGGAAAATAAGTATTTGGTCAGAAACAAAATTTCATCTTAATACTTTGTAATATATCCTTTGTTGGCAATGACAGAGGTCAAACGTTTTCTGTAAGTCTTCACAAGGTTGCCACACACTGTTGTTGGTATGTTGGCCCATTCCTCCATGCAGATCTCCTCTAGAGCAGTGATGTTTTTGGCTTTTCGCTTGGCAACACGGACTTTCAACTCTCTCCAAAGGTTTTCTATAGGGTTGAGATCTGGAGACTGGCTAGGCCACTCCAGGACCTTGAAATGCTTCTTACGAAGCCACTCCTTCGTTGCCCTGGCGGTGTGCTTTGGATCATTGTCATGTTGAAAGACCCAGCCACGTTTCATCTTCAATGCCCTTGCTGATGGAAGGAGGTTTGCACTCAAAATCTCACGATACATGGCCCCATTCATTCTTTCATGTACCCGGATCAGTCGTCCTGGCCCCTTTGCAGAGAAACAGCCCCAAAGCATGATGTTTCCACCACCATGCTTTACAGTAGGTATGGTGTTTGATGGATGCAACTCAGTATTCTTTTTCCTCCAAACACAACAAGTTGTGTTTCTACCAAACAGTTCCAGTTTGGTTTCATCAGACCATAGGACATTCTCCAAAAACTCCTCTGGATCATCCAAATGCTCTTTAGCAAACTTCAGACGGGCCCAGACATGTACTGGCTTAAGCAGTGGGACACGTCTGGCACTGCAGGATCTGAGTCCATGGTGGCGTAGTGTGTTACTTATGGTAGGCCTTGTTACATTGGTCCCATCTCTCTGCAGTTCATTCACTAGGTCCCCCCCGCGTGGTTCTGGGATGTTTGCTCACCGTTCTTGTTATCATTCTGACCCCACGGGGTGGGATTTTGCGTGGAGCCCCAGATCGAAGGAGATTATCAGTGGTCTTCTATGTCTTCCATTTTCTAATTATTGCTCCCACTGTTGATTTCTTCACTCCAAGCTGGTTGGCTATTGCAGATTCAGTCTTCCCAGCCTGGTGCAGGCCTACAATTTTGTTTCTGGTGTCCTTTGACAGCTCTTTGGTCTTCACCATAGTGGAGTTTGGAGTCAGACTGTTTGAGGGTGTGCACAGGTGTCTTTTTATACTGATAACAAGTTTAAACAGGTGCCATTACTACAGGTAATGAGTGGAGGAAAGAGGAGACTCTTTGTTGGAATAAGTTTAAATGCAACAACTCCATTCCTGTTGTAGTCTGCATTGAATGTCTATGAGTGTTCATTTGTCAGCTATGCTGTGATTGTTAAAGTTTGTACAAAAAGGTCAGAGGACTCTCACTGATTGCATCATTCTGCTGCTGTTTCCTTCACAGAGAGACATGTGTTACATGGACTAGATTATATCGGTAGTTACTGTCAAAGCTTTCTTATTTTGTTCCAGTTCAAGCTGCATATATTAAACACAGTTTGCCTTACGTTGGATTCTGCTGCTTATATGAAGTAACACGCGCTGCTGTGGTAATACTCCGGCTAACAGGTTATGGGCCCAGCCACCGGAAAGTAAATGGTAAAAAGCCCAGTCACCGGAATAAGCAGCGAGCCAAGCGCAGACAGCACAGAGGAACCCCCGGAATACAAGGACACCGGAACGCAAAGGTACCGCAGTGTACAGAGCACCGGACAGCGCAGCTTAAAGGGCCAGTAACAAAAAAAAAAAAAAAAGGTACAAGAGACAAGAATGTCTACAGAAAGGAATGCAGTGAAGTACACAGTGCCAAGTCTCACAAATCACAATTACAGCTCCTGGAAATTCAAGGTAAAGATGTTACTTATAAGAGAGGGTACATGGAAATGTATTGAACAGCCTGTGCCTGACCCAGTACCGGGTGATTGGCTAGAGACTGATCAGAAAGCACAAAGCACTATTTCCCTCAGCATAGATGATAACCAGATTGTACATGTATGCAAATGTGATACTGCAAAGAAAATGTGGGAAGAATTACAGAAAGTGCATGAAAGGTCAAATCTCAGCAATAAGCTATATCTTATGAGAAAGCTGTATCAGTCTAAATTAAGTGATGGCCAGCATATGCAGGACTATATCAGAAACACCCTAGAGATTGTGGAGCGCCTAAGGGGTATTGGTGAAGAAATTAAAGATTTTCATGTTGCTGCATTACTATTAAGTGGTCTTCCAGAAAGTTATGACACGCTTGTGACTGCATTAGATGCCAGACCAGATGATGAACTCACACTAGAATATGTGAAAGGGAAACTTGCAGATGAATACAAGAGAAAGTCAGAGACTATTAGCAATAATATATGCAAAGCAGAAGCAGCATTAAAGACACAGTACTTTTCTAAAGCTCAGAGTCATTTAAAGGAAACTCGTGAATGTTTTGTCTGTAAAAAGCCTGGTCACCTTAAAGCAGACTGCAGAGTGTGGAAAGCAAGAATGAATCAGTTTAAAAAGCAGGACAGTCATCAAAAGGTTAAAACAGCTGTAAAGAAGGAAGATGCATGTATTGCGACTGCATTTGGGGTCAGCACAAGCCCATATGCAAACCATGTTTGGTGTATTGACTCTGGAGCGACTGCTCACATGACACGTGATAAAGATTTCTTCATTAATCTAGATGAAAGCAAGTCTGAAAAGGTAATTTTAGCTAATGGTCACTATATGACATCAGAAGGAATAGGAGATGGTTATCTCCATTGTCAAGTTCAATCCTCAGCACAAGTCAGAAAAATCCCAGTTAAAGACGTGCTGTATGTTCCCAAACTTGAAAGTAACCTTTTATCTGTAAAGAAGCTTGCACAACAGGGAAATATAGTTACATTTAAGGATGACAGATGCATCATTTCAAAGAAGGGTCATACCCTTGCCGAAGGAAAAATCAAAGATGAACTTTATCAGCTGAAATGCAATGAAACTGTTTACAGTGCTAGACAAGATTTTCATAAGGACTGTATTCATGTGTGGCACAGACGCCTAGGCCACAGAGATCCAGAAGCAGTAAAGAAACTAGCTCAACTTGCAAATGGTATTGCAATCAACCAGTGTAATCAAACAATGAAGTGCACAAGTTGCCTAAAAGGGAAAATGTCCAGAAAATCGTTTCCTAAAGTAAGCACTACTAAATCTGCACAGATACTGGATTTGATACATACAGATGTGTGTGGTCCAATGAGTGTTCTTACTCCCAGCAAGAAGAGATATTTTCTCACATTCATTGATGATTATTCCAGATATACTGTTACTTACCTACTTCAAAGTAAAGATGAAGTTCCACAGAAACTTGAAGAATATCTTGCTGCAGTTCTTAACAAATTTGGAAGAATACCAAAGGTACTGCGAGCAGATAATGGAACTGAATATACAAGTGGTAAAGTGCAAACCATCCTGAAAAAGAATGGAATCGTGTTCCAGACAACCGTTCCATACAACCCAGAGCAGAATGGCACAGCAGAGAGAAAGAACCGAACTCTTTGTGAAAGTGGAAGAAGTATGCTATTTGATGGAAACCTACCTACAACATATTGGGGAGAAGCCATCATAACTGCTACCTATCTTCAAAATCGACTGCCAAGTAAAGCTACAAGTAAAACTCCATATGAGCTATGGAACTGTGAGAAGCCCAACCTGAAGCATCTCAGGATATTCGGAAGCAAAACTTTTGTGCATGTTCCCAAAGAAAAACGTTCTAAGTGGGAATCTCATGCAAAGGAAGGAGTTCTTGTGGGGTACAGTGAAACTCAGAAAGGATACAGAATCCTGCACCCACAGACCAACACAGTAACAATCAGCAGAGATGTAGTGATTGATGAAAACTCAGTATCGCTCAAATTTCATGAGGTTACGCAAATAATTCAACCTAAGGAACAAGAATTTCAGTCAGTGATTCCAGACATTGAAGAGAATCTCAAAGAAAATACTGAAGTCTGGATATGCTCTGAAAGTACTGAAAAAGAAACAGAAGAACCAAGCCAACCTCAGGAGATCAGAAGATCAGAAAGATCAAATAAAGGAATTCCAGCTAAACGCCTTTCTTATATGGTCAGATCAATTCCAGAAGAAGAGCCACAGTCATGGCAGGAAATGCAAAAACTGCCTATTCATAAGAAGCAAAAATGGATAAAAGCTGCTGATGAAGAAATGGAATCCCTTCATAAGCTCAAAACATGGGAGCTCACAGAGCTACCTCAAGGCAAGAAAGCAATTGGATGTAAGTGGGTCTTTAAGAACAAATATGACTCGGAAGGTAATGTTCACCGTTTTAAAGCAAGATTGGTCGCAAAAGGATATTCACAAAAATATGGTGAAGATTATGATGCTACTTTTGCTCCAGTTGCCAAGCAAACTACATTCAGAACTTTATTATCCATAGCTGCTGTTCAGCAGATGAAAGTAAGACATTTTGACATCAAAACAGCCTTTCTGCATGGAGACATTGAAGAAGAGCTGTACATGACTCAACCAGAAGGCTATGTTAAAAGGGGTAAAGAGAACCTTGTTTGCAGAATGCAAAAATCTCTCTACGGCCTTAAGCAATCAGCAAGAGCATGGAACACTAAGATGAACAAAGTGTTAATCGACGAAGGATTTAGAAGGTCTCAAGCGGATCCATGTTTGTATACAAAAGGTGTATCACAAGATTGGATGTATGTTATTCTATATGTGGATGATGTAATAATAGCGCATCAAGAAGAGAGAGAAATTTCAAAACTAGGTCAAATTCTGAACAAGCATTTCGAGACCAAGGACCTTGGAGATGTGACATACTATTTGGGAATCCAAATCCAGAGAGAGGAAGATGGAAGTTTTCTTCTTAATCAAAATTCTAAAATCTCCACAGTTCTAAACCAGTTTGGAATGTCAGAAGCCAAAGGCATATCAACTCCAATGGATCCATCTTACCTAAAATTGGAAGGAGAAGAAGATCTGCTACCCACAAATGACAGTTACAGACAAGCAGTGGGGGCACTTCTATACATAGCAACCACAACCCGTCCAGATATCTCAGCCACAGTGGGAATTCTCTGCCGACGTGTAAGCAAGCCACGCCAAAGAGATTGGAATGCAATTAAGAGACTTCTTCAGTATCTTAAGGCAACCCAAGAGTTAAGTCTAAAGATTTCTGCATCAGGAGATCTAATTCTCAGAGGATATGTAGATGCAGATTGGGCTGGAGACTCAAGTGATCGAAGATCAACAAGTGGTTACTTGTTCAAGTTAGGACACACTTCAATCTCATGGTCCAGTAGAAAACAAGTGTCAGTTGCATTGTCTTCTACAGAAGCAGAATATACATCAGCTGCTCATGCAAGTCAAGAGTTAATTTGGTTGAAGCAACTTTTGGAAGAATTCGGCAAACCACTAGCTGAACCAACTGTTATCTATGAGGACAACCAAGGATGTATCAAGCTCGCCAGCAGTGAAAGGATAAGTGCAAGAACAAAGCACATTGATGTTAAACATCATCACTTGCGTGACTTAGTAGAGCGTGAAGTTCTAAAGTTTGTTTACTGTGAATCTGACAAGATGTTAGCAGATGTTTTGACAAAGCCATTGTCAAGAGCCAAGTTTGAAGAATTCAGAACTGCAATGGGACTAACAGGATAAGCAGTTGTTGAGTGGGGGTGTTGGAATAAGTTTAAATGCAACAACTCCATTCCTGTTGTAGTCTGCATTGAATGTCTATGAGTGTTCATTTGTCAGCTATGCTGTGATTGTTAAAGTTTGTACAAAAAGGTCAGAGGACTCTCACTGATTGCATCATTCTGCTGCTGTTTCCTTCACAGAGAGACATGTGTTACATGGACTAGATTATATCGGTAGTTACTGTCAAAGCTTTCTTATTTTGTTCCAGTTCAAGCTGCATATATTAAACACAGTTTGCCTTACGTTGGATTCTGCTGCTTATATGAAGTAACACGCGCTGCTGTGGTAATACTCCGGCTAACACTCTTAAAGAAGAAGTTACAGGTCTGTGAGAGCCAGAAATCTTGATTGTTTGTTTCTGACCAAATACTTATTTTCCACCATAATATGCAAATAAAATGATAAAAAAACAGACAATGTGATTTTCTGGATTTTTTTTTCTCAGTTTGTCTCCCATGGTTGAGGTCTACCTATGATGTAAATTACAGACGCCTCTCATCTTTTTAAGTGGTGGAACTTGCACTATTGCTGACTGACTAGATACTTTTTTGCCCCACTGTACCTTGTCTTTTTACTTTAGTTGAACTCACACACATTCCCCTGAGATTGCCTCTCTCAACATACAGCGTCAGACAGCCCACTGCACACTACCTAAGGCCAGTCTCACATGTCCAGATAATTCTGGTACCGGAAAAATCGGTACTGGAATTATCCGTGTCCGTGTGTCCATGTGCTGACGCTGAACATCAGTGTGGCACACGTGCGGCAGCTGTGTGCCGCCCGTGTGCCGACTGAGTTCCACACGGACCGTGCAGGAGACAGCGCTAGAGTTAAGTGCTGTCCCCTGCATCTGGTGCTGAAGCCGCCATTCATATCTTCTCTCCAGCATCATTCGCTGGAGAGAAGATATGAAAAATCTTTTTTTTTTTTTTAAAAAAAAGATCCCTGTCCCCAACCCACTCCCACCCCCTTTGCGCCCATAGGGGTGGAGCCGCATATTCATCACTGTAATGGGCGGCACCACGTGACCACTCATACAGGAGAAGCTGCGGTGAGGACAGGAAGCAACGCCAGCGAGGGAGCCGGGTAAGTATTTTATTAACAGCGGGGGGGGGGCGCACAGGGGGTGGGAAGGGGTTGGGGACAGGGATCTTTTTATAAAACAACAAAAAAAAGAAAAAAAAAGATTTTTCATATCTTCTCTCCAGCGAACGATGCTGGAGAGAAGATATGAATGGCGGCTCCAGCACCACGCTGGGGGGGACAGCGCTTACAGTAGTGCTGTCTCCTGCACGGCACACGGACTGCACACGGACAACATCCGTGTGCGGTACGTGTTTTACACGGACCCATTGACTTTAATGGGTCCGTGTAATACGTGCGCTCCCACGAACACTGACATGTCTCCGTGTTTTCCAAACGGACACACGGTCCGTGAAAACACGCTGACATGTGCAGAGACACATTGATTTTAATGTGTCTACGTGTGTCAGTGTCTCCGGTACGTGAGGAAACTGTCACCTCACGTACCGGAGCCACTGACGTGTGAAACCGGCCTAAAAGGTAATTATTCACAATAATCTTTGCATTTATTGGTATCTTACTAGTGCATATTTCTAAGCGCGGGTATTACATTATATATCTCCTTGTAGCCTTACTCTCCCGATGTGGTTTGGGATTATACTTGCAGCTGATCTTATGCACCTGCACTAGCACCGTTACAAAACACTTATTTTTCTCGTTTTTATTTACCACACAAGTAGCTGGCTGCTGTGCATACCGTAGATACCAGTATCTTATCAACCTATTCAATTAACTTATTTATACCTTTAGTACTGAAATTCTCATAATGAGCATCCTATGGGAGGACAGAAAGGAACATATCCAGTACATACAATCATTCTTTGACCTAGGGCAACAAAAACCACCCTGCGTCATTAATGAAAATAATATATATAACATTAAAGAATCATTAAAAAAGTTGGAACAACTATTCCTTAAAGAAACAAGGGACTTGTGGGAAGTTAATATCCTAGAGAGGTATTTAGCATTTGATTGTATTCCGAAGGGTCTATTAATTGAAAAACACCTGTCAGGTGATATAGGGGATGAAAGTACCCTGAAGGAATGGGATACGCTACTTAAAACATTTTCCAAACAGGCCGTATCTTTTATTATTAACAAACGTAGAGACCAACTTATGGCTAGTAAGAATGAGATCTCCAGATTGTTTAAGGAAATTGACCCATATAAGAATCACACGGAGATCAGGAACCTCTCAAATAGTATAACAAATTGTATAAATAATAAAGAAAAAGAAATAATTGAGAAGAAGAAACGTAAATTTGGCCGCGATGCAATTCCCGATTTTGTATCCACACAACAAAATAACGCATTAGAACTAGAAACAATTGACCAAATTGATGGTAGTCGTTTATCTATAGCTACATTGGAGGATGATTTTTCCATTCATCCTACTTCAGAGAGTAATGATACACCAGCTCCATTAAGTTCACAGGACGAAAGAGGAGTATT
The DNA here is from genome assembly GCF_032444005.1 of Ranitomeya imitator. NCBI lineage: Eukaryota > Metazoa > Chordata > Amphibia > Anura > Dendrobatidae > Ranitomeya > Ranitomeya imitator. The sequence goes on along the minus strand of NC_091286.1, from coordinate 232,233,693 downwards.
ATTGAACACCACTCCAAAAACTAACCAATTGATTATAACACTGACTCCAACACAAAATCGCTTTGAAGGGTTAGATACAATAACGGAATCACCATGCACCACCAACGATCCACCAGAATTGCAAATAAACACACGCAGTAAAACTAAAATTAATACCAAATACCAACAACCCTCTAATAGACGCAAAATAATAAATCCGTTTTTTCAATTAGGCCAAAGAAAAAGCACCACAAGGGCTGTAGGGGGGGGGGGGAACTCTCCCAAAAAAAGAAGAAACGCAAAGAAATAAATAATGAAACCCCAACATTTTTTTAATTTGAGTAACTACCCACTTAAGGCTAACGAGGTATCTTTATTACAAAGGGGACTGAAATTCGCTATAGCCACGAAATTCAATAAATATCAGACCTTTATAGGCATTAAACAATTTATGCGCAAATTGGCTATAAAAAAATATTTAAAAAAAAAAATTCGATTGATCTGAATCCAATCATTCATCAAGACGATTCATCGGGCGGTACGTTTACCAATTTACGACCTAAATCTAAATTTAATCCTTTAAATGAGTATTCACAAGCGTTTGAGGCTTTCCAAAAAAATGTCATTAGCAATATAAAAAAAGTGAGTGAAAAAAAGTGCTCTCAATTTAAGTGCAATCTTTCATGTAAGGAACGGTCCGCAATACAAGAATTACAACAAAAAGTGACATTGTCATTCGCCCAGCTGACGAAGGGTGGGGGGGGCATTGTTATTCTAGACCAAGTTCATTATGACAGGGAGTCTCAACGCCTCTTAGGTGACACTAGGCAAGTCCAGAGTCCCCTTATCCAGGTGGAAATCAGAAGCCTTCCTTTGCGCTGTGGTAGTTTTTAGGGGTCATGTTCCCGCTTCTGCATAGGGGGAATCTCCAAACATCTCCACTGTGGTCTCCCATTCTTCTCCAGCCACGGTGGAGCGTGCTCAGCGGAGACGTCAGTCCCAGCATCTGGCTCAGCCTGATACTGTGCGGATGGTTTCTGCTGCTTTCCAAGGCTCAGCCATTGTGCCCGGTACTGGTCAGTGGCGAGCAGACGTCTCTGAGACTAAGTCCTGCTTCTTCCCTTCTGAGCATGCCCAGGGTAAGACCTCTCATTGGAGGTCAGGGGTCACATACTCAGGTACTGCTGCAGCTCCCATTGGTCCTCTAGGAAGGTCCTGAAGTTGCTCTGGTTTTGTAGCAGCTACCATTGGTCCTCTAGGAAGGTACTGAAGCTGCTGCAGCTATAAAAGGTTTGCATGGCCGCATGGCCATGCGCTAGTATCACTTTATGTTATGAGCTTGTTATTTGTAGTCACTCCTGAATGTGGATAGGGTTTGGCTGAAATAAGCCTTTAGAATGCCGCCACCTCTGGTGAGGAGTTTGTATGTATGTATTCAGGGCTGGCTAATAGCCACTAGAATTCCCATTCCACCGGAGAGGAGTGTTTGTGTGCTTCTCTGTGAGCGTGACCACTGACTGCCATCAGCTTAGCAGTTAGCTGTGCTCCTCTGTGACGCTAACAGGGAACAGTATGTTGTTTTCAGCGCGACTCAGTGAAGTAACTGAGTTCACTTAGTCCGCCATATAGTGACGTCATCTTCTAGCAGCAGGTTCTCTCCTGCACGGTGGACCCCGGGCTGTGAACGCACCAATTATAACATCTATATTAACTCGGTGCGTTCCGCCACCATGCCTCCTGGGTGTAGGTGTGGACAGGTAACGTGCAATTAGCTATCCTGCTGGTCTCTGAAGTAAGGCTTAAAGGTCCTTACAGCCTCGGTGTCCCGGCTGCCGGTTTTCTGCACGTCAGAAGGAGGCAGCCTGCTCCTGGCTGGTCTCCCTCTGGTATCCTCTCCTGTGCTTTGCTTTCCTGCACGCTCACTGCAATATATTCGGCTTGCTATCTGTCTCTTCCCAGGAGCTCCAGCACTTCAGGCTACATGGCTCCTCTCCTTCATTTCCCTCTGTCTCTCTGACAGGAACTGAACCCTTTCCCTCCAGATCAGGATGTCCTTATAGGGGAGGCCACCTTAAACAGGCTTAGAGCTCCCCCTTCTGGTCTGGAGTGTGAACATGTTGCATGCATTGTGTTACCTGACAAAGAGTTCTCCTTCGTTGCCTCCAAGCGTAACATCACTCTCCCCGTGAGGAAAGCAACATTACTGTGATGACCAGGACCCTGGGGTGCCACACTCCCCCCCCCCCCTGTTAGATCCAGTACTCCCCGACTGGGAAAAGAAGAACAACAATACATGTTAAAAAATGCAAACAATTGAAATACATTTTTGAAAAACATATTGGAACAATTATAAAACTTTGGCTTCCCTTTATGGAAGGTGAGGACACTTGAACATTGCAAAAACAAGTTTATAAAAGTACATCTGGGGTTGTCTTTGGTCCGTAGAAACAAGGAAAGGCTCTGCCCATGCCGGCAAAGGGGGCAGAACCAGGGTGCACCTTGAGGGTACCAAACTATTTACAATGAAAGTTTTTGGGTAATTCACTGTCCATTACTTCAATGTTCATATAACCTGTAACAAATGTAAGCAAGCAATTCATACAAATAACAGCAACTATTGACATTTGGTACCTTTGGTACTATGAGAAGACCTGCGTAGTTCCTGATCTAATATGTCTGCTGTTACTGTAGTGGACCCACTAGTGTGTGTACTATCTGTAGGCCTGCATTGTGTAGGTAAATTGGGCAAGAGTCTGCGTCTTCTTAGATTCACCATAGGTCTAACAAATTTACCAATAGCAGAGGGTGGATTTTCTGGTTCCACTGCTGGGGTGACATTTGCTGCTTCAACCTGTTGGTGCAGAGTCTCTTCTGGTTCAGGATGGTCTGGAATCACATTTTGTTCTGGTATTTCCAGCTGGGGAAAAGTCAAGACAGGTATCACGATGGCCTGATGTACTTGAGTCCAAGACTGGGGAAAATCTCCAAGAACAGTGCGAATCTTCTTTTCCTCTGGTTCCATGGGTGGAAATGTTCCTAGGTCTGCTTCTCTGTTTCTCAATTTATCAGGGCATATCTTGAGATGGTCTCTGGACACTGCCGTCAATGTTTCTCCTACATCTTTGCTGATAAGGCAGACTTTCGTGTTGTCAAAGTTGGAAGGTAGAATAGTGTAAGGTTCTGCTTCCGACTGGTCATCAAGTTTGTGCAGTCTTCTTTTATGTTTGAGCATTTGTTCACCTGGTGACAAGGGAATTGCAGGGGCATGTTGGTTATAGTCTCTTTCTTGCTTTTGTCTCGCTTGTGATAGACTTCTTTCTACGCACTCTTGTACTTGGAAGTACATTTGTTGTCTTTCTGTATCCCAATTTGCATCAGATGAGGTATTTTCTGGGGTTAGGACTCCCATATCTAGATCAACAGGTAGTTTACTGGATATTCCTCTCATCAGGTATGCTGGTGTGCAGTTGGTGGAATTCACTGGGATGTGGTTGTACAAGTCTACCAAGTCTGGTAACTTTTCTGGCCATGAGTTCCTTTCCTGTATAGATAAGGTTTTCAGTAGGTCAATCACTACTTGGTTCATCTTCTCACACATTCCGTTGGTTTGTGAGTGGTACGGTGTTGTTCTGATCTTTTTGCATCCGTACAGGTTTCAGAATTCTTGAAACGCTTCCGCTTCGAAGGCTGGTCCTTGGTCAGTAAGCACTTTCTCTGGGTATCCGTGTGGTCTACAGAAGTGCTTTTGGAAGGCCTTGGCTGCTGTCTTTGCTGTCTGGTCCTTGACAGGCACAACTACCAGGAATCTGGAGTAATGGTCCACAATGGTCAGAGCATAGACATAGCCTGATAGGCTGGGTGTTAGCTTCACGTGGTCTAAGGCCAGCAGTTCAAGTGGCCATTTGGTGACTATGGGCTGTAGGGGAGCCCTCTGACTGTCACAGTCCTTCCTGCGTAGGCTACTTGGGCCACACTCTTGACACCACTTTTCAATGGCGTTTCTCATGCCAACCCAATAGAACCTTCCAAAAAGTAGAATCTCTAATTTTTTCCATCCGAACTGTCCTGCTCCATCGTGGTACGCTTCCAGAACCATTGGCGCATCTTGTCTTGGGACCACTATCTGCCAAACTAACTCATGAGTGCGTAGGTCAATGTTTCTCCGGCACAGCTTACCATCGTAGATAAATAGTTTGCCTTTCTCCTTCCACAGTTGTTGCGTCTCTTGTGGATCATCTGGACCAGGGTGTGAACCTGCCTGCGTCAGGAGTTTTTTCACCAGAGGGACCGCGGGGTCACTGTCCTGGGTCTCTGCCCACCCATGGTGTGGCAATGGATTCAGCATGGCATCTGGCTTGTTTCGGTGCCTGTTCCTCACGTGATGGGAATATTGAGTCGCCCTGGGGCGATGTAAAGCTGGTAACTCTATTTCTTCGAGTGTTTCTGAATCTTCTCTTATTTCCGGCAAGTTGGGCATTCTAGTGCATCGGCATTCACATTCTTGTGCCCTGCACGGTACTTGATAGTGAAATCATAATTGGACAACCGAGCCATCCACCGTTGCTCCAAGGCACCTAGTTTGACTGTGTCCAAGGGGGTCAGGGGATTGTTATCCGTGAAGACGGTAAATCTTGCCGAGGCCAGGTAGTGCTTGAATCTCTCTGTCACTGCCCAGACGATGGTGAGGAACTCCAGCTTAAAGGAACTGTAGTTTTCAGGGTTCCTTTTGGTGGGGAGAAGTTTCCTGCTGGCGTAGGCGATTACCCTTTCTTTGCCTTTCTGCACCTGGGACAACACGGCTCCTAGTCCCATGCTGCTGGCATCCATGTACAGCACAAATGGTTCATCATATTCAGGGTAAGCCAGTACCTCATCTCCCATCAGAGCCAACTTCAAACGAGTGAAGGATCTCTCTAGTTCGTCGTCCCAGTCAAATGGGGTATTCTTACCCTTGGTTTTCTTTGATTGGCCCACGAACAGGTCTTGTAGTGGCGCGGCTTTCTTGGTGAAGTCTTTGATTAATCTTCTGTAGTAGCATACCAACCCGAGGAACTTTCGGACTTCATGGAGGTTGCTGGGCTTCGGCCAGTCTCTGATCGCATTGACCTTGTCTGGGTCTGGGGCCACTCCTCTGGCGCTCACCACATGGCCCAGGTACTGCTCTTTGGGCTTTAACCCCTTCATGACCCAGCCTATTTTGACCTTAAAGACCTTGCCGTTTTTTGCAATTCTGACCAGTGTCCATTTATGAGGTAATAACTCGGGAACGCTTCAACGGATCCTAGCGGTTCTGAGATTGTTTTTTCATGACATATTGGGCTTCATGTTAGTGGTAAATTTAGGTCAATAAATTCTGTGTTGTGATAAAAACGGAAATTTGGCGAAAATTTTGAAAATTTCACAATTTTCACATTTTGAATTTTTATTCTGTTAAACCAGAGAGTTATGTGACACAAAATAGTTAATAAATAACATTTCCCACATGTCTACTTTACATCAGCACAATTTTGGAAACAAAATTTTTTTTTGCTAGGAAGTTATAAGGGTTAAAATTTGACCAGCGATTTCTCATTTTTACAACGAAATTTACAAAACCATTTTTTTTAGGGACCACCTCACATTTGAAGTCAGTTTGAGGGGTCTATATGGCTGAAAATACCCAAAAGTGACACCATTCTAAAAACTGCACCCCTCAAGGTGCACAAAACCACATTCCAGAAGTTTATTAACCCTTCAGGTGCTTCACAGCAGCAGAAGCAACATGAAAGGAAAAAATGAACATTTAACTTTTTAGTCACAAAAATGATCTTTCAGCAACAATTTTTTTATTTTCCGAATGGTAAAAAGAGAAACTGAACCACGAAAGTTGTTGTCCAATTTGTCCTGAGTACGCTGATACCTCATATGTGGGGGTAAACCACTGTTTGGGCGCACGGCAGGGCTTGGAAGGGAAGGAGCGCCATTTGACTTTTTGAATGAAAAATTGGCTCCACTCTTTAGCGGACACCATGTCCCGTTTGAAGAGCCCCCGTGTGCCTAAAAATTGGAGCTCCCCCACAAGTGACCCCATTTTGGAAACTAGACGCCCCAAGGAACTTATCTAGATGCATAGTGAGCACTTTAAACCCCCAGGTGCTTCACAAATTGATCCGTAAAAATGAAAAAGTACTTTTTTTTCCCAAAAAAATTATTTTAGCCTCAATTTTTTCATTTTCACATAGACAACAGGATAAAATAGATTCTAAAATTTGTTTGGCAATTTCTCCTGAGTACACCGATACCTCACATGTGGGGGTAAACCACTGTTTGGGCACATGGTAAGGCTCGGAAGGGAAGGAGCGCCATTTGACTTTTTGAATGAAAAATTATCTCCATCGTTAGCGGACACCATGTTGCGTTTGGAGAGACCCTGTGTGCTTAAACATTGGAGCTCCCCCACAAGTGACCCCATTTTGGAAACTGGACCCCCCAAGGAACTTATATAGATGCCTAGTGAGCACTTTAAACCCTCAGGTGCTTCACAAATTGATCCGTAAAAATGAAAAAGTACTTTTTTTTCACAAAAAATTTCTTTTCGCCACAATTTTTTCATTTTCACATGGGCAATAGGATAAAATGGATCCTAAAATTTGTTGACCAATTTCTCCCGAGTACGCCGATACCTCATATGTGGGGGTAAACCACTGTTTGGGCACAAGGCAGGGCTCGGAAGGGAAGGCGCGCCTTTTGACTTTTTGAATGGAAAATTAGCTCCAATTGTTAGCGGACACCATGTCGCATTTGGAGCGCCCCTGTGTGCCTATGCAATGGAGCTCCCCCACAAGTGACCCCATTTTGGAAACTAGACCCCCCAAGGAACTTATCTAGATGCATACTGAGCACTTTAAACCCCCAGGTGCTTCACAGAAGTTTATAATGCAGAGCCATGAAAATAAAAAATAATTTTTCTTTTCTCAAAAATGATTTTTTAGCCTGGAATTTCCTATTTTGCCAATGGTAATAGGAGAAATTGGACCACAAATGTTGTTGTCCAGTTTGTCCTGAGTACGCAGATACCCCATATGTGGGGGTAAACCACTGTTTGGGCGCACGGCAGGGCTCAGAATGGAAGGCACGCCATTTGGCTTTTTAAATGGAAAATTAGCTCCAATCATTAGCGGACACCATGTTGCGTTTGGAGAGCCCCTGTGTGCCTAAACATTGGAGATCCCCCACAAATGACCCCATTTTGGAAACTAGACCCCCAAAGGAACTAATCTAGATGTGTGGTGAGCACTTTGAACCCTCAAGTGCTTCACAGAAGTTTATAACGCAGAGCCATGAAAATAAAATAAAAAATTTCTTTTCTCAAAAATGATTTTTTAGCCCGCAATTTTTTATTTTCCCAAGGGTAACAGGAGAAATTTGACCCCAAAAGTTGTTGTCCAGTTTCACCTGAGTACGCTGATACCCCATATGTGGGGGTAAACCACTGTTTGGTCACATGCCAGGGCTCGGAAGTGAAGTAGTGACGTTTTGAAATGCAGACTTTGATGGAATGCTCTGCGGGCGTCACGTTGCGTTTGCAGAGCCCCTGATGTGGCTAAACAGTAGAAACCCCCCACAAGTGACCCCATTTTGGAAACTAGACCCCAAAAGGAACTTATCTAGATGTGAGGTGAGCACTTTGAACCCCCAAGTGCTTCACAGAAGTTCATAACACAGAGCAGTGAAAATAATAAATACGTTTTCTTTCCTCAAAAATAATTTTTTAGCCCAGAATTTTTTAATTTTCCCAAGGGTAACAGGAGAAATTTGACCCCAATATTTGTTGTCCAGTTTCTCCTGAGTACGGTGATACCCCATATGTGGGGGTAAACTACTATTTGGGCACTTGCCGGGGCTCGGAAGTGAAGTAGTGACGTTTTGAAATACAGACTTTGATGGAATGCTCTACGGGCGTCACGTTGCGTTTGCAGAGCCCCTGATGTGACTAAACAGTAGAAACCCCCACAAGTCACCCCATTTCGGAAACTAGACCCAGAAATGAAATTATCTAGATATGTGGTGAGCACTTTCAACCCCCAAGTGCTTCACAGAAGTTTATAACGCAGAGCCGTGAAAATAATAAATACGTTTTCTTTCCTCAAAAATAATTTTTTAGCCCAGAATTTTTTATTTTCCCAAGGGTTACAGGAGAAATTGGACCCCAAAAGTTGTTGTCCAGTTTCTCCTGAGTACGCCGATACCCCATGTGTGGGGGTAAACCACTGTTTGGGTGCACGTCGGGGCTCAGAAGGGAAGTAGTGACTTTTGAAATGCAGACTTTGATGGAATGGTCTGCGGACGTCACATTGCGTTTGCAGAGCCCCTGGTGTGCCTAAACAGTAGAAACCCCCCACAAGTGACCCCATTATGGAAACTAGACCCCCCAAGGAACTTATCTAGATATGTGCTGAGCACTTTGAACCCCCAAGTGCTTCACAGACGTTTACAACGCAGAGCCGTGAAAATAAAAAATCATTTTTCTTTCCTCAAAAATGATGTTTTAGCAAGCAATTTTTTATTTTCTCAAGGGTAACAGGAGAAATTGGACCCCAGTAATTGTTGCGCAGTTTGTCCTGAGTATGCTGGTACCCCATATGTGGGGGTAAACCACTGTTTGGGCACACGTCGGGGCTCGGAAGTGAGGGAGCACCATTTGACTTTTTGAATACAAGATTGGCTGGAATCAATGGTGGCGCCATGTTGCGTTTGGAGACCCCCTGATGTGCCTAAACAGTGGAAACCCCTCAATTCTAACTCCAACACTAACCCCAACACACCCCTAACCCTTATCCCAACTGTAGCCGTAACCCTAATCACAACCCTAACCCCAACACTCCCCTAACCACAACCCTAATTCCAACCAAACCCTAACCCTAAGGCTATGTGCCAACGTTGCGGATTCGTATGAGATTTTTCAGCACCATTTTTGAAAAATCCGCGGGTAAAAGGCACTGCGTTTTACCTGCGGATTTTCCGCGGATTTCCAGTGTTTTTTGTGCGGATTTCACCTGTGGATTCCTATTGAGGAACAAGTGTAAAACGCTGCGGAATCCGCACAAAGAATTGACATGCTGCGGAAAATACAACACAGCGTTTCCGCGCGGTATTTTCCGCACCATGGGCACAGTGGATTAGGTTTTCCATATGTTTACATGTTACTGTAAACCTGATGGAACACTGCTGCCAATCCGCAGCGGCAAATCCGCAGCCAAATCCGCACAGTGTGCACATAGCCTAATTCTAAAGGTATGTGCACACGCTGCGGAAAACGCTGCGGATCCGCAGCAGTTTCCCATGAGTTTACAGTTCAATGTAAACCTATGGGAAACAAAAATCGCTGTACACATGCTGCGGAAAAACTGCACGGAAACGCAGCGGTTTACATTCCGCAGCATGTCGCTTCTTTCTGCGGATTCCGCAGTGGTTTTACAACTGCTCCAATAGAAAATCGCAGTTGTAAAACCGCAGTGAAATGCGCAGAAAAACCGCGGTAAATCCACAGCGGTTTAGCACTGCGGATTTATCAAATCCTCTGCGGAAAAATCCGCAGAGGACCAGAATACGTGTGCACATCCCGAACCCTAACCCTAACCCTACCCCTACCCCTAACCCTACCCCTAACCCTAACCCTAACCCTACCCCTTACCCTACCCCTAACCCTAACCCTACCCCTACCCCTAACCCTACCCCTAACCCTAACCCTAACCCTAGTTCTTACCCCAACCTTAGTGGAAAAAAAAAATTATTTATTTTTTTTATTGTCCCTACCTATGGGGGTGACAAAGGGGGGGGTCATTTACTATTTTTTTTATTTTGATCACTGAGATAGGTTATATCTCAGTGATCAAAATTCACTCTGGAACGAATCTGCCGGCCGGCAGATTCGGCGGGCGCTCTGCACATGCGCCCGCCATTTTGGAAGATGGCGGCGCCCGGGAAAGAAGACGGACACCGGCAGGCTCGGTAAGTATAAGGGGGGGAGATCAGGGCACGGGGGGGGGCGTCGGAGCACGGGGGGGAGGCGTCGGAGCACAGGGGGGGGCGTCGGAGCATGGATGAGGATCGGTGTGCGTGCGGGTGGATTGGAGCACGGGGTGGGGGATCGCTGTGCAGGGGGGTGGATCGGAGCACGGGGGGGATCGCTGTGCGGGGGGGGGATCGGAGCACGGGGGGGTTTCATTGGAGCACGGGGGGTGTGATTGGAGCACGGGGGGAGCGGACAGGAGGACGGGGGAGCGGAGCACTGGACGGAGGGGAGCGCTGCACAGATCGGGGGGCTGGGGGGGGCGATCGGTGGGGTGGGGTGGGTGCAAATTAGTATTTCCAGCCATGGCCGATGATATTGCAGCATCGGCCATGGCTGGATTGTAATATTTCACCAGTTTTTTAGGTGAAATATTACAAATCGCTCTGATTGGCAGTTTCACTTTCAACAGCCAATCAGAGCGATCGTAGCCACGGGGGGGTGAAGCCACCCCCCCTGGGCTAAACTACCACTCCCCCTGTCCCTGCAGATCGGGTGAAATGGGAGTTAACCCTTTCACCCGATCTGCAGGGACGCGATCTTTCTGTGACACAGCATATGCGTCACAGGTCGGATTGGCACCGACTTTCATGACGCATACGCTGTGTCACAGGTCGGGAAGGGGTTAACAGATGGCATTTGGATGGTTTTACCTTCAGGCCAAAGTTGGACAGGGCTTCGAACACCCCTGCCAGGTGTTTCAGGTGGTCTTCATAAGTCTTGGAGAAGACGATAACATCATCCAGGTACAGCAAGACGGTTTTGAAATTCTTGCATCCAAGACAACACTCCATCATCCTCTGAAACATTCCTGGGGCGTTGCACAGTCCGAACGGCATGTAGTTGAATTCACAGAGACCCATTGGTGTGGTGAAGGCTGTCTTTTCCTTATCCGCCTCTTCTATGGGAACCTGCCAGTACCTGCTGGTGAGATCCAAGGTAGAGAAATAGTTAGCAGATTTTAAAGCAGCTAACGACTCTTCTATTCTGGGCAGTGGGTATGCATCTTTGTGTGTAATGCGGTTTATCTGCCTATAATCAACACACATTCTCATCTTGCCATCTTTTTTTCTGAAGAGGACCAATGGAGCTGCCCAGGGGCTACAACTGTCTTTAATTACCCCGGCCTGCTTTATCTCTCGTAACATGTCTTTGGTACGCTGATAATGAGCTGGAGGTACAGGACAGTATCTCTCTTTGATGGGCGGATGATCTCCCGTGGGGATGTGATGTTGAATCCCTTTTACCTGCCCAAAATCTAGGGGGTGCTTGCCGAATACCCGCTCATACTCATGGACCACCCTGTAAGCCCCTTGTTTCTGACGTGAAGGTGTGGAATTAGTGACCGCGTTTAATTTCTGACACCAATCTTCCATTTGCCCTGCAGAGCCATTGTCCTCTGCCTGGTTGGACAGGACCAAGGGTTCTGTTGCCTGTATCACATTATTATCAACAGTAAACAGTTTGGCAAGTGTGGCATATCTGGTTAGGTGGACCTCTTCCTCCCCACAGTTAAGGACATGCACTGGTACCCTCCCCTTGCGGACTTCAACCACCCCTCTGGCTGTCAGGATTGTAGGCCTACTATCTGAATGCACAGGTTCTATCAGGGCCTGGTAGTCTATACCTCTGAGGCCTATTGCTGCCTAACACCATATTAACATTTCACTCCTGGGGGGTATTGCAATGGGGATTGAATAACTCACTGTGGCACGGCCAATTTCTCCACCAGATAGTTCTACCTGCTGTCTCTGCACCAGAGCACTGATTTCTTTCTGCAGGACACGTTGCTCACTGGAACCAGCAGTTTCGGCCACCTGTTGTAATAAGACAATAACCTCTGCAAGGCAATTTTCTATTACATTAGTACCAATGGTCATCAAAGGGTTAAATTCACATTGGTCAATATCAACAATCACCATTCCTTGGGCCTTCAATTCTACCTGCCCCACCTTGAAGGTGACCTCTTTGTACCCCACTTGTGGAAATGGCTGACCGTTACTGGCAACTATTGTGAAATGTATGAACAATGTCTGTGTCAGCCCAATGACGTTTATAAAGGATGTAAGGCATAGTTGTCACCTGAGAACCCGTGTCCAATAAAGCGTTCATCGGGATGCCGTCGATCACAATAGGGAGGACTGTTCGTCCTCCGACGTACTTGGCTCGCCAGTTTTGTGGGCCTGGTAGTCCTATTCCTGGGGGTTGGCCCTCTGCCCCAGGGGTCGCTCGTTTAAATGACAGTACCTTGCGATGTGTCCTGCTTGGTCGCAACAGAGGCAGATGGGTTGTCTGTCCTGATGATTGTGATCGTCGTCTCTTCCTCTGGTCGTTGCCAGGGGACGTCCTCCGGTCTGGAAGCCAGCTTGATCTTCTCTTTTGGAGATTCCTGCAGGGACTGCATGGTCCAAGCAAGTGCAGCTACGCTTTTCGTCAGTTCCTGGACCTGGAGGCGCAGGCCTGCTGAGGAATTATCATACAGAGTCTGTGCGTCGGCCTCAGCTGGGACCTGATGGCAGGGTTCCACCTCCTGGTGGTACATGAGGGCTGGATGCCTAGGGGGCACTGTGCGGCTGGGCTGTGGTTCATGTAGCACTGGATGGCCTTGTCTTTAAATTGTGCAAAATCCAGGTCAGGGTTTTGCTTGGCCAGGAGGCACAGCTGGATGAACCGCTCTTTTAAGAGTTTGTCTCTATCCTGCACACTGTTAGGGTCAACCTGCCTGAGGGCCCGAAGTGCCTCCTGAAGATTAAGGGCATAGTCTCGTATGCTATCCTGTGCTCTCTGCTTGCACCCATAAAACTTCAATTTGATTTCTGTGGCGGTGTGGGTGTCAAAGGTGGTGCTAAGTTTAGCAAATATCTTGTGCACAGTTCTTTTGTCCACATTTGGCCAGGATTTCACTTTCCTTAGGGCTGCGCCTATCAATTGTCCAATTAAGATGCTGACCTTTTGATGCTTGGTCAGGGGATATACTTCAAATAGGCTGCAGAGCCTTTCCTTAACCCCTTTGTGACAGAGCCAATTTGGTACTTAATGACTGAGCCAATTTTTACAATTCTGACCACTGTCCCTTCATGAGGTTATAACTCTGGAAAGCTTTAACGGATCCCGCTGATTCTGAGATTGTTTTTTTGTGACATATTGTGCTTCATGTTAGTGGTAACATTCCTTCGATAATACTTGCGATTATTTATGAAAAAAAGGGAAATATGGCGAAAATTTTTAAAATTTTGCAATTTTCAAACTTTGTATTTTTATGCCCTTAGAGAGATATGTCACAAAAAATAGTTAATAAATAACATTTCCCACTTGTCTACTTTACATCAGTACAATTTTGGAAACAAAATTTTTTTGTTAGGGAGTTATAAGGGTTAAAAGTTGGCCAGCGATTTCTCATTTTTACAACACCATTTTTTTTAGGGACCACAACACATTTGAAGTCATTTTGAGGGATCTATATGATAGAAAATAACCAAGTGTGACACTATTCTAAAAACTGCACCCCTCAAGGTGCTCAAAACCACATTCAAGAAGTTTATTAACCCTTTACGTGCTTCATAGGAACTTAAACAATGTGGAAGGAAAAAATGAACATTTAACTTTTTTTTTGCAAACATTTTATTTCAGAACCATTTTTTTTAATTTTCACAAGTGTAAAAACAGAAATGTAACCATAAATTTTGTTGTGCAATTTCTCATGAATAAGCCAATACACCATATGTGGGGGTAAACCACTGTTTGGGCGCACTGCAGAGCTTGGAAGAGGAGTGCCGCTTTACTTTTTCAATGTAGAATTGGCTGGAATTGAGATGCCACATCACGTTTAGAGAGGCCCTGATGTGCCTAAACAGTGGAAACGCTCCACAAGTGACACCATTTTGGAAACTAGACCCCTTAAGGAACTTACCTAGTTGTGTGTTGAGCACTTTGAGCCCCGAAGTGCTTCGCAGAAGTTTATAACGTAGAGCCGTGAAAATAAAAAAATCGCATTTGTTTACACAAAAATGATCTTTTCACCCACAAATTCTTATTTTCACAATTGTAACAGGAGAAATTAGACCATGAAAGTTGTTGTGCAATTTCTCCTGAGTACGTCGATACCCCATATTTGGGGGTAAACCACTGTTTGGGCGCACCGCAGAGCTTGGAAGAGAAGGAGTGCTGTTTTATTTTTCAATGTAGAATTGGCTGGAATTGAGATCGGACGCCATGTCGTGTTTGGAGAGCCCCTGATGTGCCTAAACAGTGGAAACCCCCCACAAGTGACACCATTTTGGAAACTAGACCCCTTAAGGAACTTATCTAGATGTGTGGTGAACACTTTAAACCCCCAGGTGCTTCACGGAAGTTTATAACGTAGAGCCATGAAAATAAAAAAATCGCATTTTTTCTACAAAAATAGTTTTTTGCCCCCAAATTGTTATTTTGACAAGGGTAACAGGAGAAATTAGACCACAAAAGTTGTTGTGAAATTTCTCCTGAGTACGTAGATACCCCATATGTGGGGGTATACCACTGTTTGGGCGCACCGCAGAGCTTGGAAGAGAAGGAGTGACGTTTTACTTTTTCACTGTAGAATTGGCTGGAATTGAGATCGGACACCATGTCACATTTGGAGAGCCCCTGATGTGCCTAAATAGAAACCCCCTGCAAGTGACCCCATTTTGGAAACTAGACCCCTTAAGGAACTTATCTAGATGTGTGATGAGCACTTTAAACCCCAAGGTACTTTACAGAAATTTATGAAGTTGAGCCGTTTAAATAAAAAATCCTTTTTTTTCCCTCAAAAATGATTTTTAGCCTGCAATTTTTTATTTTCTCAAGGGTAACAGGAGACAATGGACCCCAAAATCTGTTGATCAGTTTGTACTCAGGACGCTGATACTCCATATGTGTGGGGGGGCACTGATTGGGCACCCATTGGGGCTCGGAAGGGAAGGAGCGCCGCTTGGAATGCAGACTTTGATGGGATGGTCTGTGGGCGTCATGTTGCATTTGCAGAGCTTCTGATTTACCTAAACAGTAGAAACCCCCCATAAGTGACCCCATTTTGGAAACTAGACCCCCCAAAGAGCTTATCTAGATGTGTGGTGAGCACTATGAACCCCCAACTCCTCCTTCACAGAAGTTTATAATGCAGAGTCGTGAAAATAAAAAAAAAATTTCCACAAAAAAGAATTTTTAGCCCCCAAGTTTTTATTTTCACAAGGGTAACAAGAGAAATTGGACCCTAAAAGTTGTTGTCCAATTTGTCCTGAGTATGCTTGTACCCCATATGTGGGGTCGGACCACTGTTTGGGTTTATGGCAGAGCTCGGAAGGGAAGGAGTGCCGTTTTGGAATGCAGATTTGATAGAATGGTCTGCGGGCGTTATGTTGCATTTGCAGAGCCCCTGATGTACCTAAACAGTAGAAAGCCCCTATAAGTGACCCCATTTTGGAAACTAGACCCCCCCAAGGAACTTATATAGATGTGTGGTGAGACCTTTGAATGCCCAAGTGCTTCACAGAAGTTTATAATGCAGAGTCGTGAAAATAAAAAATATTTTTTTTTCCACAAAAAAGATTTTTTAGCCCCCAAGATTTTTTTTTCACAAAGGTAACGGGAGAAATTGGACCCCAAACTTTGTTGTCCAATTTATCCCGAGTACACTGATGCCCCATTTGTGGGGGTAAACCACTGTTTGGGCGCACGGCAGAGCTCAGAAGGGAGGGAGCACCATTTGACTTTTTGAGCGCAAAATTGGCTGTCGTGTTTGGAGACCCCCTGATGTACCTAAACAGTGGAAACCCCCCAATTCTAACTCCAAAACTAACCCCAACACTCCCCTAACCCTAATCCCAACCCGATCCATAATCCTAATCACAACCCTAACGAAAATCACAACCCTAACCCCAAAACAACCCTAATCTCAACACTAACCATAACCCTTATCAAAACCCTAAATCCAACACACCCCTAATCATAATCTCAACCCTAACCTTAAACCTAAGCCTAATCCCAATACACCCCTAACCCTAATCTCAACCCTAACCTTAACCCTAGTCCCAAACCTAACCCTAATCCCAAACGTAACCCTAATGCCAACCCTAATCCAAACCCTAACCCTTATCCCAACTCTAACCCTAACTTTAGCCGCAACTCTAGCCATAACTTTAGCCCCAGCCCTAACTTTAGCCCCAACCCTAACCCTAGCCCTAACCCTAACTTTAGCCCTAACCCTAACCCTAAATTTAGGCCCAACCCTAACTCTAACTTTAGCCCTAACCCTAGCCCTAAGGCTACTTTCACACTTGCATCGTGTGGCATCCGTCGCAATCCGTCGTTTTGGACAAAATACGGATCCTGCAAATGTGCCCGCAGGATGCGTCTTTAAAACTTGTATTGCCGACGGATCGCGACGGATGGCCACATGTCGCGTCCATCATGCACTGGATCTGATGTGTTTTGGCGGACAGTCGTCACAAAAACCTTCAATGTAACTTTTTTTGTACGTCGCGTCCGCCATTTCCGACTGCGCATGCGCGACCGTAACTCTGCCCCCTCCTCCCCAGGACATAGACTGGGCAGCTGATGCATTTAAAAACTGCATCCGCTACCCACGTTGTGCACATTTTTCACAACGTGCGTCGGTACGTACAATACCAACGCAAGTGTGAAAGAAGCCTAACCCTAGCCCTAACCCTAGCCCTAACCCTAAATTTAGCCCCAACCCTAACCCTAACCCTAAATTTAGCCCAAACCCTAAATTTAGCTCCAACCCTAACCCTAAATTTAGCCCCAACCCTAACCCTAACACTAAATTTAGCCCCAACCCTAACCCTAATTTTAGCCCCAACTCCTCTAGCTGCCGGCTGGCAGATCATGGCGGGCGCAGTGCGCATGCGCCTGCCATTTTCTTACCGGATGAAGAAGCCGGCGGGCAGGAGGGGACGCAGGAGGATCCAGGTACACCAGTAAGTATAACAGGGTCCCTGAATCCCCCTATTTCTCTGTCCTCTGATGTGCGATCACATCAGAGGACAGAGAATAACACACCATTTTTTTTTTTGTGGTCGCCGGTAAACAGTTAATTACCGGCGATCGCAAAGCAGGGATCGGTAAAAACCGACCCCGATCATGTTCTTTGGGGTCTCGGCTACCCCGGCAGCCGAACCCCAAAGATCTTCTGGGTGCCGGCCGGCGGGCGCACTGCGCATGCGCCTACCATTTTTTGGCCGGAACAAGATGGTGGCGCCCATCGGAAGCCACGAGGAGCAGCGGGGGAGACAGGTGAGTATCGGGGAGGGATCGGGGACCCCATTTCTCTGTCCTCTGATGTGCGATCACATCGGAGGCCTGAGAAATTTAAATGTGAAATTGCGTTTTTTGTGGTTTTTTTTGCAACCGCCGGTAAACGGTTAATCACCGGCGATTGCAACCCGGGGGTCGGTAAAAAAAACCCAAATCATGTTCTCTGGGGTCTTGGCTACCCCCGGTATCTGAGACCCCAGAGAAAATCTGACTCTGGGGGGCGCTATTCACTTTTTCCACAGCGCCGTTAATTAACGGCGCTGTGGTTTAAGCACCCTTAACTGCCACCGTATCGGCGGTCTTTAAGGGGTTAAAGTCACTTAATGTATGGGACTCCCCGGAATATTGTGGAAGCCAGGCCGCTCCAGGAATATAGGGCATGGACAGCGGCATGATAGGCGCTGTAGCTGCAGGGGGATCCGGCCTGCTGGTAGAAGCTGCGGGGCCTGCAGGTGCATCTGTGGCAGGGCCCAGGGGTGCCATGAGATCGGTGGCTGCATCTGCCACCACTTCTTCCTCTTCTTCTGAAGCTTCTCCCCTTTGCTAACCTTATTGAGGTCAACGTATCCTCTCCGGAGTTGGCAGCGGTTCCTCCGATGTGTTGCTCGGCACTTTGCAGCGCTCTCACTTCTGGCTGCGCTGTACTGCGTTCACTTCCAGCGCTCTCAGCAGTGCAGCACCCGTTTCCTTCTTCGCGCTCTTTCCAGCTGGCTCCGCCAACGAAGGTACATCTCCCCCTCGCGCTCCACGTGGCACAGCAATGGCAACAACTGGCAATTTTTGGCGGCAATTGGCAATAAGCAGTCTTTTAGCACAAATCAGTTAGGCACAGTCTTTTAGGCGCACATGACCTGATTTACGGGGTCTAGTCGATCCTGTTCGTGACGCCAAGTTTGGAGCACCCCATCAGGGCAAGGGGTACTCGGTACCCAGTCCGGTATTCACAAGGGGATGTCACGGCAGCGACCTGGTCTGTCGCCCTTGGATGTCCGTATAAAAGGGGAAGGTCTTTAAAGGGATAAAGTTCTTGTTTGTGAAGCCACCTGTGGTATTCGGTCAGGGTGACCGACGCTGCTTTAAGGGGGGTCAGCTGGGGTGATGTTATGGCAGCTAGATGGTATACCTTCCCACAGGTGAAGTATATCCCCAGGGCTTCGCAGTTTGCAGATGGTAAAATGGTAAAAGGTGCAGTGAAGAACAAGGACACAAGGTTGCACACTCTTTACCTTGTTTACTGTTGGTTGCAGCAGCCACAGTCCAGGGCACCAGATCACAGGGCAGGCAGAGTCTGGCCGATTTGAAGGCAAGTCCAGAGTTCCCTTATCCAGGTGGAAATCAGAAGCCTTCCTTTGCGCTGTGGAGGTGTAGTCCCTTACTGCATAAGCTTCAAATAAGGTCCTCACAGATGTTGTGTCTCTCTCTCTGTCCCCCGCAGTCGGATAGGGCAATACCCGTATGACTGGTGGCTTGAGGCGGTTTATAGGGACTCTAGCATACCCCAGCATCTGAGGGGTGCCACCATGCCTCCTGGGTGTAGGTGCTGATAGGTAAAGTGCAATTAGCTATCCTGCTGGTCTCTGAAGTAAGGCGTAAAGGTCCTTACAGCCTCGGTGTCCCGGCTGCCGGTTTTCTGCACGTCAGAAGGAGGCAGCCTGCTCCTGGCTGGTCTCCCTCTGGTATCCTCTCCTGTGCTTTGCTTTCCTGTACGCTCACTGCAATATATTCGGCTTGCTATCTGTCTCTTCCCAGGAGCTCCAGCACTTCAGGTTACATGGCTCCTCTCCTTCCTTTCCCTCTGTCTCTCTGACAGAAACTGAACCCTTTCCCTCCAGATCAGGATGTTCTTATAGGGAATCCACCTTAAACAGGCTTAGCACTCCCCCTTCTGGTCTGGAGTGTGAACATGTTGCATGCATTGTGTTACCTGACAAAGAGTTCTCCTTCATTGCCTCCAAACGTAACATCACTCTCCCTGTGAGGAAAGCAACATTACTGTGACGACCAGGACCCTGGGGCCCCACATATATATTAATCACCACAGCTCACTCAGTTATATACCATGCTGCCTGTAGATCACACTGAATGTGCAATGTGATTGGTTTCCTTTAAGGGAAATATTTCCTTCCAAATCCCTTACAGGAAACAAGAAGATAGCTTTGACATGCAGACGAAGAGCAGCGGCACAGCACACGTTATATTGATTATATTTTATTATAAAACATGAAAGATAAAGATGTATTTTTTTTTCCATTTGCAATCTGCTTAGCTTTTGAACATGGACTATGGTTGTTCAGTGTAGAGAGATACAATTTTACCCATCCACAATAATGAAGCTTACCTAAAAGCAATTCATTCCTTTCATAGTCGCGTAGTACACAGTCAAGTAGCTTGCCTTTGCTCTTTAATGCAGGAGAAGAGATAAGGGCAGAAGTTTGATTACTAAAGGAAGGAACAAAATTTACCTTTAGTCAGTTTGAGATAGTGATTTAAAAGGCCACTATATAGTAGCTACCTCAATGTTAGGATTGTTTCCACCTCTTTCTTTCATTTATTAATTTTAACACATAATTATAAATGGAGATCCAGAATACATATGTGCACAAAGGAACAGAAGGTATGCAAATTGAGGCCATATTATTGAATTTCAAAATAGGAAAAAAATAATATAGGCAAATCCATAATTTTTTTAAGTGATACACTGCAGCTAGCAAAAAAAAAAAACGAAAATAAATATGTGGTTCTTAGTATACATTTTCAACAAACAAATGGGCCAGGGTGAACTCCAAGACCAAAGGTAGCAGGTATTTTACCAAGCAGGACAATCTCAACAGAAAAGGAATTTCAAAACTCTCAAAACTTTTAATAGATGTGGTTAAAACAGTAGTCCTACATATAACATAATAATACGGATTCATAACTATGCTTTTTACTTAAGGTCCTTGAACTTGAAGGACAGCTTTGGAGAGTAGATTCTTGCAGACAGATGCCCTTCAACAATAAGGCAGTATGCAGCCCTACTAGTGGTTGCACAATTGTATAACTAACTCTATAGTTAAAGGGGGTTTAGATTACTGAATACATTTTAATGAATAGATCCTGGAATAATAATAGGTTCCACAATTAGATGTGTTGTAAAAAAATATTCCTGTGCTGAGGAAATCTTATAAATGGGTCCCTGCTGTACACTGTTATTTGCGGTTTCCGAACATACTGAGCTGTTTCTGTTCTTGGTCGCCACATACCACCGGAGGGGAGCATAAGTCACTTATGATAAGTGAGTATATTGATAAAATAGTAAAGCTGTTGCTTTCTGTGGTAAAACTTTCCCTGCCTGTTTTATCACAGGATTGAATGTTCTTGCCAGCCCTCTGAGCTCATTACAAATCAAGTCAGTAATGCAGGACCTCCAACAGACTCTGAGCTTATATGTCACTGACTTGATTTTTGACTAGCTCAGAGGACTGGTAATGTGGCAGAAAAACTCACTTCTGTGATAAAACAGACAGATAAATTATTTTTCCCTCAGAAAGCAGCAGCTGCTAACACCTGATGATTTATCTGTATACTTACTTATCATAAGTGACTTATGCTTCCCCTCTGTCAGGGAACTCTGGTGCTAATACTTGGTCCACAATTGAAATTTTGTTGCCATTGTTGAATTTACTGTTACTGGTAACTTGTCATGTCCCATTACTTGGGAATAGAAATGAGCGAATATACTCGTTACTTGAGATTTCTCGAGCATGCTCGGGGGTCCTCCGAGTATTTTTTAGTGCTCGGAGATTTAGATTTTCTTGCCACAGCTGAATGATTTACATCTGATAGCCAGCATAAGTACATGTGGGGATTTCCTAGCAACCAGGCAACCCTCACATGTACTTATGCTGGCTAACAGATGTAAGTCATTCAGCTGCGGCACTAAAAACTAGAACTCTGAGCCATTTGGTAAATTCAAAAAAGTTCTTTTTTATCATTAATGTACTCTCTGCACCCCACCTTGACTGAAAAAAAAACAGAAATGTATTAATTTTGCAAATTTATTAAAAAAGAAAAACTGAAATACCACATGGTCATAAGTATTCAGACCCTTTGCTCAGTATTGAGTAGAAGCACCCTTTTGAGCTAGTACAGCCATGAGTCTTCTTGGGAAAGATGCAACAAGTTTTTCACACCTGGATTTGGGAATCCTCTGCCATTCTTCCTGGCAGATCCTCTCCAGTTCCGTCAGGTTGGATGGTGAATGTTGGTGGACAGCCATTTTCAGGTCTCTCCAGAGATGCTCAATTGAGTTTAGGTCAGGGCTTTGGCTGGGCCAGTCAAGAATGGTCACAGAGTTGTTCAGAAGCCACTCCTTTGTTATTTTAGCTGTGTGCTTAGGGTCATTGTCTTGTTGGAAGGTAAACTTTCGGCCATGTCTGAGGTTCAGAGCACTCTGGAAAAGGTTTTCATCCAGGATATCTTTGTACTTGGCTGCATTCATGTTTCCTTCAATGACAACCAGTCATCCTGTCCCTGCAGCTGAATAACACGATGCTGCCACCACCATGTTTCACTGTTGGGATTGTTTTGGGCAGGTGAAGAGCAGTGCCTGATTTTCTCCACACATACCGCTTAGAATTATCACCAAAAATGTCTAGCTCTCATCAGACCAGAGAATCTTATTTCTCATGGTCTAGGAGTCCTTCATGTGTTTTTTAGCAAGCTCTATGCGGGCTTTCATATGTCTTGCACTGATATTTCAGTTTGTTTTTTTTATTACATTTGAAAACATGTCTACATTTCTGTTTTTTTTTCCAGTCAAGATGGGGTGCAGAGTGTACATTATTAAGAAAAAAAATTAACTTTTTTGAATTTACTGAATGGCTGCAATGAAACAAAGAGTGATAAATTTTAAGTGATAAGACTACTTTCCGTACCCACTGTATTTATTAATAAGAACACATTCACTGAAGCATTTGAGTATTTAATTGCTTTTATTTATCCTACCAAATTTCTAGAAAGTTGTGTCTTCTTCTTTACAAATGACAAAACATTAAGATAACAATAAAGTATGTGTTAGTTTTCTGTTTTTTTTTAATTATTTTAACCCCTTTACCCCCAAGGGTGGTTTGCACGTTAATGACCGGGCCAATTTTTACAATTCTGACCACTGTCCCTTTCACAGAGATATGTCACAAAAAATACTTAATAAGTAACATTTCCCACATGTCTACTTTACATCAGCACAATTTTGGAACCAAAATTTTTTTTTGTTAGGGAGTTATAAGGGTTAAAAGTTGACCAGCAATTTCTCATTTCTACAACACCATTTTATTTTAGGGACCACATCTCATTTGAAGTCATTTTGAGGGGTCTATATGATAGAAAATACCCAAGTGTGACACCATTCTAAAAACTACACCCCTCAAGGTGCTCAAAACCATATTCAAGAAGTTTATTAACCCTTCTGGTGCTTCACAGGAATTTTTTGAATGTTTAAATAAAAATGAACATTTAACTTTTTTTCACAAAAAATTTACTTCAGCTCCAATTTGTTTTATTTTACCAAGGGTAACAGGAGAAAATGGACCCCAAACATTGTTGTACAATTTGTCCTGAGTATGCCAATACCCCACATGTGGGGGTAAACCACTGTTTGGGCGCATGGCAGAGCTCGGAAGCGAAGGAGTGCCATTTGACTTTTCAATGCAAAATTGACTGGAATTGAGATGGGACGCCATGTTTCGTTTGGAGAGCCCCTGATGTGGCTAAACATTGAAACCCCCCACAAGTGACACCATTTTGGAAAGTAGACCCCCTAAGGAACTTATCTAGAGGTGTGGTGAGCACTTTGACCCACCAAGTGCTTCACAGAAGTTTATAATGTAGAACCGTAAAAATAAAAAATCATATTTTTTCACAAAAATTATCTTTTCGCCCCCAATTTTTTATTTTCCCAAGGGTAAGAGAAGAAATTGGACCCCAAAAGTTGTTGTACAATTTGTCCTGAGTACGCTGATAGCCCATATGTGGGGGTAAACCACTGTTTGGGCAGATGGGAGAGCTCGGAAGGGAAGGAGCGCCGTTTGACTTTTCAATGCAAAATTGACAGGAATTGAGATGGGACGCCATGTTGCGTTTGAAGTGCCACTGATGTGCCTAAACATTGAAACCCCCCACAAGTGACACCATTTTGGAAAGTAGACCCCCTAAGGAACTTATCTAGAGGTGTGGTGAGCACTTTGACCCACCAAGTGCTTCACAGAAGTTTATAATGTAGAACCGTAAAAATAAAAAATCATATTTTTTCACAAAAATTATCTTTTCGCCCCCAATTTTTTATTTTCCCAAGGGTAAGAGAAGAAATTGGACACCAAAAGTTGTTGAACAATTTGTCTTGAGTACGCTGATACCCCATATGTGGGGGTAAACCACTGTTTGGGCGGATGGGAGAGCTCGGAAGGGAAGGAGCGCCGTTTGACTTTTCAAAGCAAAATTGACAGGAATTGAGAGAGAACGCCATGTTGCGTTTGAAGAGCCACTGATGTGCCTAAACATTGAAACCCCCCACAAGTGACACCATTTTGGAAAGTAGACCCCCTAAGGAACTTATCTAGAGGTGTGGTGAGCACTTTTACCCACCAAATGCTTCACAGAAGTTTATAATGCAGAGCCGTAAAAATAAAACACAATTTTTTTCCCACAAAAATTATTTTTTTAGCCCCCAGTTTTGTATTTTCCTGAGGGTAACAGGAGAAATTGGACCCCAAAATTTGTTGCCCAATTTGTCCTGAGTGCGATGATACACCATATGTGGGGGGAACCACTGTTTGGGCACATGGGAGGGCTCAGAAGGGAAGGAGTGCCATTTGAATGCAGACTTAGATGGAATGGTCTGCAGGTGTCACATTGCGTTTGCAGAGCCCCTAATGTACCTAAACAGTAGAAACCCCCCACAAGTGACACCATTTTGGAAAGTAGACCCCCTTAAGAACTTATCTAGATGTGTGCTGTGCGCTTTGACCCACCAAGGGCTTCACAGAAGTTTATAATGGAGAGCCGTAAAAATAAAACAAAAATTTTTTCCCACAAAAATTATTTTTTAGCCCCCAGTTTTGTATTTTCCCGAGGGTAACAGGAGAAATTCGACCCCACAATTTGTTGTCCAATTTGTCCTGAGTGCGCTGATACCCCATATGTGGGGGGTAACCACTGTTTGGGCGCATGGGAGGGCTCGGAAAGGAAGGAGCTCCATTTGGAATGAGGACTTAGATGGAATGGTCTGCAGGTGTCACATTGCATTTGCAGAGCCTCTAATGTACCTAAACAGTAGAAACCTCCCACAAGTGACACCATTTTGGAAACTAGACCCCCTAAGGAACTCATCTAGATGTGTTGTGATAGCTTTGAACCCCCAAGTGTTTCACTACAGTTTGTAACGCAGAGCCGTGAAAATTAAAAAAAAAAATCTTTCCCCCCAAAATTATTTTTTAGCCCCCAGTTTTGTATTTTCCCGAGGGTAAGAGGAGAAATTCGACCCCAAAAGTTGTTGTCCTATTTGTCCTGAGTACACTGATACCCCCCCGTATGTTGGGGGAAACCACCGTATGAGCGCATGGCAGAGCTCGGAAGGGAAGGAGCGCCATTTGGAATGCAGACTTAGATGGAATGGTCTGCAGACGTCACATTGCATTTGCAGAACGCCTAATGTACCTAAACAGTAGAAACCCCCCACAAGTGACCCCATATTGGAAACTAGACTCCCCAGAGAACTAATCTAGATGTGTTGTGAGAACTTTGAACCCCCAAGTGTTTCACTACAGTTTATAACGCAGAGCCGTGAAAATAAAAAATCTTTTTTTTTCCCACAAAAAATATGTTTTAGCCCCGAGTTTTGTATTTTCCCAAGGGTAACAGGAGAAATTGGACCACAAAAGTTGTTGTCCTATTTGTCCTGAGTACGCTGATACCCCATATGTTGGGGTAAACCCCTGTTTGGGCACACGGGAGAGCTCGGAAGGGAAGAAGCACTGTTTTACTTTTTCAACGCAGAATTGGCTGGAATTGAGATCGGACGCCATGTCGCGTTTGGAGAGCCCCTGATGTGCCTAAACAGTGGAAACCCCACAATTATAACTGAAACCCTAATCCAAACACATCCCTAACCCTAATCCCAACAGTAACCCTAACCACACCTCTAACCCAGACACACCCCTAACCCTAATCCCAACCCTATTCCCAACCGTAAATGTAATCTAAACCCTAACTGTAACTTTAGCCCCAACCCAAACTGTAGCCCTAGCCCTAACCCTAGCCCTAACCCTAATCCTAACCCTAGCCTTAACCCTAGCCCTAACCCTAGCCCTAGCCCTAACCCTAGCCCTAACCCTAGCCCTAACCCTAGCCCTAACCCTAACCCTAGCCCTAACCCTAACCCTAGCCCTAGCCCTAACCCTAGCCCTAACCCTAACCCTAGCCCTAACCCTAGCCCTAACCCTAGCCCTAACCCTAGCCCTAACCCTAGCCCTAGCCCTAACCCTAGCCCTAACCCTAACTCTAACCCTAGCCCTAATGGGAAAATGGAAATAAATACATTTTTTTAATTTTTCCCTAACTAAGGGGGTGATGAAGGGGGTTTTGATTTACTTTTATAGCGGGTTTTTTAGCGGATTTTTATGATTGGCAGCCGTCACACACTGAAAGACGCTTTTTATTGCAAAAAATATTTTTTGCATTACCACATTTTGAGAGCTATAATTTTTCTATATTTTGGTCCACAGAGTCATGTGAGGTCTTGTTTTTTGCGGGACGAGTTGACGTTTTTATTGGTAACATTTTCGGGCACGTGACATTTTTTGAATGCATTTTATTCCGATTTTTGTGAGGCAGAATGACCAAAAACCAGCTATTCATGAATTTCTTTTGGGGGAGGCGTTTATACCGTTCCGCGTTTGGTAAAATTGATAAAGCAGTTTTATTCTTCGGGTCAGTACGATTACAGCGACACCTCATTTATATCATTTTTTTATGTTTTGGCACTTTTATACGATAAAAACTATTTTATAGAAAAAATAATTATTTTGGCATCGCTTTATTCTCAGGACTATAACTTTTTTATTATTTTGCTGATGTTGCTGTATGGCGGCTCGTTTTTTGCGGGACAAGATGACGTTTTCAGAGGTACCATGGTTATTTATATCTGTCTTTTTGATCGCGTGTTATTCCACTTTTTGTTCGGCAGTATGATAATAAAGCATTGTTTTTTGCCTCGTTTTTTTTTTTTTTCTTACGGTGTTTACTGAAGGGGTTAACTAGTGGGCTAGTTTTATAGGTTGGGCCGTTACGGACGCGGCGATACTAAATATGTGTACTTTTATTGTTTTGTTTTTTTATTTAGATAAAGAAATGTATTTATGGGAATAATATACATATTTTTTTTCATTGTTTTGGAATATTTTTTTATTTTTTTTTACACATTTGAAAATTTTTTTTTTTACTTTTTTACTTTGTCCCAGGGGGGGACATCACAGATCGGTGATCTGACAGTTTGCACAGCACTCTGTCAGATCACAGATCTGAGAGAAGTGCAGGCTGCTTCACAGTGCCTGCTCTGAGCAGGCTCTGTGAAGCCACCTCCCTCCCTGCAGGACCCGGATCCGCGGCCATCTTGGATCCGGGGCTCGAGCAGGGAGGGAGGGAGGTAAGACCCTCGCAGCAACGCGATCACATCGCGTTGCTGCGGGGGGCTCAGGGAAGCCCGCAGGGAGCCCCCTCCCTGCGCGGTGCTTCCCTGCACCGCCGGCACATCGCGATCATCTTTGATCGCGGTGTGCCAGGGGTTAATGTGCCGGGGGCGGTCCGTGACTGCTCCTGGCACATAGTGCCGGATGTCAGCTGCGATAGGCAGCTGACACCCGGCCGCGATCGGCGGCGCTCCCCCTGTGAGCGCCGCCGATCGCGCTGGACGTACTATCCCGTCCATGGTCATAGGGGCCCACCCCACATGGACGGGATAGTACGTCCGATGTCAGAAAGGGGTTAATGTGTAAGAAAAAGAATACTAGCTTAGCACCTTGATAGTAAAAAAAAATAGTTAACTGTTTCTGCTTATTAGTGAAAGCAGAAAAATGATACCACAGGCTTCCGGTAGGTGGCAGATTAGTCTAGTGAATATCTTGTGATTGTTCAGAAGCACATTTGCTTTATCATTGAGGTCTCCGTAGAATTGTCAATAGTGGTTTTATGTTGAAACATTATTTTCACATAAAGCTGTTCTAAAATGTTGTCCAATCTACAGCTACAAACTCTTATCTTAACTATTGAAATGAGCATAGAGCCAACACCCTTCACAAAACACTTTGGACACAAGCCAACAACAACATTGTTCTGTTTTGGAAACAAATGAGAAAAGGTCCCCTGGGGACTGAAACTCTCAAATGAAGATGAATATTCCCAATAAGTACTGTATGTCTTTTGGAGTATGCAAGGAAACCAGAGAACCTGGAAGAAACCCAAGAAAACACGGGGAGAACATATAAAGAGAGGGCCCACGCAGTCAGAGCTGTCCTTGTGGGGTAGGTGGGGAAATTGAAAAATTGCTTAGGGTTTCCATTCTCAAAGGGCATCAACGCAGAACCCTACATAGCTGCAGGTTCAGTGGTCCAGTCAGTGTGTGGCCTCCTGCCTTTACTAACCAGATATTATATTGATAATGCAAGCCCTTCATTAACACTGAAGTTTCTGAGGTTAGAAGGACTTTTGATGACATCATTGTGACATTATCAAAGATCCTTCACTCTGATTAGAATGTAAAGGAACTTCAGAGGAGGAGAGAACCTGGTATGTACTTTAGGTTGAGACTAGGATGGAGTTGCTAAAAGTAGGTCCTCATCTATAATGTCCTCTACAGCAGGGGTCCCCAACTCCAGTCCTCAAGGCCCACCAACATGTCATGTTTTCAGGATTTCCTTAGTCTTGCCCAGGTAATAATTGCTTCACCTGTGCAATGCAAAGGAAATCCTGAAAACATGACCTGTTGGTGGGCCTTGAGGACTGGAGTTGGGGACCTCTGCTCTACAGTGTGTGTGAGAGAGTTGCATGGGGTGTGAGTAGATATGTGTAGCATGGAGTGTGTGTAACATACAGTGTGTGCACATGTTGCATGAAGTCTGTGTAACATACAGTGTGTATGTAGGATTAGGATGGTGTGTGTGTAACAGACCGTGTGCATGTCTAGCATGAAGTGTGTGTAGCATGGAGCGTGGGTGGCATACATATGATACAGTGTGCGTATATTGTTGGAGTAGTGTGTGTAATATAGTGTGTGCATGTGCCTCCTTTTTTTTTCGTCCTGTTGTAGTTTTTGCTGTTAGACTAGGACTGGGCGACTGGCAAGCGTGAGGACCTGTGACGTGGGTTGCCAGCTTATGTATTGTGGCCATAATATTAACTAATACCTTACATATTTTGATATGTTCTTGTGCACTTTTTTTACTTTTACTTTTTGAGGTGCAGTTGGGCTCTGATGGCTTTGTAAGTTGTGGCCTCTGTTCACACGGGACGCATTACAGTTAGCTCTGGTCAGCCCGCCACATGGCGTTACTAATAGGCTAGGATCCAGTTGCTGTGCATACTCTGTGTGAACACTGCTGCTGATTATTTATTTGCACTGGTGTGCCAAGCAGCCATTCCCTGATTGTAGGCTGGCTGTCTTATTTGGTATTATTACACCTGTGTAGTCGCCATCTTTACTTGGGCCCACTGCACCATGAGAGTGCATTTGATTTGAGGCCTAGACAGGTAAGCACCTTTGCCTGTTTTTCTGTGGTGTTTTTTCTAGAATAGTGTGTGCATGTGTAGCATTAAGTTTGCGTGCATCATTTAGTGTCTGTATGCGTGTAACATTGAGTGTGCTATGTATCATACATTGTATGGCATGTATGTAGCATGTAATGTGTGTTTATGTAACATACAATGTAAGTGTGTTTCATACAATGTGTGTTGCATGGCTTGCAGGTATGTGTAACATACAATATCTGCATTGCATGGCATTTGTGTGCAGGGCCGGCTCCAGGTTTTCGAGGGCCCCGGGCGAAAGAGTCTCAGTGGGCCCCCCCCTTTAACACATACCCCGATTTATGATGCACAGATACGGCAGAGAAATGTATAGTACAATGCAAGATTTCGCTTCTTACATGAGTGACAGCCAGGGCCGGCTCCAGGTTTTCGAGGGCCCCGGGCGAAAGAGTCTCAGTGGGCCCCCCCCCTTTAACACATACCCCGATTTATGATGCACAGATATGGCAGAGAAATGTATAGTACAATGCCAGATTTCGCTTCTTACATGAGTGACAGCTATTGTAGATTCTGCAGTGTATATATACAGGAGAGGTGCTGTGCAGGGTATATATACAGGAGGAAAGGTGCTGTGCAGTGTATATATACAGGAGAGGTGCTTTTCTGTTTTGAGTTTTTCTATGAAACAAAGACATAAACAACGTTGTTTGGTTTTGCGGCCCCAACAGATCTGTGCTACAAAGTAACAGGCGGCTCGGGCATTAATGAGGGACCTGATGCTGAATCCTTTCCACAAACCCTAATGACCCAATTAGTGCCCCGTCATTAGAAGCTCATTAAACGCCTCCCTGTCCCGAGCAGTCATGTACAGTATGGGGGGATCCTGCAGCCCACCCCCTGACTGCTCCATACCATACACTGCCCTCTATCGCTCTATTATCCTGTGCATTTCTCCGTCATCGTTACCCCATGTTACACTTGTCACCCCCCACTACACAGTAGCAGGGCAGCGAATGTCACAGGTCACCCCCTCCCGGACCCTAATGGCAGCAGGAAATGTCTGCTCCTCTATTGGGTTGGAACCTGATTTAATCAAGGAATAATGTGGATTTGTTGCCGGTGGCTGCAAGGGAAGGGTTAAGTGATGCCATGTCCTTGGTGGGAGCAGTGGCAGCTGCTGGGACCTGGACAGAGACAACCAATGTTACTGTGACTGCACAGTGTGACCTGGAGGAGAGAAGCTGAGACTCCGGAGCAGAAATCACCCACATGCCAGCACTGGGCAGAGTCCCTCCAGTCACCAGCCTGGGGCCACAACGTACAGCCCACAGCTCAGTGTTATCCATGGCAGCAGCTCCCCTTCCTCCTGACATCTGGTTAACCCCATTTATGCGGGTCGGATTGTTATCTTTAAGGTTCAGCAATAACCTTCATACAGATGGGAAAGGGTTAAGCTTCTTCCTACCCCACTGGTGCAGGTTTGGTGCAGCATGCATGTATTCTGGGAGAGCTGGGTGGCTGCAGGTTGCAGGCTGCACCCCACCAGCTCCTCCTCCAGACATCACCCACATTTTTAGGCAGCGGAGACAGACAGCAGACTGAGCCACAACTGCAACCACTGCTGGATACCTTTGCACTCAGTCACTAGTAGGACGGAGCTCCTCCGGAATCTGCCTGATAAACTTCAGCACTGTCTGCAGCCAGCCAGGGGGGAGAGCAGAGAACGTGCTCTCTCCGCCCACAATGTCACACTGGCTGCCTTCTCTTAACCCCTATGTGTGCCTGCCTGGCTGCACTGACTGAGTGAGAAGATGCTTGTGTCAGAGCTGGCACATAGGGGTTAAGAGAACGCAGCCAGCAGTGACTTTGTGGGGGGAGAGAGCATGTTATCTCCTGCTCTGCTCTCCCAGCTGTATCTATGACAGTGGGCCCCCCTCTCTTCCCAGGGCCCCGGCATTTGCCCGGGATGCCGGGTGCTGACGCCGGCCCTGGTGACAGCTATTGTAGATTCTGCAGTGTATATATACAGGAGAGGTGCTGTGCAGTGTATATATACAGGAGGAAAGGTGCTGTGCAGTGTATATATACAGGAGAGGTGCTTTTCTGTTTTGAGTTTTTCTATGAAACAAAGACTTTTCTACATAAACAACGTTTGGTTTTGCGGCCCCAACAGATCTGTGCTACAAAGTAACAGGCGGCTCGGGCATTAATGAGGGACCTGATGCTGAATCCTTTCCACAAACCCTAATGACCCAATTAGTGCGCCGTCATTAGAAGCTCATTAAACGCCTCCCTGTCCCGAGCAGTCATGTACAGTATGGGGGGATCCTGCAGCCCACCCCCTGACTGCTCCATACCATACACTGCCCTCTATCGCTCTATTATCCTGTGCATTTCTCCGTCATCGTTACCCCATGTTACACTTGTCACCCCCCACTACACAGTAGCAGGGCAGCGAATGTCACAGGTCACCCCCTCCCGGACCCTAATGGCAGCAGGAAATGTCTGCTCCTCTATTGGGTTGGAACCTGATTTAATCAAGGAATAATGTGGATTTGTTGCCGGTGGCTGCAAGGGAAGGGTTAAGTGATGCCATGTCCTTGGTGGGAGCAGTGGCAGCTGCTGGGACCTGGACAGAGACAACCAATGTTACTGTGACTGCACAGTGTGACCTGGAGGAGAGAAGCTGAGACTCCGGAGCAGAAATCACCCACATGCCAGCACTGGGCAGAGTCCCTCCAGTCACCAGCCTGGGGCCACGGGGCCCCAACGTACAGCCCACAGCTCAGTGTTATCCATGGCAGCAGCTCCCCTTCCTCCTGACATCCGGTTAACCCCATTTATGCGGGTCGGATTGTTATCTTTAAGGTTCAGCAATAACCTTCATACAGATGGGAAAGGGTTAAGCTTCTTCCTACCCCACTGGTGCAGGTTTGGTGCAGCATGCATGTATTCTGGGAGAGCTGGGTGGCTGCAGGTTGCAGGCTGCACCCCACCAGCTCCTCCTCCAGACATCACCCACATTTTTAGGCAGCGGAGACAGACAGCAGACTGAGCCACAACTGCAACCACTGCTGGATACCTTTGCACTCAGTCACTAGTAGGACGGAGCTCCTCCGGAATCTGCCTGATAAACTTCAGCACTGTCTGCAGCCAGCCAGGGGGGAGAGCAGAGAACGTGCTCTCTCCGCCCACAATGTCACACTGGCTGCCTTCTCTTAACCCCTATGTGTGCCTGCCTGGCTGCACTGACTGAGTGAGAAGATGCTTGTGTCAGAGCTGGCACATAGGGGTTAAGAGAACGCAGCCAGCAGTGACTTTGTGGGGGGAGAGAGCATGTTATCTCCTGCTCTGCTCTCCCATCTGTATCTATGACAGTGGGCCCCCCTCTCTTCCCAGGGCCCCGGCATTTGCCCGGGATGCCGGGTGCTGACGCCGGCCCTGTTTGTGTGTATAGCATGGCGCCTGTGTTTGTGTAACATACAATGTGTAGTGCAGTAATGTTGGTCTTCCACCAGGGGGAGTGATGTTACATCTGAAGGCAATAAAGGAGATCACCTTACCAGGTATCACAAACCACACAACACACTTTACACTCCAGGCCGCCATGGGGAGCCATGCTTCTATCTATTAGGGCACTCCTCACAATTAGGTAAAACTGGTGGTCTGGACAGGAAGTTAGAGAGAAGTGAGCTGAGCTTCACCCAGTGAGCTGCTATCTGAACTCCTCTCGGGTAGTGGGTCCCTGAAAGGGGTGGGATCCTGTCAGAGGCCTAGATAGAAGGCCATGGAGCTGCACCTGCCCCACGTGCGGCAGCATCCAAGGAAAGAGATATTGAAGGGAATTGCATTGCTGAGAGTCAGAAACGAGGTCATAGCAAAAAAAGAGAAAACCAGAAGGAGTTCTGCCCTGTAAAAGGCTGCCTCCTTCTGAGGCGTAGAAGCTGGTAGCCGGAACACCAAGGGAGTCATCGTCTCCAAGCCTGGCTCCAGAGACCAGCAGGACAGCTAGTTCCATATTAGTTGCCCAACCCTACACCCAGGAGGCACGGTGGCAGCTTGTGGGGGCTGGGGTGTGATAGAGTCCCTGTAAAAAGCCTCAGGCCATCAGTCATACGGGTTTGTCCTATCCTTACCATCAGGGGGACAGAGAGAGAAAGACATAACATCCACAACAGTTGTGAGGACTTTACCGAGACGCACAGCAGGGAGGTAGTACAACACCTAGGCGCTAGAGGAAGGCTACTGATTTCCACCTGGATAAGGGGACTCTGGATTTGCCTTCGGACCGGCCGGACTCTGCTTGCCCTGTGATCTGGTGCTCTGGACTGTGGATGCTGAAGCCTTCAGTAAAAAAGGTAAAGAGACAGCACCCTTGTGTCCTCGTTCTTCACTGCGTCTCACACCATCCACCATCTACACTTCAGGAAGCCCTGGGGATATACTTCACCTGTGGGAAAGTATACCATCTAGCTGCCATAACATCGCCCCAGCGGACCCATCGGCCCCAGCGGACCCCTAATCAGCATCGGTCACCCTGACAGAATACCACAGGTGGTGTCACGAACATTTCCCCTTGAAAGACCTAGCCCTCTTTTATCAAGGGACGCCCCTAGGGCCATGGACCAGGTCAGCCACCATGACATCCCCCTTGAGAACCGAAGGGCCCGGCTCCGAGTACCCCACTGCCCTACTGGGGGCGATCCATGTAGCATGAAGTATGCATGTATCATATAGTAATGGAGAATCCAGCTCAACGAGGTAGTGAAAAAACATTTCTTTATTCATTAGAAAATGTGCTCAATAGAGGATAAAAACATTAGCGTAAACAGTAGTGTTGAGCATTCCGATACCGCAAGTATCGGGCATCGGCCGATACTTGCGGTATCGGAATTCCGATACCGAGTTCCGATACTTTTGTGGTATCGGGAATCGGTATCGGATCCATATTAATGTGTAAAATAAAGAATTAAAATAAAAAATATTGATATACTTGTGACGCCCAGGAGACCGGGGTACCCAGCACCGGACCAATGGGGTCTGTCTCTTGAGGGGGATGTCACGGGTGGCTTGACCCGGTGCTGTGGTCTCAGGCAATGCACAGTGTAAGGGGTATCGTGAGGGAACAGGCACTTACTTGATCAGCAGCAGGTTCTCCCAGCGGTGATGATCCCGATCCTGGATAGATGGCTATTGTCCAAATGAAAGACTGAGGCACTGAAACGTTTAACCAGTTTACTTCAACATAAAGGGATTTACAACCCCGGAGTCCCCGGAGTCTGTATGGGAACTCTGAGTTACTTTGACCCTGCCGGGGTCTTCGCCTCTTATTGTACGCAGTTTCTATGTGGCCCTGCTGCTGTATGTGAACTGGCTGCCGGCCCAATCTGTCCCCTCCGGGTCCTGGTTCAACGGGCAACCCGAGTCCTTTTATCGGCTTACCCCCTCCGGGAGTACCGCTGAACTCTGTGTCTGTTGCTGCGTCCGGCCCTAGTGAAGCTGATATCACCTATATATATATAGCTGATATATATATATATATAGGCTGAACTGGATGGACAAATGTCTTTTTTCGGCCTTACTAACTATGTTACTATGTTACTATGTTACCTCACGTTTTTCCGGTTGCTGTATTATATATAATGAATACAGCCACGGATCCGGTATCCGTCTTTGCGCCTGTTCTGGGTAGTGATTAATGCTACCCGGTTCTCACAATGTCCTTTTTCTCTGTCCCTCTTCTCCTCAGGCCGGTGATTTGGGCCTGGAAACCGTCATAGGGCTGTTAGAAATTCAGCTGTATGACCTCTCACTTTCAACTCCTTAGCCCAACTGCCAGTTCTTCTCTCAGACCAGAATGGATCAAGGGGAGTCTCTGGAGCTCCCCCTTCTGGCCGGAGGTGGTAGTGCAGTTTTGCTATCTTAGTACTTGTATTTAGTGTCAGTAACTATTTTTGTGGCAAATACCCCTAGGGGTGCCACATTCCCCCTTAGTTAAGAACAGTACTCCGGGACTGTGGGACGATAACATTTTGAAATAACAATTAATATGTACAGAGTCTTAAAAATGAAAAGTTACAAAAACCACTCAAAGAAACAAAAATAGAGTTCTGTAAAAAGTCACTTCAAATAGCGTCCATTAATACAGTTCTATCCTTGAAGGTACTAGGAAAGGCACTGCACTTTGTGTCCAGGAATTTAGTTCCATTTTTCCAACGGAGTTATCAATATAAAGTCTAAAGAAAGTTCAAAAAGAGCAAAAAGCAAAGTTCAAAAAGCAGTCTTTCCAGAGCTTTGATTTAGTGCCCCCGGGCTGATAAAAAGTTCAAGAATATGTAAGAAGTTCATACAGACAAGTCTCTGTAGGTACTGGGCTTAAACGTTGCAGAATGATAACAATGACTATAGTTTTATAGTTGGTAATCCGCATACCTGGCCGGTAATTGACCCTTGGTACTACGCTGTGATCTACGTAATAGCGGTGTCTCTTCATGTGGTGTACTACTGTATACTGCGGATGTAGTATCTGCCCGCTCTGCTAAAGATAATTCCACGACTATGGAGTTGGCAAGTCCACCATGAATGGGTTGAATAACTTCTGGTTCTGGCTGGACAACTTCTGGCTCTTTCAATGCTTCCGGACACAATTTAAGATTGTCTCTTGACACTAATACAGATGTTAAGCCTCCGTTTTTGCTAATGAGACACATTTTAGAATTATCCAGCCTTGTTGGTAAAACTGTGTAGGGTACGGCTTCCCACTGATTGTCTAGTTTATTGGTTCGACGGTTTCTCTTGAGCACTTGGTCACCCGGTCTTAATGGGGTCGCTAGAGCATTCTGGTTGAAAGTTCGCTCTTGTCTTTCTCTAGTTTGCTGAAGGCTTCTTTCCACACTCTCTTGCACTTGGCGATACTGCTTTTGCCGTATGATATCCCAATTGGAGTCTTGAACTTCTGCGTCTGGTTTCAGAATTCCCATTTCTAGATCGATTGGTAATTGGCCGGGTCTTGCACGCATAAGGTAAGCTGGAGTGCAGTTGGTGGAGCTCACCGGGACATGATTATACAGATCCACCAAGTCAGGCAATTTCTCTGGCCATTGATTCCTTTCTGTCTCAGGTAAAGTCTTTAGTAGGTCTATTACAATATGGTTCATCTTCTCGCATAAGCCGTTTGTTTGTGGATGATAGGCCGTCGTCCGGATCTTTTTGCAACCATACATATTACAGAATTCTCTGAAGATCTCTGATTCAAAGGCTGTACCTTGGTCGGTGAGAACCTGTTCCGGATATCCATGGGGTCTACAAAAGTACGTTTGGAACGCTTTGGCTGCTGTTTTTGCTGTCAGATCTTTTACGGGTACTACTACCAAGAAGCGTGAATAATGGTCCACGATGGTCAAGGCATAGACATAGCCGGACCGGCTTGGTGTCAGCTTCACATGGTCCATGG
Organism: Ranitomeya imitator; assembly: GCF_032444005.1. Taxonomy (NCBI): domain Eukaryota; kingdom Metazoa; phylum Chordata; class Amphibia; order Anura; family Dendrobatidae; genus Ranitomeya; species Ranitomeya imitator. Next base: position 232,197,139 of record NC_091286.1, on the reverse strand, counting down.
CTACAAGTTCAAGTGGTTGTTTGGTGATTATGGGCTGCAGTGGTGCTCTTTGATTCTTTTGATCGTTTCTTCTGAGGTTGCACGGGCCACAATTTCTGCACCACTGTTCGATTGATTTTCTCATCCCGACCCAATAAAATCTTTCTCTTAGGCCGGCTTCACACTCAGCGTATGAAAATACGGTCCGTATATTACGGCCGTAATACGCTGAAATGTCCCGAAAATAGTGGTCCGTAGCTCCTCCGTAGGCAGGGTGTGTCAGCGTTTTTTGCGCATGGCATCCTCCGTATGTAATCCGTATGGCATCCGTACTGCGTTTCTCGCAGGCTTGCAAAACCAACATACCGCTATAGACATGATCCATGTGTCCCAAAAAGAAAAAAATATATATATATATACTGTCTATATATATATATATATACATATATATATATATGTCATTAGACACATATATGTATATATATTAATATTTATTCCAGCGCTATACAGCTTGAAAGCCGGTAATTCAATTACCGGCTTTTTCTTTCTCCTTCCTAAAACCTGACATGATTTGAGACATGGTTTACATACAGTAAACCATGTCTTCTCTCCATTTTTTTTGCAGATTCCACACTACTAATGTCAGTAGTGTGTATCTGCAAAATTTGGCCGTTCTAGCACTTAAAATAAAGGGTTAAATGGCGGAAAAAATTGGCGTGGGCTCCCGCGCAATTTTCTCCGCCAGAGTAGTAAAGCCAGTGACTGAGGGCAGATATTAATAGCCTGGAGAGGGTCCACGGTTATTGGCCCCCCCCTGGCTAAAAATATCTGCCCCCAGCCACCCCAGAACAGGCACATCTGGAAGATGCGCCTATTCTGGCACTTGGCCACTCTCTTCCCATTCCCGTGTAGCGGTGGGATATGGGGTAATGAAGGGTTAATGCCACCTTGCTATTGTAAGGTGACATTAAGCCTAATTAATAATGGAGAGGCGTCAATTATGACACCTATCCATTATTAATCCAATTGAATGAAAGGGTTAAATAAAACACAAACACATTATTTAAAATTATTTTAATGAAATAAAAACAATGGTTGTTGGAGTATTTTATTCTACGCCCAATCCAGTCACTGAAGACCCTCGTTCTGTGAAAGAAAAAACATAATAAACCAACAATATACTTACCCTCCGCAGATCTGTAACGTCCAACGATGTAAATCCTTCTGAAGGGGTTAAAACAGTTTGCAGCAAGGAGCTTTGCTAATGCAATGCTGCTCCTCACTGCAAAACCCCGGGGAATGAGTCTAAATATAGATCAATGAGCTATATTTAGCTTCATTTGCGGTGAGGCGCCCTCTGCTGGATGTTCATAGATCGTGGGAAATTTCCTAGAAAGCTCCCAGGCTTATGTGCCTGTTCTGGGGTGGCTGGGGGCAGATATTTTTAGCCAGGGGGGGGCCAATAACCGTGGACCCTCTCCAGGCTATTAATATCTGCCCTCAGTCACTGGACTGGACTGGACTGGACTCAGTCATTTAGGACCTGAGAATGAGAATGACGTCGCGGCTTCTGATTGGTCGCGTGGCGGTCACATGAGCGGCAGGCGACCAATCAGAAGCCGCGACGTCATTCTCATGTCCTAAATTCCTAGAATGAGGAGTTTAGGGCCTGAGAATGACGTCGCAGCTTGTGATTGGTCGCGTGGCGGTCACATGAGCGGCACGCGACCAATCACAAGCCGTGACGTCATGGAAGTCCCTAAACGCGCTCATTTTAAACAAAGAAGGCTGCCGGTTACCAGCGGTGATGTCCAGGGGCCTCCGGAGAGGTAAGTATATCAATATTTTTTATTTTAATTCTTTATTTTACACATTAATATGGATCCCAGGGCCTGAAGGAGAGTTTCCTCTCCTTCAGACCCTGGGAACCATCAGGATACCTTCCGATACTTGGTGTCCCATTGACTTGTATTGGTATTGGGTATCGGTATCGGCGATATCCGAAACTTTTCGGGTATCGGCCGATACTATCCGATACCGATACTTTCAAGTATCGGACGGCATCGCTCAACACTAGTAAACAGTGAATAAAATGTGATATTGACGCGCTTCTGGTGACCAAGCACCCTTAATCATGATAACATGCACATTTTCTAATCAATAAAGAAAAGGTTTTGTTACTACCTCGTTGAGCTGGATTCTCCATTTCTTCTGATCACTACACTCCCTGACACAGCGGCTCCAAGTTCCTCAGGATGTCGACTATGGTGAGCTGGACTTTGTTCTATTATGTATCATATAGTGTTTGTAGCGCAGAGTATGTATCATATAGTGTTTTATATGTGTATGACGTGTTTAGCATGTAGTGTGTGTATCATATTGTTTGTATTTGTATACCAGTGTAATTTACATGTAACATGAAGTATGTGTATGGAGCGCCCTGACAGGGCAGTGGGGTACTCGGCACTGGGTCCTGTCTCTCTTAAAGGGGATGTCACGGTGACTGCGACCCGGTCCGTGGCCCTGGGCGTCCAATAAAAAGGTAACGTACTTTAACCCCTTCATGACCTTGGGATTTTTCGTTTTTCCGTGTTCGTTTTTCACTCCCCTCCTTCCCAGAGCGATAACTTTTTTATTTTTCCATCAATTTGGCTATGTGAGGGCTTATTTTTTGCGGGACGAGTTGTACTTTTGAATGACATCATTGGTTTTAGCATGTCGTGTACTAGAAAACGGGAAAAAAATTCCAAGTGCGGTGAAATTGCAAAAAAAGTGCAATCCCACACTTGTTTTTTGCTTGGCTTTTTTGCTAGGTTCACTAAATGCTAAAACTGACCTGCCATTATGATTCTCCAGGTCAGTACGAGTTCATAGACACCTAACATGACTGGGTTATTTTTTATCTAAGTGGTAAAAAAAAATTCCAAACTTTGCTAAAAAAAAAAAAAAAAAAAAAAAAATTGTGCCATTTTCCGATACCCGTAGCGTCTCCATTTTTCGTGTTCTGGGGTCGGTTGAGGGCTTATTTTTTGCGTGCCGAGATGACGTTTTTAATGATAGCATTTCGGTGCAGATATGTTCTTTTGATCGCCCGTTATTGCATTTTAATGCAATGTCGCGGCGACCAAAAAAACGTAATTCTGGCGTTTTGAATTTTTTTCCCGCTACGCTGATTAGCGATCAGGTTAATGCTTTTTTTTAGTTGATAGATCGGGCGATTCTGAGCGCGGCGATACCAAATATGCGTAGATTTTATATTTTTTTTATTGATTTATTTTGATTGGGGCGAAAGGGGGGTGATTTAAACTTTTATATTTTTTTTATTTTTTTAACATTTTTTTCAACTTTTTTTTTTTTACTTTTGCCATGCTTCAATAGCCTCCATGGGATGCTAGAAGCAGGCACAACGCGATCGGCTCTGCTACATAGCAGCGATCTGCTGATCACTGCTATGTAGCAGAAATGGAGGTGTGCTGTGAGCGCCGACCACAAGGTGGCGCTCACAGCTGCCGAGGATCAGTAACCATAGAGGTCTCAAGGACCTCTATGGTTACAATTCTGAAGCATCGCCGACCCCCAATCATGTGACGGGGGTCGGCGATGACGTCATTCCCGGCCGCCCGGCCGGATGCGGTAGTTAAATGCCGCTGTCTGCGTTTGACAGCGGCATTTAACTAGTTAATAGGTGCGGGCAGATCGCGATTCTGCCCGCGCCTATTATGGGCACATGTCAGCTGTTCAAAACAGCTGACATGTCCCGGCTTTGGTGCGGGCTCACCGCGGAGCCCTGCATCAAAGCAGGGGATCTGACCTCGGACGTACTATCCCGTCCGAGGTCAGATAGGGGTTAAAGGGATATTGTAAATAAGTCTGTCGTGATGCCACCTGTGGTGTTCGGTCAATTGTGGGACCGACGCTGCATTAAAGGGGTCCTCTGGGGATGCTGTCGCAGCAATGATGGTAATACTTCCCACAGTTGAAGCGGGGTCCCCAGAGGTCCTGAAGTGTATGGCGATGATGGCGTAGGCCAGTAAAATGAGTAAAGGACACAAGTTGTAAGTCTTACCTGGTTTACAGTAGTTTGCAGGCCACAGTCCAGGATACCAGGCACGGGTGATGGTATGGCCCGGCCGGCTTGGAGGCAATGGAAGATTCCCTTTTTCCAGTCGAGGTCCGTGAGCTTTTCCAACTAGCGCTTGCTGTATATGAAGTCCCTGCTGGCTGAAGCTTTCTGCAGAGTCCTCTATTCCCCCTGTCCTGAGACATGTACCTGCATGATGGGCAGCTTGAGCCTTTTTATAGGGACTCTATCATGCCCCGGGATCCTCAAGTGCTGCTACGTCTCAGGTGTGGTGTGGGCCAATCCCATAAAGTTCTCTGCCCTGCGGTTCTGCCAGGTGTCCTACAGTTCCATTAAGGCCTCGGGCTCCCGGTACCCGGTACTGCGCTTTGGCTCTAAGGGTTCCAGGCACAGTTCCCCTCTAAGCCCTGTTCCTCTCCTCTGCTCCTTCCCTCTGATGCTCCACCACATACAACCCCTCGGGTTATCTGTCTTTTCAGAGGCTGCAGATCCCACATAGCTGCTGGGCCTCTCTGTCTGCTCTCTCAGACTTCCTTCTGCTTCAGTGTCTATGAGACTGGCTAACTCCTCCTCCAGACCAGAGCATATCTCCATATTTGAGGGAAGCTCCCCTGAATCCAGGTCTTGGGCTCCCCCTCCTGGCCTGGATTCAGAACGTGTTGCATGCGGGTGCCTTACCTTGTGAAGAGAACTCCATTGCCTCTGAGCATGATATTATCCTCCCCGAAGAGAAAGCAAAATCACTGTAACGACCGGTTAGCTGGGGTGTTACCCCCCATCCCCCCACCCCGTTAACTCCAGTACTCCCGGACTGGGAAGAGAAAAACAGGCATTACAGGTTAAGACAATTTTGAGACATGCATGTCAACAGGTTGAACAGGTGAAAACTTAAGCATCCCTTTATGGGACGTACGGTTCTTGAACGTTGCATAAATAACATTAACATAACTTTTTATTACAAGTGCACACAGGTTAAAGTGCAAACTTTAAGGCTAGCAAGACGCATTGACCAGTCCTGGTCTCTTCTGCGCCATGCAGTTTTGCTCTAGTCCTGAAAAGCAAAACAGGTACATACATACAGTGCTGCTCGCGCTACTAGCGCACGGCAATATCAAAACTTAAGGGCACCAGAACAGGTGCCAAATTATTTATAGAACAGTCCTCAGGTATCAATTGTCCATACAAACTGCAAAGAAAAACATAAACCTAACATATTCACAGCATCAGTTTCACGCAGGTGAATGTCTCTTTAATTCTGTTTCTTCCAGGGCAGGTCCTGGCATGTACAGCTTCCTGACTGGGGAAGTTTGTTAACACGGGGGTCAGCAGGTGACTCCTTAGAAAAATGTCCATAAGAGGTCTGTGTAGCCCGGGTTTGCTGTCCACTCGCAGTGGCTACACGGTTATAGGCATGTGGGGTTGTGCACCTCTTAACATGTAGGGCATAATGTCCCCTTTCTCCATGGTGCCGGGTATAAGTCACTTTGTCACCAGGGTATAAGTCACGGTCAGGGTGTCCTCTTAAGAGGTATGATTCCACATCCCTGTGGTTGACGAATAGTTCCCTGTGTCCTATTTGTTCCTTGATGAAACCCCATCCTTTATCCAAATTGAAGGAGACAACAGTTCCTGTTCTGATAGCTCCCCTACTCGCAGGTTTAATTGTGCGGGACTGGGCTTTAGCTATCAAGTTCTTCTGTTCCATAGCTTCCCACTTAGTTTTGCTGGCTTTCTCTTCCGCTGCAAGTTTTAATATCTGCTGCCAGCAGTAGTCTTCCTTATCGATCAGTTGTACACTTTTAGCTGCTGATAGGGCCTCTATTGGAGCCCCATAAGGTCTGTCTGGGGATGCTTCCATTGAACAGTCTCTTTGGGCCTGCATGCCTTCAAGGGCGATGGCACAGGGGTCATTGGCTCAGTAAGTGCGTCGGTCCCAAGTTATGGCGGTCGTAATTTGTCTGTGCACTAAAGTTGACGGGGTGCTAGTGGTCCCACTAAGGGGTCTTCAGCTACTGAGGCAGTTAGCATACCTGTCTTGCCGGTGCCAGTGTTCTGTTCCGTCTCTGCTGGGGCCTAGCATTCTGTCTGCAGGGCCTGGTGCTGCGGCGCGGTCGTGTCCGTTTGTGGCATCTCGCTTTCCGGCAGTGTTTCACTTTCTGGCTCCGTCGGGATAGCAGTCGCGAGGTCCGTGTTCTCTGTTGGTGGTGTCACCTGTTCCAGCAGAGCGTTGCTTACCAGCTCCACCGAGGTCGAAGGTGCAGGTTCCCCTTGGGCTGGGAGCGCGGCTGGTGAGTATTGTCGCTGCGGCTGGGTGGTTGTCATTCTCCAGTCCAGGGATTCTTTCCAGGTGGCCACTGCTGTCATCTGTGTCTTTTGACGTTGCTGGGCCATCTCCTCCATCTCTGCGGCGAGGAGCTCCGGGTCCATGGTAGGTTTCAGGTCCGAGGTTTCATGTCGCTGCGGACTGGGGACATCTTTAGAGGTAGTTGCTGGTTCTGGCAGCTCTTCTCCGTTGTCCACCAAAGCCTTTACCAGGTAACATGCAGCCATACTGTTGCCACACTGTTCCGAGTCCTTTCCCTTCATGCTTCCAGGGCTTTCTCTACAGAGCCTCCCGCACTTTCCCGCCAGCCATCTCTGGGGGCGGACCCGTCCTGGTGACGAACATCTTTAGTTGGTATCACAGTCTCTGTAGGGGGTGGATCCAGCTTTCGTGCTGGTCCTTGAACTCCACCCATGGCAACACATCTTCTTCCTCCTTTATCCACCTCATGGTGCAGCAATGGCGGCCATTACACAAATCAATTTCACACAGTCCATAATAATCAATGGCGCACAGGACCCATTCCAATGGGTCGGTCCATCCTGTTTGTGATGCCAAGTTGGATCGCCCAGCCAGGGCAGTGGGGTACTTGGCACTGGGTCCTGTCTCTCTTAAAGGGGATGTCATGGCGGCTGCGACCCTGTCCGTGGCCCTGTACTCGGCATCGGGTCCTGTCTCTCTTAAAGGGGATTTCACGGTGGCTGCGACTCGGTCCGTGGCCCTGGGTGTCCAATAAAAGGGGAATGGACTTTATTGGGATATTGTAAATAAGTCTGTCATGACGCCATCTGTGGTGTTCTGTCAATTGTGGGACTGACGCTGCATTAAAGGGGTCCTTGGGGGATGTTGTTGCAGCAATGATGGCAACCCTTCCCACAGGTAAAGCAGGGTCCCCAGAGGTCCTGAAGTGTATGGCGATGATGGTGTAGGCCAGTAAAATGCATGCCACAGTCCAGGGTACCAGGCACGGGTGATGGTATGGCCCGGCCGGCTCAGAGGCAATGGAAGATTCCCTTTTTCCAGTCGAGGTCCGTGAGATTTTCCAACTAGCGCTTGCTGTATACGAAGTCCCTGCTGCCTGAAGCTTTCTGCAGAGTCCTCTATCCCCCCTGTCCTGAGACAGGTACCTGCATGGTAGGCAGCTTGAGCCTTTTTATATGGAGTCTATCACGCCCCAGGCTCCTCAGGTGCTGCTGCGTCTCAGGTGTGGTGTGGGCCAATCCCATAAAGTTCTCACCCTCCAAGTTCTGCCAAGTGTCCTACAGTTCCACTAAGGCCTCAGGCTCCTGGTACCCGGTACTGCGCTTCGGCTCTGAGGGTGCCTAGTCACGGTTCCCCTCTAAGCCCTGTTCCTCTCCTCTGCTGCTTCCCTCTGAAGCTCCACCACCTACAACCCCTCGGGTTATCTGTCCTTTCGGAGGCTGCAGCTCCCACGTGGTTGCTGGGCCTCTCTGTCTGCTCTCTCAGACTTCCTTTTCCTTAGTGTCTCTATCAAACTGGCTAACTCCTCCTCCAGACCAGGACATACAGTTATATGAAAAAGTTTGGGCACCCCTATTAATCTTAAGCTTAATGTTTTATAAAAATTGTTGTTGTTTTTTTGCAACAGCTATTTCAGTATCATATATCTAATAACTGTTGGAGACAGTAATGTTTCTGCCTTGAAATGAGGTTTATTGTACTAACAGAAAATGTGCAATCTGCATTCAAACAAAATTTGACAGGTGCATAAGTATGGGCACCCTTATCATTTTCTTGTTTTAAATACTCCTACCTACATTTTACTGACTTACTCAATCACTTTTTTTTGGTTTTCTAACCTCATTGAGCTTTGAACTTCATAGCCAGGTGTATGCAATCATGAGAAAAGCTACTTAAAGTGGCCACTTGCAAGTTGTTCTCCTGTTTGAATTTCCTCTGAAGAGTGGCATCATGGGCTCCTCAAAACAACTGTCTAATGATCTGAAAACAAAGATTATTCAACATAGTTGTAACAGAGGAGTTAGACAATATGTTAATTAACTAACCACCCCTAACTACTCCTTTCTATATGCAATTATAAAACTATGTATCAGGAAATAAAGGATCAGTATTGATGGAATGCTTTCCTGTCACAATCATGTACAGACTCATTCTTGATGAGCGCTCAAAATACTCAGTCTTATTGGGAACGGCCGCAGCACACAGGGGATAGATTTATCCAACCCAAATTTCCATATCAAATGGCCCCCAACAGCGAGGCGTGGACGAAACACACGGGACCCTGCTGACCGGAGAGACGGAGGTGTTGGCCACGGCCTTGGTTCACGGGACGGAGACTGCGCAGCTCCATAAGTAAGGTAAGAAAATGTTATCATCTTACCTGAAAGTCCCTTGTGCCCAGTCCGGGTCTATACCTCTTGCCGGTCAGGTGTGGTCACCACCGCATTCCCAGGTAGTGTAAAAAGTCCAAAGCCTGTACTCAAAACCCTGGGATATAAGTCAAGGTGTCTGCTGTGTGCCGTGTATGTGTTCTGTGTTTGTGTAAGATCCAGGAGAAGCAAGGAACAGTGACTGTTTGTGGTTGCTGGGTAACAGACCGCAGGAGGTCAAATCGCTTGATAAGTTATTGCAGGATTCCCGTGCAAAGGAGGAGCAGCTCAGTTCCGGGGCAGGTGGCTCCATATCCAGGCACACGGGTAGTGATAACTTAGAGGGCTACTGCAAATTCCCGTAGTGCCGGCTATGCAGTCAGGATGACGGACCGGGGTGGTAGATTTCCCGCTTGTGTTTCTCACTCAGGCGGCCCGGGCACAGGTGTGCCCAGTGCGATTGGCAGTAGTCTTCAAAAAATTTTCCTTCCAGAGATTTTTCAGCAATCAAAACTCATCTAAAAATTATTTATTATTTTTTATATATTTATTTAATTTTTTTTGTTATTTTTTCTTGGATGTGAAGATCTTCCAAACGATGGCTTATGTACTGAAATGAATTTATATCTGTGTGTTTTTATTTTTATATTTATTCATTATTTAGTTTTTGAGTACTATAGATTTTTTTCTGGTTAAAATTCCTTATAATATAATATTCACTGTAATGTATATATTTTTCATATATATATCATCTTATGATGGCACTTAATATATCTTATATTATTAAATATATATAATTTCTTTTATATATATTTTAATGATTTATATCACTTATATATTTTGATTTATTTTTTATATATATTTTTAAATTATTATATAACAATTACACTTCACTTATATTTTTTATATCATTCTATACATCGGATAGGTTAGACTTGTTCATTTTTCTATATATTTAAATTGTTATTATCTTGAACTGCTTAACCCCTTAGCGACCGCCGATACGCCTTTTAACGGCGGCCGCTAAGGGTACTTAAACCACAGCGCCGTTAATTAACGGCGCTGTGGAAAAAGTCCATAGCGCCCCCCAGAGGCCGATTTTCTCCAGGGTCTCGGCTGCCGAGGGTAGCCGAGACCCCAGAGAACATGATTCGGGGGGTTTTTAACCCACCCCGCATTTGTGATCGCCGGTAATTAACCGTTTACCGGCGATCGCAAAAAAAAACAAAAAAAAAAACGCGATCTCTTTTTAATTTCTCTGTCCTCCGATGTGATCGCACATCGGAGGACAGAGAAAAAGGGTCCCAGGTGGCCCCCCAATACTCACCTAGCTCCCCCGATGCTCCTCGTGTCTCCCGGTGGGCGCCGCCATCTTCAAAATGGCGGGCGCATGCGCAGTGCGCCCGCCGGTCGGCACCGGGAGAATCTTTGGGGTCTCGGCTGCCGGGGGTAGCCGAGACCCCAAAGAGCATGATCGGGGTCGGTATTACCGACCCCTGTTTTGCGATCGCCGGTAATTAACTGTTTACCGGCGACCGCAAAAAAAAAAAAAAAGTAAAGTGTAATTCTCTGTCCTCTGATGTGATCGCACATCAGAGGACAGAGAAATAGGGGGGTTCGGGGACCCTAGCATACTCGCCTAGGTCCCTGGATCCTCTTGCTGCTCCTCCTGGCCGCCGGCAGAAGAACATGGCGGACGCATGCCCAGTGCGCCCGCCATCTGTCTCCATCTGCCGGCCGGCAGGAGAACAGCAGTTGGGGCTAATATTAGGGTTAGGGGTAGGGTTAGGGTTAGGGGTAGGGTTAGGGGTAGGGTTAGGGTTAGGGTTAATGGTAGGGTTAGGGTTAGGGGTAGGGTTAGGGTTAGGGGTAGGGTTAGGGGTAGGGTTAGGGGTAGGGTTAGGGGTAGGGTTAGGGTTAGGGTTAGGGTTAGGGGTAGGGCTAGGGTAAGGGCTAGGGGTAGGGTTAGGGCTAGGGTTAGGGCTAGGGTTGGGGCTAAATTTAGGGTTAGGGTTGGGGCTAAATTTAGGGTTAGGGTTGGGGCTAAATTTAGGGTTAGGCTTCTTTCACACTTACGTCGGTACGGGGCCGTCGCAATGCGTCGGCCCGACATACCGACGCACGTTGTGAAAATTGTGCACAACGTGGGCAGCAGCTGTAGTTTTTCAACGCATCCGCTGCCCAATCTATGTCCTGGGGAGGAGGGGGCGGAGTTACGGCCACGCATGCGCGGTCAGAAATGGCGGATGCGACGTACAAAAAAACGTTTCATTGAACTTTTTTTGTGCCGACGCTCCACCAAAACACAACTGATCCAGTGCACGACGGACGCGACGTGTGGCCATCCGTCACGATCCGTCGGCAATACAAGTCTATGGGCAAAAAACGCATCCTGCGGGCACATTTGCAGGATCCGTTTCTTGTCCAAAACGACGGATTGCGACGGAATGCCAAACGACGCAAGTGTGAAAGTAGCCTTATGGTTAGGGTTGGGGCTAAAGTTAGGGCTAGGGTTGGGGCTAAAGTTAGGGTTAGAGCTGGGATTAGGGTTAGGGTTTGGATTAGGGTTGGTATTAGGGTTAGGGTTGGCATTAGGGTTACGCTTGGGATTAGGGTTAGGTTTGGGATTAGGGTTAAGGTTAGGGTTGTGATTAGGGGTGTATTGGGATTAGGGTTAGGTTTGAGGTTAGGGTTGAGATTAGGATTAGGGGTGTGTTGGATTTAGGGTTTTGATTAGGGTTATGGTTAGGGTTGACATTAGGGTTGTTTTGGGGTAAGGGTTGTGATTATGGTTAGGGTTAGTGATTAGGATTATGGATCAGGTTGGTATTAGGGTTAGGGGTGTGTTGGGGTTAGGGTTGGAGCTAGAATTGGGGGGTTTCCACTGTTTAGGTACATCAGGGGGTCTCCAAACACGACAGCCAATTTTGCGCTCAAAAAGTCAAATGGTGCTCCCTCCCTTCTGAGCTCTGCCGTGCGCCCAAACAGTGGGTTACCCCCACATATGGGGCATCAGCGTACTCGGGATAAATTGGACAACAATTTCTGCGGTCCAATTTCTCTTGTTACCGTTGTGAAAATAAAAACTTGGGGGCTACAAAATCTTTTTTGTGAAAAAAAAAAATATTTTTTATTTTCACGACTCTGCATTCTAAACTTCTGTGAAGCACTTGGGCATTTAAAGTTCTCACCACACATCTAGATAAGTTCCTTGGGGGGTCTAGTTTCCAAAATGGGGTCACTTGTGGAGGGTTTCTACTGGTTAGGTACATCAGGGGCTCTGCAAACGCAACATAATACCCGCAGACCATTCTATCAAAGTCTGCATTCCAAAAAGGCGCTCCTTCCTTCCGAGCTCTGCCGTGCGCCCAAACAGTGGTTTACCCCCACATATGGGGTACCAGCATACTCAGGACAAATTGGACAACAAATTTTGGGGTCCAATTTCTCTTGTTACCCTTGTGAAAATAAAAACTTGGGGGCTAAAAAATCTTTTTTGTGGAAAAAAAATTTTTTTTTTATTTTCACGGCTCTGCATTATAAACTTCTCTGAAGCACTTGGGCATTCAAGGTTCTCACCACACATCTAGATAAGTTCCATGGGGGGTCTAGTTTCCAAAATGGGGTCACTTGTGGGGGATTTCTACTGTTTAGGCACATCAGGGGCTCTCCAAACGCGACATGGCGTCCGATCTCAATTCCAGCCAATTCTACATTGAAAAAGTAAAACGGCACTCTTTCTCTTCCAAGCTCTGCGGTGCGCCCAAACAGTGGTTTACCCCCACATATTGGGTATCGACGTACTCAGGAGAAATTGCACAACAACTTTTGTGGTCTAATTTCTCCTGTTACCCTTGTGAAAATAAAAATTTGTGGGCAAAAAGATCATTTTTGTAGAAAAAATGCAATTTTTTTTTTTCACGGCTCTACGTTATAAACTTCTGTGAAGCACTTGGGGGTTCAAAGTGCTCACCACACATCTAGATAAGTTCCTTAAGGGGTCTAGTTTCCAAAATGGTGTCACTCGTGGGGGGTTTCCACTGTTTAGGCACATCAGGGGCTCTCTAAACGTGACATGGCGTCCGATCTCAATTCCAGCCAATTCTGCATTGAAAAAGTCAAACGGCGCTCCTTCACTTCTAAGTTCTGCGGTGCGCCCTAACAGTGGTTTACCCCCACATATGGGGTATTGGCATATTCAGGAGAAATTGCATAACAAAATTTATGGTTACATTTCTGTTTTTACACTTGTGAAAATAAAAAAAATGGTTCTGAATTAAGATGTTTGCAAAAAAAAGTTAAATGTTCATTTTTTCCTTCCACATTGTTTCAGTTCCTGTGAAGCACGTAAAGGGTTAATAAACTTCTTGAATGTGGTTTTGAGAACCTTGAGGGGTGTAGTATTTAGAATGGTGTCACACTTCATTATTTTCTATCATATAGACCCCTCAAAATGACTTCAAATGTGATGTGGTCCCTAAAAAAAAATGGTGTTGTAAAAATGAGAAATTGCTGGTCAACTTTTAACCCTTATAACTCCCTAACAAAAAAAATTTTGTTTCCTAAATTGTGCTGATGTAAAGTAGACATGTGGGAAATGTTATTTATTAACTATTTTTCGTGACATATCTCTCTGATTTAAGGGCATAAAAATACAAAGTTTGAAAATTGCAAAATTTAAAAAATTTTCGCCATATTTCCGTTTTTTTCATAAATAATCGCAAGTAATATCGAAGAAATGTTACCACTAACATGAAGTACAATATGTCACGAAAAAACAATCTCAGAATCAGCGGGATCCGTTGAAGCGTTCCAGAGTTATAACCTCATAAAGTGACAGTGGTCAGAATTGCAAAAATTGGCCTGGTCATTAAGTACCAAATTGGCTCTGTCACTAAGGGGTTAAACTCATTGTTTGATGTGTATGGACCAAACTGATATAGTTTTTAATCAAACATTCATTACCTGCCCTACCATCTCCTAGTGTTTCATCACCCATCCCCTGCAGACTGTGAGCCCTCGCGGGCAGGGTCCTCCCTCCTTATGTACCCGTGTGCCTGTTATCTGCTCATGTTTAATGTATTTGTCTATATTTGCCTCGTATTCACATGTAAAGCGCCATGGAATAAATGGCGCTATAAAAATGTATAATAATAATAATTATGAACTCTATTCCTTCTAGCATTGTTTGCTTTGGTCTTTGCTAGTAAGTGCAGCAGCCACGTTCTTTCAGCTGTGAGCGCTTCTGTCGGCTCCTGCCTGGCGTTGCCGTGGTGACGCGTCTATCTGGGCCTCTCTCCGCTTCTTCATCTTGATGCATCGGATGGAGGCGTGGACAGAGGTCATGAGATGCTGATGGGCGGTAGCGTCATGCCGGTTTGCGGGCGGAAGCGCCGTAACACAACCGCTGCCACCTATGTTTAAACCAGGAGGTATATAAAGGCCACTTGTCAGTGTTAGGACAGACTTCCCTGAAGATAAAGCTAACAGGAAACGCACATCGGGGTCCAACAGTGCCACTTACAGTCTGCTCATAAGGTTTGTTTTACCACTGCAGCACTTTTTGCTGAACACTTTTTGCACATTTAGATATCTATCTTGGCTTCTGCACTTGTTAGCATTTATCAGCACTTTGCACTTTACTTGATTTCTCTTTGGGCTAACATATATAACTAGATGGTGGCCCGATTCTAACGCATCGGGTATTCTAGAATATGTATGTAGTTTATTTATGAAGTTTTCAGAATAATGCAATTCATACACAGGATTCGGCCGGCCACGACCAATTAGCGAAGCATGGTTCAAATTCCGCACCAATTCACGGGCGGACGCCCGGACATGACTAATCTGCGAAGCCAGGACCGCCTCCAGGTTTTTGAGGGCCCCAGGCGAAAGAGTCTCAGTGGGCCCCCTTCTTTAACACATACTACGATTCATGATGCACAGATAGAGCAGAGAAATATACCACAGTCAAGTAGCGTATAACACAGCCCACGTAGTATATAGCACAGCCACGTAGTATATAACCCAGCCACGTAGTGTATAACCCAGCCACGTAGTATATAGCACAGCAACATAGTATATAACACAGTCCACGTAGTATATAACACAGCCACGTAGTATATAGCACAGCCACGTAGTATATAACACAGCCACATAGTATATAACACAGCCCACAAAGTAAATAGCACAGCCCACGTAGTATATTGCCCAGCCACGTAGTATATAGCACAGTCACGTAGTATATAGCACAGCCACGTAGTATATAGCACAGCCACGTAGTATATAGCACAGCCACATAGTATATAACACAGCCCATGTAGTATATAGCACAGCCACATAGTATATTGCCCAGCCACATAGTATATAGCACAGCCACATAGTATACAACACAGCCCATGTATTAAATAGCACAGCCACGTAGTATATAGCACAGCCACGTAGTATATAGCACAGCCCATGAAGTATATAGCACAGCCCACATAGTATATAGAACAGCCACATAGTATATAACACAGCCACGTAGTATATTGCCCAGCCACGTAGTATATAGCACAGCCACATAGTATACAACACAGCCCATGTAGTATATAGCACAGTCATGTAGTATATAGCACAACCCACGAAGTATATAGCACAGCCAACGTAGTATATAGCACAGGCCATGTAGTAAATAGCACAGACACGTAGTATATTGCCCAGCGATATAGTATATTGCCCAGCGACGTAGTATATTGCCCAGCCACATAGTATATAGCACAGGCCACATGGTATATATCACAGGCCACGTAGTAAATAGCACAGACACGTAGTATATTGCCCAGCGATGTAGTATATTGCTCAGCGACGTAGTATATTGCCCAGCCGCATAGTATATTGCCCAGCCACGTAGTATATTGCCCAGCCATATAGTATATTGCCCAGCCACATAGTATATTGCTCAGCGACATAGTATATTGTCCAGCCACGTAGTATATTGGCGAGCCACGTAGTATATTGCTCAGCCACGTAGTATATTGCCCAGCCACGTAGATTATAGCACAGGTACATGAAAAAGGCCCAACAAAAATTTAGGCAACATTTTTAAATCTCAAGTCATCTCTTTTGAAATGCACATAATCCTAATGTCACAAATAGTAGGACAGATTGAAGGCCAATCATCAATTACATATGGAGCAAACAACAGGAGAACAGAAGATGATACATAGGCCAAAATAGATATAAAAGTAGAAAAACTTTATTAGAATAGTATACAACACAACAAGTGAAAAGGTGGATGCAACCACAGTGCATATGTACTCGTACAATTAAAAAAGCGGGATGGGTAGACCATGGCTGTTACATAATGAGTAATATATATCCCATAATAGAAATGCAATCATGCATATGAATACACATGAATATGAATCATACTGATGGCCCCCAGCATATATATATATATAAATAGGTGTGCCAGCCTATAGCTAATTCTATAGCAGTGCCAGAAGCAAGTCAATAAAAATAGTATAGCATACCCAAGTATAGGTGAAATGAATCACCAGAGACGGTCACGAAAGGGGCACAACAGGAAGCCAGCGGTCACCACATCACCCCGACGCGCGTTTTGGCAAAGCCTTTATCAGGGGGCGTGGTTACAGTCAGAAGTGTGCAGCTTAAAAAGAGGACCCGGACCAATGGGCTAAGAATAATAATCATATACAAGGTGCGTATTTAGATAATAGAGATTACCAGCGGCATCCGAAGCGCAGAGGAGCATGAGAAAAGTAAGGTGATATAGAAGTGGGCTGCGCTGATGGCGGCGCATGCGCACTCGGAACACACACCCCGCCCATCGGTGTCCGCGTCAAGGGGAGGCGGAGCCACAGCACGGGGGTGCACTGTGGGACCGCGTCACCTGGGAGACGCCGAAAGCCGAAGGACGCGGCGGGCCGAGCACGCATGTGCACACAGGCAGCACATGGGATAACAACATGTAAGGAACGTCTATAAAAGTCAGATAAACTGGCAAATCGGCTCAAAGTATAACCCACATAATATGAGAATACAAAAAGTCTAACAAAATGGAAAAAATATTAATGTTACAACGCAATACTTAAATAATTGCAAAAAGGCAAAAATAACAGTATTTATACAATCATAATGAGGTTAATGCAATAGATAGATGAAACGATCTTCATGGTAAGCGGTCCTATGATTGAATGATTGAAATGGACTATAGCACAGAAGCCGAAATGGAACAGCGGGACCTCAAACTAAAAACAATAAAATACAAAATTAGAAATATACGGCACACAAATAAAAACAAACAGATTGTAATAGCACACTATGAAATCTAGACTATGCAGCAGAACGGCATCACAAAAATGGAACAAAGCTGATTTGTTCATTAAGTCCCATGGGGCGTAACGTATTTAACATCCATATCCAGCGAGATTCAAGCTGGGCTAGGTGCTGGGATATTTTGCCCCAAAAGTTGGTTTCCAGGGTATCAATGCCCCTAATTCTGAGGAGGGTAGCATCACAATTATGACTCAGCCAGAAATGTCTGGGGGTGGTTTTTAGAGTGGATGGATCTTTGGTCCCAACGGCGGCCGTAATACCCAGGACGTGTTCTCTAATACGAATTTTATAGGGGCGTGTGGTTAACCCGATGTATATCAGCCCACAAGGGCAAGTGGCAAAGTATATAACGTTGCGAGTGGTGCAGTTGATGGATTTTCTAATCTCAAAAATTTCTAGATCTGTCGGAATTGAAGAAAGAACTACATTTGTCCACATTGGGGCAAGCCACGCAATGTCCGCAAGGAACACAGCCTGGTCTTTTGGGATACTGGTCCAAAAAAAGTAGTTTTAGGGTTACCTACATAGTGGCTATGCACTAGGAGATCACGCAAATTTTTGGACCTTCTTGTGGTGATAGCAGGCCTCTTGGGTAGGTATTTTGAGAGTATAGGATCTGTTAGCAAAATAGGCCAAGACCTAGTGAGGACATCTCTAACCGCTGAAAAACGATTATGATAATCGGTAACAAATCTAATTTTATCGTCTGGCAGTTTTGTATTAGATTTATATATTAAATCGTGTCTAGAAGTATGTCTAGCACGATTGTACGCCTTCTTTACCATACGGTGGCTATAGCCCCTTTGATAAAATCTCTTTTTGAGATCATCAGCTTGTTAAGCACAGATACAGACCAAAATTTTGGACACACCTTCTCATTTAAATATTTTTCTGTATTTTCATGACTATGAAAATTGTAAATTCACACTGAAGGCATCAAAACTATGAATTAACACATGTGGAATTATATACTTAACAAAAAAGTGTGAAACAACTGAAAATATGTCTTATATTCTAGGTTCTTCAAAGTAACTACCTTTTGCTTTGATGACTGCTTTGCACACTCTTGG
This sequence comes from Ranitomeya imitator, assembly GCF_032444005.1. NCBI lineage: Eukaryota > Metazoa > Chordata > Amphibia > Anura > Dendrobatidae > Ranitomeya > Ranitomeya imitator. The sequence continues at coordinate 232,178,995 of NC_091286.1, read as the reverse complement.
CAATCTCTTGATGAGCTTCAAGAGGCAGTCACCAGAAATGGTCTTCCAACAATCTTGAAGGAGTTCCCAGAGATGCTTAGCACTTATTAGCCCTTTTGCCTTCACTCTGCGGTCCAGCTCACCCCAAACCATCTTGATTGGGTTCAGGTCTGGTGACTGTGGAGGCCAGGTCATCTGGCGCAGCACCGCATCACTCTCCTTCTTGGTCAAATAGCCCTTACACAGCCTGGAGGTGTGTTTGGCTTCATTGTCCTGTTGAAAAATAAATGATGGTCCAACTAAACACAAACCGGATGGAATAGCATGCCACTGCAAGATGCTGTGGTAGACATGCTGGTTCAGTATGCCTTCAATTTTGAATAGGTCCCCAACAGTATCACCAGCAAAGCACCCCTACACCATCACATCTCTTCCATGCTTCACGGTGGGAACCAGGCATGTAGAGTCCATCCATTCAACTTTTCTGCATGGCACAAAGACACGGTGCTTGGAACAAAAGATCTCAAAATTTGGACTCATCAGACCAAAGCACAGAAGTCCACTGGTCTAATGTCCATTCCTTTTCTTTTTCAGCCCAAACAAGTCTCTTCTGCTTGTTGCCTGTCCTTAGCAGTGGTTTCCCAGCAGCTATTTTACCATGAAGGCCTGCTGCACAAAGTCTCCTCTTAACAGTTGTTGTAGAGATGTATCTGCTGCTAGAACCTTGTGTGGCATTGACCTGGTCTCTAAGCTGAGCTGCTGTTAACCTGTGATTTCTGAGGCTGGTGACTTGGATAAACTTATCCTCAGAAGCAGAGGTGACTCTTGGTCTTCCTTTCCTGGGGCGGTCCTCATGTAAGCCAGTTTCTTTGTAGCACTTGATGGTTTTTGCAACTGCACTTGGGGACACTTTCAAAGTTTTCCCAATTTTTCAGACTGACTGACCTTCATTTCTTAAAGTAATGATGGCCACTCATTTTTCTTTACCTAGCTGCTTTTTTCTTGCCATAATACAAATTCAGAACCTAAAAAAAAAACAGTCTATTCAGTAGGACTATCAGCTGTGCATCCACCAGACTTCTGCTCAACACAACTGATGGTCCCAACCCCATTTATAAGGCAAGAAATCCACTTATTAAACCTGACAAGGCACACCTGTGATGTGAAAACCATTTCTGGTGACTACGTCTTGAAGCTAATCAAGAGAATGAAAAGAGTGTGCAAAGCAGTCATCAAAGCAAAAGGTGGCTACTTTACAGAACCTAGAATATAAGACATATTTTCAGTTGTTTCACACTTTTTTGTTAAGTATATAATTCCACATGTGTTAATTCATAGTTTTGATGCCTTAAGTGTGAATTTACAATTTTCATATTCATGAAAATATAGAAAAACTTTAAATGAGAAGGTTTGACCAAACTTTCGGTCTGTACTGTATGTAGTATATAACATAGCCCATGCAGTATCTAACACAGCCCACGTAGTATATAGCAATGTGGGCACCATATTTCTGTTAAAAAAATAATTAAAATAAAAAATAGTTACATACTCACCCTCTGTCAGCCCCCCGGATCCAGCCCAGGCATTTACCGATGCTCCTGGCGACGCTCCCGACGCTCCCAAGAGTGCATGCGGTCTCGCGAGATGATGACATGGCGGTCTCGCGAGACCGCTACGTCATCATCTCATGAGACCGCAATGCATGGACCAGTCACCGGAGTGTCGCAAGTAGCGGGAAAGGCCTGGGCTGGATCCGGAAGGTGAGAATAAAATGATTTTTTAAATGTTTTTATTATTTTTAACATTAGATCCCGCGGCAATGTCGCTAATTGGTCGCGCCGGCTGGGCGCGACCATTCTGCGAAGCGTGATTTAAATCCCGTGCCAAAGTCACCGATTGGTCGCGTCGGCTGGGCGCGAGCAATTAGTGAAGTGGGATTTAAATCCTGCGCCAATGTCACTGATTGGTCACGCCGGCTGGGTGCAAGCAATCAGCGAAGCGGGATTTAAATCTCGCGCCAATGTCGCTGATTGGTCGCGACCAGCCAGCGCAACCAATCAGCAAAGCCGTGGGACCGGGGCATCGCGAGCTGCAGGAAAAGCTGCTGCGGAGGCGATGGAAGGTGAGAATATCACGATTTTTTTTTTTATTATTATTTTTAACATTATATCTTTTTACTATTGATGCTGCATTAGCAGCATCAATAGTAAAAAGTTCGTCACATAGGGTTTATAGCAGCGTTAACAGACTGCGTTACACCACATTATGCCGCGGTGTAACGCAGTCAGTTTAATGGACTGCTACAACACTATGTGGGCGGCAGGCGCTAACTGGGGAGTAGGGAGTGGCCAACTGGGGGGGAGTATAGAGGGGGCACTGATTGCAGGGGAGTAGGGAGTGGCCAGACTGTGCCCGTCGCTCCCAAGAGTGCACTGCGATCTCGCAAGATGTTGACGTGCGGTCTCGCGAGACCGCTACGTCATCATCTCGTGAGACCGCTATGCATGAACCGGTCACTGGAGCGTTGCGAGGAGCAGGAAAGGCCTGGGCTGGATCCGGAAGTCACCCGGGTCATCTCAATAGGTCTGGAGATGATATAAAAAGCCCCTTCAACATACAAACGCCACCCCCTGACGAAGGAAGATATTCCGAAATGCGCGTCGGGTGCGCGGTGACGGGACTTGGTGACCCTATAAAGGTATATTGCAGATACGTATGTCTCCCCTAAGGGCGTTTATTACTCTTGCACTCTGCACTTTATAAGTGTCTTCACTGTGTCCGCAGGTCTGGTTTTTATCCTGTGGTTTCACGTATACATTGTTAATCTTCATTGCACGGTTTATATTGCCATTGTCGCAATGATTGGTGTTTAATTTTGTAGTGAGTGAATTTATTACTGCACTATAATATATATATATATATATATATATATATATATATATATATATATATATATATATATATATATATATATATATATATATATATATATATATATATATTGTTACACTCATTTGTTTTTTTTTTTGTTTTTTTTTACACCATTTTGGCATATAGTCTGCAATGGATATATTGGGGTCACCAATTTATATCTATTTGTGATATTTTTATATGGGATTTTTATCTTATTCTACTGTCACAAATTCGCGTACATAATTACGGTATTTTATATTTTTTATTGTTGTGCCACTTTCACCCTAATAAAGGCTATTTATACTGATTTCCTGTGTGGGTTACACTCTTTTGGCTGTTCATGCTTTTAGTTGATGTGGTTGGTCTCCTATCTTAGTGTTTAGTCACTACTTTTTCAAAGAACACCATTATTATTATAATTTGGAAAATAATATACATATATATATAGATGTAACAATCCTCCATCCTTATTGGTGTATCTGTGTTTCTAAACTATGTGCAAGGGGCCTGGGTGCTCACTAACTGTGACTTAGTGGACTCGCCCATGACTACCACCCCATGCCACCTTGTTACAGCTACATAAGTTGCACCATTGACATGTCCGCCACTGCGTGTGTGGTAGTGTTGGGTGGAGGCAGCAAAAAGTGTGGTGTAGATGTGAAAACTCTATGGGGTATGCTTAACTCATTGTCAACCTATTACGATAAGTAAGTGAATGAGCAAGTGGGAATAAGAATCACCCTTTAAAGTAGCATCTGAGGCACGTGTCTCTTGAGTGAGTGGTGTTGGTGACAACTCGCACTACCATCACCAGTATTATACAATGTGTGTTATAATGAAGATGTGCTGATTGTGTTGTTTTTATAACCCAGGAAATAACAAAAGAAGAAGAGAAAAGTGTTATTTTACTGTACACATTGTCTTCAAAATACAAGGTACAAGCTGAAAATTACAGGATACTTTCTGACTCATTTTTACACTGAAATGCCACTTTTTAGAGACATCTGCCCTTTCACAATTGGAGTATTCCTCTCTTTTAGTGTACATTTGAGTGTGAATCCACAAAAGAATTGGAAACACTCAGTGATCTGTGTGACTTTTAAATAGCCATGTTTATGACTGAGTAGTACAGTAATGAAGCAGTGACCCAGCAAAGATCAAAGCAAAACATCTCTTTAATGTTCAACTCATATAAATACAGCACACAATATCTTCCGGATCGCAGCCGGGCACATATCCCCTGGATTACAGTCACTAAACACGTCAGTCCACTTCTGACCTGTTGCCATGGGTGACTGCACCACCGTGTAAAGGTTCAACTCCTCTAAATTAGTCACTAAACACATCAGTCCACCTTTCACCAGTTACCGTGGGCGACTGCACCTCTGTGTTAATGTCTCTTTACTCACAGCATTACACAGTACACAATATTCTCCGGATCGCAGCCAGGAACCATATTCTCCAGTTTACAGTAACTAAACACACCAGTTCTCCTTCGGCACAGGACAGTTTACCTCTGGTTCACCACCAGGCACAAGACAGTCCACCTCCGAGACCATTACCGTGGGCAAATGCACCGCTGTGTACGCTGTGGGTGCCAGGTGTCTCAGCTCCCCTGGAGGTGTGGCTCCGCTTGCCTCTACATACACCAGACTGATACTGACTGACCATGACACATCCAATCTCTATACTGCAGGGTTTTTTAACTAGCAACCTGTGGCCTTCAGCCAGCCACACAGAAAACCTGGCCAGGAATGAAACAGACTGCAACTACCATCCTGCAGTCTTTTTCAATCATAGACATAGCCAGGGTTTTGGTTCAGGGGAATGAAACTTCTAAATGGGCCCCTAACCAGGTAACCTTGATTACAACTCGGTGACGCACCCTAATACTGGAGGAGAACCTCAGCAGATGACCATGCTGTTACTGATGGAATCATTCATTTTTCCCATCTTTTCCATCTGGCACAGACCGACATGCCAACTTCTTCCAGCTACAACTCGTCTGCAGAGAATACAACAAAGACACGTTTAACTTCTCATATTCCTGCCCCATCACCATCTATTCCCAACCTGCACAAACTCCTTATGCTACGGATACCCCAATGCTGAGCCGCTTGTTATGACCTGGTGGTCAGGACAATAATGGACCTGGTGGTTAAGAGCACACGGAATGACCTGATAGTTACAAATAATATAGGACGAGCTCTGAGACGTGGGAACTCTGCTGACCGCAATCCCTAATCCTATCACACACACTAGAAATAGCCGAGGATTGCTCCTAACGCTCCCTATGCAACTCGACACAGCCCAAGGAACTAGCTAGCCCTAAAGATAGAAAAATAAAGCCTACCTTGCCTCAGAGAAATTCCCCAAAGGAAAAGGCAGCCCCCCACTTATAATGACTGTGAGTAAAGATGAAAATTACAAACACAGAGATGAAATAGATTTAGCAAAGTGAGGCCCGACTTACTGAACAGACAGAGGATAGGAAAGGTAGCTTTGCGGTCAGCACAAAAAACTACAAAAAGACCACGCAGAGGGCGCAAAAAGACCCTCCGCACCGACTCACGGTGCAGAGGCGCTCCCTCTGCGTCCCAGAGCTTCCAGCAAGCAAGACAACAATCAAAATAGCAAGCTGGACAGAAAAATAGCAAACTAAAGAAAAACAAGCAGGAACTTAGCTTCTGCTGGGAAGACAGGTCACAAGAACGATCCAGGAGTGAACTAGACCAATACTGGAACATTGACAGGTGGCATGGAGCAATGATCTAGGTGGAGTTAAATAGAGCAGCCAGCTAACGAATTAACCTCGTCACCTGTGGAAGGAACCTCAGAAGCCGCAGCCCCACTCACAACTACCAGAGGAAGCCCATGGACAGAACCAGCCGAAGTACCATTCATGACCACAGGAGGGAGCTTGACAACAGAATTCACAACAGTACCCCCCCCTTGAGGAGGGGTCACCGAACCCTCACCAGAGCCCCCAGGCCGACCAGGACGAGCCAAATGAAAGGCTTGAACCAGATCGGCAGCATGAACATCGGAGGCAAAGACCCAGGAATTATCTTCCTGACCATAACCCTTCCATTTGACCAGGTACTGGAGTTTCCGTCTCGAAATACGAGAATCCAAAATCTTCTCCACCACATATTCCAACTCCCCCTCAACCAACACCGGGGCAGGAGGATCAACGGATGGAACCACAGGCGCCACGTATCTCCGCAACAATGACCTATGGAATACATTATGGATGGCAAAAGAAGCTGGAAGGGTCAAACGAAACGACACAGGATTGAGAACCTCAGAAATCTTATACGGACCAATGAAACGAGGCTTAAACTTAGGAGAGGAAACCTTCACAGGAACATAACGAGACGACAACCAAACCAAATCCCCAACACGAAGTCGGGGACCCACACAGCGCCGGCAGTTAGCGAAACGTTGAGCCTTCTCCTGGGACAATGTCAAATTGTCCACCACATGAGTCCAAATCTGCTGCAACCTATCCACCACAGTATCTACACCAGGACAGTCCAAAGACTCAACCTGCCCTGAAGAGAAACGAGGATAGAAACCAGAATTGCAGAAAAACGGCGAAACCAAAGTAGCCAAGCTGGCCCGATTATTAACCCCTTTACCCCCAAGGGTGGTTTGCACGTTAATGACCAGGCCAATTTTTACAATTCTGACCACTGTCCCTTTATGAGGTTATAACTCCGAAACGCTTCAACGGATCCTGGTGATTCTGACATTGTTTTCTCGTGACATATTGTACTTCATGATAGTGGTAACATTTCTTTGATAGTACCTGCGTTTATTTGTGAAAAAAACGGAAATTTGGTGAAAATTTTGAAAATTTCGCAATTTTCAAACTTTGAATTTTTATGCAATTAAATCACAGAGATATGTCACACAAAATACTTAATAAGTAACATTTCCCACATGTCTCCTTTACATCAGCATAATTTTGGAACCAATTTTTTTTTTTGTTAGGGAGTTATAAGGGTTAAAAGTTGACCAGCAATTTCTCATTTTTACAACACCATTTTTTTTTAGGGACCACGTCTCATTTGAAGTCATTTTGAGGGGTCTATATGATAGAAAATGCCCAAGTGTGACACCATTCTAAAAACTGCACCCCTCAAGGTGCTCAAAACCACATTCAAGAAGTTTATTAACCCTTCAGGTGTTTAATAGGAATTTTTGGAATGTTTAAATAAAAATGAACATTTAACTTTTTTACACAAAAAATTTACTTCAGCTCCAATTTGTTTTATTTTACCAAGGGTAACAGGAGAAATTGGACCCAAAAAGTTGTTGTCCAATTTGTCCTGAGTACGCTGATACCCCATATGTGGCAGTAAACCACTGTTTGGGCGCATGGGAGAGCTCGGAAGGGAAGGAGCGCTATTTGACTTTTCAATGCAAAATTGACAGGAATTGAGATGGGACGCCATGTTGCGTTTGGAGAGCCACTGATGTGCCTAAACATTGAAACCCCCCACAAGTGACACCATTTTGGAAAGTAGACCCCCTAAGGAACTTATCTGGATGTGTGGTGAGCACTTTGACCCACCAAGTGCTTCACAGAAGTTTATAATGCAGAACCGTAAAAATAAAAAATCATATTTTTTCACAAAAATTATATTTTTGCCCCCAATTTTTTATTTTTCCAAGGGTAAGAGAAGAAATTGGACCTCAAAAGTTGTTGTCCAATTTGTCCTGAGTACGCTGATACCCCATATGTGGCAGTAAACCACTGTTTGGGCGCATGGGAGAGCTCGGAAGGGAAGGAGCGCAGTTTGACTTTTCAATGCAAAATTGACAGAAATTGAGATGGGACGCCATGTTGCGTTTGGAGAGCCACTGATGTGCCTAAACATTGAAACCCCCCACAAGTGACACCATTTTGGAAAGTAGACCCCCTAAGGAACTTATCTAGAGGTGTGGTGAGCACTTTGACCCACCAAGTGCTTCACAGAAGTTTATAATGCAGAACCGTAAAAATAAAAAATCATATTTTTTCACAAAAATTATATTTTTGCCCCCAATTTTTTATTTTTCCAAGGGTAAGAGAAGAAATTGGACCTCAAAAGTTGTTGTCCAATTTGTCCCGAGTACGCTGATACCCCATATGTGGCAGTAAACCACTGTTTGGGCGCATGGGAGAGCTCGGAAGGGAAGGAGCGCCGTTTGACTTTTCAATGCAAAATTGACAGGAATTGAGATGGGACGCCATGTTGCGTTTGGAGAGCCACTGATGTGCCTAAACATTGAAACCCCCCACAAGTGACACCATTTTGGAAAGTAGACCCCCTAAGGAACTTATCTGGATGTGTGGTGAGCACTTTGACCCACCAAGGGCTTCACAGAAGTTTATAATGCAGAGCCATAAAAATAAAACAAAATTTTTTTCCCACAAAAATTATTTTTTAGCCCCCAGTTTTGTATTTTCCCTAGGGTAACAGGAGAAATTGGACCCCAAAAGTTGTTGTCCAATTTGTCCTGAGTACGCTGATACCCCATATGTGGGGGGGAACCACCGTTTGGGCGCATGGGAGGGTTCGGAAGGGAAGGAGCGCCATTTGGAATGCAGACTTAGATGGAATGGTCTGCAGGCGTCACATTGCGTTTGCAGAGCCCCTAATGTACCTAAACAGTAGAAACCCCCCACAAGTGACACCATTTTGGAAAGTAGACCCCCTAAGGAACTCATCTTGATGTGTTGTGAGAGCTTTGAACCCCCAAGTATTTCACTACAGTTTATAACGCAGAGCCATGCAAACAAAAAATATTTTTTTTTCCACAAAAATTATATTTTAGCCCCCAGTTTTGTATTTTTCCAAGGTTAGCAGGAGAAATTGGACCCTAAATGTTGTTGTCCAATTTGTCCTGAGTACGCTGATACCCGATATGTGGGGGGGAACCACCGTTTGGGCGCATGGGAGGGCTCGGAAGGGAAGGAGCATCATTTGGAATGCAGACTTAGATGGATTGGTCTGCAGGCGTCACATTGCGTTTGCAGAGCCCCTAATGTACCTAAACAGTAGAAACCCCCCACAAGTGACCCCATATTGGAAACTAGACCCCTCAATGAACTTATCTAGATGTGTTGTGAGAACTTTGAACCCCCAAGTGTTTCACTACAGTTTATAACGCAGAGCCGTGAAAATAAAAAATCTTTTTGTTTTCCCACAAAAATTATTTTTTAGCCCCCAGTTTTGTATTTTCCCAAGGGTAACAGGAGAAATTGGTCCACAAAAGTTGTTGTCCTATTTGTCCTGAGTACGCTGATACCCCATATGTTGGGGTAAACCCCTGTTTGGGCACACAGGAGAGCTCGGAAGGGAAGGAGCACTGTTTTACTTTTTCAACGCAGAATTGGCTGGAATTGAGATCGGACGCCATGTCGTGTTTGGAGAGCCCCTGATGTGCCGAAACAGTGGAAACCCCCCAATTATAACTGAAACCCTAATCTAAACACACCCCTAACCCTAATTCCAACGGTAACCCTAACCACACCTCTAACCCTGACACACCCCTAACCCTAATCCCAACCCTATTCCCAACTGTAAATGTAATCTAAACCCTAACCCTAACTTTAGCCCCAACCCTAACCCTAACCCTAGCCCTAACCCTAGCCCTAACCCTAGCCCTAACCCTAACCCTAACCCTAGCCCTAACCCTAACCCTAGCCCTAACCCTAGCCCTAACCCTAACCCTAACCCTAGCCCTAACCCTAGCCCTAACCCTAGCCTTAACCCTAACCCTAGCCCTAACCCTAGCCCTAACCCTAGCCCTAACCCTAGCCCTAACCCTAGCCCTAACCCTAACCCTAGCCCTAACCCTAGCCCTAACCCTAGCCCTAACCCTAGCCCTAACCCTAACCCTAATCCTAGCCCTAACCCTAGCCCTAATGGGAAAATGGAAATAAATACATTTTTTTTTATTTTTCCCTAACTAAGGGGGTGATGAAGGGGGGTTTGATTTACTTTTATAGCGAGTTTTTTAGCGGATTTTTATGATTGGCAGCCGTCACACACTGAAAGACCCTTTTTATTGCAAAAAATATTTTTTGCAATACCACATTTTGAGAGCTATAATTTTTCCATATTTTGGTCCACAGAGTCATGTGAGGTCTTGTTTTTTGCGGGACGAGTTGATGTTTTTATTGAAAACATTTTTGGGCACGTGACATTTTTTTATCGCTTTTTATTCCGATTTTTGTGAGGAAGAATGACCAAAAGCCAGCTATTCATGAATTTCTATTGGGGGAGGCGTTTATACCGTTCCGCGTTTGGTAAAATTGATAAATCAGTTTTATTCTTCGGGTCAGTACGATTACAGCGATACCTCATTTATATCATTTTTTTATGGGTTGGTGCTTTTATACGATAAAAACTATTTTACAGAAAAAATAATTATTTTTGCATCGCTTTATTCTCAGGACTATAACTTTTTTATTTTTTTGCTGATGATGCTGTATGGCGGCTCTTTTTTTGCGGGACAATATGACGCTTTCCGCGGTACCATGGTTATTTATATCTGTCCTTTTGATCGCGTGTTATTCCACTTTTTGTTCGGCGGTATGATAATAAAGCGTTGTTTTTTGCCTCGTTTTTTTTTTTTTTTTCTTACGGTGTTTACTGAAGGGGTTAACTAGTGGGACAGTTTTATAGGTCGGGTCGTTACGGACGCGGCGATACTAAATATGTGTACTTTTATTGGTTTTTTTTTTTTATTTAGATGAAGAAATGTATTTATGGGAATAATATTTTTTTTTTTTTTTTCATTATTTTGGAATATTTTTTTTTATTTTTTTTACACATTTGGAAAATTTTTTTTTTACTTTTTTACTTTGTCCCAGGGGGGGACATCACAGATCAGTGATCTGACAGTTTGCACAGCACTCTGTCAGATCACTGATCTGACATGCAGCGCTGCAGCCTTCACAGTGCCTGCTCTAAGCAGGCTCTGTGAAGCCACCTCCCTCCCTGCAGGACCCGGATCCGCGGCCATCTTGGATCCGGGGCTCGAGCAAGGAGGGAGGTGAGGAGACCCTCGCAGCAACGCGATCACATCGCGTTGCTGCGGGGGGCTCAGGGAAGCCCGCAGGGAGCCCCCTCCCTGCGCGGTGCTTCCCTGTACCGCCGGCACATCGCGATCATCTTTGATCGCGGTGTGCCAGGGGTTAATGTGCCGGGGGCGGTCCGTGACCGCTCCTGGCACATAGTGCCGGATGTCAGCTGCGATAAGCAGCTGACACCCGGCCGCGATCGGCCGCGCTCCCCCCGTGAGTGCGGCCGATCGGCTATGACGTACTATCCCGTCCAGGGTCAGATAAGCCCAGGGCACCTCGACGGGATAGTACATCTAAGGTCACAGAGGGGTTAAGGGCGAACTCAGCCAAAGGCAAAAAGGACACCCAATCATCCTGATCAGCAGAAACAAAGCATCTCAGATATGTTTCCAAAGTCTGATTAGTTCGTTCGGTTTGGCCATTTGTCTGAGGATGGAAAGCCGAGGAAAAAGACAAATCAATGCCCATCCTGGAACAAAAGGCTCGCCAAAACCTCGAAACAAACTGGGAACCTCTGTCCGAAACGATGTTCTCCGGAATGCCATGTAAACGAACCACATGCTGGAAAAACAATGGCACCAAATCAGAGGAGGAAGGCAATTTAGACAAGGGTACCAAATGGACCATCTTAGAGAAGCGATCACAAACCACCCAAATGACCGACATCTTTTGAGAGACAGGGAGATCCGAAATAAAATCCATAGAGATATGCATCCAGGGCCTCTTCGGGACCGGCAAGGGCAAAAGCAACCCACTGGCACGAGAACAGCAGGGCTTAACCCGAGCACAAGTCCCACAGGACTGCACAAAAGAACGCACATCCCGCGACAAAGACGGCCACCAAAAGGATCTAGCCACCAAATCTCTGGTACCAAAGATTCCCGGATGACCAGCCAACACCGAACAATGAACCTCAGAGATAACTCTACTAGTCCATTTATCAGGGACAAACAGTTTCTCTTCTGGGCAACGGTCAGGTCTATCAGCCTGAAATTTTTGCAGCACCCGCCGCAAATCAGGGGAGATGGCAGACAAAATTACCCCCTCTTTGAGAATACCCGCCGGCTCAGGAACACCTGGAGAGTCGGGCACAAAACTCCTTGACAGGGCATCAGCCTTCACATTCTTAGAACCTGGAAGGTACGAAACCACAAAATCAAAACGGGAGAAAAATAGCGACCAACGAGCCTGTCTAGGATTCAACCGTTTGGCAGACTCGAGATAAGTCAAATTCTTGTGATCCGTCAAGACCACCACGCGATGCTTGGCTCCTTCAAGCCAATGACGCCACTCCTCGAATGCCCACTTCATGGCCAACAACTCTCGATTGCCAACATCATAATTGCGCTCAGCAGGCGAAAACTTTCTAGAAAAGAAGGCACATGGTTTCATCACCGAGCCATCAGAACTTCTTTGCGACAAAACAGCCCCTGCTCCAATCTCAGAAGCATCAACCTCGACCTGAAACGGAAGCGAAACATCTGGCTGGCACAACACAGGGGCAGAAGAAAAACGACGCTTCAACTCCTGAAAAGCTTCCACAGCCGCAGAAGACCAATTGACCACATCAGCACCCTTCTTGGTCAAATCAGTCAATGGTTTAGCAACACTAGAAAAATTACTGATGAAGCGACGATAAAAATTAGCAAAGCCCAGGAACTTTTGCAGACTCTTCACAGATGTCGTCCGTGCCACATATTACTGTACATCAGTAGTGACACAGAAAAGCACAACCACCATAATTCAGCCCAATAAAAACAATTTTATTAACCCCTTCATGACCCAGCCTATTTTGACCTTAATGACCTGGCCGTTTTTTGCAATTCTGACCAGTGTCCCTTTATGAGGTAATAACTCAGGAACGCTTCAACGGATCCTAGCGGTTCTGAGATTGTTTTTTCGTGACATATTGGGCTTCATGTTAGTGGTAAATTTAGGTCAATAAATTCTGCGTTTATTTGTGATAAAAACGGAAATTTGGCGAAAATTTTGAAAATTTCGCAATTTTCACATTTTGAATTTTTATTCTGTTAAACCAGAGAGTTATGTGACACAAAATAGTTAATAAATAACATTTCCCACATGTCTACTTTACACCAGCACAATTTTGGAAACAAAATTTTTTTTTGCTAGGAAGTTATAAGAGTTAAAATTTGACCAGCGATTTCTCATTTTTACAACGAAATTTACAAAACCATTTTTTTTAGGGACCACCTCACATTTGAAGTCAGTTTGAGGGGTCTATATGGCTGAAAATACCCAAAAGTGACACCATTCTAAAAAATGCACCCCTCAAGGTGCTCAAAACCACATTCAAGAAGTTTTTTAACCCTTCAGGTGCTTCACAGCAGCAGAAGCAACATGGAAGGAAAAAATGAACATTTAACTTTTTAGTCACAAAAATTATCTTTTAGCAACATTTTTTTTATTTTCCCAATGGTACAAGGAGAAACTGAACCACGAAAGTTGTTGTCCAATTTGTCCTGAGTACGCTGATACCTCATATGTGGGGGTAAACCACTGTTTGGGCGCACGGCAGGGCTTGGAAGGGAAGGAGCGCCATTTGACTTTTTGAATGAAAAATTGGCTCCACTCTTTAGCGGACACCATGTCACGTTTGGAGAGCCCCCGTGTGCCTAAAAATTGGAGCTCCCCCACACGTGACCCCATTTTGGAAACTAGACGCCCCAAGGAACTTATCTAGATGCATAGTGAGAACTTTGAACCCCCGGGGGCTTCACAAATTGATCCGTAAAAATGAAAAAGTACTTTTTTTTCACAAAAAAATTCTTTTAGCCTCAATTTTTTTCATTTTCACATGGGCAACAGGATAAAATGGATCCTAAAATGTGTTGGGCAATTTCTCCTGAGTACACCGATACCTCACATGTGGGGGTAAACCACTGTTTGGGCACATGGTAAGGTTCGGAAGGGAAGGAGCGCCATTTGACTTTTTGAATGAAAAATTATCTCCATCGTTAGCGGACACCATGTCGTGTTTGGAGAGCCCCCGTGTGCCTAAACATTGGAGCTCCCCCACAAATGACCCCATTTTGGAAACTAGACCCCCCAAGGAACTTATCTAGATGCATATTGAGCACTTTAAACCCTCAGGTGCTTCACAAATTGATCTGTAAAAATGAAAAAGTACTTTTTTTTTTCACAAAAAAATTATTTTCGCCTCAGTTTTTCATTTTCACATGGGCAATAGGATAAAATGAATCCTAAAATTTGTTGGGCAATTTCTCCCGAGTACGCCGATACCTCATATGTGGGGGTAAACCACTGTTTGGGCACACGGCAGGGCTCGGAAGGGAAGGCGCGCCATTTGACTTTTTGAATGGAAAATTAGCTCCAATTGTTAGCGGACACCATGTCGCGTTTGGAGAGCCCCTGTGTGCCTATGCATTGGAGCTCCCCCACAAGTGACCCCATTTTGGAAACTAGACCCCCCAAGGAACTTATCTAGATGCATATTGAGCACTTTAAACCCCCAGGTGCTTCACAGAAGTTTTAAATGCAGAGCCATGAAAATAAAAAATAATTTTTCTTTCCTCAAAAATGATTTTTAGCCTGGAATTTCCTATTTTGCCAAGGGTAATAGGAGAAATTGGACCGCAAATGTTGTTGTCCAGTTTGTCCTGAGTACGCTGATACCCCATATGTGGGGGTAAACCACTGTTTGGGCGCACGGCAGGGCTCGGAAGGGAAGGCACGCCAATTGGCTTTTTAAATGGAAAATTAGCTCCAATCATTAGCGGACACCATGTCACGTTTGGAGAGCCCCTGTGTGCCTAAACATTGGAGATCCCCCACATATGACCCCATTTTGGAAACTAGACCCCCAAAGGAACTAATCTAGATGTGTGGTGAGGACTTTGAACTTCCAAGTGCTTCACAGAAGTTTATAACGCAGAGCCATGAAAATAAAATAAAAATTTTATTTTCTCTAAAATGATTTTTTAGCCTGCAATTTATTATTTTCCCAAGGGTAACAGGAGAAATTTGACCCCAAAAGTTGTTGTACAGTTTCTCCTGAGTACGCTGATACCCCATATGTGGGGGTAAACCACAGTTTGGGCACATGTCGGGGCTCAGAAGGGAAGTAGTGACTTTTGAAATGCAGACTTTGATGGAATGGTCTGCGGGCGTCACGTTGCGTTTGCAGAGCCCCTGGTGTGCCTAAACAGTAGAAACCCCCCACAAGTGACCCCATTTTGGAAACTAGACCCCGAAAGGAACTTATCTAGATGTGAGGTGAGCACTTTGAACCCCCAAGTGCTTCACAGAAGTTTATAACACAGAGCAGTGAAAATAATAAATACGTTTTCTTTCCTCAAAAATAATTTTTTAGCCCAGAATTTTTTATTTTCCCAAGGGTTACAGGAGAAATTGGACCCCAAAAGTTGTTGTCCAGTTTCTCCTGAGTACGCTGATACCCCATATGTGGGGGTAAACCACTGTTTGGGCACACGTCGGGGCTCAGAAGGGAAGTAGTGACTTTTGAAATGCAGACTTTGATGGAATGGTCTGCGGGCGTCACGTTGCGTTTGCAGAGCCCCTGGTGTGCCTAAACAGTAGAAACCCCCCACAAGTGACCCCATTTTGGAAACTAGACCCCCCCAAGGAACTTATCTAGATATGTGGTGAGCACTTTGAACCCCCAAGTGCTTCACAGACGTTTACAACGCAGAGCCGTGAAAATAAAAAATCATTTTTCTTTCCTCAAAAATGATGTTTTAGCAAGCAATTTTTTATTTTCTCAAGGGTAACAGGAGAAATTGGACCCCAGTAATTGTTGCCCAGTTTGTCCTGAGTACGCTGATACCCCATATGTGGGGGTAAACCACTGTTTGGGCACATGTCGGGGCTCGGAAGTCAAGTAGTGACGTTTTGAAATGCAGACTTTGATGGAATGGTCTGCGGGCGTCACGTTGCGTTTGCAGAGCCCCTGGTGTGCCTAAACAGTAGAAACCCCCCACAAGTGACCCCATTTTGGAAACTAGACCCCCCAAGGAACTTATCTAGATATGTGGTGAGCACTTTGAACCCCCAAGTGCTTCACAGACGTTTACAACGCAGAGCCGTGAAAATAAAAAATCATTTTTCTTTCCTCAAAAATGATGTTTTAGCAAGCAATTTTTTATTTTCTCAAGGGTAACAGGAGAAATTGGACCCCAGTAATTGTTGCCCAGTTTGTCCTGAGTACACTGATACCCCATATGTGGGGGTAAACCACTGTTTGGGCACACGTCGGGGCTCGGAAGGGAAGGAGCACCATTTGACTTTTTGAATAAAAGATTGGCTGGAATCAATGGTGGCGCCATGTTGCGTTTGGAGACCCCCTGATGTGCCTAAACAGTGGAAACCCCTCAATTCTAACGCCAACACACCCCTAACCCTTATCCCAACTGTAGCCGTAACCCTAACCACAACCCTAACCCCAACACACCCCTAACCACAACCCTAACCCCAACACACCCCTAACCCTAACCACAACCCTAATTCCAACCCAACCCTAACCCTAAGGCTATGTACCCACGTTGCGGATTCGTGTGAGATTTTTCCGCACCATTTTTGAAAAATCCGCGGGTAAAAGGCACTGCGTTTTACCTGCGGATTTTCCGCGGATTTCCAGTGTTTTTTGTGCGGATTTCACCTGCGGATTCCTATTGAGGAATAGGTGTAAAACGCTGCGGAATCCGCACAAAGAATTGACATGCTGCGGAAAATACAACGCAGCGTTTTCGTGCGGTATTTTCCGCACCATGGGCACAGCGGATTTGGTTTTCCATAGGTTTACATGGTACTGTAAACCTGATGGAACACTGCTGCGGATCCGCAGCGGCCAATCCGCTGCGGATCCGCAGCCAAATCCGCACCGTGTGCACATAGCCTAATTCTAAAGGTATGTGCACACGCTGCGGAAAACGCTGCGGATCCGCAGCAGTTTCCCATGAGTTTACATTTCAATGTAAACCTATGGGAAACAAAAATCGCTGTACACATGCTGCGGAAAAACTGCACGGAAACGCAGCGGTTTACATTCCGCAGCATGTCACTTCTTTCTGCGGATTCCACAGCGGTTTTACAACTGCTCCAATAGAAAATCGCAGTTGTAAAACCGCAGTGAAATGCGCAGAAAAACCGCGGTAAATCTGCCATAAATCCGCAGCGGTTTAGCACTGCGGATTTATCAAATCCGCTGCGGAAAAATCCGCAGAGGACCAGAATACGTGTGCACATACCGAAACCCTAACCCTAACCCTACCCCTAACCCTACCCCTACCCCTAACCCTAGCCCTAACCCTACCCCTACCCCTACCCCTAACCCTACCCCTACCCCTAACCCTAACCCTAACCCTAGTTCTAACTCCAACCTTAGTGGAAAAAAAAAAAAATTCTTTATTTTATTATTGTCCCTATCTATGGGGGACAAATGGGGGGGGGGGGGTCATTTACTGTTTTTTTATTTTGACCACTGTGATAGATTATATCACAGTGATCAAAATTCACATTGGAACGAATCTGCCGGCCGGCAGATTCGGCGGGCGCACTGCGCATGCGCCCGCCATTTTGGAACATTGCGGCGCTCGGGGAAGAAGACGGACGGACCCCGCCAGGATCGGTAAGTATAAGGGGGGGAGATCAGGGCACAGGGGGGGGAGATCAGGGCACGGGGGGGCGTCGGAGCACGGGGGGGGAGGGATCGGAGCATGGGGGAGAGTGATCGGTGTGCGGGCGGGTGGATCGGTGTGCAGGGGGGGTGGATCGGTGTGCAGGGGGGGTGGATCGGAGCACGGGGGGGGATCGGAGTGCGGGGGGGTTTGATTGGAGCACGGGGGGTGTGATTGGAGCACGGGGGGAGCGGACAGGAGGACGGGGGAGCGGAGCACAGGACGGAGGGGAGCGGGCCACAGATCGGGGGGCTGGGGGGGCGATCGGAGGGGTGGGGTGGGGGCACATTAGTATTTCCAGCCATGGCCGATGATATTGCAGCATCGGCCATGGCTGGATTGTAATATTTCACCATTTTTTTAGGTGAAATATTACAAATCGCTCTGATTGGCAGTTTCACTTTCAACAGCCAATCAGAGCGATCGTAGCCACGAGGGGGTGAAGCCACCCCCCCTGGGCTAAACTACCACTCCCCCTGTCCCTGCAGGCCGGGTGAAATGGGAGTTAACCCTTTCACCCGATCTGCAGGGACGCGATCTTTCTGTGACACAGCATATGCGTCACAGGTCGGATTGGCACCGACTTTCATGACGCATACGCTGTGTCACAGGTCGGGAAGGGGTTAATTAGAAAACATACATAAAATATCCAAACCAAAAAACACAGTATCTCAAATGTGAGGGACCTGTAGACTACTAGACTCTTAAAACATTTAGCATGTAATAGTATAAAGATAAGCTAATTAGCTACTCAGCTGGGCCTAGGAATTAAGTCACTCACTAAAATATCTGCGGTATAAGCTACAAGAGTATCCACACAATAGCAGAGTGTTCCTCACCCCTATATGCTGAGTGACAAGTAAATTATAATAACCGCTGCTGAAACAATAGCACCCCACAACCAAAGTGTTATTTCCCTAAAAGGATTAGCTCAGCTAATTATCTATTGCCAGGCGGCAGTGATAAAGCGCTATACTTACTGCTAGATGAAAGGAATAGTGTCCGGTCCCTCTCCCCGACGCGCGTTTCGTCCACACTTCTTCAGGGGGCGTGTCGGGGCAGAGGGATACACCGGCTTATATCCTGCACTGTGACCAATGATCTACGGGAATGCTCGATCATGTGGAACTTCGCTGCCTGATGTCATCGGCGCGCCGGCTCGTTCCCCCGCCATCTGAAAGGTGACTCATCACCCTCGGACTGCGAGCAGCAGCGCGTTCATGATGCCATAGCAACAGCTTTCATGTCCGCCCGCTTGCTCTAATAGCCGAGGAGATCTGGGTTCATGGCAGGGAGTGTTGTGAATTCTGTGGCTGAATTCACTCCTGTGGTCACAAGTGGTACTGCAGCTTCTGAGCTTCCTCCCTCAGGTGTTCTGGTGAGCTCGTTAACTGCTTCATTACTTAACTCCGCCTGATGCTGCTATCCTTGCTCCTTGTCAATGTTTCAGTGTTGGATCTGAGCTTCTCCTGATTGTTCCTGTGACCTGCTGCTCTGTATAGCTAAGTGCTTTTTGCCTTTTTGTTGCTTTTTTTCTGTCCAGCTTGTCTTTTGTTTTGCTGGAAGCTCTGAGACGCAAAGGGTGTACCGCCGTGCCGTTAGTTCTGCACGGTGGGTTTTTTTTGCCCCCTTTGCGTGGTTTTGCTTTAGGGTTTTTTGTAGACTGCAAAGTTCGCTTTACTGTCCTCGCTCTGTCCTAGAATATCGGGCCCCACTTTGCTGAATCTATTTCATCCCTACGTTTTGTCTTTTCATCTTACTCACAGTCATTATATGTGGGGGGCTGCCTTTTCCTTTGGGGAATTTCTCTGGGGCAAGTCAGGCCTATTTTTCTATCTTCAGGCTAGCTAGTTTCTTAGGCTGTGCCGAGTTGCCTAGGTAGTTGTTAGGCGCAATCCACAGCCGCTTTTAGTTGTGTTTAGGATAGGATCAGGTGTGCAGTCTACAGAGTTTCCACGTCTCAGAGCTCGTTCTTGTATTTTTGGGTATTTGTCAGATCACTGTGTGCGCTTTGATCGCTAAGCACACTGTGTTTCTGGATTGCCTTCATAACACCTGTCATTAGCAAACATAACAGTACAAGGAGCCAAACTAATGATTCTCAATAGAGGGAAAGAAAAAGTTCTGACATCATTTTTTTTTTTTTCTCTGCTCTGTGTTCCCTTTTTTTTTCTTCCCCTAGACATTTGGGTGATTCTGGACACAGGTGTGGACATGGATATTCAGGGTCTGTGCTCTTCAATGGATAATCTCGTTATAAATGTACAAAAAATTCAAGATACTATTGATCAGAAATCTATGTTAGAACCAAGAATTCTTATTCCTGATTTGTTTTTTGGAGATAGAACTAAGTTTCTAAGTTTCAAAAATAATTGTAAGCTATTTCTGGCCTTGAAACCTCATTCTTCTGGTAATCCTATTCAACAGGTTTTGATTATTATTTCTTTTTTGCGCGGCGACCCTCAAGACTGGGCATTTTCTCTTGCGCCAGGAGACCCTGCATTGAGTAGTGTCGATGCGTTTTTCCTGGCGCTCGGATTGCTGTACGATGAGCCTAATTCAGTGGATCAGGCTGAGAAAAATTTGCTGGCTTTGTGCCAGGGTCAGGATGATATAGAAGTATATTGTCAGAAATTTAGGAAATGGTCAGTACTCACTCAGTGGAATGAATCTGCGCTGGCAGCTTTGTTCAGAAAGGGTCTCTCTGAGGCTCTTAAGGATGTCATGGTGGGATTTCCTATGCCTGCTGGTTTGAATGAGTCTTTGTCTTTGGCCATTCAGATCGGTCGACGCTTGCGCGAGCGTAAATCTGTGCACCATTTGGCGGTACTGCCTGAGGTTAAACCTGAGCCTATGCAGTGCGATAGGACTATGACTAGAGTTGAACGGCAGGAATACAGACGTCTGAATGGTCTGTGTTTCTACTGTGGTGATTCCACTCATGCTATTTCTGATTGTCCTAAGCGCACTAAGCGGTCCGCTAGGTCTGCCGTCATTGGTACTGTACAGTCCAAATTCCTTCTGTCCATTACCTTGATATGCTCTTTGTCGTCGTTTTCTGTCATGGCGTTTGTGGATTCGGGCGCTGCCCTGAATCTGATGGATTTGGATTATGCTAAACGTTGTGGGTTTTTCTTGGAGCCTTTGCGGTGTCCTATTCCATTGAGAGGAATTGATGCTACACCTTTGGCCAAGAATAAACCTCAATACTGGGCCCAGCTGACCATGTGCATGGCTCCTGCACATCAGGAAGTTATTCGCTTTCTGGTGTTGCATAATCTGCATGATGTGGTCGTGTTGGGGTTGCCATGGCTACAAACCCATAATCCAGTATTGGATTGGAATTCCATGTCGGTATCCAGCTGGGGTTGTCAGGGGGTACATGGTGATGTTCCATTTTTGTCGATTTCGTCATCCACCCCTTCTGAGGTCCCAGAGTTCTTGTCTGATTATCAGGATGTATTTGAAGAGCCCAAGTCCGATGCTCTACCTCCGCATAGGGATTGTGATTGTGCTATCAATTTGATTCCTGGTAGTAAATTCCCTAAAGGTCGATTATTTAATTTATCCGTGCCCGAACACGCCGCTATGCGCAGTTATGTGAAGGAATCCCTGGAGAAGGGACATATTCGCCCATCGTCATCACCACTGGGAGCAGGGTTCTTCTTTGTAGCCAAGAAGGATGGTTCGCTGAGACCGTGTATTGATTACCGCCTTCTTAATAAGATCACTGTTAAATTTCAGTATCCCTTGCCATTGTTATCTGACTTGTTTGCTCGGATTAAGGGGGCTAGTTGGTTCACTAAGATAGATCTTCGTGGTGCGTATAATCTGGTGAGAATCAGGCAAGGAGATGAATGGAAAACTGCATTCAATACGCCCGAGGGTCATTTTGAGTATCTAGTGATGCCGTTCGGACTTGCCAATGCTCCATCTGTGTTTCAGTCTTTTATGCATGACATCTTCCGTGAGTATCTGGATAAATTCCTGATTGTTTACTTGGATGACATTTTGATCTTCTCAGATGATTGGGAGTCTCATGTGAAGCAGGTCAGAATGGTTTTTCAGGTCCTGCGTGCTAACTCTTTGTTTGTGAAGGGATCAAAGTGTCTCTTCGGTGTGCAGAAAGTTTCATTTTTGGGGTTCATCTTTACCCCTTCTACTATCGAGATGGATCCAGTTAAGGTCCAAGCCATCCAGGATTGGATTCAGCCGACATCTCTGAAAAGTCTGCAAAAGTTCCTGGGCTTTGCTAATTTTTATCGTCGCTTCATCTGTAATTTTTCTAGCATTGCCAAACCATTGACCGATTTGACCAAGAAGGGTGCTGATTTGGTTAATTGGTCTTCTGCTGCTGTGGAAGCTTTTCAGGAGTTGAAGCGTCGTTTTTGTTCTGCCCCTGTGTTGTGTCAGCCAGATGTTTCTCTTCCGTTCCAGGTCGAGGTTGATGCTTCTGAGATTGGAGCAGGGGCGGTTTTGTCACAGAGAGGTTCTGATTGCTCAGTGATGAAACCATGTGCTTTCTTTTCCAGGAAGTTTTCGCCCGCTGAGCGTAATTATGATGTGGGCAATCGAGAGTTGCTGGCCATGAAGTGGGCATTCGAGGAGTGGCGTCATTGGCTTGAAGGAGCTAAGCATCGCGTGGTGGTATTGACTGATCATAAGAACTTGACTTATCTCGAGTCTGCCAAGTGCTTGAATCCTAGACAGGCCCGTTGGTCGTTATTTTTTGCCCGCTTCGACTTTGTGATTTCGTACCTTCCGGGCTCTAAAAATGTGAAGGCGGATGCTCTGTCTAGGAGTTTTGTGCCCGACTCTCCGGGTTTATCTGAGCCAGCGGGTATCCTCAAGGAAGGAGTCATTGTGTCTGCCATCTCCCCTGATTTGCGGCGGGTGCTGCAAAAATTTCAGGCGAATAAACCTAATCGTTGTCCAGCAGAGAAACTGTTCGTCCCTGATAGGTGGACTAATAAACTTATCTCTGAACTTCATTGTTCGGTGTTGGCTGGTCATCCTGGAATCTTTGGTACCAGAGAGTTAGTGGCTAGATCCTTCTGGTGGCCATCTCTGTCACGGGATGTACGTACTTTTGTGCAGTCCTGTGGGATTTGTGCTAGGGCTAAGCCCTGCTGTTCTCGTGCCAGTGGGTTGCTTTTGCCCTTGCCGGTCCCAAAGAGGCCTTGGACACATATTTCGATGGATTTCATTTCTGACCTTCCCATTTCTCAAAAGATGTCAGTCATTTGGGTGGTCTGTGATCGCTTTTCTAAAATGGTCCATCTGGTGCCCTTGGCTAAATTGCCTTCCTCCTCTGATTTGGTACCTTTGTTCTTTCAGCATGTGGTTCGGTTGCATGGCATTCCTGAGAATATTGTTTCTGACAGAGGTTCCCAGTTTGTTTCAAGGTTTTGGCGAGCCTTTTGTGGTAGGATGGGCATTGACCTATCCTTTTCCTCGGCTTTCCATCCTCAGACTAATGGCCAGACCGAACGAACCAATCAGACCTTGGAAACATATCTGAGATGTTTTGTTTCTGCAGACCAGGATGATTGGGTGTCCTTTTTGCCGTTGGCTGAGTTCGCCCTTAATAATCGGGCCAGCTCGGCTACCTTGGTTTCTCCATTTTTTTGCAATTCTGGGTTCCATCCTCGTTTCTCTTCAGGACAGGTTGAGTCTTCGGACTGTCCTGGTGTGGATTCTGTGGTGGATAGGTTGCAGCAGATCTGGACTCAGGTAGTGGACAATTTGATCCTGTCCCAGGAGAAAGCTCAACTTTTCGCTAATCGCAGACGCCGTGTGGGTCCCCGACTTCGTGTTGGGGATCTGGTTTGGTTATCTTCTCGTCATATTCCTATGAAGGTTTCCTCTCCTAAATTTAAACCTCGTTTTATTGGTCCGTATAGGATTTCTGAGGTTCTCAATCCTGTGTCTTTTCGTTTGACCCTCCCAGACTCCTTTTCCATACATAATGTATTCCATAGGTCGTTGTTGCGGAGATACGTGGCACCTATGGTTCCATCTGTTGAGCCTCCTGCCCCGGTTTTGGTGGAGGGGGAATTGGAGTATATTGTGGAGAAGATTTTGGATTCTCGTGTTTCTAGACGGAAACTCCAGTATCTGGTTAAATGGAAGGGTTATGCTCAGGAAGATAATTCCTGGGTTTTTGCCTCTGATGTTCATGCTTCCGATCTTGTTTGTGCCTTTCATGCGGCTCATCCTGGTCGGCCTGGGGGCTCTGGTGAGGGTTCGGTGACCCCTCCTCAAGGGGGGGGTACTGTTGTGAATTCTGTGGCTGAATTCACTCCTGTGGTCACAAGTGGTACTGCAGCTTCTGAGCTTCCTCCCTCAGGTGTTCTGGTGAGCTCGTTAACTGCTTCATTACTTAACTCCGCCTGATGCTGCTATCCTTGCTCCTTGTCAATGTTTCAGTGTTGGATCTGAGCTTCTCCTGATTGTTCCTGTGACCTGCTGCTCTGTATAGCTAAGTGCTTTTTGCCTTTTTGTTGCTTTTTTTCTGTCCAGCTTGTCTTTTGTTTTGCTGGAAGCTCTGAGAGGCAAAGGGTGTACCGCCGTGCCGTTAGTTCGGCACGGTGGGTTTTTTTTTGCCCCCTTTGCGTGGTTTTGCTTTAGGGTTTTTTGTAGACTGCAAAGTTCGCTTTACTGTCCTCGCTCTGTCCTAGAATATCGGGCCCCACTTTGCTGAATCTATTTCATCCCTACGTTTTGTCTTTTCATCTTACTCACAGTCATTATATGTGGGGGGCTGCCTTTTCCTTTGGGGAATTTCTCTGGGGCAAGTCAGGCCTATTTTTCTATCTTCAGGCTAGCTAGTTTCTTAGGCTGTGCCGAGTTGCCTAGGTAGTTGTTAGGCGCAATCCACAGCCGCTTTTAGTTGTGTTTAGGATAGGATCAGGTGTGCAGTCTACAGAGTTTCCACGTCTCAGAGCTCGTTCTTGTATTTTTGGGTATTTGTCAGATCACTGTGTGCGCTCTGATCGCTAAGCACACTGTGTTTCTGGATTGCCTTCATAACACCTGTCATTAGCAAACATAACAAGGGAGACTCCGAAGCAACGCGCACACCTCAGGCAGCGTAAGAAGACCGGGACTAAAACTAAGAGGAAAATCCTATAACAGAGAAAAGTGACCTATGCTCAGTGCCGTATTCACCTATAATATGATACTATTAAAGTGACCTGTGCTGTAAACTTATGACAATTATCAATTACCCTAATATGTAAAAAGCTATAAAATCCTAACAAGTGAAATAGACTATAGAGGGCTCCCTATTTATAGATACCCTACATATACTACATTGTTAATTTAAAGTGCATAACATCATAAGTACAAAAATGTTTATAATTTATATGTTGTGGCAAAGATAATTAAATAATTAATTCATATAGACCTTTCCTTAACTATTCATTGCCAATAACAATCTATATGTGAACATAACAGTGATTGATCAAATGAAACAGAACAGTAATAAATTTCATGAAAATAAAAATAAAATGAATCCATAAAATATATAACACACTTAATAACTAATGTCCAGAATAAAAAAAGTATAAGTACAAAAAAAAAAAAAATAATAATAATAAATAATAATAGAAAATAAATAGAATTAATAAATAAACACATACAATACAAAAATGATGAAAATTTATATATATAAAAGTGCAAAGCTCTATAGAATTCCTCTAAAAGGTCCTCGATATTCATCCCTTCTTTCTTCCCACGATCGGTATTGCCGAATGTATATCCATAGTGTCAACTTCTGATCAAACCGCAACAGGATAAATATGGCCAAACTTGAATACATTGGCTTTATTTATCCTGTTGCGGTTTGATCAGAAGTTGACACTATGGATATACATTCGGCAATACCGATCGTGGGAAGAAAGAAGGGATGAATATCGAGGACCTGTTAGAGGAATTCTATAGAGCTTTGCACTTTTATATATATAAATTTTCATCATTTTTGTATTGTATGTGTTTATTTATTAATTCTATTTATTTTCTATTATTATTTATTATTATTTTTTTTTTTTTGTACTTATACTTTTTTTTATTCTGGACATTAGTTATTAAGTGTGTTATATATTTTATGCATTCATTTTATTTTTATTTTCATGAAATTTATTACTGTTCTGTTTCATTTGATCAATCACTGTTATGTTCACATATAGATTGTTATTGGCAATGAATAGTTAAGGAAAGGTCTATATGAATTAATTATTTAATTATCTTTGCCACAACATATAAATTATAAACATTTTTGTACTTATGATGTTATGCACTTTAAATTAACAATGTAGTATATATAGGGTATCTATAAATAGGGAGCCCTCTATAGTCTATTTCACTTGTTAGGATTTTATAGCTTTTTACATATTAGGGTAATTGATAATTGTCATAAGTTTACAGCACAGGTCACTTTAATAGTATCATATTATAGGTGAATACGGCACTGAGCATAGGTCACTTTTCTCTGTTATAGGATTTTCCTCTTAGTTTTAGTCCCGGTCTTCTTACGCTGCCTGAGGTGTGCGCGTTGCTTCGGAGTCTCCCTGCCATGAACCCAGATCTCCTCGGCTATTAGAGCAAGCGGGCGGACATGAAAGCTGTTGCTATGGCATCATGAACGCGCTGCTGCTCGCAGTCCGAGGGTGATGAGTCACCTTTCAGATGGCGGGGGAACGAGCCGGCGCGCCGATGACATCAGGCAGCGAAGTTCCACATGATCGGGCATTCCCGTAGATCATTGGTCACGGTGCAGGATATAAGCCGGTGTATCCCTCTGCCCCGACACGCCCCCTGAAGAAGTGTGGACGAAACGCGCGTCGGGGAGAGGGACCGGACACTATTCCTTTCATCTAGCAGTAAGTATAGCGCTTTATCACTGCCGCCTGGCAATAGATAATTAGCTGAGCTAATCCTTTTAGGGAAATAACACTTTGGTTGTCGGGTGCTATTGTTTCAGCAGCGGTTATTATAATTTACTTGTCACTCAGCATATAGGGGTGAGGAACACTCTGCTATTGTGTGGATACTCTTGTAGCTTATACCGCAGATATTTTAGTGAGTGAATTAATTCCTAGGCCCAGCTGAGTAGCTAATTAGCTTATCTTTATACTATTACATGCTAAATGTTTTAAGAGTCTAGTAGTCTACAGGTCCCTCACATTTGAGATACTGTGTTTTTTGGTTTGGATATTTTATGTATGTTTTCTAATTAATAAAATTGTTTTTATTGGGCTGAATTAGGCCATGTTCACACAGTGCCTTTTTTACTGCGGAACCACAGCGGTTTTGCCGCTGCGGTTCCGCAGCTGTTTTCCATGCAGGGTACATTACAATGTACCCCTATGGAAAACAGGAACCGCTGTGCACATGGTCCTGAATTTCCCTTAAAAAGCCGCGCTGAATAGCTGCGGGAAAAAAGGAGCATGTCACTTCTTTTCAAGAAACAGCAGCGGTTCTGCACCCATAGACCTCCATTGTGAGGTCAAACCCACAGTAAAACCCGCAGATCAAAAATATATTTGCGGGTTTTATTGCGGTTTGTGGTGCAGAACTGCTGCTGCAGGAAGTGCGGGGAAGCGGGAGGAAGTCCGTGGGCGGAGTGTGGTCCTGACTGTATCCTGAAGAGACTGTCATCATGGAGGCATACCGTCGCATGGGGATCGATGACGGGCGTCTGATTGATTTGGTATGTCTGTGTGTCCATCCCCATGCGACGATAGTGCCTCCATTGTGCTAAGTCGCCGTATGGGACTACTACTCCCATCCGGTATTAGGATAAGAGAGTTGTCCCTGTGTCCGGCGACTTAGCACAATTGTAAAGTTACACAAAACACCAACACACAATACACAAACATGACACACAGTACAGTACATACAACACATAACATAGAGTATATACTCACCATACAGCACACTTGTAGGCGAAGCCCTCGATCCTCAAGGAAAAAATCCCAAAATAAAAAATCAAATCCATACTCCCTGTCCGCAGAATCCATAAAACGAGTGTCCCACGCCGATCGGCTGCTCTCCGGCGATACACTGCCAGGAGCGAAGCTCCTAGCAGTGTATCGCGTACTGTTCCGGAGTTCAATGGCTCCGGCGTCTCGGTTAACGCCAGTACAGCTGCGTTGAACTTTCCCACGCAGCACTGCCGTTAAGCGAGAGTGCCGGGGTCAATGACCGCCGGTAAACTCACTCGCGCATGCGCAGTAACACACCGACAGGAACTATGGCTCCTGTCAGTGTGTTGCTGCAGCCGTGGAGAGCAGACACATCTCTGGATGTGTCTGTTCTCCATGGAAGATCTTCGTGGGACCCTCGATGGATTTCTGCGGACAGGGCCAGGGAGTATGAATTTGTTTTTTTATTTTGCCTCTTTTTCAGGTCGAGGGTCTTCAGAACGGATTGAGCGTTTAATAAAATTTGGTCAAAAAGTGTGTGTCTTTATTTCATTAAAATATTTGTTTCTAGTCTTTGTGGGGTTTTTTAACCCTTTCATTTGCTTAATAATGGATAGGCGTCTTATTGACGCCTCTCCATTATTAACCGGGCTTAATGCCACCTTACAATAGCAAGGTGGCATTAACCCCTCATTACCCCATATCCCACCGCTACACGGGAGTGGGAAGAGAGGGGCTAAGTGCCGGAATTGGCGCATCTTTTTGATGCGCCTTTTCCGGGGCGGCTGCGGGCTTATATTTGTAGCCAGGGGGGGGCAAATATCCATGGCCCCTTTCCTAGGCTATGAATATAAGCCCACGGTTGTCTGCGTAGCCTTTCTGGCCTAAAAATATAGGGGGACCCCAACACTTTTTTTTTTTCGGGGCCCCCTATATTTTAGTGCCAGAACGGTTACGCAGACAGCTGGGGGCTTATATTCATGGCCTGGGAACAGCCATGGGTATTTTAACCCCTTCCCGGGCCTCAAATATTGGCCCACGGCTGTCTGCCTAGCCTTTCTGGACTAAAAATATAGGGGGACCCCAACACTTTTTTTTTTTCGGAGCCCCCTATATTTTAGTGCCAGAAAGGCTGCGCAGACAGCTGTGGGTTAATATTCATAGCCTGGGAACAGCCATGGGTATTTTAACCCCTTCCCGGGCCTCAAATATTGGCCCACGGCTGTCTGCCTAGCCTTTCTGGACTAAAAATATAGGGGGACCCTATGTATTTTTTTTTAGGGGGTCCACATATATTATAGTAACCCTTTAATAGGATTAATAATGGATAGGCGTCTTATTGACGCCTCTCCATTATTAACCGTGCTTAATGCCACCTTACAATAGCAACCCTATCATTAACCTTTAGGGTTAGGGGTAGGGTTAGGGTTAGGATCCCTTTAGGGGTAGGGTTAGGGTTAGGATCCCTTTAGGGTTAGGGTTAGGATCCCTTTAGGGTTAGGGTTAGGATCCCTTTAGGGTTAGGATCCCTTTAGGGGTAGGGTTAGGATCCATTTAGGGGTAGGGTTAGGGTTAGGATCCCTTTAGGGTTAGGGTTAGGGTTAGGATCCCTTTAGGGGTAGGGTTAGGGTTAGGATCCCTTTAGGGGTAGGGTTAGGGTTAGGATCCCTTTAGGGTTAGGGTTAGGGTTAGGATCCCTTTAGGGTTAGGGTTAGGATCCCTTTAGGGTTAGGGTTAGGATCCCTTTAGGGGTAGGGTTAGGATCCCTTTAGGGTTAGGGTTAGGATCCCTTTAGGGTTAGGGTTAGGATCCCTTTAGGGGTAGGGTTAGGGTTAGGATCCCGTTAGGGTTAGGATCCCTTTAGGGGTAGGGTTAGGGTTAGGATCCCTTTAGGGGTAGGGTTAGGGTTAGGATCCCTTTAGGGTTAGGGTTAGGATCCCTTTAGGGTTAGGGTTAGGATCCCTTTAGGGGTAGGGTTAGGATCCCTTTAGGGTTAGGGTTAGGATCCCTGTAGGGGTAGGGTTAGGGTTAGGATCCCTTTAGGGGTAGGGTTAGGGTTAGGATCCCTTTAGGGTTAGGGTTAGGGTTAGGATCCCTTTAGGGTTAGGGTTAGGATCCCTTTAGGGGTAGGGTTAGGATCCCTTTAGGGTTAGGGTTAGGGTTAGGATCCCTTTAGGGTTAGGGTTAGGATCCCTTTAGGGGTAGGGTTAGGGTTAGGATCCCTTTAGGGTTAGGGTTAGGATCCCTTTAGGGTTAGGGTTAGGATCCCTTTAGGGGTAGGGTTAGGATCCCTTTAGGGGTAGGGTTAGGATCCCTTTAGGGTTAGGATCCCTTTAGGGTTAGGGTTAGGATCCCTTTAGGGGTAGGGTTAGGATCCCTTTAGGGGTAGGGTTAGGATCCCTTTAGGGTTAGGGGTATTGTTAGGGTTAGGATCCCTTTAGGGGTAGGGTTAGGTTCCCTTTAGGGTTAGGATCCCTTTCCGGTTAGGATCCCTTTGGGGGTAGGGTCCTTAGGGTTATGAGCCCTAACCCTATCCTAACTATTTTAGTTTATAGTGGGTTTTTTACTTAATGTTGTTGATTGGCGCACGCACCGCTCATGATTGACGGCACCGGAGCTAGTAGTAAAACAACTGCACACGAAGGTTTTTATTGGTGTTTGTGTTTTTGTGCGTGTGTTCATTTATTAGGGGTTACTTTGATATATTTCAACTTTTTAAAAGCATTAGTGTAACATTACTTGGTCGTGCTATAGATTATGAGATGACACTATTGTATTCATTGTAGGTTCGTGATTATCCGGCCCTGTGGGACCCTTCCGATGAGTCCTATAAGGATAAGTACTTCAGGGAACTAGCATGGACAAAAATAGTTCGTGACATGTTCCCGGATTGGGACAGATATCCTGTGACAACACAGCTGAAAATAGGTAATTATAATTACATTTATTTAGTAAACCTTGAGTATATTAAAAATATAAGTTTTTTAGATCTCAAAAAAATTTTTTGGTTTTTTTTGGAACCTTTATTTGGTAGATAAAGATGTGAGGCAACGTTGGCGCTCCATCAGAGACCGATTCACAAAATTTCTGAATGAATGCTCAAAGAGTGGCTCTTCGCCAAGCAAAACCAAATTCCCCTTCAGTGAAGAGCTACAGTTTATTGTGACCAGCAGGACATTGAGAAAGTAAGTTAAAATCCACTCCACAAGATTATTTATATATAATATGTTGTGCTAAAAATTGTATTAATGATCTTTTTTTTCCCCCCACAGGACGGAAGGAAACATGTCTGCTGCTGATTTAGAGGACAGCGACACAGAGGATGGAGCAGGCAGTTCCTCTGGAGTGGGAGGGACCATCTCTCCCTCCATTCCCACAACTTCTGCTGAATCAGCATCCACTTCAGCAGCTGCTGCATCAACATCTGCTTCAGCAGCTGCTGAAGCATCTGATTCCGTAGAAGCTGTGAGAGTGGAGAAGAGAGCTGTCTATCCGGTGGCAGCAGAGAAAAAAAAAAAAAAAAGAACCAAGAGGACCAAACGGTTCAAATTGCCTGCGATACATTGGATTTATTAAAAAAATCAACTACAGATGAACATTGCGACTCCTTTGCACAAACTGTCGCCAGAAAAACACGCTCCCTGCCACCGGATAGACAATCTCTTTTTATGTCTATGGTCCAGATGTCCCTCACTGCTCTGGAGGACCCTGCTCCTATTTCTACATACAATGAGGTTTTGATGGGGGTGTTGGGACTTTTCAGGCCCCGACACAGAACACCTGAAACACCAGCTACAAGACCCCAGTATTTGGCCAACAGCCAAGGAAGTTCTGGACATAGAGGCCTCCAAGGCAGTTATGGCGATAGAGGCAGTTCGCAGCAGCTGGGGGGAGCAACGTATGAAACTGAGGGAACAAATTTCCTCTATTCACCAGAGTACACTTTTCTGAATTGAACATAAATTGGGCAAAAGTTTTCAGTTGCACAGAAAACCACAAGAAAAACGAAGTACATCATATGTGATAATCGTTAAACTTATCAGTTTATTGAAAATAATAAAAATGAACAAAACATAATTTAACAGAAAAACCGTATTGGTATTCAAATAATAGGGAACAGGTGCACCACAACATCCACTATCACATAACAGGAAGAGAGAAGGACATGCGTTGTCAAAGGATTAAAAAATACTGGCTCTGGAGGTCTCTATAGAGATGTACAGGGACATATACAGTTAGGGCCAGAAATATTTGGACAGTGACACAAGTTTTGTTATTTTAGCTGTTTACAAAAACATGTTCAGAAATACAATTATATATATAATATGGACTGAAAGTGCACACTCCCAGCTGCAATATGATAGTTTCCACATCCAAATCGGAGAAAGGGATTAGGAATCATAGCTCTGTAATGCATAGCGTCCTCTTTTTCAAGGGACCAAAAGTAATTGGACAATGGACTCTAAGGGCTGCAATTAACTCTGAAGGCGTCTCCCTCGTTAACCTGTAATCAATGAAGTAGTTAAAAGGTCAGGGGTGGATTCCAGGTGTGTGGTTTTGCATTTGGAAGCTGTTGCTGTGAGCAGACAACATGCGGTCAAAGGAACTCTCAACTGAGGTGAAGCAGAACATCCTGAGGCTGAAAAAAAAGAAAAAATCCATCAGAGAGATAGCAGACATGCTTGGAGTAGAAAAATCAACAGTTGGGTACATTCTGAGAAAAAAGGAATTGACTGGTGAGCTTGGGAACTCAAAAAGGCCTGGGCGTCCACGGATGACAACAGTGGTGGATGATCGCCGCATACTTAATTTGGTGAAGAAGAACCCGTTCACAACATCAACTGAAGTCCAGAACACTCTCAGTGAAGTAGGTGTATCTGTCTCTAAGTCAACAGTAAAGAGAAGACTCCATGACAGTAAATACAAAGGGTTCACATCTAGATGCAAACCATTCATCAATACCAAAAATAGACAGGCCAGAGTTAAATTTGCAGAAAAACACCTCAAGAAGCCAGCTCAGTTCTGGAAAAGTATTCTATGGACAGATGAGACAAAGATTAACCTGTACCAGAATGATGGGAAGAAAAAAGTTTGGAGAAGAAAGGGAACGGCACATGATCCAAGGCACACCACATCCTCTGTAAAACATGGTGGAGGCAACGTGATGGCATGGGCATGCATGGCTTTCAATGGCACTGGGTCACTTGTGTTTATTTGATGACATAAGAGCAGACAAGAGTAGCCGGATGAATTCTGAAGTGTACCGGGCTATACTTTCAGCCCAGATTCAGCCAAATGCTGCAAAGTTGATTGGACGGCGCTTCATAGTACAGATGGACAATGACCCCAAGCATACATCCAAAGCTACCCAGGAGTTCATGAGTGCCAAAAAGTGGAACATTCTGCAATGGCCAAGTCAATCTCCAGATCTAAACCCAATTGAGCATGCATTTCACTTGCTCAAATCCAGACTTAAGATGGAAAGACCCACAAACAAGCAAGACCTGAAGGCTGCGGCTGTAAAGGCCTGGCAAAGCATTAAGAAGGAAGAAACCCAGCGTTTGGTGATGTCCATGGGTTCCAGACTTAAGGCAGTGATTGCCTCCAAAGGATTTGCAACAAAATATTGAAAATAAAAATATTTTGTTTGGGTTATGCTTATTTGTCCAATTACTTTTGACCTCCTAAAATGTGGAGTGTTTGTAAAGAAATGTGTACAATTCCTACATTTTCTATCAGATATTTTTGTTCAACCCTTCAAATTAAACGTTACAATCTGCACTTGAATTCTGTTGTAGAGGTTTCATTTCAAATCCAATGTGGTGGCATGCAGAGCCCAACTCGCGAAAATTGTGTCACTGTCCAAATATTTCTGGCCCTAACTGTAACTCCTTTGACAACTCCTGCCCTTCTCCCCTCCTGTTATGTGATAGTGGATGTTGTGGTGCACCAGTTCCCTAATATTTGAATATTTCAGTATAACGGTTTTTCTGTCATATTTTGGTCATTTTTAATATTCAACAACAAACTGACAATTTTATAATGATTATCTGAGATATAATGTACTTCTTTTTTCTTGTGGTTTTCTTGTGTTTTTTTCTCTGACTATGGTGTCCGGTCATGAGCTTTTGTTTGTAGCTCCAGTTGCCTGTTGGATTTGAAAGGGGCTGTTTATATTTATTTTTTCAAATTGAAAAATCATTTATTAAAATTACCACTTATGCTATAATATGCGTCCAGCACCATTCAATAATGATGGCATTAACACCCAGTACAACACAAAGGGTGTAAAAAAAAATTAAATAAAAGGCCTGATGGGACTTGTGCACACACGCATGAGAGATATGACCGAGTGTTGCATGGTAATCCCTGGACCTGGTGCATGCACTCCGTTGTGGAGCGTGCGGCTCCATGTATTGGTATGTGGGTGCACACTCCGCTCCAGAGTGCAGGCCGCAGGGCCGGTGATTACCATGCAACACTCAGCCGTATCTCACGTGTGTGTGTGTATGTGTGCCCCCTGTCCAACAGGAGGACTGGGTGGGTTTAATCACACATACTGGACACAGAGACACAAGTAAAATAGAGACCTAACGACATTCCCCACCAAAAATTGTTACTTACCGCAAGGTGATGAGCAGCCTTTCCTCAGCAGAGATGGACTTCCTCATCACCGTGTCTTGCAGTGTCAAATGGGGTGCCAGGATGGTGAGCAGTCTGTCAAATGCCATAATTGGTAGCCGACAAAAAGAGATAAATTTTTCAGGATATCTGAAAATTGAAAAAAAAAAAGGGTTACTTCACAAGTATTGTTATCAAAAAAAGGTAAATTCGTCATTCAATATATTTCTACTTACCTCCTTAAATCATTGTACAGCACATAAAAGTGCCCCTTCTCAGTTCGGTCTGCTACAAGCGGGTGCACCCTCATCCTTTTCTGCGCACGTCTTCTCTGCCGCCGCTGCCTCTAAAGTAAATAAAAAAATTTTTTTTTTATAAAACACAACAAAAAATATTAAGCATGCCTGGAAAGCAATGCGGATTATGTAAGGGTACGTGTCCACATTCAGGATGGCCATCGTTATCGTTGGAGCGCCAAAGCCGCTATGTGCAAAGCCCCACCCCCTTCTGGGACGTTATGATGCCAGATGTGTTCATTGTACAAATCCGGCATCATCGCACCCCACACATAGGGCCCTGTTTTATTCCTTGCGGAGCCGCAGCTTCTCAACAAGGAACACGGACATGCTGGGATCATAAAAGACGCGCAGCATGTCCGGAGTCGCAGGGCTGATGGATGACACACAGTGGAGACGTGATTTCATGAAATCACCTCCACTATGCTGTTACATGTGGACGCTGCATGTTTGGCGCTGCGGCCACACGCAGCGCCAAACATACAGCGTTTCCAGAACATGGACATGTACCCATAACCCAATATATAAAACAAACAGACATCTGCTTACCTGACGTGCATGTCGATTCAGAATTAGAAGCATCAACCCCAGGATCGCAATCCGGTGTGGCGTGCGGAGCTGGATCCGCGGGCTGTCATCTGGCCTACGCTCAGCACGTCCACTCATTTTGATGTGTAGTTCCAAAATGGAGGATGGAAGAAGAAAAGGGTTGGACAAGGAAATGACATCATTTTTTTTTTTTTCCCCCCACTGCAGTAAGCTTTATTTGTGTCAAACACAGACAATCTGCAGAGAAAACTGCATCAAAAAACGCACTGAAAACCGCATCAAAAAACGCACCAAAAACACACCAAAAACGCACCAGAAAACGCACTTGCGTTTTCTGCAAAGAGCTGCGGTTTCAGTCCTGAAAAAAAAAGGATGGAAATCAGGAACGTGTGAACATACCCTTATGGTGGATGTGCTTTTTTGTGTCACTACTGATGTACAGTAATATGTGGCACGGACGGAATTGATAGTTAATTTACAGCACAAATTAAAAGTTGGATCATTTTTTGGATAAATCTTCACAGATGTCGGCTGAGTCCAATCATAAATGGCCTGGACTTTAACAGGGTCCATCTCGATAGTAGAAGGGGAAAAAATGAAACCCAAAAATGAAACCTTCTGAACTCCAAAGAGACACTTTGACCCCTTCACAAACAAAGAATTTGCACGAAGGACCTGGAACACCATTCTGACCTGCTTCACGTGAGACTCCCAATCATCCGAGAAGACCAAAATATCATCCAAATATACAATCAGGAATTTATCCAGGTACTCTCGGAAGATGTCATGCATAGAGGACTGAAATACTGATGGAGCATTGGAAAGCCCGAATGGCATAACCAGGTACTCAAAATGGCCCTCGGGCGTATTAAATGCTGTTTTCCATTCATCGCCCTGTTTAATACGCACAAGATTATACGCACCACGAAGATCTATCTTGGTGAACCAACTAGCCCCCTTAATCCGAGCAAATAAATCAGACAGCAGCGGCAAAGGGTACTGAAATTTGACTGTGATCTTATTAAGAAGGCGGTAATCAATACAAGGTCTCAAAGAACCATCCTTCTTGGCCACAAAAAAGAACCCTGCTCCCAATGGTGATGACGACGGGCGAATATGACCCTTCTCCAAGGATTCCTTTACATAACTCCGCATAGCGGCGTGCTCTGGCACAGATAAATTGAACAGTCGGCCCTTAGGAAACTTACTACCAGGAATCAAATTGATAGCACAATCGCAATCCCTATGAGGAGGTAGGGCACTGGATTTGGGCTCATCAAATACATCCCGGTAATCCGACAAAAACTCCGGGACTTCAGAAGGGGTGGATGACGAAATAGACAAAAATGGAACATCACCATGTACTCCCTGACAACCCCAGCTGGACACAGACATAGATTTCCAGTCCAATACTGGATTATGGACCTGTAGCCATGGCAACCCCAAAACGACCATATCATGCAGATTATGCAACACCAAAAAGCGAATATCCTCCTGATGTGCAGGAGCCATGCACATGGTCAATTGGGTCCAGTACTGAGGCTTATTCTTGGCCAAAGGCGTAGCATCAATTCCTCAATGGAATAGGATACTGCAAGGGCTCCAAGAAAAAACCACAGCGCCTAGCAAACTCCAAGTCCATCAAATTCAGGGCAGCGCCTGAATCCACAAATGCCATAACAGAATAGGATGACAAAGAGCAGATCAGAGTAACGGACAAAAGAAATTTCGACTGTACCGTACCAATGGTGGCAGACCTAGCGAAACGCTTAGTGCGCTTAGGACAATCGGAGATAGCATGAGTGGAATCACCACAGTAAAAACACAGCCCATTCCGAGTCTGTGTTCTTGCCGTTCAGCTCTGGTCAAAGTCCTATCACATTGCATAGGCTCTGGTCTATGCTCAGATAATACCGCCAAATGGTGCACAGCTTTACGCTCACGTAGGCGTCGATCGATCTGAATGGCCAAAGACATAGACTCATTCAGACCAGCAGGCATGGGAAATCCCACCATGACATCCTTAAGGGCTTCAGAGAGACCCTTTCTGAAAATTGCTGCCAGGGCACATTCATTCCTCTGAGTGAGTACAGACCACTTCCTAAACTTCTGACAATATATCTCTACCTCATCCTGACCCTGACACAGAGCCAGCAAGATTTTCTCTGCCTGATCCACTGAATTAGGTTCATCATAAAGCAATCTGAGCGCCAGAAAAAACGCATCAACATCACGCAATGCCGGATCTCCTGGCGCAAGGGAAAATGCCCAGCCTTGAGGGTCGCCACGTAACAAAGAAATAATGATTTTCACTTGTTGAACAGGGTCACCTGAGGAGCGAGGTTTCAAAGCAAGAAACAATTTACAATTATTTTTGAAATTCAGAAACTTAGATCTATCCCCAAAAAACAAATCAGGAATAGGAATCCTAGGCTCTAACACTGGATTCTGAACCACAAAATCTTGAATGTTTTGTACCCTTGCAGTGAGATTATCCATACAAGAGGACAGACCTTGAATGTCCATATCTACACCTGTATCCTGAACCACCCAGAGGTAAAGGGGAAAAGAGAGACAAAACACACTGCAAAGAAAAAAAAATGGTCTCAGAACTTCTCTTATCCCTCTATTGAGATGCATTAGTACTTTTGGCCACCTGAACTGTTATGACCTGGTGGTCAGGACAATAATGGACCTGGTGGTTAAGAGCACACGGAATGACCTGATAGTTACAAATAATATAGGACGAGCTCTGAGACGTGGGAACTCTGCTGACCGCAATCCCTAATCCTATCACACACACTAGAAATAGCCGAGGATTGCTCCTAACGCTCCCTATGCAACTCGACACAGCCTAAGGAACTAGCTAGCCCTAAAGATAGAAAAATAAAGCCTACCTTGCCTCAGAGAAATTCCCCAAAGGAAAAGGCAGCCCCCCACATATAATGACTGTGAGTAAAGATGAAGATTACAAACACAGAGATGAAATAGATTTAGCAAAGTGAGGCCCGAATTACTGAACAGACAGAGGATAGGAAAGGTAGCTTTGCGGTCAGCACAAAAAACTACAAAAAGACCACGCAGAGGGAGCAAAAAGACCCTCCGCACCGACTCACGGTGCAGAGGCGCTCCCTCTGCGTCCCAGAGCTTCCAGCAAGCAAGACAACAATCAAAATAGCAAGCTGGACAGAAAAATAGCAAACTAAAAAAAAACAAGCAGGAACTTAGCTTCTGCTGGGAAGACAGGTCACAAGAACGATCCAGGAGTGAACTAGACCAATACTGGAACATTGACAGGTGGCATGGAGCATTGATCTAGGTGGAGTTAAATAGAGCAGCCAGCTAACGAATTAACCTCGTCACCTGTGGAAGGAACCTCAGAAGCCGCAGCCCCACTCACAACTACCAGAGGAAGCCCATGGACAGAACCAGCCGAAGTACCATTCATGACCACAGGAGGGAGCTTGACAACAGAATTCACAACAGCCGCTGCTGCCATATGTGTCCCTATTACTGCCCCTGATACCCCAATAGTGAGCCGCTGCTGCCATATGTGTCCCTATATCTGCCCCTGATACTCCAATACTGAGCCACTGCTGCCATATGTGACCCTATTACTGCACCTGATACCGCAATACTGAGCTGCTGCTGCTGTATGTGTCCCTATTGCTGCACCTGATGCCCCAATACTGAGCCTCTGCTGCCATATGTGTCCCTATTACTCCACCTGATACCCCAATACTGAGCCGCTGCTGCCGTATGTGACCCTATTAGTCCACCTGATACCCCAATACTGAGCCGCTGCTGCCGTATGTGTCCCTATTACTGCACCTGATACACCAATACTGAGCCGCTGCTGTCGTATGTGACCCTATTACTCCACCTGATACCCCAATACTGAGCCGCTGCTGCCATATGTGTCCCTATTACTCCACCTGATACCCCAATACTGAGCCGCTGCTGCTGCTGTATGTGTCCCTATTACTGCACCTGCTGTGTGGTTCTCTGTGCCCTCTAAATTCTAAAGCAACTCTCTACAATATAGTAATGCCAGGTGCAAGTGCTCTAGAAAACAGTGCCCATATTTTGCCCCCTAGAAAGTAATATTGCCCTGTGTGCCCCTTTGATAGCCAGAGTAACCTGAGTTCCCTATAACAATAAGTTCCCACTTTATATTTAATAATGTCCCGAGTCTCTCCCTGTACAGCTCCCCTATACACAGTATGATGCTCTCTTATGCACAGTATAATGCCCCCTCACTGTATAGTACCATCCACACAGTATACTGACTCCTTAGTAGCCCCCAAACTGTTTGATGGCTCCAACAATGTATAATGACCCCCACACTGTAATCTCCATACTGTATGATGGCCCCCTAGATAGCCTCCATATACAGTAGCATAAAGCACCAAATAGTCCACAATATAGTATAATGCACTCCCCATAGGCAGACTCTATAGCATACGGCAGCCCCCATAGGCAGACACTGTAATAAGGCAGCACCCCCGTATAGGCAGACCTTGTAATTAGGCAGTACCCCCACAGGCAGACTCTAGCGTAGCTCTGGGTGGGTCCCCTCAGAGCACCGGCCCCGGGGCGCCCGAACCCTCTGCCCCCCCGGTAGCTACGCTACTGGTTTCAATACACAAAAGCCAAGAGCAGGTTTTCCCTAAATTTGCCTTGGACAACCAGCATGTCCAAGACCTATACTCACTTTAGTCTGCATTGCAACCACAGCTATGCATAAATAAAATTATTATTATTATGCATGTGACTGCAATGTCCTCTCATAACCTCAATACACCTCTGTGTGCATCCTGGAGGGGACATACAGCGACCCCTACAGGTAAAACCAATCACTGCCTCACAGCTGATAAATGAATCTGAGCAAAATCCTTCTAATCTTGAGACGTTTCCTTGTACAGCATTGTCTGGAAAAGTATAAAGGTATAATTTAAAAAATCCAGCTAAAGGAGATCCTGTGGATATAAACAACTCGTCAACAAAAGGAGTCAGAGGAGCATGTAAAAAACAACTCTGAATAACATGGCACTGCATCGGACATGAGCAAATTTTTCAAAACTCAAATTTGCCAGCTTAACTGAATTTCTTTTTTTAAGAACTGATTTGCTGTAAATTGCAAATATTCCGTGACTGCGGTATTGTAGAGGCTTCCTTCCAACTGACCCCTTCTATATCAACTCCTCCCTTTTACAACCTTGCCCCGCTCCTGCAAAACACCCCCTTTCCCCCAAATGAACACTCGTAACACCTTTTTCTTTGGATAAATTGGCCAAATCAGCCTTTTATTAACAACCATTGCAATAAATAACTTTTTGTAAGGAGGTTCTTGGAGCTCCAAAACCTGGTGGAAACCTGTAAATAATAATTAACCATCCAGCATTACCCCCAGCTGCAACCACAAACTCGGGGGCACCTTTGTAGCCAGAAAACCTTTTCCATAACACCTTCTGCCAGGGACCCCACCATTTAGAGCCCCAAAATCTGCCAGGCAATCAACCAAAATTCAAACATAAAGGGGAGGTTTCCATCCACCTGATGTACAACCTCCCATAACAATTTTGCCACCAACTCCAAGAACCCCCTTACCACTGCACACCGAAATGACCCATTGAAACCATCATCAAACATTTCAATATTTTACCTTACTTGAACCCCTAAATTAAAAGGG
The DNA here is from genome assembly GCF_032444005.1 of Ranitomeya imitator. Taxonomy (NCBI): domain Eukaryota; kingdom Metazoa; phylum Chordata; class Amphibia; order Anura; family Dendrobatidae; genus Ranitomeya; species Ranitomeya imitator. The sequence continues at coordinate 232,138,259 of NC_091286.1, read as the reverse complement.
CGGGACCTCATGCCGATTGCTTGCTACCACCCCACCTCAGGCAGATAAACCCTGCTCAACTGTAAACACCCCCCATTGTCCAACCCTTCGAAACTTTTGACCCCACAAAGCCCGCCCTTCAACCCATATTTATTTTTTAGCTCCTGCTTGCCCTACAAACCAAGTCATCGGTCACTCTGCCCATGGCTTTGCTGAGGGAGACGTTTTTTCTGTTGTCCTAAAAATTTGTTTATGAATCACTTAGATCTCCCATGACTGTATCAAACCCTTTGGAAGTTCTTTAATGGGAATCGGTCATTTGATTCATGTTGTCCAAACCAAGGGCAGAATGAATCATGGCCTAATTGCATGATTGCAACCAGGTATATTTTTCGCTGAAACGCTCTGGTGTTTCAGAGAAAACATGCTGTAAAGAGTAGCCGCAGACCATAACCAAAGACCAGTTGAGTCCTTCTCTGCCCCAGGCCACGGAAGAGCCAGCCAGGAGCAATGTCAGACTTCTGGCACTATGTCTTCTGATATGAATCTTCAAAGTGTATAGAAATATAAAAAATATATAGATAAACATTCCTAACTGCAATCATGCCTCTCCTTTCGTATAGCCTATTATTTTCCCTCCTGATTGGCTGTGCTAGAAGATGTGATGTAGAAGCTGCAAGCATTTTGGAGAATCCTGCTGGGCTGTTAATAAGGTCATGTAAGACTCCTTTGGTTAAAGCAATCTTCAACACTGTACAAAAAGGCATTTCTGGCACGTAGTAAATTGTTCAAATTCGGCAGGTTCATTAAGAATATTCGACACATAAAATTTGCATTCAGTTGACTGCTCTTCTCTCCACTGCATCAAGGAAATTGCATACATATAGTATCTACAGTACCAAGAACAGTTGTCTCTGAACAGTGGTTCTTCAGCTCATACAAACCCACAACTTCTAACAATCCCTGGCGGCTGTGGGTTACACACAGCAAATAATAAAATAGTTGTAATTATTTTGAATATATTCTTTTATATAGATCCATTCTTGTCCCCGGGTGTCTATAGATTTTTGAGCATGCTGCATATTCAATGGTATAATGTATTGTACAGGTTCATAACTATTCCTTTTACAAAGGATATTGGAACATTTTGGGCATTTTAATACTTAAATCTGTGGAGGGTTTTTGGCTAAAATGAGAGAATTGTGCAAGTATACGCTACAATTCATTGGAATTTCACACTTGGCTCTGCCATTGCCATAGTGTAATAATGATTGTAAAATTCATATTGTAGCATGTGGAAATACGAATATAAAAATTGTACTGCTATGTAATTCTATCATAGATGAGACAAACTATACAATAAATAATTGTAAACCTTGTTGTTTACAAATATATATTGGAAAAATTGGATCAATTCATGTTTTTGTCTCACATTTTATGATATTTATAAACAAGAAGGTTCTCTAAGGGTACATTATGGTTGGTGATTCCTGAGCATGAAATGTGATTGAGTTAATTTAAATTATTAATACTTAATTTGAATAATTACAGCAGCTAAATCTGGTTTGTCCCGTAATTAATGTTACATAAGAAGACATCAATTTTATAAATGGTACATTGCAGCAGAGGTGTATCTAGGGTTTCTGGCACCCGGGGCAAGAATTCAGTTTGGCGCCATCCCCCCCCCTCAAGGACATATGCGATTTGCACACTTAGTCATGTATCCACGAGCCGCTCTCCCTAATGTTCTCAATGTTCAGTGAAAAACTGAGAAGCAAGACGAGAAGCTCGATGTCACAGGACCATAAGTGTGAAAATCACATATGAGTGATGTGTCCATGTGACGACTACTGGAACCTGCAGAGCTGAATCCTGACATCGCAGCTTCTGAATTCTCACAACTAATGCACTGCACACTTTTAGGATTCTCCCTCATGTCAGCACAAGCATGCGATTTGTATACTTCTGACTACATTCCGATTAGACATGTCCGGCCTCGCTCAGTTCGTTTTCATTGACTGAGGCCACACATGTCTTGTCGGCACGTGACCACATGTATGTAAATCGCCAGCACCAGAGAATCCTGACAGTGTGCAGGGCGTACTGTGAGAACTCAGAAGTCTGCAGTCACAAAGAATGACTGCAGACTCATTACAAACCTGGACATCCCCTTTAATGCTCCTAACATAAATAAAAACATGAGAATTAGTCAGTATCACAAATAACATTTACATCAAGGTACCTTATAGACGATGTCGTCTCTGAAGCTGATCTCCTTCTTTTCTTCATCCTATCCAGACCCCATGATGAGTTTTCTCATCCACAGCTGTCTCTGCAGACTTCCATCTTCTCCACTCTTTTGCAGAAAATTTCCACATGACGCCCTTAAAGATAGAAGTGTCATTATAATGCTCTTGAATAAAAAGCTGCATCTCACTAAATTTTCTGCACAAATACGACCCCCACACTGTCCTTCTTCTAGTACATGCTTTTCACACTGACCTCTCCATTCCATACTGGCCCCCTCTTCACACTGTCCTCTCACACTGTGTCCCCCCTATAGGGCCCAGTATTTATACTGTACTCTCTCATCACACTTCCCCTCCTTGTATACTGTCCCCTCCTGGCTGTGCCCTTATACTGTCCCTCCATGCTATGCCCCCAATACTCAGTGTCTATGCTATGCCCACTCACTTTTCTCCCCCCATACTGTTTCCTCATACTATTCCCCTCCCTCCTCATACTGTCTCCTCTCACATGCCTCCTGTTCACCATACTGTCTCCTCATATATTTTCTCCCTCACTTTCTATACTGCCTGCTCACCTGACTCCCCATACTGTGTCTGCACACATCCAATAACCCTCAATCCCCATATCCTGTCCACATACATTTTTCACATCGCTACTCATACTGTGTCCGCATACATTCCCCCGTTCGCTCCCCATACTGTCTGCACCCATCCCCAATACTGTTTCCTTATATATGCTCCCCATTTCCCCATACAGTTTCCTCGTACATGCCCCCATTCCCCCATACTGTTTCCTCATACATGCCCCCATTCCCCTGTACTGTTTCCTCACACATGCCCCCATTCCCATGTACTGTTTCCTCATACATGCCCCCCATTCTCCTGTACTGTTTCCTCATACATGCCCTCCTTTCCCCCATTCTGTTTCTTCTTATGTGCCCCCATTCCACCATACTGTTTCCTCGTACATGCCCCACATTCCCCCATATTGTTTCCTCATACATGCCCCATTTCCCTCTTTGCTCTTCATTTTGGTCCTCAAATCTCCCCCACACATTAAATACCCCATCCCTACTCCAAATTTCCCTCCACATATTAAATCGGCCATCCCCACTCCAAATCTCCCCCCCATACATTGAACACCCCCATCCCCATGACAAATCTCCCCCACACACATTAAATCCCCCCACACATTAAATCCTCCATCCCCACTCCAATTCTCACCCCCACAATAAATTCCCAATCCCCACTCAAATTCTCCCCCACACAATAAATCCCCCATCCCCACTCAAATTCTCAACCCACATAATAAATCCCCAACTCCAATTCTCCCCCCCACAATTAATCCCCCATCCCCACTCTAATTCACCCCCACACAATAAATCCCCATCCACACTTAAATTCTCAACCCACACAATAAATCCCCCCATCCCCACTCCAATTCTCCCCCCACATAATAAATCCCCCCATCCCCACTCACATTAAATCTCCTCCCACAATAAATCTCCCATCCGCACTCACATTAAATCTCCCCCCACAATAAATCCCCCATCCCCACTACAATTCTCCCCCCACAATAATTCCCCATCCTCACTCCAATTCTCCCCCCCACAATAAATCCCCCATCCCCACTCACATTAAATCTCCCCCCACAATAAATCCTCCCATCCTCACTTACATTAAATCTCCCCCACAATAATTCCCCCATCCCCACTCACATTAAATCTCCCCCCCACAATTAATCCCCCTTTCCCACTCACATTTACTCTCCCCCACAATAAATCCCCTAAACCCCACTCACATGAAATCTCCCCCCACAATAAATCCCCTATCTCCACTTACATTAAATCTCTCCCCCACAATAAATCCCCCATTCACATTAAACCTCCTTCCCCCTGCACCTTCGGTGTCTTCAGCTCTGTCTGTCTGTCTGATCTGTGTCGCTATCTCTGCAGCGCCGGTGAGTGACTTCAGCAGCCCAATCACATGATCTGATCACGCTGCTGGTGTCGCTCTGACCCGGCAGTCAGAGCTTCAATTGTACTCGTGTCTGAATGCGAGTACAATTGATGCGAGTACAATTGATCTGTGGGGACTGAAGTGCTGCAGCTTCTCTGTGCCGGCTGTCAGATTGACAGCCGGCTCAGAGAACTGCCGACTCCCACTCCGGGAGCGGCAGAATGCAGGCGCCGGGGAGACACTGCGGACCGCCGCATTAAGGGTCCCGACTGCACCCCCTGCCGGTTGCGCCCAGGGCACATGCCCCGGCTGCCCCCCTTAGATACGCCTCTGCATTGCAGGTAAGGCCAAAGTCAACAGATTTTACATTGGGGAACAGGAGTTTTAAGCTGCGTTCTCTACGTATATCATTAAAGCCAAATCAGATAAAAAATATAATTTAAAATTATGTAATAAGCCGAAATGGAATTTTTTTGTAAAGTAATATTTGTTAAGAAAATAGGTGCATCCATATAAAATATTACATATTAAATGCACAATGCTAAAAAAAACACAAGTTCCCAATATGAAGATGTTCTCACCCAGATCTAAAATGAGATCTAGTAATTCAGATCTTATACAACAAATCTAACGAATCCCCCTATCATTATTTATTCGGTAAGATTAAAGTGAAATATGTGACAGATGCTCTGATAAGCAAAGTACAGAAAGGCAAGGGCTATTATTATATGTCAAGTAGGTTATCACAGGTGGTTCTGTATAAATGTAATACAATGAAGGCTGCTAAGGCTGCAAGCGTGCTATTTTCATCAAGTGGAGGAAGAAATGTTGAGTTTCGTCTGCATATTTTATGTCTATTTTTGATCTTCTGTATCTTGCTTTCTCTGTAATGTACATTTTTTCTCCTTACTTGTTGAATTGATGGTGTCTTCCCGTGCACGCGGTCAGGATTCCCCTCAATTGTCAGACCAATCAGACGCTTGTATATCGCTAGTATATGATTTGTACACTGCGGGTCGAATGACAACTAGATTGTCACCTGATTTTGTCAATGTTCTATTAAACGAATGAGAACCTACAGTAGTTGTCATATGACTGCCAATATGCAAATCTCATACTGACCATCATGTGACCGCCCGCTCAATCTGGCAAGTCAGCGGAATCCTGACAGTGTACATTCATTCATCTGAGTGAGTGACTGCAAAAATGTACTTCCAGCTCAGAAACACTCTTTAGGCCATGTTCACATTTGGTCAGTATTTTAGCTCAGTATTTGTAAGTAGTGATGGGCGAACCCAAACTGTAAATTTCGGGGTCCATATCAAACACATAGTGTTTGTGCATAGACCTCAAACACGGACTTCTACAGGAAGTCTGTGTAAGGCTAGGTTCAAATTGCGTTAATGCAGCCCGTTCAACACATGCTTTAAACGGGCTGCGTTAACGCAAATGCCGAAATTCGATTGCAATAGCACAGATAGAGCTAGCAGATGCTCTATCTGCGCTAGCGGTGACGGACCCAGAAACGCTGCAACTCGCGTCGGAGGGTCCATCACTCAATGATGGCACATCGCTAGAGCATGCCCATTTTGGGCATGCGCTAGCGATGTGTCTAACATAGGGCTTAATGGCGGCATTAAGGGACTGCGTTACACCGCATTATGCCGCGGTGTAATGCAGTCCGTCTAACGGACTGCCTATAACGCAATCTGAACCTAGCCTTACTGATCGCGTTCGACAGAACCAACATTGGGTATTTCCCATGCTGTCATCGTGTGACAGCGTGAGAAACGCTGGTTCTGATCAGCGGTAAGTTCAACACCGTCGGTCAGATAGCTGCAGTTCCCATGATATCATACAGATGACAGAGGACAGCGTGAGAGCCAACAGTTCCGACCAGCAGTAAAAAGGTTACCGTTGGTCATAGGCATTGGCAGATGAAAGTACATCTCATCTCATCATAAACCCCAGTCACCTCACTGACGTCACCGTTACCATGATGAGAAAGTTCTCATGCAGCGAGCAGGGATGTCAGTAAGATGAACGCGGTTCATTGACTGTAATCTCCGGTGACCTTTCACACGTCAGCGCTGCACACTGCTGGAGAGTTCACACGCTCTTGTGTCAGAGTGTTTTGACTGGCTTGCTGAGCGGTCACATCATGCCAGAGCTCAACAAACCACCCAGATGTAGCAGAACTGGACTTCTTCATGGGACAGTTATGGATTATCTTCTCGTCGGACTGGTGAAGAATATTGTGATTTTTTGTTTTTATTTTTTGGGAGCGAGCCTATGGGAGGTGGAGCTGCATATTCATTACTGTAAATGAGCGGCCCCACGTGACCGCATACAGGAGAAGATGCGGCCAGAACAGGAAGCAGCGACTGCCAACGAGGGAGCTTGGTGAGTATTTTCAGAGCAGCGGGGGGGGGGGGGGGCGCGCAGGGTTGGCACATAGATCTTTATTTTAAACACTATTATTCATATCTTCTCTGCAGCAAACGCTGCTGCAGGGAAGATATGAATCGTGGCTTCAGCACCAGTGGGGGGGGACAGCGCTTAATGTAGCGCTGTCTCCTGCACGGCACACGGACTGCACACGGACAACGTGTTTTACACGGACCCATTGACTTTAATGGGTCCGTGTAATATGTGTGCTCCCACGAACACTGACATGTCTCCGTGTTTGAGACACGGTCCGCAAAAAATCTGCACAGATGCATTGATTTTTATGTGTCTACGTGTGTCAATGTTCTTATGATCGTCCGTTATTGCATTTTAATGCAATGTCGTGGCGACCAAGAAAACGTAATTCCGGCGTTTTGAATTTTTTTCTCGCTACGCCATTTAGCGATCAGGTTATAATGCTTATTTTTATTGATAGATCGGGTGATTCTGAACGTGGCGATACCAAATATGTGTAGGTTTGATTTTTTTTTATTGTTTTCTTTTGGATGGGGCGAAAGGGGGTTGATTTAAACTTTTATATTTTTTTATTTTTTTCGTATTTTTTAAAACATTTTTTTAAACTTTTGTCATGCTTCAATAGCCTCCATGGGAGGCTAGAAGCTGGCACCACTCGATCGGCTCAGCTACATAGCAGCGATCATCAGATCGCTGCTATGTAGCTGAAATGCAGGCTTGCTATGAGCGCCAACCACAGGGGGGTGCCCACAGCAGGCCGGCATCAGTAACCATAGAGGTCTCATGGGCCTCTATGGTTACCATCCTGATGAATTGCAGACCCCCGATCATGTGATGGGGTCGGCAATGCGCTCATTTCCGGTCGCGCGGCCGGAAGCGGTACTTAAATGCCGCTGTCAGCGTTTGACAGCGACATTTATCAGGTTAATAGCGGCGGGTGAATCGCGATTTCACCCGCCACTATTGCGCGCACATGTCAGCTGTACAAAACAGCAGACATGTCGCGACTTTGATGTGAGCTCAGTGCCAGAGCCCACATCAAAGCAGGGGACCCGACATGCGCAGTACTAGTATGGCGAATGTCGGGAAGGGGTTAATAACCTAGAAACCTTAATGGCTATTGGCTCGCTCCCAGAATATTAACATTAGCCCCAGCTCTTGTCCTTTAGTCAGCTGGTTATTAAAAATAGGCTGGGCCCCACATATTTTTTTCAATTTTATTTATTTATTTATATTAGTAAGAATTGAATGAAAAAAATGTTCGAGGTCCCTCCCTATTTTAAATTACTAGCTAAGGGAAATCAGAAATCTGAGGGCGGTACCCCCCAGCTGTCTGCTTTCCCTTGTTTGTTTATCAAAAGTGGGTTTATCCATCCATCTCACCTGCCTCATCCATCCATCCATATATCCCTCCCTCATCCAGCTATCCATCCCACATTACTTTACATAAATGTCTATGTCTTAAAATAACAGAAAAAAACTGAAATAAAAAAATACAACGATGAGGTCATGGTGGAGGTTGATGTGGTGGCGTACGTGGAAGAAGGGGAGGTGGGCAATTTTTTTAAAATTTTTATTTAAACAAATAACTTAAAAATAATGTAGCCAACCAAAAACAAGACAAATTGAACCATGATGCAGACGTTCAAGTGGAGGAGCGGGTGGAGGTGGATGTGGTGGTGTACGTGGAAGAGGTGATGGGGGGCCAACATATTTTACAGTGTAACCATGGCTGGGTGAGGCAGATATAATTGTCTAGTCACCTATTGTAATGGTCATGTCATTTGTAATCCACCCCTTCATTTTTAGGAATGTTATCTTCCCCACGTTTTCTGTGGACAGGCAGATGTGACTGTCAGTGATTGCACCACCTGCGGTGCAAAAGACATGCTCTCACTAGAGTTGAGCGACCTTGACCTTTTTAGAGTCAAGCCGGGTTTCGCGAAACCCGGCTATCTCAAAAGTCGAGTCGAGTGGAATCGGCCGATTATCGCGAAAAGTCGGGGATCGACCGAAACACGAAACCCAATGCAAGTCAATGGGGGAGCATAGTCGGCAGTGAGTAGAGGCCAGGAAAACATGTACAGAGCCCATTGTATTGGCAAAAACATCCATTCTTGCTACTGAAGCTTGCCAATCGTAATTTAGCTTATAATAATTGTAAGGCATTGGAAATTGGGGGTCATTTGGCTAAAGTTGTGGGGGGTAGGGCTGGTTCAAGCAATTAGTGGGCCAAGGACATCCGGACCACGTCACGGCAGTGGAGCAGGGAGAGGTAAGTATTTCAACTTTGCAAGTGCTGTGATCCTGAGCAAGCAGGGGGGCCCACTCGTTGGCATTGGCACTGGCACAGGGCCCCTCAAAGTACAGCGGTGTGTTTGCATGGCGGGGGCGCCTCCCACCGGCAGCAACACTTTTGCGTACTATGAGAGGCCCTGTGCCAGTGACGTCGCCAACGAGTATTCCTCCCCCCACCTGATGAAGGAACCTGCACCTTCATCTGCACCTTCCTCTTTGTCCCCGTGTAATGTGGTGTGGTATGCGGGAAGGGGGACCTGACTTTCAGCAGGGTCACAATCTTGCAGTTGTAGTGTGCACAGGGAATGTTGCGTTATGGGTCAATGTACCAGCAGACTCATCTATCACTGGCTGGGCAATGGGCAGGATGAGGGGGAAACAGATATGGGCCCAAAGAATAAAGTGGGCTAAATGCAGTTCAAAATTGGTAACAGGACTAACCAGGGGGCATTGCTTTGTTCAGTGGAGGACAACTGGAATGAGAGGCTGACACAGAGAGTAGGCCCAAATCAGTAAGTATTCTAAATGCAGTTCAAAATTGGCAACAGTAGTAAACCGGCGGCACAGCTTTGTTCACTGGAGGAGAACAGCAAAGAGCGGCAGACACAGATAGAAGGCCCCAACCCAACTAGTAGGCATAATGCAGTGTTGTTTTCAACAACTACTAAACGAGAGTCGGAAGATCGAAGCAATGGAGAGGAAACCTGGGGAACACCTTGGAGTGGAACACACTGTCTCTACACCCCATACCCAATTTGTAGGCCTAATGCAGTGTAGTTTTCAACAACTACTAAACGAGAGTCGGAAGACCGAAGCAATGGAGAGGAAACCTGGGGAACACCTTGGAGTGGAACACACCGTCTCTACACCCCATACCCAATTTGTAGGCCTAATGCAGTGTAGTTTTCAACAACTACTAAACGAGAGTCGGAAGACCGAAGCAATGGAGAGGAAACCTGGGGAACACCTTGGAGTGGAACACACCATCTCTACACCCCATACCCAATTTGTAGGCCTAATGCAGTGTAGTTTTCAACAACTACTAAACGAGAGTCGGAAGACTGAAGCAATGGAGAGGAAACCTGGGGAACACCTTGGAGTTGAACACACCGTCTCTACACCCCATACCCAATTTGTAGGCCTAATGCAGTGTAGTTTTCAACAACTACTAAACGAGTCGGAAGACCGAAGCAATGGAGAGGAAACCTGGGGAACACCTTGGAGTGGAACACACCGTCTCTACACCCCATACCCAATTTGTAGGCCTAATGCAGTGTAGTTTTCAACAACTACTAAACGAGAGTCGGAAGATCGAAGCAATGGAGAGGAAACCTGGGGAACACCTTGGAGTGGAACACACCGTCTCTACACCCCATACCCAATTTGTTGGCCTAATGCAGTGTAGTTTTCAACAACTACTAAACGAGAGTCGGAAGACCGAAGCAATGTAGACGAAACCTGGGGAACACCTTGGAGTGGAACACACCGTCTCTACACCCCATACCCAATTTGTAGGCCTAATGCAGTGTAGTTTTCAACAACTACTAAACGAGAGTCGGAAGACCGAAGCAATGGAGAGGAAACCTGGGGAACACCTTGGAGTGGAACACACCATCTCTACACCCCATACCCAATTTGTAGGCCTAATGCAGTGTAGTTTTCAACAACTACTAAACGAGAGTCGGAAGACCGAAGCAATGTAGACGAAACCTGGGGAACACCTTGGAGTGGAACACACCGTCTCTACACCCCATACCCAATTTGTAGGCCTAATGCAGTCTAGTTTTCAACAACTACTAAACGAGAGTCGGAAGACCGAAGCAATGGAGAGGAAACCTGGGGAACACCTTGGAGAGGAACACACCGTCTCTACACCCCATACCCAATTTGTAGGCCTAATGCAGTGTAGTTTTCAACAACTACTAAACGAGAGTCGGAAGATCGAAGCAATGGAGAGGAAACCTGGGGAACACCTTGGAGTGGAACACACCGTCTCTACACCCCATACCCAATTTGTAGGCCTAATGCAGTGTCGTTTTCAACAACTACTAAACGAGAGTCGGAAGACCGAAGCAATGGAGAGGAAACCTGGGGAACACCTTGGAGCGGCAGACACCGTTAGTAGGCCCTATCGAAGTAGTAGCCCCAATGCAGTTTTCAAATTCCTAGAGGCTGAAAACAAGACTATTGACGCTCAGCTTTTTTCAAAGGAGGACAGCTGTATTGAGTGGCGCAGACAGACACAGGTAGTAGGCCTTAAACCAAAAATGTGGCTCAATGCAGTTTAAAAAAGGTTACAGGGGTACACAGGCAGCATTGGTCTGGTCAGTGGAGGACAATCTCAATTATGGACCGCAGACAGACTTTGTACGCCTACTATTAAAAAAAGGATGCTCTATGCAATTAAAAATAGGTTCCAGGGGTCCACGGGCAGCAGTGGTGTTGTCAGTGGAGGAGTATTGGAAGGAGGGACCGCAGACAGGCGTAGTAGGCCTAACATAACAAAATTAGGCTGTAGGCACTTTAAAATTGGTTCCAGGGGTACACGGACAGCAGTGGTGTGGTCAGCGGAGGACAATTTTAATTAGGGACTGCAGACAGACTTTGTAGGCTGTCCCCTGTGGACCATGCATCCAACACATTAACCCAGTGCGCCGTAATGGACACGTAACTTTTTGTGGACATGCCTACTGGTCCATGCGTCTCTTGTCAGGTGCACCTTTCTACTGTTTGATTGCCTGAGTGCTATGACAATGCAGACTTTTTCATGCCGGTAGAGGGCTGGGATGGCTTTTCTCGCAAAAGAAGTGTCGACTGGGTAGCTTGAACCGTGGTACAGCGTAGTTCATCTGGGCTTTCTAAATATAAAACAAAGAAAAAAAGTAGGCTCCATGCACTTTCAGCTGGGTTCCAGGGGTACACGTCCAGCATTGGTCTGGTCAGTGGAGAACTATTGGAAGGAGGGACCGCAGACAGGCTTTGAAGGCCTAACATAATAAAATTGGGCTGTAGGCACTTTAAAATTGGTTCCAGGGGTACACGGGCAGCAGTAGACAGGTCACTGGAGGACTAGTGGAAGGAGGGACCGCAGACAGGCGTAGTAGGCCTAACATAATAAAATATGGCTGTAGGCACTTTAAAATTGGTTCCAGGGGTACACGGGCAACAGTAGACAGGTCACTGGAGGACTAGTGGAAGGAGGGACCGCAGACAGGCGTAGTAGGCCTAACATAATAAAATATGGCTGTAGGCACTTTAAAATTGGTTCCAGGGGTACACGGGCAGCAGTAGACAGGTCACTGGAGGACTAGTGGAAGGAGGGACCGCAGACAGGCGTAGTAGGCCTAACATAATAAAATATGGCTGTAGACACTTGGAATTCTCTTGCAGGGGTACACAGGCAGCATTGGTGTTGTCAGCGGAGGCCGATTGTAATGAGTGTCTGCCAGTTAGTAGTCCCAAACAATAAATACATGTTAATGTCTCGCATTACAACAAAACGAAAACACAAAAGGGTGCAATCATTAGGTACAGGGGTGGGCTCCTCCGCGTAGTTTCAGACCTAGTAAAAGTATTTACTTGGGTAAATATAGGACACTGCCCCTGACTATGTTAAGTACCATCATACATGTCAACACAATGGTATTGTCAGTGGCAGGAACTTACGGATGTCAGCGCATAGACTAAACATTGGTGGAACTGTGAGAGATAATTGTGCAAGTGGTAGAGCAATGTTTGAGCTGGGGGTGGGGGAACTCTCTTGTGGCCGGCGGTACAGGCCCAGGGCCCCTCATGTTACAACAGTGTGTCTGACGTTGGGTGCACACCACCACCACCAGAGACAATTTATTGTACTATGAGGGACCCAGTGGCAGTGCCGTCGACCAAAAGCGTGCACACCCACCTCTTCAGACAAACAGCACTCTCACGGGTGCTTGCGCCAAGTGGCGATACCACGGCCCCGTGTGGGGAGTTTGGCCATTTAGGGAGGTGTAAGCATGTCGTATGCTGGACAATCAGCTGCTGCAAATTACGAGATTGGTAGTCATTCAGAGTAGTCCACAGGCAAGACCTTTTCATAGGAAAGCTAGGTGTCGGCCGGGCAAGGTGGGGTAAAAGAATTCGAAATCCAGTTGTGGTTCATTTTAATGAAGGTTAGATCATCAACATTTTGGGTAGCCAGACGAGTCCTTTTTTCGGTTAATATTGAACCTGCAGCACTGAATACTCTTTCTGATAGGACACTAGCTGCCGGGCAAGCAAGCTCCTGCAATGCATATTCTGCCAATTCTGGCCAGGTGTCTAATTTGGATGCCCAGTAATCAAATGGGAATGACGGTTGAGGTAGAACATCGATAAGGGATGAAAAATAGTTTGTAACCATACTGGACAAATGTTGTCACCTGTCACTTTGAATTGATGCAGCAGTACCTGTCCTGTCTGCGGTCGTAGCAAAATCACTCCACAACCTGGTCAGAAAACCCCTCTGTCCAACGCCACTTCTGATTTCTGCACCTCTAACACTTCTGGTCTGCTGCCCCCTGCAGCTCGTGTGAGAACGATCACGGGCGCTGTGTGCTGGGAATGCCTGAAGCAAACGGTCAACAAGAGTTGATTGTTTGGTTGCTAATATTAGTTCCAAGTTCTCATGTGGCATAATATTTTGCAATTTGCCTTTATAGCGAGGATCAAGGAGGCAGGCCAACCAGTAATCGTCATCGTTCATCATTTTAGTAATGCGTGGGTCCCTTTTGAGGATACGTAAGGCATAATCCGCCATGTGGGCCAAAGTTCCAGTTGTCAAATCTGCGGTTGTGCTTGGTTGAGGGGCAGTTTCAGGCAAATTTACGTCACTTGTGTCCCTCAAAAAACCAGAACCCGGCCTTGCCACGCCACCAATTTCCAGTGGCCCCGGGAAAGCTTCCTCATTACAAATATACTCATCCCCATCATCCTCCTCATCCTCCACTTCCTCTTCGCCCGCTACCTCGTCCTGTACACTGCCCTGACCAGACAATGGCTGACTGTCATCAAGGCTTTCCTCTTCCTCTGCTGCAGACGCCTGCTCCTTTATGTGCGTCAAACTTTGCATCAGCAGACGCATTAGGGGGATGCTCATGCGTATTATGGCGTTGTCTGCACTAACCAGCCGTCTGCATTCCTCAAAACACTGAAGGACTTGACACATGTCTTGTATCTTCGACCACTGCACACCTGACAACTCCATGTCTGCCATCCTACTGCCTGCCCGTGTATGTGTATCCTCCCACAAATACATAACAGCCCGCCTCTGTTCGCACAGTCTCTGAAGCATGTGCAGTGTTGAGTTCCACCTTGTTGCAACGTCTATGATTAGGCGATGCTGGGGAAGGTTCAAAGACCGCTGATAGGTCTGCATACGGCTGGAGTGTACGGGCGAACGGCGGATATGTGAGCAAAGTCCGCACACTTTGAGGAGCAGGTCGGATAACCCCGGATAACTTTTCAGGAAGCACTGCACCACCAGGTTTAAGGTGTGAGCCAGGCAAGGAATGTGTTTCAGTTGGGAAAGGGAGATGGCAGCCATGAAATTCCTTCCGTTATCACTCAGTACCTTGCCTGCCTCAAGATCTACTGTGCCCAGCCACGACTGCGTTTCTTTCTGCAAGAACTCGGACAGAACTTCCGCTGTGTGTCTGTTGTCGCCCAAACACTTCATAGCCAATACAGCCTGCTGACGCTTGCCAGTAGCTGCCCCATAATGGGACAACTGGTGTGCAACAGTGGCAGCTGCAGATGGAGTGGTTGGGCGACTGCGGTCTGTGGATGAGCTCTCGCTTCTGCAGGAGGACAAGGAGGAGGAGGGGGTGCGAACGCCTACAGCCAACTGTTTCCTAGACCGTGGGCTAGGCAGAACTGTCCCGAAATTGCTGTCCCCTGTGGACCCTGTATCCACCACATTCACCCAGTGTGCCGTGATGGACACGTAACGTCCCTGGCCATGCCTACTGGTCCATGCATCTGTTGTCAGGTGCACCTTTGTACTCACAGATTGCCTGAGTGCATAGACGATGCACTCTTTAACATGCTGGTGGAGGGCTGGGATGGCTTTTTGCGAAAAGAAGTGTCGACTGGGTAGCTCGTAGCGTGGTTCAGCGTAGTCCATCAGGGCTTTAAAAGCTTCGCTTTCAACTAACCGGTAGGGCATCATCTCTAACGAGATTAGTCTAGCTATGTGGGCGTTCAAACACAGTGAACGCGGATGCGAGGATAAGTACTTCCTTTTTCTAACCAGAGTCTCATGTAGGGTGAGCTGGACTGGAGAGCTGGAGATCGTGGAACTAGCGGGTGTGCCGGTGGACATGGCAGACTGAGAGACGGTTGGAGACGGTATTGTTTCCGCCGGTGCCCTAGATGCAGTGTTTCCTACTACGAAACTGGTAATTCCCTGACCCTGACTGCTTTGGCCTGGCAAAGAAACCTGCACAGATACTGCAGGTGGTGCGGAAAATGGTGGCCTTACAATGACGGAAGGGATGTAGCGTTGCTGACTAGCTTCATTGGCCGAGGGTGCTACAACCTTAAGGGACGTTTGGTAGTTAGTCCAGGCTTGCAAATGCATGGTGGTTAAATGTCTATGCATGCAACTTGTATTGAGACTTTTCAGATTCTGACCTCTGCTTAAGGTAGTTGAACATTTTTGACAGATGACTTTGCGCTGATCAATTGGATGTTGTTTAAAAAAATGCCAGACTGCACTCTTTCGAGCATCGGATCCCTTTTCAGGCATTGCAGACTGAGCTTTAACCGGATGGCCACGCTGTCCTCCAACAGGTTTTGGCTTTGCCACGCGTTTTGTCTCATCTACGGGCCCGGCAGATGGAACCTGTTGCGATGTTGATGCCTGCTGCGGCCCCTCCTCCTCCGCTTCAGAACTACTGCCGCCTGCACACTGTTCCCCCAATGGCTGCCAATCGGGGTCAACAACTGGGTAATCTATAACCTCCTCTTCTAGCTCGTGTGCAACTTCGTATGTGTCACCGTGTAAGTGGGTGGTATAGCGTTCGTGACGGGGCAACATAGTCTCATCAGGGTCTGATTCTGGATCAGTACCCTGCGAGGGCAATGTTGTGGTCTGAGTCAAAGGACCAGCATAGTAGTCTGGCTGTGGCTGTGCATCAGTGCACTCCATGTCAGATTCAACTTGTAATGGGCATGGCCTGTTAACTGTTTCACTTTCTAAGCCAGGGACGGTATGTGTAAAGATCTCCATGGAGTAACCCGTTGTGTTGCCTGCTGCATCCTTCTCTGTTGTTGTTTTTGCTGAAGAGGACAAGGAAGCGACTTGTCCCTGACCGTGAACATCCACTAACGACGCGCTGCTTTTACATTTACCAGTTTCAAAAGAGGAGGCAAAAGAGCTAGAGGCTGAGTCAGCAAGGTAAGCCAAAAGTTGCTGTTGCTGTTCCGGCTTTAAAAGCGGTTTTCCTACTCCCAGAAAAGGGAGCGTTCGAGGCCTTGTGTAGCCAGACGACGAACCTGGCTCCACAGCTCCAGACTTAGGTGCAATATTTTTTTTCCCACGACCACTTGATGCTCCACTACCACTACCATCATTACCAGCTGACAATGAACGGCCACGGCCACGACCTCTTCCACCAGACGTCCTCATTGTTTTAAAAACGTAACCAAAGTAACGGTATTTGTTGCTGTCAAACAACTTACACGGTGAGCTATATCTTCAGTATGATTTAGATATCCCTTTACAGGTGGGTGAGACCGCAAGGAAAATCAGGCACAATGTTACACACTTTGTTTTCAGGCACCAAATGAGAGAGATGCCACACACGCAGGACTGTCACGCAAGCACAAATGTCAATATTAATCTCCCACTGTTTTTTTTTATTTTTTCAGGGAGAATTTAGAAACCAAATTAAAAAAAAATAGGCTTTCTATGGCCCACTATTTGAGAGAGATGGCACACCCAGGAGTCAGGACTGGCACACAAGCAGAAAGGCCAATATTAATCTCCCACTGTTTTTTTTATTTTTTCAGGGAGAATTTAGAAACCAAATAAAAAAAAATAGGCTTTCTTTGGCCCACTATTTGAAAGAGAGAGATGGCACACCCAGGAGTCAGGACTGGCACACAAGCAGAAAGGCCAATATTAATCTCCCACTGTTTTTTTTTATTTTTTCAGGGAGAATTTAGAAACCAAATAAACAAAATCGATTTTTTCAGGAAGAATTTAGAAACCAAATTTTTTAAAAAATAGGCTTTCTATGGGCCACTATTTGAGAGAGAGAGATGGCACACCCAGGAGTCAGGACTGGCACACAAGCAGAAAGGCCAATATTAATCTCCCACTGTTTTTTTTATTTTTTTTTTCAGGGAGAATTTAGAAACCAAATAAAAAAAATAGGCTTTCTATGGCCCACTATTTGAGAGAGAGAGATGGCACACACAGGAGTCAGGACTGGCACACAAGCAGAAAGGCCAATATTAATCTCCCACTGTTTTTTTTTATTTTTTCAGGGAGAATTTAGAAACCAAATAAAAAAAAATAGGCTTTCTATGGCCCACTATTTGAGAGAGAGAGATGGCACACACAGGAGTCAGGACTGGCACACAAGCAGAAAGGCCAATATTAATCTCCCACTGTTTTTTTTTATTTTTTCAGGGAGAATTTAGAAACCAAATTAAAAAAAACATAGGCTTTCTATGGCCCACTATTTGAGAGAGAGAGATGGCACACCCAGGAGTCAGGACTGGCACACAAACAGAAAGGCCAATATTAATCTCCCACTGTTTTTTTTTTTATTTTTTCAGGGAGAATTTAGAAACCAAATAAACAAAATTGATTTTTTCAGGGAGAATTTAGAAACCAAATTAAAAAAAAAATAGGCTTTCTATGGGCCACTATTTGAGAGAGAGAGATGGCACACCCAGGAGTCAGGACTGGCACACAAGCAGAAAGGCCAATACTAATCTCCCACTGTTTTTTTTTATTTTTTCAGGGAGAATTTAGAAACCAAATAAACAAAATTGATTTTTTCAGGGAGAATTTAGAAACCAAATAAAAAAAAAAAAGGCTTTCTATGGCCCACTATTTGAGAGAGAGAGATGGCACACCCAGGAGTCAGGACTGGCACACAAGCAGAAAGCCAATATTAATCTCCCACTATTTTTTTTATTTTTTCAGGGAGAATTTAGAAACCAAATAAACAAAATTGATTTTTTCAGGGAGAATTTAGAAACCAAATTTTTAAAAAAATAAATAGGCTTTCTATGGCCCACTATTTGAGAGAGAGAGATGGCACACCCCGGAGTCAGGACTGGCACACAAGCAGAAAGGCCAATATTAATCTCCCACTGTTTTTTTTATTTTTTCAGTCAGAATTTAGAAACCAAATAAAAAAAATTGATTTTTTTCAGGGAGAATTTAGAAACCAAATAAAAAAAATTGATTTTTTCAGGGAGAATTTAGAAACCAAATTAAAAAAAATAGGCTTTCTATGGCCCACTATTTGAGAGAGAGAGATGGCACACCCAGGAATCAGGACTGGCACACAAGCAGAAAGGCCAATATTAATCTCCCACTGTTTTTTTTTATTTTTTCAGGGAGAATTTAGAAACCAAATAAAAAAAAATTGGCTTTCTATGGCTCACTATTTGAGAGAGAGAGATGGCACACCCAGGAGTCAGGACTAGCACACAAGCAGAAAGGCCAATATTAACCCCTCTGTGACCTTAGACGTACTATCCCGTCGAGGTGCCCTGGGCTTATCTGACCATGGATGGGATAGTACGTCATAGCCGATCGGCCGCGCTCACGGGGGGAGCGCGGCCGATCGCGGCCGGGTGTCAGCTGCTTATCGCAGCTGACATCCGGCACTATGTGCCAGGAGCGGTCACGGACCGCCCCTGGCACATTAACCCCTGGCACACCGCGATCAAAGATGATCGCGATGTGCCGGCGGTGCAGGGAAGCACCGCGCAGGGAGGGGGCTCCCTGCGGGCTTCCCTGAGCCCCCCGCAGCAACGCGATGTGATCGCGTTGCTGCGAGGGTCTCACCTCCCTCCCTGCTCCCTCCAGCCCCGGATCCAAGATGGCCGCGGATCCAGGTCCTGCAGGGAGGGAGGTGGCTTCACAGAGCCTGCTTAGAGCAGGCACTGTGAAGGCTGCAGCGCTGCATGTCAGATCAGTGATCTGACAGAGTGCTGTGCACACTGTCAGATCACTGATCTGTGATGTCCCCCCCTGGGACAAAGTAAAAAAGTAAAAAAAAAAATTTCCAAATGTGTAAAAAAAATTTAAAAAAAATTCCAAAATAATGAAAAAAAAAAAATATTATTCCCATAAATACATTTCTTCATCTAAATAAAAAAAAAAACCCAATAAAAGTACACATATTTAGTATCGACGCGTCCGTAACGACCCGACCTATAAAACTGGCCCACTAGTTAACCCCTTCAGTAAACACCGTAAGAAAAAAAAAAAAAAACGAGGCAAAAAACAACGCTTTATTATCATACCGCCGAACAAAAAGTGGAATAACACGCGATCAAAAGGACAGATATAAATAACCATGGTACCGCTGAAAGCGTCATCTTGTCCCGCAAAAAACGAGCCACCATACAGCATCATCAGCAAAAAAATAAAAAAGTTATAGTCCTTAGAATAAAGCGATGCAAAAATAATTATTTTTTCTGTAAAATAGTTTTTATCGTATAAAAGCGCCAAAACATAAAAAAATGATATAAATGAGGTGTCGCTGTAATCGTACTGACCCGAAGAATAAAACTGATTTATCAATTTTACCAAACGCGGAACGGTATAAACGCCTCCCCCAATAGAAATTCATGAATAGCTGGTTTTTGGTCATTCTTCCTCACAAAAATCGGAATAAAAAGCGATCAAAAAATGTCACGTGCCCGAAAATGTTTTCAATAAAAACGTCAACTCGTCCCGCAAAAAACAAGACCTCACATGACTCTGTGGACCAAAATATGGAAAAATTATAGCTCTCAAAATGTGGAATTGCAAAAAATATTTTTTGCAATAAAAAGGGTCTTTCAGTGTGTGACGGCTGCCAATCATAAAAATCCGCTAAAAAACTCGCTATAAAAGTAAATCAAACCCCCCTTCATCACCCCCTTAGTTAGGGAAAAATAAAAAAAAATGTATTTATTTCCATTTTCCCATTAGGGCTAGGGTTAGGGCTAGGGTTAGGGTTAGGGCTAGGGCTAGGGTTAGGGTTAGGGTTAGGGCTAGGGTTAGGGCTAGGGTTAGGGTTAGGGCTAGTGTTAGGGCTAGGGTTAGGGCTAGGGTTAGGGCTAGGGTTAGGGCTAGGGTTAGGGTTAGGGTTGGGGCTACAGTTAGGGTTGGGGCTAAAGTTAGGGTTAGGGTTTAGATTACATTTACAGTTGGGAATAGGGTTGGGATTAGGGTTAGGGGTGTGTCAGGGTTAGAGGTTAGGGTTACCGTTGGAATTAGGGTTAGGGGTGTGTTTAGATTAGGGTTTCAGTTATAATTGGGGGGTTTCCACTGTTTCGGCACACCAGGGGCTCTCCAAACACGACATGGCGTCCGATCTCAATTCCAGCCAATTCTGCGTTGAAAAAGTAAAACAGTGCTCCTTCCCTTCCGAGCTCTCCTGTGTGCCCAAACAGGGGTTTACCCTCACATATGGGGTATCAGCGTACTCAGGACAAATTGGACAACAACTTTTGTGGACCAATTTCTCCTGTTAACCTTGGGAAAATACAAAACTGGGGGCTAAATAATAATTTTTGTGGGGAAACAAAAAGATTTTTTATTTTCACGGCTCTGCGTTATAAACTGTAGTGAAACACTTGGGGGTTCAAAGTTCTCACAACACATCTAGATAAGTTCATTGAGGGGTCTAGTTTCCAATATGGGGTCACTTGTGGGGGGTTTCTACTGTTTAGGTACATTAGGGGCTCTGCAAACGCAATGTGACGCCTGCAGACCAATCCATCTAAGTCTGCATTTCAAATGATGCTCCTTCCCTTCCGAGCCCTCCCATGGGCCCAAACGGTGGTTCCCCCCCACATATCGGGTATCAGCGTACTCAGGACAAATTGGACAACAACATTTAGGGTCCAATTTCTCCTGCTAACCTTGGAAAAATACAAAACTGGGGGCTAAAATATAATTTTTGTGGAAAAAAAAATATTTTTTATTTTCACGGCTCTGCGTTATAAACTGTAGTGAAATACTTGGGGGTTCAAAGCTCTCACAACACATCAAGATGAGTTCCTTAGGGGGTCTACTTTCCAAAATGGTGTCACTTGTGGGGGGTTTCTACTGTTTAGGTACATTAGGGGCTCTGCAAACGCAATGTGACGCCTGCAGACCATTCCATCTAAGTCTGCATTCCAAATGGCGCTCCTTCCCTTCCGAGCCCTCCCATGCGCCCAAACGGTGGTTCCCCCCCACATATGGGGTATCAGCGTACTCACGACAAATTGGACAACAACTTTTGGGGTCCAATTTCTCCTGTTACCCTAGGGAAAATACAAAACTGGGGGCTAAAAAATAATTTTTGTGAGAAAAAAATTTTGTTTTATTTTTATGGCTCTGCATTATAAACTTCTGTGAAGCCCTTGGTGGGTCAAAGTGCTCACCACACATCCAGATAAGTTCCTTAGGGGGTCTACTTTCCAAAATGGTGTCACTTGTGGGGGGTTTCAATGTTTAGGCACATCAGTGGCTCTCCAAACGCAACATGGCGTCCCATCTCAATTCCTGTCAATTTTGCATTGAAAAGTCAAACGGCGCTCCTTCCCTTCCGAGCTCTCCCATGCGCCCAAACAGTGGTTTACTGCCACATATGGGGTATCAGCGTACTCAGGACAAATTGAACAACAACTTTTGAGGTCCAATTTCTTCTCTTACCCTTGGAAAAATAAAAAATTGGGGGCAAAAATATAATTTTTGTGAAAAAATATGATTTTTTATTTTTACGGTTCTGCATTATAAACTTCTGTGAAGCACTTGGTGGGTCAAAGTGCTCACCACACATCCAGATAAGTTCCTTAGGGGGTCTACTTTCCAAAATGGTGTCACTTGTGGGGGGTTTCAATGTTTAGGCACATCAGTGGCTCTCCAAACGCAACATGGCGTCCCATCTCAATTCCTGTCAATTTTGCATTGAAAAGTCAAACGGCGCTCCTTCCCTTCCGAGCTCTCCCATGCGCCCAAACAGTGGTTTACTGCCACATGTGGGGTATTGGCGTACTCAGGACAAATTGGACAACATCTTTTGGGGTCCATTTTCTCCTGTTACCCTTGGTAAAATAAAACAAATTGGAGCTGAAGAAAATTTTTTGTGTAAAAAAGTTAAATGTTCATTTTTATTTAAACATTCCAAAAATTCCTATTAAACACCTGAAGGGTTAATAAACTTCTTGAATGTGGTTTTGAGCACCTTGAGGGGTGTAGTTTTTAGAATGGTGACACACTTGGGCATTTTCTATCATATAGACCCCTCAAAATGACTTCAAATGAGACGTGGTCCCTAAAAAAAAATGGTGTTGTAAAAATGAGAAATTGCTGGTCAACTTTTAACCCTTATAACTCCCTAACAAAAAAAAAAATTGGTTCCAAAATTATGCTGATGTAAAGGAGACATGTGGGAAATGTTACTTATTAAGTATTTTGTGTGACATATCTCTGTGATTTAATTGCATAAAAATTCAAAATTTGAAAATTGCGAAATTTTCAAAATTTTCGCCAAATTTCCGTTTTTTTCACAAATAAACGCAGGTACTATCAAAGAAATTTTACCACTATCATGAAGTACAATATGTCACGAGAAAACAATGTCAGAATCACCAGGATCCGTTGAAGCGTTTCGGAGTTATAACCTCATAAAGGGACAGTGGTCAGAATTGTAAAAATTGGCCTGGTCATTGACGTGCAAACCACCCTTGGGGGTAAAGGGGTTAATCTCCCACTGTTTTTTTTTATTTTTTCAGGGAGAATTTAGAAACCAAATAAACAAAATCGATTTTTTCAGGGAGAATTTAGAAACCAAATTTAAAAAAAAATAGGCTTTCTATGGGCCACTATTTGAGAGAGAGAGATGGCACACTCCGGAGTCAGGACTGGCACACAAGCAGAAAGGCCAATATTAATCTCCCACTGTTTTTTTTTTTATTTTTTCAGGGAGAATTTAGAAACCAAATTAAAAAAAATAGGCTTTCTATGGCCCACTATTTGAGAGAGAGAGATGGCACACACAGGAGTCAGGACTGGCACACAAGCAGAAAGGCCAATATTAATCTCCCACTGTTTTTTTTTATTTTTTCAGGGAGAATTTAGAAACCAAATAAAAAAAACATAGGCTTTCTATGGCCCACTATTTGAGAGAGAGAGATGGCACACCCAGGAGTCAGGACTGGCACACAAGCAGAAAGGCCAATATTAATCTCCCACTGTTTTTTTTTATTTTTTCAGGGAGAATTTAGAAACCAAATAAACAAAATTGATTTTTTCAGGGAGAATTTAGAAACCAAATTAAAAAAAAGGCTTTCTATGGGCCACTATTTGAGAGAGAGAGATGGCACACCCAGGAGTCAGGACTGGCACACAAGCAGAAAGGCCAATATTAATCTCCCACTGTTTTTTTTTATTTTCTCAGGGAGAATTTAGAAACCAAATAAAAAAAATAGGCTTTCTATGGCCCACTATTTGAGAGAGAGAGAGATGGCACTCACAGGAGTCAGGACTGGCACACAAGCAGAAAGGCCAATATTAATCTCCCACTGCTTTTTTTTATTTTTTCAGGGAGAATTTAGAAACCAAATAAAAAAAAAACATAGGCTTTCTATGGCCCACTATTTGAGAGAGAGAGATGGCACACCCAGGAGTCAGGACTGGCACACAAGCAGAAAGGCCAATATTAATCCCCCACTGTTTTTTTTTATTTTTTCAGGGAGAATTTAGAAACCAAATAAAAAAAATTGATTTTTTCAGGGAGAATTTAGAAACCAAATAAAAAAAATAATAGGCTTTCTATGGCCCACTATTTGAGAGAGAGAGATGGCACACCCAGGAGTCAGGACTGGCACACAAGCAGAAAGGCCAATATTAATCTCCCACTGCTTTTTTTTATTTTTTCAGGGAGAATTTAGAAACCAAATAAAAAAAAATAGGCTTTCTATGGCCCACTATTTGAGAGAGAGAGATGGCACACCCAGGAGTCAGGACTGGCACACAAGCAGAAAGGACAATATTAATCTCCCACTATTTTTTTTATTTTTTCAGGGAGAATTTAGAAACCAAATAAACAAAATTGATTTTTTCAGGGAGAATTTAGAAACCAAATTTAAAAAAAAATAAATAGGCTTTCTATGGCCCACTATTTGAGAGAGAGAGAGAGAGATGGCACACCCAGGAGTCAGGACTGGCACACAAGCAGAAAGGCCAATATTAATCTCCCACTTTTTTTTTATTTTTTCAGTCAGAATTTAGAAACCAAATAAAAAAAATTAATTTTTTCAGGGAGAATTTAGAAACCAAATTAAAAAAATTGATTTTTTCAGGGAGAATTTAGAAACCAAATAAAAAAAAATAGGCTTTCTATGGCCCACTATTTGAGAGAGAGAGATGGCACACCCAGGAATCAGGACTGGCACACAAGCAGAAAGGCCAATATTAATCTCCCACTGTTTTTTTTTATTTTTTCAGGGAGAATTTAGAAACCAAATCAAAAAATTGATTTTTTCAGGGAGAATTTAGAAACAAAATAAAAAAAAAAAAATAGGCTTTCTATGGCCCACTATTTGAGAGAGAGAGATGGCACACCCAGGAGTCAGGACTGGCACACAAGCAGAAAGGCCAATATTAATCTCCCACTGTTTTTTTATTTTTTCAGGGAGAATTTAGAAACCAAATTAAAAAAAAAATAGGCATTTTATGGCCCACTATTTGAGAGAGAGAGATGGCACACCCAGGAGTCAGGACTGGCACACAAGCAGAAAGGCCAATATTAATCTCCCACTGTTTTGTTTTATTTTTTCAGGGAGAATTTAGAAACCATATAAAAAAATTGATTTTTTTTCAGGCAGAATTTAGAAACCAAATAAAAAAAAATAGGCTTTCTATGGCCCACTATTTGAGAGAGAGAGATGGCACATCCAGGAGTCAGGACTGGCACACAAGCAGAAAGGCCAATATTAATCTCCCACTGTTTTTTTTTTATTTTTTCAGGGAGAATTTAGAAACCAAATAAAAAAAAAATAGGCTTTCTATGGCCCACTATTTGAGAGAGAGAGATGGCACACCCAAGAGTCAGGACTGGCACACAGGGAGAAAGGCCAATATTAATCTCCCACTGTTTTTTTTATTTTTTCAGGGAGAATTTAGAAACCAAATAAAAAAAAACTAGGCTTTCTATGGCCCACTATTTGAGAGAGAGAGATGGCACACCCAGGAGTCAGGACTGGCACACAAGCAGAAAGGCCAATATTAATCTCCCACTGTTTTTTTTTATTTTTTCAGGGAGAATTTAGAAACCAAATTTTAAAAAAAATAAAATAAATAGGCTTTCTATGGCCCACTATTTGAGAGAGAGATGGCACACTCAAGACTGGCACACAAGCCCAAAGGGCAATATTAATCTCCCACTGTTTTTTTTTTCATGGAGAATTTATAACCCCCCCCCCCCCCTGCAGTAATCTCAGCCAGGTATGGCAGGCAGCAATAAGGAGTGGACTGATGCACAAATTAAATAAAAAGTGTGGACAAACAAACAAGATAGCTGTGCAGAAAGGAAGGAACAACAGGATTTGTGCTTTGAAAAAAGCAGTTGGTTTGCACAGCGGCGTACACACAGCAATGCAGCTATCAGGGAGCCTTCTAGGGCAGCCCAATGAGCTACAGCGCTGAGGAAAAAAAATGTAGCTTCCACTGTCCCTGCAAACAAAAGGTGGTGTTGGACAGTGGAAATCGCTACAGCACAAGCGGTTTGGTGGTTAATGGACCCTGCCTAACGCTATCCCTGCTTCTGACGAAGTGGCAGCAACCTCTCCCTATGCTCAGATCAGCAGCAGTAAGATGGCGGTCGGCGGGAACACCTCTTTATAGCCCCTGTGACGCCGCAGACAGCAAGCCAATCACTGCAATGCCCTTCTCTAAGATGGTGGTGACCAGGACCTATGTCATCACGCTGCCCACACTCTGCGTCCACCTTCATTGGCTGAGAAATGGAGCTTTTTGCGTCATTGAAACGCGACTTTGGCGCGAAAGTCGCGTACCGCATGGCCGACCCCACACAGGGGTCGGGTCGGGTTTCATGAAACCCGACTTTGCCAAAAGTCGGCGACTTTTGAAAATGAACGATCCGTTTCGCTCAACCCTAGCTCTCACATCACACTTGCTGCAGGGCAGGCCAGCAGCTCCAAGGCATACAGAGTAGCTCAAGCCATGTGTTCAATTTTGACACCCAATAGTTAAATGTGGCATACCCATTAGTTTGTAGATGGATATGTGTGAATACATACTTTTCCACCATGTTCTGTTAAGACTTGGTGATGCTGTATGTTGTGGCATGCTCATGAAATTATGCCATATTGCGGTCATGCTAACGCTGCCTCTCTAGATGCTAGTGGTGCCAGAGCTGTATGGGCGACTTTCCCCTCCGCCTCCACTGAGCTGTCAAGTTGGAAAGCCATCAGTACTTTCTGTACAAGCGTTTTCTTCTTTTGCCACATTTTTAGATCCCGCTCCACTGATGGAAGCAATGATGGGACGATATCCTTTTAGTGCGGCTCTAGCAGAGTGGTCACCCAGTGATCTGCACTGGTGAAAGCACAGGCTGCCGTTGCACAGGCACTGCAGCATATATTGGCTTATGTGTTTTAGGCTGCTAAGAGGCAACGACAAGCTGGGAGGTGTATAGTCTATGTCTTCACTATTCCCTTATCCACATTCCAGTGATGCCCATGTGCTGCTCTGAGTGTCACACTGCTGTAAACGTGGCTGATGCCCCCCTCCCCCCCCCCCCATTCTCGTCCTCCTCATCCTAGGGACGTCCGTTGATAAAAGGGGAAAGGTCTTTAAAGGGGAAATGTTCATGACGCCACCAGTGGTATTCGGTCAGGGTGACCGACGCTGCTTAGGGTCCGCTGGGGTTATGTGATGGCAGCTAGATGGTATACCTTCCCACAGGTGAAGGGTATCCCCAGGGCTTCCCAGAGTGTAGATGGTGGATGGGGTGAGGCGCAGTGAAGAACGAGGACACAAGGTTGCAGTCTCTTTACCTTTTTACTGAAGGCTTCGACATCCATAGTCCAGAGCACCAGATCACAGGGCAGGCAGAGTCCGGCCAGTCTGAAGGCAAATCCAGAGTCCCCTTATCCAGGTGGAAATCAGTAGCCTTCCTCTAGCACCTGGATGTTGTAGTACCTTACTGCTGTGCTTCTCATAAGGTCCTCACAACTATTGGTGGCGTTCTAGATGTTATGTATTTCTCTCTGTCCCCCAGATGGATAGGCACAACCCATATGACTGGTAGCCCGAGGCTTTTTACAGGAGCTCTAGGATACCCCGGCCTCCACAGCTGCCACCGTGCCTCCTGGGTAAAGGTCGGGCAACTAATATGGAATTAGCTGGCCTGCCGGTCTCTGGAGCCAGGCTTGGAGACGATGACTGCCTCGGTGTTCCGGCTACCGGATCCTGCGCCTCAGAAAGGAGGCAGCCTTTTACAGGGCAGAACTCCTTCTGGCTTCCTCTCCTTTTTGCTATGACTTTGTTTCTCACACTCTGCAACTCAATTCTCCTTCAATGTCTCTTTCTTAGGATGCTTCCGCACGTCGAGCCGACGCAGCTCTGTGGCCTTCTGTCTAGGCCTCTGACAGGCTCCCACCCTGGTCAGGGACCCACTACCTGAGTGGAGCTCAGATAGCAGCTCACTGGGTGAAGCCCAGCTCGCTTCTGCCTAACTTCCTATCCAGACCACCAGTTTTACCTAATTGTGAAGAGTGCCCTACTAAATAGGAGCATAGCTCCCCCTGGTGGACTGGAGTGTGAAGTGTGTTGTGTGGTTTGTGATACCTGGTAAAGTGATCTCCTTTATTGCCTTCAGATGTAACATCACTCCCCCTGGTGGAAGAATGACATTACTGCAACCACCAGGACCCTGGGGCGCTGCATTTCTCCTGCTCCTCTTCCTGCTCTACCACTTCCTCTTGTATCATCTCCTGTAGTGTTTTTTTTCCAGCAGACAAACTATTGGTATTGTAATGCTGTTGATGGTGTCCTCAGCACTGGCTGTGTTTCTGGAATATTAAAAGCAGCGCAACACAGCACACACATTCTCTATAGAGGCCCAGTCATTGATGGTGAAGTGTGAATGTTCTCCAGAGCGACTCGCCCGTGCATGCTGCAGCTGAAAGTCTACAATTGCCTGCTGCTGCTCACACAGCCTCTCCAGCATATGCAATGTGGAGTCCCACCTTGTTGGTACATCGCATATGTGGCGGTGAGAAAAGTGACACTGCAACACAGACAGGCGACCAACAGCAGGGTGAGAACGCCAAAAGTGTTCACACACTGCCCGCACTTTCACCAGCAGATCAAACATATCTGGGTAATTTTTGAGGAAACTCTGCATGACCAAATTAGGAACATGAACCCGACAAGGGATGTGCGGCAGCCCGGCTAGGCCCAGAGCTGCTACCAGATTTTGCCCGTTAGCACAAACCACCTGGATGGGGTGAGGTGCAGTGGCACCAACCACTCCTCTGTCTGCTCTTTGATCCCAGTCCACAGCTACAGTGCGGTGTGGGATCTGTCCCCCAAACAGATCAGTTTCAGAACCACTTGCTATCATTTCCCCCTGGCTGAGCTCAAGTTGGTGGTGCAGGTGTTACTATGAGCAAATGATGAGGTGGTGGATGAAGTGGTAGCCTGGCCAAAGGAATGTCCACCAATGCTCAGTGGAGGTAGAATATCTACTAAAAAGCCTTCTGCCTCTGGCCCAGCCACCAGTACATTTATCCAGTGGGCACTTAGAGATATATAATATCCCTGGTTGTGCTTAGTGGTCCATGTAACAGTCATTATGTGGACATTGTCACTGATGGCATTGACAGTACCTGTGCTTCTTCATCATCTGAGATGTCGTGCAGTTGTCCCCTGACCTTTCAATGTACTCATCCTTCAACATAACAAGTCGTTGTGCATTATTGTACTCAGCCTCTTCCACTTGTGTGGCAGGACCAGGTGGATGGGCCACAGAACCACAGCTAGCGGAGTCCTCAAACAGCAGAAGAGACCGCTGCATGACTTTTGGCTCAAACTGTTTGGTTGTTTTGCAAGGGGTTAAGCTGTGAGAATGTTCAGGACCATAGTCCTCAGGTGCCAAATCTACACTTTCTGCAGAGGAACGGGTGGAATACAATGCCAAGGAGCTAGAGTCACTTTCAAACATGCAATCTACCACATTTTCAGAGCCTTGTGGCATGACCATTCTGCCATCATTATCTGGGCCTCCAAAGAGATGCCGAGTGCCCTGGCATCCGCGTGTAGCAGAGGATTTTGGGAGATAGCAGGCACAGAACTGCCACGTCCTCTCCCTGCAGCAGGTGCACCATCACGACTAGCAGCACCACAAACACATCACTTGTTTGATGCTCTCCGCATATTTATGGCCACAATACACAACACTGGACTGTGCATCAGAATGGACAGGTCCGGCAGTATACACTGGAAGTGCACTGTGTACCAGGCTGGATGGGCACAATACACAAGGCTGGATCTTCACTGTGTACTAGGCTTTACCAGTAATTTAATCAGGCTGTAAAGAGTAGATCCGAGCTATATGCACTAGGCTGTAAAAACTGCATTCTTTTCTCCTATCTGACAACGCTGAAAATCACGTGCTGCACTGCCCAATCACAGCCATGCCAAAACTTGTCATGGTTGTGACTGAGCAAGAAGTGCCCACACTCCAAGCTTTATTAGGCTCAGCTGATGCACTTCTATGTTCAAGTCCATGTTCGGGGTTCGGTAACCGCACACAGCGCAGGGTGTCCGGTACAGACCCCAAACATTAGGGTTCTGAGGCACCAATCTGTGTATTTATTTATTAAATAAAAAATAAATTAAGAAAACAGCATGCGGTCTTAAGTAATTTTCATAAACAGCAGAGGGAAAACCGACGTCTGGAGCTGACGATAATATTCTGGGAACGGGCAAAGAGCCATAACGGTTCACAGGCTATTAATATCAGCTCACAGCTGTTTGCTCAGCCTTTATTGGTTATTATAGGGGAGACTCCCCAAAAGAATGACATGGGGTCCCCTATCATCAATAACAAGCAAAGGCTAAACATACATCTTAATAGCCTAGGAAAGTGCTCCTTCCAGATTAAAAACATCAGCTCTTAGCTGCCTCAGAAAAGGTGCATCCATTAGATGTGAAAATTCTTGCACTTAGCCTTGCTCTTCCCACTTGCCCTGCTGCAGTGGCAAGTGGGGCAATAGGGGGTTGATGTCAGCTTTAAAATGTCAGCTGACATCAATCCCACCGGTTAGTAATGGAAAGGCGTCTACAAGACACCCCCATTACTAACCCCATAGTCAGATTGCAATAAAGACATAGCAAGAATAAAGTCCTCTATTTGAATTAAATCTCTCCACCTTCTTTGGAGGCGGAGCCTACACTGTTTTTTTAATCATTTATTTAAATTATAAAAAAGCACATAATTTCTTTTTTTATTTACTTTTTTATTGTACAGGCACCAACTGGTGAATACACCCATCATCTTACACCTGCTCTTGCTACTATCAGCGAGACCAAATGCAGGATGATGAGATTAGTACTCTCATCAGCTGATGCCTGTGACCAGCAGTAACCTTTTTACCGTCGGTCACAGCTGCTGAATCACATGCTGTCATCTGTATGACAGCATGGGAATTACAGCGCTCTGACCGGTGGTAACGAACCCCCAATCAGACTCGGTGTTTCTTGTGCTGTCACACAGATGACAGTGTAAGAAAAACCCGATGTTCAGGCCCCCCATTCATTTGAATGGGGTCTGGGTTCTGGTTTGAATTCGGGTACCTTTCTGGTACCCGAACCAAACTTTTTTTAAATGTTCGACTGAATACGACGGACCCAAACATCTATGGGTTCGCCCATCTCTATTTTTAAGCCAAAAAAAGGAAAGGGGGAAACATTTCTATTATACTTTTCCTCTGATTTTTCCACTCCTAATTTTGGCTTACAAATACTGATGTAAAATACTCACCAAATATTGAACGTGTGAACATGGCCTTAAAGTTGTTTTTCAATTTAAGAAAAGAAGTCCTCACATGCTTTTATACTTGTAAAATAACAATCAGAGAAGGTTGTCACCCTGCCCGAGCCCTGAGCACACACTATGGCTAGCTACAGGAGATGTGCACTGTCAACATGATGTTACTGCTACAGGCAATTACTGAATTCAATGGCTCACTCTTGTTGCATCAGCAGAACCATCTAGATGACTGGAGACCACTTTTCTTAAAAGGAATCTGTCAACGGGTTTGTGTTAAGTAATCTAAGAAGTGCATTCTGTGGAGCAGAGAGCCTGATTCCAGTGATGTATCACTTACTGGACTACTTGGTGTAATTTTGATAGAATCCCTGTTTTCTCTACCTTTGATGTAGCAGTGGCAGCTTTCTGTGTACACTGTGCAATACCAATCAGTTGTGGGGATGGGGTTACACAGATTTACCTGACCGGCCTGCACTTGAGACCTGGTCTGACAGTGATTATCGTCTGCAGATGAAACACTGATTATATTGAAACTACAGCACACAGCCTAATCAGTGGCATATCCTTGGAATCATGGTCTCTGCCCCTATATCATGATTACATATCCAAAACCTACTGACAAATTCCCTTTAAAGTAGAAAACCCCTCTGAGCTCCTGGAAGGGATGGAAAATGTCACTTTCTCGTAAGAATTTACATTACAAATTGTCATCTATTCACATATACCAGTGGTGTCAAACTGCATTCCTTGAGGGCTGCAAACAGGTCATGTTTTCAGGATTTCCTTGTACTGCACAGGTGATAATTTAATCACCAACTCATTATTTGTGTAGGTGATTAAATTATCACCTGTGCAGTACATGGAAATCCTGAAAACATGACCTGTTTGCAGCCCTCGAGGAATGCAGTTTGACACCCCTGACATATACTGTATTTTGTTAAACAAAAAATGTAAAATAGGTATGCACGAATAGTTTCTAATGATAAGGCAATTACGTTAAACTTTAAAGGCTCTTCTCCAGTGACTCCAGAAAACTAAGCCCCTGCATCACTTGAACAACTCCTTATTAATAGCTCCATTACTATTCTTTCACGTGGACAAAGCTGTGAAGGCTGCAGCTAATCAGCCACTGTTAATTGATAGCAGCGGT
Organism: Ranitomeya imitator; assembly: GCF_032444005.1. Classification (NCBI taxonomy): domain Eukaryota; kingdom Metazoa; phylum Chordata; class Amphibia; order Anura; family Dendrobatidae; genus Ranitomeya; species Ranitomeya imitator. The sequence continues at coordinate 232,105,929 of NC_091286.1, read as the reverse complement.
CACCAGATATTATTTATGAGGTGGACACAGCACTGAGAACAGAGGAATGGGGTCTGTCTGGGAGGTAAGTATAGATTTGATCTTATCCTGGAACAAATAAGTGGTTTCCAGAATTGAACAACCATTTGACCTGAACATTTGTAACTGAGTTAGAGAAATTAGTCTATCGCGAGCTTAGTGTTTTCTCCTGTATCTTCTACCACCCTCACATAGGGTAGCATGAAAAATCTCATAGATCCGTTTTGGGATCAACAGTTACTGGCCACATTGGAGCTTTCTTCTGGATGTATGTCGAGAGGATTTCTCAAAAAATCCACCGCCAGTAGGCTCTGACATATGCGTGTGTGTATAGGCATACGGAGACATAGGTTTCCCACCAGCTCTAGAAGACAAAAAAATACCCATTTGGCATCCAACAGCTGAATGTCTACCTATGAATGCATTTGGCCCACACGCTGGGAATTTTCATCGTGAATATGTTGCATGAATTATTATTATTATTTATTTATATAGCACCATTGATTTCATGGTGCTGTACATGAGAAGGGGTTACGTACAGGGTTATAGATATCACTTACAGTAAACAAACTAACAATGACAGACTGATACAGAGGGGCGAGGACCCTGCCCTTGGGGGCTTACATTCTACAGGATGATGGGGAAGGAGACAATAGGTTGAGGGTTGTAGGAGAATACCATGAAGCTAAATATTAAGGAGACAGCTCTATTACATATGTATTTTGAATAATATAAGGACACATTATCATTTTCTACATACACCGTTCTGCTTATTCCTGCATTTTTACATGGAGCTCCCACTTTTGCTCTAGACAAGTCAATTCTGCAGAGCTCTCATCTCTTTGAATAGGCTTGTAAAGATGAGCTAAAAGTCCGTCCACTTCCTGACACTCTTCTGTGCCAACTTCATCTACTGGCTTGCTCTGAAAGTTTGGTATATAAAGGTGATGACTGGTCGGACTCCAGTCTACAAAGAGGGTATCGCAGTCACTAAAGTCTGTGCCATCTGCCCCGTCTATACGATCTGCATCTTGTCCGATAGTAGATTCTTCGGTTTCATAGAGTTCATTATTTACTAAATCTGGTTTGATGAAGTTTTGATCATTTTTTGGGAGGTATGTAGACGGCTCTTCTGACATATTTGCCTTTTGATAACCTTCTTCTGTAGCCTTTTCTTGGATGGAAGCAACAATGGTGTTACATTTGATTCGCCCATACAGATCTTCTTCCTTGTTTAGAGTTATTGTCGATGCCGTTGATGTCTTAGGTACAAGATTATGTGGCATGTCATATGGTGACACTTGTGTCCTAGTGATTGGTGCTTGTACCAGAAGGCTGACGTAGCCATGGTCATCATCTTCGGTAACTTGGGAGTCATGACTGGTATCAAACTCACCATCTTTGAAGTACAGATCTGTCTTGACTTGTGCTTTTTCTTCTTTGTCAGCCATCACGATAGTTGTCTCTTTAGACTCAATATTGATTACATTTATTATTACTTTATGAGCATCAACAAAGGCTATGTTGTTGTTATAGTTGGATGTTATATTCTGAAACAGAAAACAGAAATAATTTCATATTTACATAATTATTACAATTATCTTCTAGTCATTTTTGCCTAAAATATTTCACTTGACAAAAACTTTAGCGTGGCTATCTGCTCTATACATCCTCTATTCATAAATCCCATCTATTCTATGTTGTATGGGAGTATTCTATCATCAGAACCCAGTAATAATAATAAACATTCATCATCATTCATTACTATCATTATCCATCATCAATCTTATAATAGAAATTAAAAATATTTTATTCAACAGAGCCCATATATGTACATCCATATGGAAATCTGGCAGAAAAAATATATCATTTACGATATGTGAAAAGTAGCTTTGTATCAAACAACTAACATACTCTTACTATATGGACAATGCATAATATAGCCTTACAATACTTACAAGAATTTGTGGTTTTTCGAAGTTGTCAGCATAAATATACTTATGAACTCCGTATACTGTGCCAAAAACTACCAAGATAACCAGAGAGGCTGATAAAACATATAACATAATGTGTATTCTCTCTTCAGAAGTGAGACCTGCAACAAAATAACTGTAAGTTACATAAAGTCAATTTGCATAAATAAATACATTCTATATTATCCTGCTATGCACATTTATATATAATCCTGAACATGAGCCTGAATGTGATGAAAACAGATCATTTTTCTACTACGGACAATTAGAAATTTCAACAAATTGCAATCTAAAAACTTTTTTTGTGTTCAGGGTACAAATCTAAATGAAATATGATTGGCAATATCAACACTTTTACAGCTCTCAAACTATTCTCAAAGTGCAGCAACAAAGCGCAAAGTGTAAAGTGCAGTTAGGTACACATGGCAGCTTTTATAGTACATAGGATGGCATTATTAGCATCCTCTTGACCAGGACAGATGTATAAAGAATAGCTAAATGTTAGGAAATATTTCCTGATATTTTCTAACCATTTAGCTGCCAGCAGATCAGTGGGATTTCAGGACCTGAGACTCCCATCAATTGCACAAAAAATCCCCTGACTATGATAGGATCGCACAGATTTTGCCTGAATGTGTACGCCGAGCAGAGGACGGATTCAATAGAAAATCATAAGCATTATATTGAACTTGTGCTCTGTGTTTGTGCTCAGGCAAGACAAAGTACTGATTCAATAGAAATGCATCAGTTGTTCAACTAGCTGGGGTTAGAAGAATAAGAAAAAAAGAATAATTCAGCAAAATAATTGTCATGCTAAGTTATATAGATAACTTACAAAATGAATCAGATACTTTGTTTTTTTAATATAAATCAATATTTTTTAAGTTAAAAGCATTGATGGGTAAACCTTAAGATAATAATGTCTTTAACAGTTATAGTCTGTTCATATGAGGCAAATTAAGGTTTGGGTACCCCTAGACTCCAGAATCCGAGTTTGATTGCAACCCTAAATCTATTGTAGTTACTCCCCTAGTAGTCAACAGCACGTCACATAGATAGGAATAAAAAGAAGCTCCTCTAAACATTGGATCTTGAGGCTGTGTGCTATCGCTAACTCCATTTTAGGCTTGTATCAATGTGTCATCTAGAAGGATGAAGCCTAGCTGGTTGGTGAGTCATGGACGCTTCATCATTCTCCATGAGCAGAACTTCTACCAAGCAGGCCCAAAACAGGCAACTGGAACACGGTAACATTGAAGTAAAGTGACTGCATAGCAGTGGGTGGAAGTGATGTGGTACAGGTAAAAAACTGAAGGAGTTGCCCTGCTTTACTACCAGATGTTTCTTAATCTTAGTAGCCAATGACGTTCATGGATGTTGATGCAATCATTAAGACAAGCCATCTTAGTGTGGTGCCCCAGAGTCCTCGTCGTCACAGTGACATTGCTTTCCTCACGGGGAGAGTGATATTACCCTTGGAAGCGATGAAGGATATCTCTTTATCAGGTAATCACAATGCACACAACATGTTCCCACTCCAGGCCACAAGGGGGAGCTTTTGATCCTATTCTTAGGTGACTCCCCTATATATATATTGTGGTTTGGAGGGAAAGGCAGTCAGTTCCTGTCAGAGAGAGACAGAGGAGAGTGCAGACCGACATAGAGTGTCAGGAGGTCTGAAGGGGCCCTGTAGTCTGAAGTGCTACAGCCCCTGGAGAAAGAGACATACGGAAGGAAAGTTCAGTGAGCGTGAAGGAGAACGAAGCACAGAAGAGTGATAACAGGCAAGACCAGCTGTGAATGAGCTGCCTCCCTTTGAAGCGCAGATAACTGGAAGCCGGAATACCGAGGTTGTAAGGGAGTCTAAGACTTACAGCAGGGACTGGCAGGACAGCGGAACTGCAAGTTACCTGTCCACCTCAATACCCAGGAGGCACAGTGAGACATAGAGCCCGGGTCATGATAGAGATCCTGTAAAAAGGCTCGAGTCACCTGTCATATGGGTTTGTGTGCTATCCTATATGGGGGTCAGAGAAGAACTGTGAGGACCTTATCAGAAGCCATAGGTAGTAAGGGACTACAACACCACCGCGCTAGAGGAAGGCTTTTAACTCTACCTGGTAAAAGGGAACTCTGGATTCGCTTCCAAGCCGGCCGGACCCTGCCTGTACCTGTGATCTGGTGCCCTGGACTGTGGTTGCCTGAAGCCTACAGTAAACCAGGTAAAGAGACTGCAAACCTGTGTCCTCGTTCTTTACTGTGCCATTCATCATCTTCCATCTACACACCAGGAGCCCTGGGGATATACTTCACCTGTGGGAAGTTATACCATCTAGCTGCCATAACATCACCCCAGACAACCCCTTAAAGCAGCGTCGGTCCCCACTGACCGAATACCATAGGGACCTCACGAACATAAACTTTATTCGATTTCCCTTTTACATGGGCACCCACGGCCACAGACCAGGTCGCCACCGTCGTGACATCCCCCTGTGAACACCGGACCCGGTACCGGGTACCCCACAACCCTGGCGGATGACTCATTAGTATTGCAGAAGAGCCATTCAAATGAATGATACAAGGACACACTGGATTAGTCATAGTGGAAGCTGCTCTTACAGAATGGTTATCTGTTATGACTTATAGATAGGAGTCATTAGTGGCACAGGAGTTGTCTACAAGAAATTAAACGCAGATCAAATATTTTAGACTATTCCAGCATCTAACTTACCTGTTTTAGTACTTATACATGTATAATTTGAAAAGATACTTTCTTTGGGTTGCAACAATTTTGCAGATATACAGAAATTTGATTGTAGGTCTATAATTTCTTTTTTGAAGTATGGCCCCTAAAAGAAGAATATACATGACAATCTTACTTTTATTTATTTTATTCATTGCATACATGTGATTTTCTAGTTTTCATCTACTTGTCATACTTATCCCTTTATGAGCTACAACAAAGGTACAGATGTAGCAGCCATCATCATGATGGCAGCTATACTATGTTAATAGCGTAGCACACCTCAACGTTCTACACCAACTGCGTGGTATTGTTGCACTTCTTTACTTTCAATGAGCAGCTTGCACTGGACTTCATTTATCAAAACTGACGGACAAACAACAAGCCTGGTTTAGACTAATCACAGTTAAGCTCTCATGTTTCCACATCAGTTTAAGGCCGGCTTCACACTCAGCGTATGAAAATACGGTCCGTATATTACGGCCGTAATACGCTGAAAAGTCCCGAAAATAGTGGTCCGTAGCTCCTCCGTAGGCAGGGTGTGTCAGCGTTTTTTGCGCATGGCATCCTCCGTATGTAATCCGTATGGCATCCGTACTGCGTGGTTTTCTCGCAGGCTTGCAAAACCAACATACCGCTATAGAAGTGATCCATGTGTCCCAAAAAGAAAAAAAAATATATATATATATACTGTCTATATATATATATATATATATATATATATATATATATATATGTCAGTAGACACATATATGTATATATATTAATATTTTTTCCAGCGCTATACAGCTTGAAAGCCGGTAATTCAATTACCGGCTTTTTCTTTCTCCTTCCTAAAACCCGACATGATTTGAGACATGGTTTACATACAGTAAACCATGTCTTCTCTCCTTTTTTTTTGCAGATTCCACACTACTAATGTCAGTAGTGTGTATCTGCAAAATTTGGCCGTTCTATCTACTAAATTAAAGGGTTAAATGGCGGAAAAAATTGGCATGGGCTCCCGCACAATTTTCTCCGCCAGAGTAGTAAAGCCAGTGACTGAGGGCAGATATTAATAGCCTGGAGAGGGTCCATGGTTATTGGCCCCCCCCTGGCTAAAAATATCTGCCCCCAGCCACCCCAGAAAAGGCACATCTGGAAGATGCGCCTATTCTGGCACTTGGCCACTCTCTTCCCATTCCCGTGTAGCGGTGGGATATGGGGTAATGAAGGGTTAATGCCACCTTGCTATTGTAAGGTGACATTAAGCCTAATTAATAATGGAGAGGCGTCAATTATGACACCTATCCATTATTAATCCAATTGTAGTAAAGGGTTAAATAAAACACAAACACATTATTTAAAATTATTTTAATGAAATAAAAACAATGGTTGTTGGAGTATTTTATTCTACGCCCAATCCAATCACTGAAGACCCTCGTTCTGTAAAAGAAAAAAACATAATAAACCAACAATATACTTACCCTCCGCAGATCTGTAACGTCCAACGATGTAAATCCTTCTGAAGGGGTTAAAACATTTTGCAGCAAGGAGTTCCGCTAATGCAGGCTGCTCCTTGCTGAAAAACCCCGGGGAATGAGGCTAAATATAGATCAATGATCTATATTTAGCTTCATTTGCGGTGAGGCGCCCTCTGCTGGCTGTTCTTAGATCGTGGGAACTTACCTAGAAAGCTGGACCCTCTCAGGCTATTAATATCTGCCCTCAGTCACTGGCTTTACTACTCTGGCGGAGAAAATTGCGCGGGAGCCCACGCCAATTTTTTCCGCCATTTAACCCTTTATTTTAAGAGCTAGAACGCCCAAATTTTGCAGATACACACTACTGACATTAGTAGTGTGGAATCTGCAAAAAAAATGGAGAGAAGACATGGTTTACTGTATGTAAACCATGTCTCAAATCATGTCGGGTTTAGGAAGGAGAAAGAAAAAGCCGGTAATTGAATTACCGGCTTTCAAGCTGTATAGCGCTGGAATAAATATTAATATATATACATATATGTGTCTCACTGACATATATATATATACAGTTAGGGCCAGAAATATTTGGACAGTGACACAATTTTCGCGAGTTGGGCTCTGCATGCCACCACATTGGATTTGAAATGAAACCTCTACAACAGAATTCAAGTGCAGATTGTAACGTTTAATTTGAAGGGTTGAACAAAAATATCTGATAGAAAATGTAGGAATTGTACACATTTCTTTACAAACACTCCACATTTTAGGAGGTCAAAAGTAATTGGACAAATAAACATAACCCAAACAAAATATTTTTATTTTCAATATTTTGTTGCAAATCCTTTGGAGGCAATCACTGCCTTAAGTCTGGAACCCATGGACATCACCAAACGCTGGGTTTCCTCCTTCTTAATGCTTTGCCAGGCCTTTACAGCCGCAGCCTTCAGGTCTTGCTTGTTTGTGGGTCTTTCCGTCTTAAGTCTGGATTTGAGCAAGTGAAATGCATGCTCAATTGGGTTTAGATCTGGAGATTGACTTGGCCATTGCAGAATGTTCCACTTTTTGGCACTCATGAACTCCTGGGTAGCTTTGGCTGTATGCTTGGGGTCATTGTCCATCTGTACTATGAAGCGCCGTCCAATCAACTTTGCAGCATTTGGCTGAATCTGGGCTGAAAGTATATCCCGGTACACTTCAGAATTCATCCGGCTACTCTTGTCTGCTCTTATGTCATCAATAAACACAAGTGACCCAGTGCCATTGAAAGCCATGCATGCCCATGCCATCACGTTGCCTCCACCATGTTTTACAGAGGATGTGGTGTGCCTTGGATCATGTGCCGTTCCCTTTCTTCTCCAAACTTTTTTCTTCCCATCATTCTGGTACAGGTTGATCTTTGTCTCATCTGTCCATAGAATACTTTTCCAGAACTGAGCTGGCTTCTTGAGGTGTTTTTCTGCAAATTTAACTCTGGCCTGTCTATTTTTGGTATTGATGAATGGTTTGCATCTAGATGTGAACCCTTTGTATTTACTGTCATGGAGTCTTCTCTTTACTGTTGACTTAGAGACAGATACACCTACTTCACTGAGAGTGTTCTGGACTTCAGTTGATGTTTTGAACGGGTTCTTCTTCACCAAATTAAGTATGCGGCGATCATCCACCACTGTTGTCATCCGTGGACGCCCAGGCCTTTTTGAGTTCCCAAGCTCACCAGTCAATTCCTTTTTTCTCAGAATGTACCCAACTGTTGATTTTGCTACTCCAAGCATGTCTGCTATCTCTCTGATGGATTTTTTCTTTTTTTTCAGCCTCAGGATGTTCTGCTTCACCTCAATTGAGAGTTCCTTTGACCGCATGTTGTCTGCTCACAGCAACAGCTTCCAAATGCAAAACCACACACCTGGAATCCACCCCTGACCTTTTAACTACTTCATTGATTACAGATTAACGAGGGAGACGCCTTCAGAGTTAATTGCAGCCCTTAGAGTCCATTGTCCAATTACTTTTGGTCCCTTGAAAAAGAGGACGCTATGCATTACAGAGCTATGATTCCTAAACCCTTTCTCCGATTTGGATGTGGAAACTATCATATTGCAGCTGGGAGTGTGCACTTTCAGCCCATATTATATATATAATTGTATTTCTGAACATGTTTTTGTAAACAGCTAAAATAACAAAACTTGTGTCACTGTCCAAATATTTCTGGCCCTAACTGTATATACCTATTTTATGTGTACACATTTATTCTACCTATTGGACTGTAAGCTGTCAGTGTGATTTTACTGTACACCGCACTGAATTACCGGCTTTTCTCTCTAACAGCGCTGCGTATTTCTCGCAAGTCACACTGCTTGTCCGTGTGTAATCCGTATTTTTCACGCTTCCATAGACTTTCATTGGCGTATTTCTTGCGCAGTACGGTGACAAACGCAGCATGCTGCGATTTTGTACGGCCGTAGAAAGCCGTATAATACTGATCAGTAAAATACGGCAGATAGGAGCAGGGGCATAGAGAATAATTGTGCCGTATTTTTTGCGAGTTTTACGGACGTAGTTTCTGCGCTCTTACGTCTGTAAAACTCGCAAGTGTGAAGCCGGCCTAAGAGTTAACCTTTGGGCTGTTATTGGTTACTATTGTCATTTTTTTCTGACGGACAGAATTAATAGATGAGTTCTAGTTTATGAAAGAAATTTTACAAGACACCTGAACATTCTTGTGTATGTCACAAGGGACTAAAATCTTTGTCAAATACACCAGGAAGCTCAAATTCACCAGCTGGGTCCTGTCTCCAATCCAATATCACAAACTTTGTAGCTACAGTATGTGAATGTACTGGCCTTGCATAACAGATTTGTAGCTAACAGATTTGGTATATAAGTGGTGAAAAAAATTCCAATTGTTAAAAAAAATATATGTGTCATTTCCAATACCCATAGCGCCTCCATTTTTCATGATCTCGGGTCGGGTGAGGGCTTATTTTTTGTGAGCCGAGCTGACGTTTTTAATGATACCATTTTGGTGCAGATATGTTTTTTTGATCGCCTGTTATTGCACTTTAATACAATGTTGCGGCGACCAAAAAAACATAATTCTGGCGGTTTGACTTTTTTCTTGTTACACCGTTTAGCGATCAGGTTGATTCTTTTTTTATATTGATAGATCGGGCGATTCTGAATGTGGTGATACCACATATGTGTATGCTTGATTTTTTTTATTGTTTTATTTTGAATGAGATCAAATGGGGGTGATTTAAACTTTTATTTTTTTCATTTTTGTAATATTTTTAAAACCATTTTTTTTACTTTTAGTATGCTTCAATAGTCTCCATGGGAGACTAGAAGCTGCCATAACTAATCAGCTCTGCTACATACAGGTGATGATCAGATCGCCTTTATGTAGCAGAATTCCTCACTTGCTACGAGCGCCAACCATGAGGCGGTGCTCATAGTAATCTGGCAGTGACAACCATAGAGGTCTGCTGGAGACCTCTGGTTGTCATACCACCCCATCGGCAACCCACGGTCATGTGACACGGGCACCGATTGTCAGAAGACCGGGTTTAATGCCCCTATCAGAATTTGACAGCGGAATTTACCTACTTAACAGCCGCGGGTGGATCGCAATTCCACCCACAGCGGTTAGAGGCACATGTCAGCTGTTCAAAACAGCGCCAAAGCTGAGGGAGGGAGTCAGACATCGGAGTACTATTACGCTAGATGTCGGAAAGGGATGAAGCAAATTAACAAAATGTTTTGGATTAAGCCTAGACAATTTATGTTCACACATATTTTTGTAGTTTTCCTAGTACAAGCACACGTGTTCACCTGCTTGGTAACATTATACAGCAGGCTCTGGATCTCTGGTACTTTTTTAAAACAACAATTTTGACCAGTGACTTACCTGAAATTTAATGTTATTGTGTCCAGGAATCGCTAGCTCATATGAAATTTTTGATTCATCAAAAATGCTACTGAGGTCTCCAGCAATATGTGTCAAATTTACTGTTACTGAGGTGCTGGTGAGGAACAGGTTGACTTTTGGAGGATCAAGTACAGCTAAAATAAGAAGAAAGTCGCAGTAAAATGAATGTAGTAAGACCTTATTTACATAGGCACGATGGTTTCCATTATTACCTGAGCCAAAAGAGATATGAGAGGTCTGTGTACCAGTCCAGATGTCATGGACTTCAGGCCATCAAAGAGCAATAGAACAAGACAACATAATAGTCCAGAGCCTAATGCTTTTGCAAACTAAACCAAACTAATCACATTATTAATAACTATATTATCAAATATACCGCTAAAGCGGATCTCTCAGCAGGTTTTTGCTACTGTATGTAATCTGCAAGAAGTGGAGAAAGAGACACTGATTCCGGCCATCTATCATTAGTTTGATGGGTGCAGTGGTTATGATAGAGTCCCAATTTTCTTTGCAGATCTACAAGTGCGTGGTATTATGAGCTGTATATAACCCCGCCCACACAACTAATTGGCTGCTTTCTGTGTATATGGACAGAAAGCTGCTAATCACTGCTGGGGTGTGGTTGGACTAGGAGGCACAAGGCAGCTTGTCCTGAAATGATAATCTCCTTCTGAAAAATCACTGATTGTATTGAAACAATTGACACATCACCAGAATCACGGTCACTTCCATCATGTTGTCAGATTGCCTTTAAAAACATTTAAAAAAAACCTCATTGATGTCTACTGAAAAAAGCACCATGAAATCCTTAATACTAGAAATGAGCAGATCGACCTGTGGAAGATTGAGTTGAATTTCCTGAATTTCCCACACTTACTGAGTAGGCTAATGTAATTTTGTGTGGTCCTGCGGGCGTCCCCATAATGCTCAGCAGCAGTGAATTCTATCCGATTTAATTTGTACAGTCAGAGATTAGCGTTCCCAGAGGAGTACACAGGACTTCCTGTCTGTATGGCTGAGGTGGTTTCCATCTTGTTTCTCTGTCTCTCTCTCCCTCCATCTCTCTCACGCTCTCTCTCCCACCCTCTGTAATGAGGCTCACGTGAATGTATTTCCGTAATTGAATTTTTGGGGACAATTCGGCAAATTCATCATATTCGATTTTCAAAGATCTGCTCATCTCCACTTAATATGATAGATAACACTGTGTTAAAGGGAACCTGTTATCAGGAAATTGCAGTCCAATTTGCTGGGAGAACTAAGTAGTTTGATTACTTCTGTGAGAAAAGATTCAGTATAACCTGTTTTTTATCATGTAATCCTCTGGTATTTCTTGGATTTTTGTCCAGTGGGCATTCCTATCAGTGACTGACAGCTTTTTTTGTATATGTGTGCATACAGAAATAGCTGTCAGTCACTACCCAGAAGATTAGCATAGGATTACTTGATAAAACACATGTTATACTGAATCTTTTCTCACAAAACGATATATCAGTCTACTCTGCTCTTTCTGCTACATGGTGCCTGCAGAATAAACTGTATTTTCACGGTGACCGGTTACCTTTAAATACAAGACACTTTACATGATGCCTCCAATAAGATGCGTTTTATTGTCTAATATTTAGAAAATACCCCTTTCCTTTATCTATGTCTTCTTCACCCATGAATGGTTACATTGATAGTCGTGTATGTACGAGATTAGCGTGAGGCAGTGACGGGTATTATATGCGAGGGACGCTATGTATTCCCCAGGATGCACATAGAAGTGTATTAAGGCTGCTGGAGTGCACTGCAGTCACAGATTTAGCTGTCGGTGCAAAGCTGAATAAAAGTAAGGGTGGTCTCGGACAAGCTATTTGCCCAAGGCAGATTTAATAAAACCCAGCATGGGCTTTTATTTTTGGAGTGAACTACAGGATGGTAGTTGGGTGGATCGTTGTCTCCAGGCCGGGTCTTACAAGTGGCCCATGGCCACAGATTCCATTTACAAACCCTGCAGCAAAGAGTTGGGTGTGTCAGTGCTTGTTTGCAAGTGGCAGAGTAGGTGGCTCTGCAAGATTCGGCTTGTGTGAAGCAACACAAAGCCAAATGAAGCCAAAATGCCTGGCACCTCTCAGCATGACACAGCAGCACAGTCGCCCACAGCAACCGGTCTCAGATACGGAGAGTCTTGACGCCTCGGCTGTGATCCAGAGGATACCATTTGTTTTCCATTTGTGAGTTACGCTGGACATTAAAGACACTTTGTTTTGAACTTTTCTGTGGTCACTGGCTAGCTGTCGCTCTGCACCAACCCTGCTGCACTATACTAGTTAACATAAGTAACTACAGTAGATGAGTGTTATGTAGCCTTAGCCATTCTTAGCCACATTGATTTTATTTATATAATATTTTTTATTGGATGACTGAGTATATTACAGATAGAAGCTTTTAACACAGCTTAGGTCTATTCTTCAGTCTTTATGGAAGAGACCGAAGCTTACTCATTAGAATCCATTTGTAATCTCACCAGCCGATAAAATAGTAATAATCAAACTAGTCAGGTGGAAGTCAATGGACCCATATATTGACCTTTAACAAGTGTTCTCTGCTCTCTGTGTCTGCTCCAGCAGCAGAGTATATAGATCAGATAAGATGTGAATACTCACTATCAAACAATGGGTCAAATCTATCCGTTTGTCTTGGTATATTACAGCCTTGGTTATTGATAACGACCTTGCCATAATATTGTTCTGATTTTCTGCTTGTTTCATTTGTTAGGTCACACCAGTTGTGAGTGATATTTGTGCATTCAGGTTTCTCATGCCAGGTGTCAGTCCCATACCTGTGAGTCGGGGGAACAAATAGGAGAACCTAATAGAGAGAAGTAACAATATACTGGCAGAAAGAAAGATGTAATGCTCTAAAAATAATCAAGTGACATTGCTGACATTTACGTATTATGCTGCCGTCACACTAGCAGTATTTGGTCAGTATTTTACCTCAGTATCTGTAAGCCAAAACCAGGAGAGGAACAATTAGAGGAAAAGTATAAGGCCATGTTCACACAGTGCGTTTTTTTCTGCGGAACCGCAGCGTTTTTGCCGCTGCGGTTCCGCAGCTGTTTTCCATGCAGGGTACAGTACAATGTACCCTATGGAAAACAGGAACCACTGTGCACATGATGCGGGAATCGGGAAAAAAAGCCGCGCTGAATAGCCGCGGTAAAAAAGAAGTACCATGTCACTTCTTTTTTCGGAGCCGCAGCGGTTCTGCACCCATAGACCTCCATTGTGAGGTCAAACCCGCAGTAAAACCCGCAGATCAAAAATATATCTGCGGGTTTTATTGCGGTTTGTGGTGCCGAACCGCTGCAGCAGGAAGTGCGGGGAAGCGGGCGGAAGTGCGTGGGCGGAGTGTGACTGCCCCGATCCCACCCCCCATGCTCCGATGCCGCCCCCCGTGCTCCGATGCCCCCCGTGCTCCGATGCCCCCCCGTGCTCCCATGCCCCCCCGTGCCCTAATCTCCCCCCCTTATACTTACCCGGCCTCCCGGTGTCCGTCCGGCCGTCTTCTCCCTGGGCGCCGCCATCTTGCAAAATGGCGGACGCATGCGCAGTGCGCCCGCCGAATCTGCCGGCCAGCAGATTCGTTCCAAAGTGCATTTTGATCACTGAGATATAACCTATCTCAGTGATTAAAATAAAAAAAATAGTAAATGACACCCCCCCCCTTTGTCACCCCCATAGGTAGGGACAATAAAAAAATTAAGAATTTTTTTTTTTCCACTAAGGTTAGAATAGGGTTAGGGTCAGGGGTAGGGTTAGGGGTAGGGTTAGGGGTAGGGTTAGGGGTAGGGGTAGGGTTAGGGGTAGGGTTAGGGTTAGGGGTAGGGTTAGGGGTAGGGGTAGGGTTAGGGTATTTTCAGCCATTTTAACCCTAAAAAACTTCCTAGAAAACACACAGACTCTGCATAGAAAACTGCATAAAAAAACGCATCAAAAAACGCACCAAAAAAGCACCAGAAAAGCACCAAAAAAAGGACCTGCGTTTTCTGCAAAGAGCTGCGGTTTCAGTCCTGAAAAAAAAAGGAGGGAAATCAGGAACGTGTGAACATACCCTAATAGAAACATATGCACCACTTCTGGATTTATCACCCACTCCTGGTTTTGGCTTACAAATACTGAGGTAAAATACTGACCAAATACTGCTAGTGTGATGGCAGCCCAAACCTTAGCTTAAGACAAAGTCACTATAAGAAAGGTGCAGTATTTTGCTATTTTGCCTAAGGCGATGTGCACTTCTAAGGCTGCCGTCACACTAGCAGTATTTGGTCAGTATTTTACCTCAGTATTTGTAAGCCAAAACCTGGAGTGGGTGATAAATACAGAAGTGGTGCATATGTTTCTATTATACTTTTCCTCTATTTGTTCCACTCCTGGTTTTGGCTTACACATACTGATGTAAAATACTGACCAAATACTGCTGGTGTGAAGGCAGCCTAACAGTCGCTTCAGGAAATGTTGGAGATTTTTTTTCCTGAATTGTCTTTTGTGATTTTTTTTGGTCTTCTTATTACCATTTTTCTTACGACTTTAGTAGCCGGCAATTTTTTCACTGATTCTTGTTACCTCTTATGTTGTTGTTTTCCATCGTATTTTTTTTCATACCACTGACTTTTTTTAAAGGGAAAATTCCGTGTGTCTTTTGAGCTTTTGCACTGACTTGTATTGTGAAGTACAGAGCATTTTCTGCTCAGAAGATCAACTCTTTAACGAGTCGTGCAATATGACTTAGGATAAAAGCCAAATTAGTATCTCAATTCACAGACACAGTGTTTCGGGCTGTTGGCCCTCGTCAGTGCGAAGCATAAGAACTGATTTGGCTAGGTGAGAGGCTCTGGACTGGGGTCTAAGGGGTATCGTTTCTCCTTATGAAGAGTGACATACCAGCTCTTGCTTGTCAAGGTAAGGAGGCTTATTCGCCATGCAATGCTCCTCTGGGAAATATAATATGCAAATTGCCTCTTCTGAGAAAAAGAGGACTTAAACTCTATAGCGCCACCTGTTGGAAGTAGCGATCCTACAAGTCACAATCAACCCTTTAACGAGTCGTGCAATATGACTTAGGATAAAAGCCAAATCAGTATCTCAATTCGCAGACACGGTGTTTCGGGCTGTTGGCCCTCGTCAGTGCGAAGCATGAGAACTAATTTGGCTAGGTGAGAGGCTCTGGACTGGGGCCTAAGGGGTATCGTTTCTCCTTATGGAGAGTGATTGCTTTAGATTTTAATTTTAGTGTAGAGACTCACAAGATAATGAGGACCCCCGATGTGGGTTGCGAGCTTGCATATTTTTGCAAAAATATTACAAATACATCTTTTTCAGGATGCAGCCACCCCTTACAGTGTTAATGGGAGAATTCGGGGCATGTCCTTGTGTGGTGCACTTAGAAAGTGCTGGGTAGCCCGTCTGATCTAAAACTATGGGCATTGTTGTGAATTCTGTGGCAGAGCTCCCTCCTGTGGTCACAAGTGGTACTTCGGCTGATTCTGTCTGTGAGCTTCCGTTGGTGGAGGAGAGTGGTACTGCGGCTTCTGAGTTTCCTTCCTCAGGTGATGTGGTGAAGTCGTTAGGTGCTTCTCTATTTAACTCCACCTAGTGCTTTGATCCTGGCCTCCAGTCAATGTTCTAGTATAGGACTTGCTTCCTCCTGGATGGTTCCTGTGGCCTGCTGCTCTGCATAGCTAAGTTCCACTATTGTTATTTTGTTTGCTGTTTTTTCCTGTCCAGCTTGCGTATTTGTTTTTTCTTGCTTGCTGGAAGCTCTGGGACGCAGAGGGTGTACCTCCGTGTCGTTAGTTCGGTACGGAGGGTCTTTTTGCCCCCTTTGCGTGGTTGTTTGTAGGGTTTTGTGTTGACCGCAAAGTTACCTTTCCTATCCTCGCTCTGTTCAGAAAGTCGGGCCTCACTTTGCTAAATCTATTTCATCTCTACGTTTGTATTTTCATCTTAACTCACAGTCATTATATGTGGGGGCTGCCTTTTTCTTTGGGGTATTTCTCTGAGGCAAGGTAGGCTTATTTTCTATCTTCAGGCTAGCTAGTTTCTCAGGCTGTGCCGAGTTGCATAGGGAGCGTTAGGCGCAATCCACAGCTGCCTCTAGTGTGTGTTGGTGAGGATTAGGGATTGCGGTCAGCAGAGTTTCCACGTCTCAGAGCTCGTTCTATGTTTTTGGGTTATTGTCAGGTCACTGTATGTGCTCTGGCTTCTATGTCCATTGTGGTACTGAATTGCCTTATCATAACAGGGCATGTCCAATAGGCTGTGAGCCAGCATGGGGCATCACACGTCTGTGTGACTGGTACCTGATACAAGTCTTGTCACTGTACATCTATACTACTAAGCACCTGCCCCCATGAATTGATTGATGTGTGAGTGGTTGTTCATCAGTATTTTGCATCTGCACTGCCTCTGACTCTTATAATGGGGACCTGTGGCTAGGGATTGGTAAGTATCGTCCTTTTTCTGTCATGCTTTTTTAACTGACTTTCTTTCAGTGAATCTCTTTAAATTTTCATTATAGTGAACGGTGATATTAAGACTCTGTTCACACTAAAACTGTATTATTGTACCATTGACATGCAGTGTAAAAGGGGCTGTTGGGGCATGTCATTTTAAAGGGAACCTAACACCTCTTCTATGCCCCCTAAACCACCAACATGGATTTATTCTTATGTTAATGCCCTTCCTAATAATCACTTGTGCGCCTAGGAAACCGGGAAGCGTACTCTCGGTTTCATTGCATACTGAAATGAAAGAATAAAGCTTGCGCATATCGTAAATAGATTTATAAAAAAAAATTAGCATTTGATAAGAGGTTGGAAAAGTTGGGCTTGTCTAGCTTAGAAAAAAGACGCCTCAGAGGAGATCTCATTTACATGTATACATATATTATGTGGTTGGTACAATGGACTGGGGCATGACTTATTGCTTCCAAGGACCATACTAAGGACCTGGGGGGCACTCATTATGGGTGGATGAAATGTGATTACGGCAGAGAAACCGGAAAGAGTTATTTACAGTTAGAGCAGTCAGACTGGAATGCCCTACCACAAGAGGTAGTAATGGCAGGCACAATAAAAGCATTTAAAAAAAGGTCTGGATGATTTTCTCAATACACATAACATTGCGGGTTATAGTTAATTCAGTGAAAAAGTTTACAATTGGTGGAGAAAGGTTGAACCTGTGGGACCTAGGTCTTTTTTCAACCTATGTAACGGCAATCATATACAGTCATGGCCAAAAGTTTTGACACCCCTGCAATTCTGTCAGATAATACTCAGTTTCTTCCTGAAAATGATTGCAAACACAAATTATTTGGTATTATTATCTTCATTTAATTTGTCTTAAATGAAAAACACAAGAGAATGAAGCAAAAAGCAAAACATTGATAATTTCACACAAAACTCCAAAAATGGGCCAGACAAAAGTATTGGCACCTTCAGCCTAATACTTGGTTGCACAACCTTTAGCCAAAATAACTGCGACCAACCGCTTCCGGTAACCATCAATGAGTTTCTTACAATGCTCTGCTGGAATTTTAGACCATTCTTCTTTGGCAAACTGCTCCAGGTCCCTGATATTTGAAGGGTGCCTTCTCCAAACTGCCATTTTTAGATCTCTTCACAGGTGTTCTATGGGATTCAGGTCTGGACTCATTGCTGGCCACCTTAGAAGTCTCCAGTGCTTTCTCTCAAACCATTTTCTAGTGCTTTTTGAAGTGTGTTTTGGGTCATTGTCCTGCTGGAAGACCCATGACCTCTGAGGGAGACCCAGCTTTCTCACACTGGGCCCTACATTATGCTGCAAAATTTGTTGGTAGTCTTCAGACTTCATAAGCCATGCACGCACACGGTCAAGCAGTCCAGTGCCAGAGGCAGCAAAGCAACCTCAAAACATCAGGGAACCTGCGCCATGTTTGACTGTAGGGACCGTGTTCTTTTCTTTGAATGCCTCTTTTTTTTCTCCTGTAAACTCTATGTTGATGCCTTTGCCCAAAAAGCTCTACTTTTGTCTCACCTGACCAGAGAACATTCTTCTAAAACGTTTTAGGGTTTTTCAGGTAAGTTTTGGCAAACTCCAGCCTGGCTTTTTTATGTCTCGGAGTAAGAAGTGGGGTCTTCCTGGGTCTCCTACCATACAGTCCCTTTTCATTCAGATGCCGACGGATAGTACTGGTTGACACTGTTGTACCCTCGGACTGCAGGGCAGCTTGAACTTGTTAGTCGAGGTTCTTTATCCAACATCTTGCGTTGAAATCTCTAGTCAATTTTTCTTTTCCTTCCACATCTAGGGAGGTTAGCCACAGTGCCATGGGCTTTAAACTTCTTGATGACACTGCGCACGGTAGACACAGGAACATTCAGGTCTTTGGAGATGGACTTGTAGCCTAGAGATTGCTCATGCTTCCTCACAATTTGGTTTCTCAAGTCCTCAGACAGTTCTTTGGTCTTCTTTCTTTTCTCCATGCTCAATGTGGTACACACAAGGACACAGGACAGCGGTTGAGTCAACTTTAATCCATGTCAACTGGCCGCAAGTGTGATTTAGTTATTGCCAACACCTGTTAGGTGTCACAGGTAAGTTACAGGTGCTGTTAATTACACAAATTAGAGAAGCATCACATGGGGGGGCAGCATGATATGCAGTGCTATTTCCATTACAACTGACAAAACTGTTCACTGGGGTTCAAAATGGAGGTTTTGACTAAAATTAAAATGACTATCACATGACAATAAGATAATAAGGTATAAGACAGGGTGTAACTCACGTTGTATACATTACATTGTAACGAACTCCTTTTTTAATTGGTGTTGACCAGGTAAGGATATTTTTAAAGTTCTTGGATGAGAATTTAACTTCTAAATCACAGGAATCATTTGCTGCAAGATAAAGGATACAGATGAGTTTTACACAAATATATTTTTGCAGACTTATAATGAGACATTATTTGTACAGTACATTTTATCAGAGAGCTTCTAAAAAGTATCATTCTCATTAAAGCTATATCCACCTGTACACGTGAAATTTGCATGTGACTGAATTAAAAATCTCTATGTATTTTGTGTACAACTTCTTTCGAAACCTTGGTTTCGATACCAACACAGATTTCTGTTTTATAGATTTTGCTATGTTGTATTGGTACTGTATGAGGATTCATCTAATTGTTAATTTCCTTCAAAGGTTGGTTACAATAGATGAGTGGAAATAAGTGAATGTCCTGAGGTCTTTCGGCTTGGTTGTCTGGTTTATGTGCAAAACCACTGAAACAGGATGTGTGTAAACCTGCAACCTAGAAAAATTATACATCTTGTATGAAGCCTATGTGGATCCAATCTATTTTTGCTTTATTGTAACTGTAATTTCTGTGGTATGTTGAAATATGCAATATTACTAAGAGAAACATCTCAATTTTATTTAGCAATCCTGTATCCAAGGCAGCATTAAAGGCAGGGGTGCTCTTTGTACCACACAGAGCTCCCACTCTAGATCAATTATTTTCTCTATTTGTTGGCTACAAACTAAAGGTGGCTTCAAATATAGTCACACACACAATAGTCCCAAATCATAACAATTCTAAAAGTAAGGCTACCGGTGCTAAAAGACCCGGGTTCCACATTCTATGGTTAGCATGCGAGGTTGCCCAAAAATTTGGCAACTTTTGATGTTTAGCAAGTTTTGGTGATGAGTTGTGATGCATGCCACTCTTAAGAAGAACCTCATTCTATAACAGGCGTGTGGCTCCTCATGAATTGGGCACCTCTGACCCCAGCTCGACCCAGTGGCTTTGTTGCAAATGTATATTAATTTCACAGTTTCACATCTACTGTATATCCCAAAAGTCTATTATCATAAACAGTATATTAATTGTAATACCACACATGAAGTTTATCTTATACATGTGTGGAATGCAATATCCAGTTTGTAGAATGTACTACTGGCAAGTTGAAAACTCATAGCACACACCCATACGGATAGTTTGGCACTTGCCATATGAGAAGGGTCATAGGTTTAAATGTATGAATCCACCAATCTGTGGCAGTGATTCTAAATGAAAATTGATTAATAGGGAAGCCTAAAGGATCTGTATGTAAGATATTTGGGCCACCAGTGTTTGAACCAAAAAGTACTTTTTGTACTATTGATTCCAATTTATTTGAATGCTTTCTGGACATTGTTGCACTCTATTTAGATTTCTTAAATCTTTTTCCCTCTTTTTTTTTTCTTCTAGCATGCTGACGTTGTTGCTGCACTTCTTTATAACTCTTTATTTGCTCAAAAAAAGAGGTAAATTCCAGCATCAGGGTCTTCCGTAGAAATCCAAAATTTTATTATGACAAAAATATTCCAAAAGGAAAAAAAAAATGCAACCATCACCACATAAAAAAATGTTAAAATACTAGTCAGATGAGTTTCGGATGCATGTCCTTAATCAATGCACGATAAAAAATGAACAGACGGCGTGTTTTGTCATATCCCGTTACTAACACATGGTGGGTTCAGACCAATCACAGCTCTACCTGAATCTGCCCAGTGAATACTAATTATACAGAATAAGAATAAATTCCCAAACTATTCATAATAATTAATTAGGTCTTGTCTAATCTTAATGTCTAGGGGAAGTCTAGACATAAAAATACTGTCCATAGATGGAGACAAACCTGCTCTCAATGATGTACCTTGCTGTTGCAGAAGAAAAAAAATCGCCATTAAAAGAAAAATAATTGTTTCAACCAAAATTCTGTTGCCATCAACATAAAGTTTTGTATTCCTACCACATATGTACTATTTTTATAGGTGGTTAGATTAGGTTTGTATAACTAGATCATGAGTGATAGATACCGTAGATAAAGGGCTAACTTCATGCGGTATCGAAATACAAGTGGTGGACCACTGAGTTTTATCCAAAGAGGAGATGACGTGTTTTGTATCCCTAATGTAACCAGGGAGATTAGTTGCCAATGGTTGTAGATATAAGTTTATCCACAGACAAAAAATTATCCAAGACTCCCTATCCCTGCCACATTAGGTCTTAAAGGAGGAAAAAATAAATTCTTGTGAGTCTTGGGGAAAGAATGGAAAATGGGGATGGTGGGAAATTCAACAAAAAGATCCTCTGATAATTTTTTACCTAGGGCTCCTATAGCTAATTCTTCAGATGGCAATCGTGACAATTTTTCTTGGAAAGTCACTGTTGGATTGTGATTCAATTTCTGATATACATTGGAGTCATTTGATATTAGCATATTCAATTTCTCATATAGTCCAGCATTCAATATTACAAAAGATCTGCCTTTATCTGCTTTTCTTATGAGGAGGTCAGAATTCTCTCAAGGCTTGTTGCACCGGTATAGTTAAATTATGAAATTTATATCCGTGGTTTGTTATATTCAGTTTTAGTGTAAGTAATTCTTCCTCAATAGTTTCCTGGAAAATGTCCAGAATGGGTGAGAATTAACCGGCTTTTTTTTTTTTTAAACGAACGATTGGTTAAATTATTTGTTGAATTGAAACACTTACTAAATGTTTTCAGTTCAAGAAGTGAATATTGTTCATCATAGATTCCGATTCTGTTGGTGTCATTCTCAAGAAAAACTTTCTGTAAAGGGGTCTCTAGGTTCTCATTCTGTTTATTACCCAAGAAATGGCAATGCAAGGTCAATGTTCTTACAAATTTATTGACATCTGATAGAGTTCTATAAATGTCAAATTTGTTCGTCGGAGAAAAGGTTAAACCTTTGAACAGTATTTTAATTTGTGCTGCTGTTCATGAATAATTAGACATATTGATTACTGTATTCTTCAAAGCCTCCTTTTTCATTGGGGATATCTTTTTGTGTTTCCTCCCACCCCACCTCCTTCTCTTTTGTTGTTTTTTGAGGATGATTGGGTCATATCATTTTCGTTGGATTTAAAATATCTCATATTTTGAGAGGTGTTTTTACAATTTGTATTCCATTGAAGATTATCCAAAAATGAATCAGAGACATTGTCAGAAACATTGTGCATTATCAAATGAAATATCAGTATCACTAAAACTGACTCTTAAAGGTGTCAAAATGAATGCGTCTTTTACTTCCCGGTTTAAGGATGGATTTGGAAGCAGTCTTCGATTTTATATGATTTCTTTTCCAAGTGTAGACCACATTTTGGATATAGTCTATATGATCTCACTCAAACTTAACTTTCTTGGTTGCCATAATCTGTACCTCTATTTTAGAAGTTTAATTTTTAATGGCCGTGTTCCAATCTTCATATCGATTTAAGGACACATAAGCCTGAAGAGATGACTTCAGTGTGAGAATGTCAGCTTTGGTAAATTCTAAAGATTTTTCCTCATATTTAATGATAAGTTTCATCAATTCGAAGGAACAGTTATCCAAAATAATGTTCCATTCTTTACTGAATTCCTCAAAAAAATGGTAGTAGCATTTATTTGATGTGTAGACCTCTTGGAATCATTTGTTTTTCCAAAAATGAGCTTAATGCGGTACTATCCCACCATATTTTAACTCTTTAATTAGTATACTTTCAAGAGTTCTCATGTGATTATCAAGTTCACTGGTTTGAACATAGAAAAAAATTAAAGCAGCTTTATTCTGTTTGAATGTATAATCTTCGTTATCTGTTATATTGCCAGTATTAGGTACCGCCATTGATGGTATTGGTGAGGGTTGCTTCAAATTATGATGTATTCAAAATATGGATTAAATTCAGTATATTTTGTTGGCTTAAAAAATGTCTACTAGCCATAAATATTGGGGAGCAAGACTGTACTCATAGAAATACAGAAGAAAACTCAGAGAAACCTTTTGGAAAATGAAAATGCAATTGCCAACACATATAAAGTGTTTAAATACAGATCAAGAGTGAATCATGTCCTCAATCATTATATGATCATTTTCACAAGGGTAACAGAAGCAAATGCACCACAAAATTTGTTGTGTGATTTCTCCTGAGTACGCCGATACCACAAATGTGGAGGAAAACTATTGTTTGGGCGCACGGCATGGTTTTGAAGCAGTGTCAGACTGTGGTGCTTAGGGCCCACCAGTATCCAACTCCAGGGCCCCACTTTTCAGCTAAATGCAAATGTCACATTATCCTCAATAACAAATTTATATAACAATGAACTGGGTAGATTGCTAAATGACTAAGATGCCGCCTTCGTCTGTACATATTGATTCATGTATATAGTGCCAAATACTGCTTATATAAGAGGGTGGTGAACAACTCTTGCAACAGGGGCCCACCGGAGGATTCTCCAGTTGTCCTGAGGGCCAGTCAGAGCCTGTTTGGAAGGGAAGGAGCGCCATTTGACTTTTGGGATACAAAATTGGCTTGAATCAATAGCCGATGTCATGTCGCGTTTGAAGAGCCCCTAGAGTGCCTAAACAGTAGAAACTCCCCACAAATTACCCCTGTTTTGGAAACTAGACACCTCAAGGACTTTACCTAGATGTCCAGCAAAAATGTTGTTTCAACCCAATTTTTTTTAATTTTCACAATGGTAACAGGTAGAGTTGAGCGACTTTTACTGTTTTAGGATCGAATCGGGTTTCGTGAAACCTGACTTTGTCAAAAGTCAGGTCGGGTGAAATCGGCCGATTATTTTGAAAAGTCGGGGGCCGAACGAAACACAAAACGCAATGCAAGTAAATGGGGAATCAAAGTCGGCAGTGAGTGGAGGACAGGAAAACACCTACAGTGCCCATTTTAATGCCAAAAACATCAATTCTTATTTCTTAAGCTTGTCAATCTTAATTTACTTCATAATAATAGTTAGGCATTGAAAACAGGAGGTCATTTGGCTAAAGTTGTGGGGGGGTAAGGCAGGCTCAAGATTTTCGTGGGCCCAGGAAACGCAGAATACGTCACGGCGGTGGAGCAGGGAGAAGTAAGTATTTAAACTTTGTAAGTGCTGTGATCCTGAGCAAGCAGAGGGGAACCACTCGTTGGCACTTGGCACTGGCACAGAGCCCCTCATAGTACGGTGGTGTGTTTGATGGCGGGTGGCGCCTCCCACTGCCAGAGACACTTTTGCGTACTATAAGGGGTACTGTGCCAGTGACGTCGCCAACAAGTATGCCCCCTATCTGATGAAGGAACCTGCACTTTCATCTGCACCTTCCTCTTTGTCCCCGTGTAAGGTGGTATAGTATGCGGGAAGGGGAACCTGACTTTCAGCAGGGTCAGATTCAGGCTGTGTAGAGTGAAAGGGGAATGTAGTGGTCTGGGTCAATGTACCAGCAGACTCATCTAGCAGTGGCTGGGCAATGGGCAGGATGAGGAGGAAACATAGATATAGGCCCAAATAATAAAGTAGGCTAAATGCAGCTCAAAATTGGTAACAGGACTAAACAGGCGGCCAAGCTTTGTTCAGTGGAGGACAACTGTAATGAGTGGTGCAGACACGGGTAGTAGGCCCAAAATAAAAAAGTAGGCTAAAAGCAGTTCAAAATTGGTAACAGGACTAAACAGGTGGCCTAGCTTTGTTCAGGGGAGGACAACTGTAATGAGTGGCGCAGACACGGTTAGTAGGTCCAAATACAAAGGTAGGCTAAAAGCAGTTCAAAATTGGTAACAGGACTAAACAGGCGGCATAGCTAGGTACTGGGGTGGGCTCCTCTGCTGAGTAGCCGACAGTGGTAGTAGGCGCAAAGTATTAACTGGTCAAAATGGAGGCCAGGGCCCCTGTATATTTTAGCTATCATCTATCATTTCAACAAATTTGTATTGGCAGTGCCATTGAAGGATTTAACAGCACAGACTACACAGTGGTGGAGCAGAGAGAGGTAAGTATTGCAAGTGGTAGAGCACTGTTTGAGCTGGGGGGAACACTCTCGTGGGTGGCGGTACTGGCACAGGGACCCTCATATTACGATGGTGTGTTTGACGTTGGTTGTGCACCACCACCGTCAGAGACATTTCATTGTACTATGAGGGACCCTGTGCCAGTGCTGTTGCTCAAGAGTGGGCGCACCCACCTGTCCAGGCAAACGGCATTCGCACGGGTGCTTGCACCAGGTGGTGACCACGGCCCTGTGGGGCGAGTCAGACCATTTAAGGAGGTATAAAAATGGCCTATGGTGGACATTCAGCAGCTGCAAATGGCGGAATTGGAGAAGTTAGTAAGAGGAGGCCAAAAGCAAGACATTTTTCAGGCAAGCTACGTGTCAGCAGGAGAAGGTGGAGCAAAATAATTTGAAATCCATGATTGGTTCATTTTAATGAAGGTTAGATCATCAACATTCTGGGTAGCCAGATGTGTCCTTTTTTCGGTCAGCACTGAAGACTCTTTCTGATAGCACACTAGCAGCTGGGCAAGCGAGCTCCTGTAATGCATATTCTACCAATTCAAAGGGGAATGACCTGTGAGGGAGAACATCCATAAGGGAGGAAAAGTAGTTCGTAACCATACTGGACAAATGCTGTCTCCTGTCACTTTGAATCGATGCAGCAGTACCTGTCGTGTCAGTGGTCATTGCGAAATCACTCCACAACCTGGTCATAAAACCCCTCTGTCCAACGCCACTTCGGATTTGTGCACCTCTAACACCTCTGCCATGTTGCCCGATACAGCTCGCGTGAGAACCGTCACCGCCGCTGTGTGCTGGGAATGCCTGAACCAAACGGTCTACAAGAGTTGCTTGTTTGGTAGCTAATATTTGCTCAAGGTTCTTATGTGGCATGATATTTTGTAATTTTCCTTTATATCGTGAATCCAGGAGGCAGGCCAACCAGTAATCGTCATCGGTCATCATTTTGATAATGCGGGGTCCCTTTTTAGGATACATAAGGCATACTCAGCCATGTGGGCCAATGTTCCAGGTGTCAATTCACTGCTTGTGCTGGGTTGAGGAGCACTTTCTTGCAAATCAACATCACTTGTGTCCCGCAAAAACCCTGTACCTGACCTTGCAATGCCACCAGTTTCTACTGCCCCCTGTGAAGCATCATCCTCCCATGAATATTCATCCCCATCATCCTCCTCCTCCTCCTTTTCGTCCACCACCTCATCCAGGAGAGTTCCCTGAGCAGACAATGGCTGACTGTCATGAAGGCTTCCTTCCTCCTCGGCTGCAGACGCCAGCTTCTTAATGTGCGTCAAACTTTGCATCAGCAGACGCATTAGTGGGATGCTCATGCTTATGATTGCGTCATCTGCACTTACCAGCCGTGTGCATTCCTCAAAACACTGAAGGACTTGACAGAGGTCTTGGAGCTTCGACCACTGCACACCAGACAACTCCATGTCTGCCATCCAACTGCCTGCCCATGTATGTGTATCCTTCCACAAATTAATTAAATAACAGCACGCCTCTGTTCGCACAGCCTCTGAACCATGTGCAGTGTGGAGTTCCACCTTGTTGCAACGTCGATTATTAGGCAGTGCTGGGGAAGATTCAGCAATCGCTGATGGTTCAGCATACGGCTGGAGTGTACGGGCAACCGGTGGATGTGCGAGCAAAGTCTTCGCACCTTCAGGAGCAGGGCTGGTAACTCCGGATAATTTATGAGGAAGTACTGCATCACCAGGTTCAAGGTGTGAGCCAGGCAAGGTATGTGTTTAAGTTCTGAAAGGGCTATGGCAGCCATAAAATTCCTTCCGTTATCACTGACTACCTTGCCTGCCTCAAGATGTACACTGCCCAGCCATGACTGTGTTTGTAGCTGCAAGTACTCAGCCAGTACTTCCGCAGTGTGTCTGTTGTCGCCCAAACACTTCATTTCTAACACAGCCTGCTGACACTTACCACTAGCTGTTCGATAATGGTACACCTCGTGTGCAACACTGGCAGCTGCGGATGGAGTGGTCATGCGACTGCGCTCTGTGGACGAGCTTTCGCTTCTAAAGGAGGATGAGGGGGAGGGGTGGTGAACGCCTACAGCCAACTGTTTCCTAGACTGTGGGTAGGCAGAACTGTACCACTTTGGCTGTCCCCTGTGGAACCTGCATCCACCACATTAACCC
The DNA here is from genome assembly GCF_032444005.1 of Ranitomeya imitator. Classification (NCBI taxonomy): domain Eukaryota; kingdom Metazoa; phylum Chordata; class Amphibia; order Anura; family Dendrobatidae; genus Ranitomeya; species Ranitomeya imitator. The sequence goes on along the minus strand of NC_091286.1, from coordinate 232,078,791 downwards.
AGTGTGCCGTGATGGACACATAACGTCCCTGGCCATGCCTACTGGTCTATGCATCTGTTGTGAGGTGCACCTTTCTACTGACTGATTGCTTCAGTGCATGGACAATGCGGTCTTTGACATGCTGGTGGAGGGCTGGGATGGCTTTTCTCGCAAAGAAGTGACGACTGGGTAGGTCATAACGTGGTACTGCATAGGCCATCAGGGCTTTGAAAGCTTCACTTTCAACCAACTGGTAGGGCATCATCTCTAACGAGATTAGTCTAGCAATGTGGGCGTTCAAACCCTGTGTACGGATGAGAGGATGAGTACTTTCTTTTCCTAACGAGAGTCTCTTGTAGGGTGAGCTGGACTGGAGAGCTGCATATGGTGGAACTAGCGGTGGTGGTGGTGGTGGACATGGCGGATTGAGAGAGGGTTGGTGATGGTATTCTCGATGTTGGCCTACATACAGTGTTTCCTACCAATAACCTTGTGATTAATTGACTGCTTTGGCCTTGCGACGATACCTTCACATTTGCTGCTGATGGTGTCCTAACCGGTGGGCTTACAGTGAGGGAAGCAATGTAGCATTGATGACTACCTTCATTCTGAGCAGGTTCACCAATGGTACGGGACGTTTGGTAGTTAGTCCAGGCTTGCAAGTGCATGCTGATTAAATGTCTAAGCATGCACATTGTATTTAAATTTTGAAGATTCTTCCCTCTGCTAAAGGTCTTTGAGCATTTCTTACAGATAACTTTTGACTGATCATTCGGATCTTGGTTAAAAAATTGCAACACTGCACTCTTCCTTCTATGGAATACCTTTTCAGGCATTGCACGCTGGGCTACTTTCACCGGATGGCCACGCTGTCCTGAAACTGTTTTTGTTTTTGACAAACATTTTTGGCCTGATACGGGCCTGCCAGATGACAGCTGTTGCAATGTAGATGGCTGCTGCGGATCATCCTCCTCCGCTTCTGAGCTACTGGCAGCGGCACCCTCTTCCCCCAATGGCTGCCAATCTGGGTCAACAACTGGGCCATCTATCACCTCCTCTTCAATGTCATGTGCACCTTCCTCTGTGTCACCGTGTAAGGTGCTATAGCGTTCGGGACAGGGCACCATAGTCTCATCAGGGTCAGATTCTGGCTCCGTACACTGTGAGGGCAATGTAGTGATCTGAGTCAATGGAACAGCATTATAATGTAACCGTGCATCACTGCACTCCATGTCCGATTCATCTTGTAATGGGCAGTTAATAATTTCCCTTTCTAACCCAGGCACTGTATGTGTAAAGAGCTCAATAAAGTAACCTGTATTGTCACCTGACGCATCCTTCACTTTTGGTTTGGGTGAAGGACACAAGGAAATGACTTGTTCCTGACCAGGAGCTGTTGTGAATTCTGTGGTCAAGCTCCCTCCTTTGGTCATGAGTGGTACTTTGGCTGGTTCTGTCCATGAGCTTCATCTGGTGGATGTGAGTGGGGCTGCGGCTTCTGAGTTTCCTTCCTCAGGTGACGAGGTTAGGTCGTTAGGTGCTGCTCTATTTAACTCCACCTAGTTCTTTGTTCCTTGCCTCCAGTCAATGTTCCAGTATTGGTCTTGCTCTCTCCTGGATCGTCTTGTGGCCTGTCTGCCCTGCATAAGCTAAGTTCTGCTTGTGTTACTTTTGTTTGCTATTTTTTCTGTCCAGCTTGCTATATTGGTTTTTCTTGCTTGCTGGAAGCTCTGGGACGCAGAGGAAGCACCTCCGTGCCGTTAGTCGGTACGGAGGGTCTTTTTGCGCCCTCTGCGTGGTTGTTTGTAGGTTTTTGTGCTGACCGCAAAGCTATCTTTACTATCCTCGGTCTATTCAGTAAGTCGGGCCTCACTTTGCTAATACCTATTTCATCTCTGTGTTTGTATTTTCATCTTTACTCACAGTCATTATATGTGGGGGGCTGCCTTTTCCTTTGGGGAATTTCTCTGAGGCAAGGTAGGCTTATTTTTCTATCTTCAGGGCTAGCTAGTTTCTCAGGCTGTGCCCGAGGCGCCTAGGTCTGGTCAGGAGCGCTCCACGGCTACCTCTAGTGTGGTGTGACGTGATTAGGGATTGCGGTCAGCAGAGTTCCCACGTTTCAGAGCTCGTCCTATGTTGTTAGTAACTATCAGGTCACTTTGGGTGCTCTTAACCACCAGGTCCATTGTGTTTCTGACTCACCAGTTCATAACAGTACTGGAGGCCCAAAGTACTAATGCTTCTCAATAGAGGGAAAAGAGAATTTCTGAGACCATTTTTTTTTCTCTGCACTGTGTTTTGTCTTTCTTTTCCCCTAGACATTTGGGTGGTTCAGGACACAGGTGTTGTGATGGACATTAAAGGTCTATCTTCTTGTGTGGATCATCTCACTGCAAGAGTACAAAATATTCAAGACTTTGTGGTTCAGAATTCTATGTTAGAACCTAGAATTCCTATTCCTGATTTGTTTTCTGGAGATAGAGCTAAGTTTCTGAGTTTTAAAAATAATTGTAAACTATTTCTGGCTTTGAAACCCCGCTCCTCTGGTGACCCAGTTCAACAAGTTAAGATCATTATTTCTTTATTACGTGGCGACCCGCAAGACTGGGCATTTTCCCTTGCGCCAGGATATCCTGCATTATGTAATATTGATGCGTTTTTTCTGGCGCTCGGATTGCTTTATGATGAACCTAATTCAGTGGATCAGGCAGAGAAAAATTTGCTGGCTCTGTGTCAGGGTCAGGATGAGGTAGAGATATATTGTCAGAAGTTTAGGAAGTGGTCTGTGCTCACTCAATGGAATGAATGTGCGCTGGCAGCAATTTTCAGAAAGGGTCTCTCTGAAGCCCTTAAGGATGTTATGGTGGGATTTCCTATGCCTGCTGGTCTGAATGAGTCTATGTCTTTGGCCATAAAGATCGATCGACGCTTACGTGAGCGTAAAACTGTGCACCATTTGGCGGTATTATCTGAACATAAACCTGAGCCTATGCAATGTGATAGGACTTTGACCAGAGCTGAACGGCAAGAACACAGACGTCGGAATGGGCTGTGTTTTTACTGTGGTGATTCCACTCATGCTATTTCCGATTGTCCTAAGCGCACTAAGCGGTTCGCTAGGTCTGCCACCATTGGTACGGTACAGTCGAAATTTCTTTTGTCCATTACTCTGATCTGCTCTTTGTCGTCCTATTCTGTCATGGCATTTGTGGATTCAGGCGCTGCCCTGAATTTGATGGACTTGGAGTTTGCTAGGCGCTGTGGGTTTTTCTTGGAGCCCTTGCAGTATCCTATTCCACTGAGAGGAATTGATGCTACGCCTTTGGCCAAGAATAAGCCTCAGTACTGGACCCAACTGACCATGTGCATGGCTCCTGCGCACCATGAGGATATTCGCTTTTTGGTGTTGCATAATCTGCATGATGTGGTCGTGTTGGGGTTGCCATGGCTACAAGTCCATAACCCAGTATTAGATTGGAAATCTATGTCTGTGTCCAGCTGGGGTTGTCAGGGGGTGCATGGTGATGTTCCATTTCTGTCTGTTTCGTCATCCACCCCTTCTGAGGTCCCAGAGTTCTTGTCGGATTACCGGGATGTATTTGATGAGCCCAAGTCCAGTGCCCTACCTCCGCATAGGGATTGCGATTGTGCTATCAATTTGATTCCTGGTAGTAAGTTTCCTAAAGGTCGACTGTTTAATTTGTCTGTGCCTGAGCACGCCGCTATGCGAAGTTGCGTAAAGGAATCCTTGGAGAAGGGTCATATTCGCCCATCGTCGTCACCATTGGGAGCAGGGTTCTTTTTTGTGGCCAAGAAGGATGGTTCGCTGAGACCTTGTATTGATTACCGCCTTCTAAATAAAATCACAGTCAAATTTCAGTACCCCTTGCCGCTGCTGTCTGATTTGTTTGCTCGGATTAAGGGGGCTAGTTGGTTCACCAAGATAGATCTTCGTGGTGCGTATAATCTTGTGCGTATTAAACAGGGCGATGAATGGAAAACAGCATTTAATACGCCCGAGGGCCATTTTGAGTACCTGGTTATGCCATTCGGGCTTTCCAATGCTCCATCAGTATTTCAGTCCTTTATGCATGACATCTTCCGAGAGTACCTAGATAAATTCATGATTGTATACTTGGATGATATTTTGGTCTTCTCGGATGATTGGGAGTCTCACGTGAAGCAGGTTAGAATGGTGTTCCAGGTCCTGCGTGCTAATTCTTTGTTTGTGAAGCGGTCAAAGTGTCTCTTTGGTGTTCAGAAGGTTTCATTTTTGGGTTTCATTTTTTCCCCTTCTACTATCGAGATGGACCCTGTTAAAGTTCAGGCCATTTATGAGTGGACTCAACCAACATCTCTGAAGAGTCTTCCAAAGTTCCTGGGCTTTGCTAATTTTTATCGTCGCTTCATCAATAATTTTTCTAGTATTGCTAAACCTTTGACTGATTTAACCAAGAAGGGTGCTGATGTGGTCAATTGGTCTTCTGCTGCTGTGGAAGCTTTTCAGGAGTTGAAGCGTCGTTTTTCTTTTGCCCCTGTGTTGTGCCAGCCAGATGTTTCGCTCCCGTTCCAGGTCGAGGTTGATGCTTCTGAGATTGGAGCAGGGGCTGTTTTGTCGCAAAGAAGTTCTGATGGCTCGGTGATGAAACCATGTGCCTTCTTTTCCAGGAAGTTTTCGCCTGCTGAGCGTAATTATGATGTTGGCAATCGAGAGTTGCTGGCCATGAAGTGGGCATTCGAGGAGTGGCGTCATTGGCTTGAAGGAGCTAAGCATCGCATGGTGGTCTTGACTGATCACAAGAACTTGACTTATCTCGAGTCTGCTAAACGGTTGAATTCTAGACAGGCTCGTTGGTCGCTGTTTTTCTCCCGTTTTGACTTTGTGGTTTCATACCTTCCGGGCTCTAAGAATGTGAAGGTGGATGCCCTTTCTAGGAGTTTTGTGCCCGACTCTCCGGGTTTGCCTGAGCCGGCGGGTATTCTCAAAGAGGGGGAAATTTTGTCTGCCATATCCCCTGATTTGCGGCGGGTGCTGCAAAAATTTCAGGCTAATAGACCTGACCGTTGCCCAGCGGAGAAACTGTTTGTCCCTGATAAATGGACGAGTAGAGTTTTCTCTGAGGTTCATTGTTCGGTGTTGGCTGGTCATCCTGGAATCTTTGGTACCAGAGATTTGGTGGCTAGATCCTTTTGGTGGCCGTCTCTGGATGTGCGTTCGTTTGTGCAGAAATGTGGGATTTGTGCTCGGGCTAAGCCCTGCTGTTCTCGTGCCAGTGGGTTGCTTTTGCCCTTGCCGGTCCCGAAGAGGCCCTGGACACATATCTCTATGGATTTTATTTCGGATCTCCCCGTCTCTCAAAAGATGTCGGTCATTTGGGTGGTTTGTGATCGCTTCTCTAAGATGGTCCATTTAGTACCCTTGTCTAAATTGCCTTCCTCCTCTGATTTGGTGCCATTGTTTTTCCAACATGTGGTTCGTTTACATGGCATTCCGGAGAACATCGTTTCTGACAGAGGTTCCCAGTTTGTTGCGAGGTTTTGGCGAGCCTTTTGTGCTAGGATGGGCATTGATTTGTCTTTTTCCTCGGCTTTCCATCCTCAGACAAATGGTCAAACTGAACGAACCAATCAGACCTTGGAAACATATCTGAGATGTTTTGTTTCTGCTGATCAGGATGATTGGGTGTCCTTTTTGCCTTTGGCTGAGTTTGCCCTTAATAATCGGGCCAGCTCGGCTACTTTGGTTTCGCCGTTTTTCTGCAATTCTCGTTTCCATCCTCGTTTCTCTTCAGGGCAGGTTGAGTCTTCGGACTGTCCTGGTGTGGATACTGTGGTGGATAGGTTGCAGCAGATTTGGACTCATGTAGTGGACAATTTGACATTGTCCCAGGAGAAGGCTCAACGTTTCGCTAACCGCAGGCGCTGTGTGGGTCCCCGACTTCGTGTTGGGGATTTGGTTTGGTTGTCATCTCGTTATATTCCTATGAAAGTTTCCTCTCCTAAGTTTAAGCCTCGTTTCATTGGTCCGTATAGGATTTCTGAGGTTCTTAATCCTGTGTCTTTTCGTTTGACCCTTCCAGCTTCTTTTTCCATCCATAATGTATTCCATAGGTCATTGTTGCGGAGATACGTGGCACCTGTGGTTCCATCCGTTGATCCTCCTGCTCCGGTTTTGGTTAAGGGGGAGTTGGAGTATATAGTGGAAAAGATTTTGGATTCTCGTATTTAGAGACGGAAACTCCAGTACCTGGTTAAGTGGAAGGGTTATGGTCAGGTAAGATAATTCCTGGGTCTTTGCCTCTGATGTTCATGCTGCCGATCTGGTTCGTGCCTTTCATTTGGCTCATCCTGGTCGGCCTGGGGGCTCTGGTGAGGGTTCGGTGACCCCTCCTCAAGGGGGGGTACTGTTGTGAATTCTGTGGTCAAGCTCCCTCCTGTGGTCATGAGTGGTACTTCGGCTGGTTCTGTCCATGAGCTTCATCTGGTGGATGTGAGTGGGGCTGCGGCTTCTGAGTTTCCTTCCTCAGGTGACGAGGTTGGGTCGTTAGGTGCTGCTCTATTTAACTCCACCTAGTTCTTTGTTCCTTGCCTCCAGTCAATGTTCCAGTATTGGTCTTGCTCTCTCCTGGATCGTCTTGTGGCCTGTCTGCCCTGCATAAGCTAAGTTCTGCTTGTGTTACTTTTGTTTGCTATTTTTTCTGTCCAGCTTGCTATATTGGTTTTTCTTGCTTGCTGGAAGCTCTGGGACGCAGAGGAAGCACCTCCGTGCCGTTAGTCGGTACGGAGGATCTTTTTGTGCCCTCTGCGTGGTTGTTTGTAGGTTTTTGTGCTGACCGCAAAGCTATCTTTACTATCCTCGGTCTATTCAGTAAGTCGGGCCTCACTTTGCTAATACCTATTTCATCTCTGTGTTTGTATTTTCATCTTTACTCACAGTCATTATATGTGGGGGGCTGCCTTTTCCTTTGGGGAATTTCTCTGAGGCAAGGTAGGCTTATTTTTCTATCTTCAGGGCTAGCTAGTTTCTCAGGCTGTGCCTGAGGCGCCTAGGTCTGGTCAGGAGCGCTCCACGGCTACCTCTAGTGTGGTGTAATAGGATTAGGGATTGCAGTCAGCAGAGTTCCCACGTCTCAGAGCTCGTCCTATGTTGTTAGTAACTATCAGGTCACTTTGTGTGCTCTTAACCACCAGGTCCATTGTGTTTCTGAATCACCAGTTCATAACAGGGAGCATCCACTGATGACTCGTTGCTTTTATATTTGGAACTTTCTGAAGAGGAGGCGAAAGAGCTAGAGGCTGAGTCAGCAAGGAAAGCCAAAACTTTTTCCTGCTGCTCCGGCTTTAAAAGCCGTTTTCCTACTCCCAGATAAGGGAGCCTTTGAGGCTTTGTGTAGCCAGACTATGACGCTGGCTCAACACCTCCAGCCTTAGGTGCTATTGTGCTTTTGCCACTACCACCAGATGCTCCACCACCACCATCAGTACAGCTCACAACCACCGCCCACAGCCTCTTCCACCTGACTTCCTCATTGTTTGGAAAATCTAACCAAAATAACAACCGTTATATGGTACTATAAAACAAGGTAGAAGGTGTATAAACGTGTTGAGATTTTAAATCTCCCTTTTTTTGGGGGGAGACTGAACAAAAAATCAGGCCCTGTGCAAAAAACAACACAATGTAAGTGGCAGAAAGTGGCTGGCTGATATACGACAAACTAACGAGACAGAAGTATATCCACTTTGTGACAATTTGAATTTCCCCTTTTTTGGGAGACTGAACCACAACTTAGGCCCAGTGTATATAACAACGCAATCTAAGTGGCAGAAAGTGGCTGGCTGATATACGAGAAACTAACAGGACAGAAGTATATCCACTTTGTGAGAATTTGAATCTCACTTTTTTGGTGAAGACTGAAACAAAACTCAGGCCCAGTGTATAAAGCAACACAATGTAAGTGGCAGAAAGTGGCTGGAAGATATATGAAAAAATACAAGGACTGTAGTACAATTTCAATCTCCCTACAATGATCTCAGGAAAAGTATGGCAGCAATAAAAAGGACTGCTGCACACAAAAGTGTGGACAAATAAACAAGATAACTGTGCAGAAAAGAGCAACAGGATTTTTGCTTTTAAAAAAGCAGTTGGTTTGCACAGCGGCGTGCAAACAGCAATGCAGCTATCAGGGAGCCTTATAAGGCAGTCTAAAGGTACCTTCACACTGAACGATATCGCTAGCGATCCGTGACGTTGCAGCGCCCTGGCTAGCGATATCGTTCAGTTTGACAGGCAGCAGCGATCAGGATCCTGCTGTGATGTCGTTGGTCGCTGCAGAAAGTCCAGCACTTTATTTCGTCGCTGGACTTTCTGCAGACATCACTGAATCGGCGTGTGTGATGCCGATTCAGCAATGTCTTCACTGGTAACCAGGGTAAACATCGGGTTACTAAGCGCAGGGCCGCGCTTCGTAACCCGATGTTTACCCTGGTTACCAGCATAAATGTAAAAAAAACAAACACTACATACTTACCTTCCGCTGTCTGTCCCCGGCGCTGTGCTTCTCTGCACTGTGAGCGCCGGCCAGCCGGAAAGCAGAGCACAGCGGTGACGTCACCGCTCTGCTTTCCGGCTGCTGTGCTCACAGTCAGTGCAGGAAAGCACAGCGCCGGGGACAGACAGCAGAAGGTAAGTATGTAGTGTTTGTTTTTTTTACGTTTATGCTGGTAACCAGCGTAAACATCGGGTTACTAAGCGCGGCCCTGCGCTTAGTAACCCGATGTTTACCCTGGTTACCAGGGGACCGGGATCGTTGGTCGCTGGAGAGCTGTCTATGTGACAGCTCTCCAGCAACCAAACAGCGACGCTGCAGCAATCGACATCGTTGTCGGTATCGCTGCAGTGTCGCTTAGTGTGAAGGTACCTTAATAGGCTACAGAGCTGAAGCACAAAAATCTAGCCTCCACTGTCCCTGCAAACAAATGGTGGTGTTGGACAGTGGAAATCGCTACAGCACAAGCAGTTTCGGGGCTTAATCTTCCCTCCCGAAACTATATCCCTTCTTCTGATGAAGCTGTGGCAACCTCTCCCTATGCTATGATTGGCAGAAGTAAGATGGCGGTCAGCGTGCACGCCCCGTTATAGCCCCTGTGACGCTGCAGAAAGCAAGGCAATCACTGTCATGCCCTTCTCTAAGATGGTGGGGACCAAGACCTGTGTCATCACTCTGCCCACACTCTGCGTCCTCCTTCATTGGCTGAAAAATGGCGCTGAAAGCGTCATACGAAACGCGACTTTGGCGCGAAGATCGCCGACCTCATGGCCGATCCCACACTAGAATCGGGTCGGGTTTCATGAAACCTGACTTTGCCAAAAGTCAGCGATTTTTTAATTTGTCCGATCCGTTTCGCTCAGCTCTATTCATCAGCAAAATACTCAAAAATTGGCTTTATTGCAGATTTTATCTTCAACTGAATGAGAAAGTTGAACAACAAAAGTAAACATTATCCTCAACAGACATTGAAATTACACAGTATTGCATGATAATCACTACCAGTGCTTTTGTATTATCATTAAAGGGGTTTTCTAGACTTCTGATATTGATAACCTATCCTTATCATAGGTCATTATTATCAGATTGGTGTTGTTCCAACACCCAAAACCATCACCGATTGTTTTAAGCTCTGGTAGCCACCAGAGGTAAGCAACACACAGAAGCAAACAGCACAGGTCACATAGTATAGGTTAGCTCACACTCATTTCAATAGTCACGGAGTGACCGCACACAGGAAAAGTCACTGCTCAGTGATTGGAGCTTTTCTGTTTGGCAGTGTACAACAATTTAGATATGGGTGCCAATGAAGCAGGGTGTTCCAGGTGTTCGACAGCCACTGATCTGATATTGATGATCTATATGAAGGAACGATCATCTATATCGAAAGTCTTAAGTGCGACTTATGCTTGTACCCACATTGAAACCGCTTTATTTGACACTCTTACTTGGGGAAACCTGTTTCAAGTTAACCCTGTCATATCTGTGTCTGTCACTGTGACATCCTTAAACAGGGAGTAATTTTCAAGGTCAAATAGTCATAAACGTTCTCTCCCACTAACGAGAGAGCAATAACTAGAAGAGTTCTAGGAGTTTCACTTGCACCAAAGTCGTAGAGCCTAAGGGTGTCCAAGCATTCCCTTTGGCGCATATGAGAAGACCAACATCTGTGCTAGTTTGGGGCTATGTTGGAGATTTTGCATTGAGGCACACAAGCTTCAATTTACCTCACTAAGTGGACATACTGTAAGGTGTGTGATATAGGATTTTCCATATTACAGGTAGGGAGCGATGGGAGATACTACATGTTGGGAGTAAAGGACGTCACATAGGCAGGAGATAAACATCAGGAAAATGTCATGCAACAACATGCGAGACTGACTCATGGATGAACAACTCCAGGCAGGTTATTAGCATGTGACTAACTGGACTGCATGTAAATCACAATTTTTTAACGTTCGGAAAATCCTGTAGATAAAAATAATAATAAATAGTCAATGTGCACATTAGATCTATATGTAATTCATTAAATAATTTATGAATAATTCACTATTTCTGAAATAAGGATTCCTAGAAAAATATGTGATTAAAAAGATGCTAATATATATTTGACCAGAACAAAGTTATTCTATGTAAGCAGCTCAACAGCAAAAGCCTTTCCAAGTTCCTGATTATGTGATCTTGTGAAAAAAAAAACTTGAATATTATTGCAAAAAAAAATCTAATGCTTAGGACTGGCTAGCTGCATCATTTATGAGAAATGTTAATTTGATGTGCCATGTGATTGCCTAGTCATAGCAAGTTTTTCGTATGTGACTTGTTTATCCTCTGATCTTGTAGGAAAACTGCCTAGTTCTATTACTTGTTGGGGCATTTGCTAGATAAGAATACATAGCGAGGTGCTATAGTAAACACTTGGATAATCATTTCTTGGAAATTCTGCTTCTAAAGTTCGTTTCTTTCTGACTTCATTACTAAAAGTATCAGTTCAAGCTAAGGTTATGTGGAACCAAGTGCAAAGTTTGCATTGTGTATAAAAGGCGCGACCAAAGCAGGTGGAGAAGTTTTTATATTTTATGACATCTAGAGACAGTGCAATATGTGTTGTAGCTGTTTTAGCATATTCATTTTATATGGCCTTTTCACAGAAAAGGCTTTCCAAATTAATAGAAAGATAGGAGCATATTTACGACTAGATGGTGGCCCGATTCTAACGCATCGGGTATTCTAGAATATGCATGTCCACGTAGTATATTGCCCAGTTACGTAGTATATTGCCCATTTACGTAGTATATTGCCCAGCCACGTAGTATATTGCCCAGCCACGTAGTATATTGCACAGTGACGTAGTATATTGCCCAGCCACGTAGTATACAGCACAGAGCCACGTAGTATATTGCACAGCGACGTAGTATATTGGCCAGCCACGTAGTATATTGCCCAGCGACGTAGTATATTGCCCAGCCACGTAGTATAAAGCAGAGAGCCACGTAGTATATTGTCCAGCCATGTAGTATACAGCACAGAGCCACGTAGTATATTGCACAGCGACATAGTATATTGTCCAGCCACGTAGTATATTGCCCAGCCACGTAGTATATTGCACAGCAACGTAGTATATTGCCCAGCCTTGTAGTATACAGCACAGAGCCACGTAGGATATTGCCCAGTGACGTACTATATTACCGAGCCACGTATGTCACAGGTTAAAAAAAATAAAAATAAACATACTCACCTAACGATCTGAGGGCCCCTTGTAGTTGAACATACTCACCATTCTTGTCGCTGCTCCTCAGCGTCCCGTCTCTCCGCTTCCTGGGATCCAACGTCGCTGTGCAGATGGGCGCGCGGCTGCCGCCATCTTGCGTTCCCAGGATGCTTTGCAAAATTACCCATATGACTTAGCGGTCTCGCGAGACCGCTAGGTCTTATGGGTAATTTCGCAAAGCATCGCTGGGAAAGGAAGATGGCGGTAGGCGCGAGCGGCTCAGCGGACAACGGAGGGTGAGTATAGCAGGTTTATAGTTTTTGTACTATTTTTAACATTACTTTCTTTTACTATTGATGCCTCATATGCAGCATCAATAGTAAAAGGTTGGGGACACAGAGGGTTAATAGCGGCAGTAACGGAATGCGTTACCGCTGGCATTAACCCTGTGTTAGCGGTGACCGGAGGGGAGTATGGAGCGAGCGCCGGGGACACTGACTGCGGGGAGTAAGCAGCGGAGCGCCGGGGACACTGACAGCGGGGAGCGGAGCGCCGGGGACACTGACTACGGGGAGCGAAGTGCCGGGGACACTGACTGCTGGGAGCGGAGCGCCGGGGACACTGCGGGGAGCGGAGCGCCGGGGACACTGACTGCGGGGAGTGGAGCGCCGGGGACACTGACTATGGGGAGCGGAGCGCCGGGGACACTGACTGCAGGGAGTATGGAGCGGCCATTTTCTTCCAGACTGTGCCTGTCGCTGATTGGTCGTGGCTGTTTTGCGGCGACAAATCAGCGACTTGGATTTCCATGATAGACAGAGGCCACGACCAATGAATATCCGTGATAGAAGGACAGACAGACGGAAGTACCCCTTAGACAATTATTTATATAGATACTCCCCAGAAGAGATCAGAAGTAATTTTTACTTGTCCAGCTATGTCCTGCATATTTGTTTTGATGCTGCCAGTGCTTTTAGCACAATATAAAAAACATAGTTTCCATGATTTCACTTTTTAATAATCAATACGGTAACTGGCACACCCTTAATGGGTAGTATGAATTTGTATAGGGTGCTAATTTATTTGGAGCCAACCACCGAGCTCCTTTAAATCTACAGTAAGTGGAAGAAAGGAACTGCACACCAAAAGGCATGTGGATTAAGATTTATTCAGAATATGCTATATCCAGAGATTACACCTCCATCAGTGTAGCAAAAAAAATAACATTTCAGCTAAGTACTCTTCACCAGACTGTGAAAAAATATGAAAGCATAAAGAATATAAACTAGTGGATTGCTGGTAATAATTATCAAAATCTCAAAAATTATAAAGATACATCAAATAAAAAATAAATCATATAAAAAGGTAGGTAAAAAAGGAGGTAAATAGGGTACGGAACCTATCCAATAGTCGAGTCTGTCAGTTATTACATTGTTACGGGTAAATAGCAAAGGTGGTGTGACATGAATGGCCCTAGAATCAAAAGGCACGTGAGATTATGTCAGACCCATAGAAGATTGGATCCACACTAAAATTGAGATAAAAACTTAGTAAGGCTGCCGTCACACTCGCAGTATTTGGTCAGTATTTAACATCAGTATTTGTAAGCCAAAACCAGGAGTGGAGCAAATAGAGGAAAAGTATATCAGAAACATATGCACCACTTCTGTATTTATCACCCACTCCTGGTTTTGGCTTACAAATACTGATGTAAAATACTGACCAAATACTGCGAGTGTGACAGCAGCCTAAGACTTGTCACCAAAGAAGTGAATAGTTGTAATCTCATAATAAGATGACAGAAGAAACCAGAAGGGTACAGTAAAGAAGAAAAGAGAAAACAGGAAAGAAGAAGACAAAAGGGGGAGAACAGATCTAGGAAAAGAAGTAAGGGAGCATATTGGTACCAGCAGGGCCGCACTGGCCATCTTGCAATTCTGGCAAATGCGAGAAGGAGCTGACTGGTTGTGGGCTGCTTTGTCTGCTATGTTGTTAACAGAATCAGGGTCCTTAATATGCCCATACAGTTCACAGTTATGACGGAGCACAAAGCCGTTGGCTCCGTCACTCAACAGGTCACAGGCGTCCCTTCTATCCGCAGCCTGCTGGAGTCCAGCACTAAACAAGGAGCGTAGGTGGTGCAATGATGTCACTGCATCATGCCGCTAGATTGGATAGACAAGGAGACAGACACTATGGAGGATGAGGAATCTCGATTAGGTGAGTATAGGGATTTTTTCTTTTTGGGTGGCTCTGGGGAACCATTACACTATACAGGGAACTGTGAGTCGGACCATCATAGTATATAAGGGGCTGTGGGGTGGACTACTGTGGCGCTCTGAAGGTCCAGATGCCACAGAGGTATTGCATCTCAGCCAGAGATGGGGTATCCCTACTCTCTGGTAAGAAGGGAACTTTGTACAGAACTCCAACACTTGCACCAAACAGACACCAGTTTAGATGGGGCATCTGGGAGAACCCTTAGGGAGGATGGCCTCATCCCAGTTTAGATAGGAAAGAGTGTTGGGGAGTGGGTGGAGAAGGTAGGAAAAAGAGGAGGAGCTAATCAGGCTGGGAAGAGTGTGAGAGCAGTTGGTCCTGCGAGACCAAAGAAGGCCGAAGTCACACTACAGCGAGATATGGTCGCGTCTCACAGGTTAAAAACAAGCTCTGGCACCGGCACTCCGGAGCGGAGCATGCAGCTCCATGTATTGCTGTTTGGCTGCAGGCTCCGCTCTGGAGTGCCGGTGCCAGAGCTTGGTTTTAACCTGCGAGACTCGGCCGTATCTCGCTGAGTGTGATCCCGGCCGAAGAAGGAAGTCTGAGGCGGAGGGGAAAAGAGTGGAGCTGTGCAGACATGCAGGTCTGACAGACTGAGAGAGAGAGCAAGAATTGAAAGGGAGGAGAAGAAACTCCCAGTAGATGGGGTTCCAGGAACACGGGAAGTGCGGAGGCCACCCGTGGGATCCGTTTCCAGGCAGACCAGTGTCAGTGGAGGGACCAGGCCGCAGTAGGGGATCCGGCCCCTGAATTAGTGGGAACACTCCAGGCTCCAGCTAAGAATCCAGAGGCTGCTGTGATTGCAGGTGCAGCAGCCACATTTGTACCTACTCACCAAAAAGGTGAACATATAGGGTCCAGGGGACAGAGAGTATGTTGCCCAACAAGACCCACGTTCACTGGCTTGGGACACTAAGTGGCAAGCGCAGAGGCAGGAGAGGCGATAGCCAGTGCAGAAAGATGGCCAGGAGAGGCATACATATAAGTGGAGTTATGGACAGGTGCCCGACTTGCTGGAGAGTTTTCTGGACTTCTTACCTGGAGAACACAGCACCCAGGCTGGGGGCCCAAACTGTAAGTAAAGCTGTGAAAACTGCAACCTGCTGTGTCCATCCATTTCCTTTCGGCATCACCTACTCTGCACCTCTACCTATCTGTTATGAACTGGTGGTTTAGAACCACAATGGACCTGGTGGTTAAGAGCACACAAAATGACCTGATAGTTACTAATACATAGGACAAGCTCTGAGACGTGGGAACTCTGCTGACCGCAATCCCTAATCCTATCATACCACACTAGAAGTAGCCGTGGAGCGCTCCTGACCAGACCTAGGCGCCTCGGCACAGCCTAAGAAACTAGCTAGCCCTGAAGATAGAAAAATAAGCCTACCTTGCCTCAGAGAAATTCCCCAAAGGAAAAGGCAGCCCCCCACATATAATGACTGTGAGTAAAGATGAAAATACAAACACAGAGATTAAATAGATTTTAGCAAAGTGAGGCCCGACTTACTGAATAGACCGAGGATAGGAAAGATAGCTTTGTGGTCAGCACAAAACCTACAAACAACCACGCAGAGGGTGCAAAAAGACCCTCCGCACCGACTAACGGTACGGAGGTGCTCCCTCTGCGTCCCAGAGCTTCCAGCAAGCAAGACAAACCAAAATAGCGAGCTGGACAGAAAAAATAGCAAACAAAAGAAACACAAGCAGAACTTAGCTTATGCAGGGAAGACAGGCCACAAGAACGATCCAGGAGAGAACAAGACCAATACTGGAACATTGACTGGAGGCAAGGAACAAAGAACTAGGTGGAGTTAAATAGAGCAGCACCTAACGACTTAACCTCGTCACCTGAGGAAGGAAACTCAGAAGCCGCAGCCCCACTCACATCCACCAGAGGAAGCTCATGGACAGAACCAGCCGAAGTACCACTCATGACCACAGGAGGGAGCTTGACCACAGAATTCACAACAGTACCCCCCCTTGAGGAGGGGTCACCGAACCCTCACCAGAGCCCCCAGGCCGACCAGGATGAGCCAAATGAAAGGCACGAACCAGATCGGCAGCATGAACATCAAAGGCAAAGACCCAGGAATTATCTTCCTGACCATCACCCTTCCACTTAACCAGGTACTGGAGTTTCCGTCTCGAAATACGAGAATCCAAAATCTTCTCCACCACATACTCCAACTCCCCCTCAACCAAAACCGGGGCAGGAGGATCAACGGATGGAACCACAGGTGCCACGTATCTCCGCAACAATGACCTATGGAATACATTATGGATGGAAAAAGAAGCTGGAAGGGTCAAACGAAACGACACAGGATTAAGAACCTCAGA
This sequence comes from Ranitomeya imitator, assembly GCF_032444005.1. NCBI lineage: Eukaryota > Metazoa > Chordata > Amphibia > Anura > Dendrobatidae > Ranitomeya > Ranitomeya imitator. Next base: position 232,062,438 of record NC_091286.1, on the reverse strand, counting down.
AATCCTATACGGACCAATGAAATGAGGCTTAAACTTAGGAGAGGAAACTTTCATAAGAATATAACGAGACGACAACCAAACCAAATCCCCAACACGAAGTCGGGGACCCACACAGCGCCTGCGGTTAGCGAAACGTTGAGCCTTCTCCTGGGACAATGTCAAATTGTCCACTACATGAGTCCAAATCTGCTGCAACCTATCCACCACAGTATCCACACCAGGACAGTCCGAAGACTCAACCTGCCCTGAGGAGAAACGAGGATGGAAACCAGAATTGCAGAAAAACGGCGAAACCAAACTAGCCGAGCTGGCCCGATTATTAAGGGCCAACTCAGCCAAAGGCAAAAAGGACACCCAATCATCCTGATCAGCAGAAACAAAGCATCTTAGATATGTGCTTAGTAGTATAGATGTACAGTGACAAGACTTGTATCAGGTACCAGTCACACAGACGTGTGATGCCCCATGCTGGCTCACAGCCTATTGGACATGCCCTGTTATGATAAGGCAATTCAGTACCACAATGGACATAGAAGCCAGAGCACATACAGTGACCTGACAATAACCCAAAAACATAGAACGAGCTCTGAGACGTGGAAACTCTGCTGACCGCAATCCCTAATCCTCACCAACACACACTAGAGGCAGCTGTGGATTGCGCCTAACGCTCCCTATGCAACTCGGCACAGCCTGAGAAACTAGCTAGCCTGAAGATAGAAAATAAGCCTACCTTGCCTCAGAGAAATACCCCAAAGAAAAAGGCAGCCCCCACATATAATGACTGTGAGTTAAGATGAAAAGACAAACGTAGAGATGAAATAGATTTAGCAAAGTGAGGCCCAACTTTCTGAACAGAGCGAGGATAGGAAAGGTAACTTTGCGGTCAACACAAAACCCTACAAAAACCACGCAAAGGGGGCAAAAAGACCCTCCGTACCGAACTAACGGCACGGAGGTACACCCTCTGCGTCCCAGAGCTTCCAGCAAGCAGGAAAAAACAAATTGACAAGCTGGACAGAAAAAAACAGCAAACAAATAGCAAAGAGGAACTTAGCTATGCAGAGCAGCAGGCCACAGGAACGATCCAGGAGGAAACAGGTCCAATACTAGAACATTGACTGGAAGCCAGGATCAAAGCACTAGGTGGAGTTAAATAGAGAAGCACCTAACGACTTCACCACATCACCTGAGGAAGGAAACTCAGAAGCCGCAGTACCACTTTCCTCCACCAACGGAAGCTCACAGAGAGAACCAGCCGAAGTACAACTTGTGACCACAGGAGGGAGCTCTGCCACAGAATTCACAACACTTATGGGGGCCATACACCTTTATGGAGCAGTGTACGGGGCATATACCATGGAGCATCTTATGGGGGCCATAAACCTTTATGGAGCAGCATACTGGGCATATACTATGGAGCATCTTATGGGGGCCATCAACCATAATGCAGCAGCATACGGGGCATATACTATGGAGCATTTTATGGGGGCCATCAACCATAATGAAGCAGCATATGAGGCATATACTATGGAGCATCTTATGGGGGCCATCAACCATAATGGAGCGGCATACGGGGCATATACTATGGAGCATCTTGTGGGTGCCATCAACCATAATGGAGCAGCGTATGGGGCATATGGATGGGAGCAGCAAATTACAGAACGGTGGCGCAGGATGGGAGCAGCACATGACAGAACGGGGGTGCAGGATGGGGGCAGCACATGACAGAATAGGGCAGCACATGACAGAACGGCGGTGCAGGATGGAAGCAGCACATGACAGAACGGGGGCGCAGGATGGGAGCAGCACATGACAGGATGGGGGCGCAGGATGGGAGCAGCAAATGACAGAATGGAGGCACAGGATAGGTGCAGCACATGTCAGAATGGAGGCGCAGGATGGGAGCAGCACATGTCAGAATGGGGGCGCAGGATGGGAGCAGCACATGACAGAATGGGGGCGCAGGATGGGTGCAGCACATGACAGGATGGGGGCGCAGGATGGAGCAGCACATGCATGACAGGACGGGAGCACAGGATGGAGCAGCTCATGACAGGATGGGGACGCAGGATGGAGCAGCACATGACAGGATGGGGACGCAGGATGGAGCAGCACATACCAGGATGGAGACCATATACCAATATAAATACTCGCCACCCGGTCGTAGAACAGGTTCAATAGCTAGTATGTTATATTGAAGGTTGAAATTGCTAATAAAAGAGAATCTATTGAGAAAATGATATGGTCAGCATGAAGAGGCTTTAGAAATAGTGAGTGGAGTGGTTCTCATCTACACCCTAATGACTACTTGTTGGCAACATCAAAAGTGAAGGAATGCCCTGATTTAAAGCCCTCTACACATTGGACTAAAGTTGTCTGAGCACATGAATATTGGTGGAATCAGCCAACAGCCTTTTGAGTATAGGGACCTCTTGACTCTTACCTGACAGATTATGTCAAACCAATCATTCCTAAGTATAGGGGTGTAAGGAGAGATTATTGTTGGGTGAACAATAGTTGCACTGTCAGTTATCTAATGTGTATGGGGTCATGAAAGAGTAACGGTAGGTTTAATTTTTATTTAATAAATTAATAGTTCCCTTAAAAATGAGCAACTCTGTAATACTGTATATCCTAGTTGAGATTAGATATTTTACTAAATTACTTATTTTTATGTGTACAATTCATTCATGAAAAAGAAATAAATCAATGGCTACTCTTTAGATTATTGACCCTGAGTAAGTACTGTGAGAAATGCCCTAAAGCAGGGTTGGACTGGCCCACTCGAGAACCGGAGGATTCTCCGGGATGTATTATACTATATCAGGCTGGCTGCATTATACCCTATGAGGGGGGCTACATTATATTCTAGGGGGGGCTGCATTATATTCTATGAGGGAGGCTACATTATACTATATGAGGCTGGCTGCATTATACCCTATGAGGGGGACTACATTATATTCTATGGGGGGCTGCATTATATTCTATGAGGGAGGCTACATTATATTTTATGAGGGGGGCTGCATTATACTATATGAGGGAGCTACTTTATAGTCTATGAGGGGGCTACTTTATATTCTATGAGGAGGGCTACCCCAACCCCTACTATTTAATTAAGACATGTGCTACCTTTTATTATACCCTGATATTAGGGCTTTTTACAGTACAATTGATGGTCTTCTATTTACTTCTATGTAGCTACATAGAGGGCCCCAAGATTGATGTTCTCGGGTTGTCCCAAGGTGCTTCAGTCCGACGCTGAAACATTGTGCTAGCTCACTTGCCCTTAAACCACCTGTGATAAGATGTCTGAAACAAAGATAAAGACCAGGAGTGGAGACATTGTCAATGCAGCCAGTTCAACTGCATCGGGGCCTGGAGATGGGGAGGCTCCAACATCGGTGACTATTTCAGCTGGATGTGCATCTCCCTGTGCTGCAATACAAGCCGCCTGCCAGAGGCTGACAACTGATGTTGGTGTGCCCACGACCTCATGATGTCATGCGCCATGGCGGAGATGCCAAAGTCGGCTGTCGTATCTTGCAGAAGAGGACTGTGTATGGCATGGAAGTGGAGGAAAGTGGATCGAATCGTGTTTTGTTTTTTTAATATAGTGGGGAACAGGCAACATTATATTATGATGAGGCCCAGGATAGAGTACATGAACACCAGGAAGGGGCCAGAACTTGGCACAATAACCCTAGGAAGAGGACAAGGTGCTATAAATGACAAAAATAACAAGAAAATCAAAAATGTAAGGTGCGATGCTGTACATAACAAGAGAAGTCACTATGTTGTAAGGGGTGGTAATAATCTCCAAATCTGCAAGGGAGTTAGGATGATACTACATCATGTTGAGAGTTCAGGACTTCACAGAATCGTGAAATAAACAGCAGGTGAATGACAACCGTGATCATACGTGAGACTGAGTTAAGGGTGCACAGCTACATACAGTTCATTACTAAGTAAGTAGCTAATCTTACTGTTAGGTGTTGAGTTCCCACCGCTGCACCTCCGCTGCGGTCTCCCATTCTTCTTCAGCCACAGTGGAGCCTGCTCAGCGGAGACATCGGTCCCAGCGTCTGGCTCAGGCAGATACTGTGCGCTTGGTTACTGCTGATCTTCCAGGCTCAGCCATTGTAACCAGCACTGTTCTGCAGCGAGCAGATGCTTCTGGGACTAAGTCCTGCTTTTCCGCTACTGAGCATGCCCAAGGGACGGCCTCTCATTGGAGGTCGGGGTCACATGCTCAGGTCCTGAAGCAGCTCCTATTGGACCACTAGGAAGGTCCTGGAGAGCTTTCTCTATAAAAGTTTTGCATGGCTGCACGGCCATGAACTAGTATCAACCTATGTTTATGAGCTTAGCTACCTAGTGGTCTGTGTCTGCATGTGCTCAGGGGTGACTGTATAGCTACTAGAATTCTGGCACCTACTGAGAGGAGTTCATGTGTGTGAATTTAGGGCTGGTGTATAGCCACTAGAATTACGGCACCTCTGGAGAGGAGTTGTTTGTGTGCTGAAGCTGACTGTTTGACCACTGTATGCTATCTGCTCTGTAAGGCTATGTGCACACGTAAGAAAAGAGGTGCAAAATTTTCTGCACAAAATCCGTATCTCCTGGCAGCATCCGCAGCCACAGTTTTTATGCAGATTTTGTGCGGATTTTCTGCGGTTTTTGCCACGGTGGATTTTTAACATGGAGGGGTGCAGAAACGCTGCAGATCTGCACAAAAGAAGGGACATGCACTTCTTTGAAATCCGCAGCAATTCCGCACTGATCTTTCCACACCATCTGCACAGCTATTTTTTTTACCCCATTGATTTACATTGTACTGTACATCACAGTGTGGATCTGCAGCGTTTCTGCGCGGAAAAATCCGCTGCGGATCCGCAGCAAATCCGCATTGTGTGCACATAGCCTTAGTGAGCTGTCATCCTCTGTGAAGTTAACAGGGCATAGCGTTATCCTAATCCCGGCGACTCTGTGAAGCAACAGAGTTCGCTGCTATACAGACCGGGTGACGGAACCCGTGTCTATTCAGGTGTTGTACCGCCATATAGTGCCGCCATTTACTAGCAGCAGGTTGCACTCCTGCATGGTGTACCCAGGGCTGCGAACGCACCTATATTTTCTCAATAATTACTCGGTGCGTTCCGCCAGCCCTAACACTTACTTCAATAGGTCAGATTAGACATATAAAAAGTCTTCACAATGCAAATAATGGTTAAAAACATTATTATTTGTGAGCAATGAGCATAGCACAGTTTGTAGCATATATATATATATACTATAAAATATGAATATAGAAAAAGGGGCAAGCGGGCACCATGGTGTAAGGAATGGAGTTCAACATGATTTTTTGTTCTCACTGGAAATAAACCGCACAAGTGGCAGACAACATGATAACATGGACCTGGATTGTACAGAGATGTCCATTAAACGGAGCCTGTCAGCTTATTCATGCTGCTAATTTCATGGCAGCACAAATCAGAGCTTGGCTATACAATTGCAGCCTGGCATATTTTTCTCTTAAATGCTCTGGCATTTTTGAAAAAATGTAGTTTGAAAAGCCAAAGACAAGACTAGTCCGACACATTGCTCCAAATAATTCACCGGTCTCTCATGAGTGCGCAATGTAAGAGACTTGTCAATCACCTGGAGCAACGCTGGATAAAGGACATTTCAAATTACATTTTCTAATGCTGGACAAAAAATATACCTGGCGTATTGTGTAGCCAAACTCTGATTCATGCTGTCCATGGTTTGGACCACATAACAAAGCTGACAAATTCCCTTTAAATATCACTGTGTTAACACAGGAGGAGGCTTTTTGCTTCCTGGGGCTCTCCTGTGGTAGGTGGGACACGTGACAAAGAGGAAGTCCGGGCTGCAGCTGATCTCTGACTTCCTCTTCATGTTCAATTTGTCCAAAGGTGGGAACAGTGATTCCAGAGCTAATTGGGCGGCAGGGTCATGTGTCACACCAACTGAACGGGAGCCCCAGGAGAACGGATGCCAACACTGCAGGAAAGGCACCAGCAGGGGAAATGAGCATAAGCTTTTTTATTTTATCGAGGCCACGCATGGGTTATGATAAGGAGTTGCCCAAGTAGTGGACAACATCTTTACTGAAATAATGCTAAAGCCCCTAGCCTTTTAGAGATAAATACAAAGCTCAAAGGACACCTACAAGTCAGATCAACCCTCCTAACTGTCTATATGCACATGCAGGTTAAAATAATAATAATAATAATAATAATAATAATAATAATAATAATAATAAAGGAGGTTGAATAAAATGATACCTTGATATCTGTGATTCGGTGTCTTATTTCAGAGAAATCCATGTTTTTCTTATATGTAAATTGGTTGTTAAGATCTTTGGGCCAGACACTGATCTGCATAAGGATCTGCCCCGAGAGCTTATTTTTAACCCCTTCACCCCCGGAGCTTTTTCCGCTTTTTCATTTTCGTTTTTTGCTCCCCTCCTTCCCAGAGCCATAACTTTTTTGTTTTTCCGTCAATATGGCCATGTGAGGGCTTATTTTTTGCGGGACGAGATGTACTTTTGAACTATATCATTGATTTTACCATGCCATGTAACAGAAAACGGGAAAAAAATTCCAAGTGTGATGAAATTGCAAAAAAAGTGCAATCTCACACTTGTTTTTTGTTTGGCTTTTTTGCTAGGTTTACTAAATGCTAAAACTGACCTGCCATTATGATTCTCCAGGTCATTACGAGTTCATAGACACCAAACATGTCAAAGTTATTTTTTATCTAAGTGGTGAAAAAAATTTCCAAAATTTGCTTAAAAAAAAAAAAAAAAAATGCGCTATTTTCCGATACCCGTAACGTCTCCAATTTTCGTGATCTGGGGTCAGGTGAGGGCTTATTTTTTGCATGCCGAGCTGGCGTTTTTAATGATACCATTTTGGTGTAGATGCGTTCTTTTGATCGCCCGTTATTGCATTTTAATGCAATGTCGCGGCGACCAAAAAAACGTAATTTTGGCGTTTTGATTTTTTTTCTCGCTATGTCATTTAGCGGTCAGGTTAATCCTTTGTTTTTATTGATAGATCTGGTGATTCTGAACGCGGCGATACCAAATATGTGTATATTTAATTTTTTTTTAATTGTTTTATTTTGATTGGGGCGAAAGGGTGATTTGAACTTTTATATTTTTTTTATTTTTTTAATATTTTTAATCACTTTTTTTTTTTATTTTGGCATGCTTCAATAGCCTCCATAGGAGGCTAGAAGCATGCATTACTCGATCGGCTCTGCTACATAGAGGTGAAGTGCAGATCACCTCTATGTAGCAGAAATGCAGGTGTGCTTTGAACGCCGACCACAGGGTGGCGCTCAAAGCAATCGGCCATCAACAACCATAGAGGTCTCAAGGAGACCTCTGGTTGTTATGGCGATGCACTGCCGACCCCCGATCATGTGTCGGGGGTCCGCAGTGCGAGCACTTCCGGCCGCGCGGCCGAGAGCGCTAGTTAAATGCCGCTGTCAGCGCTTGACGGCGGCATTTAACTAGTTAATGGGCGCGGGCGGATCGCGATTCCGCTCGCGCTCATTGCGCGCACATGTCAGCTGTACAAAACAGCTGACATGTCGCGGCTTTGAGGTGGGCTCACCGCCGGAGCCCACCTCAAAGCAGGGGATCTGCCAGCTGACGTACTATTCCGTCAGCTGGCAGAAAGGGGTTAATGAAAGCGAGTGTTACCAGTGTGGACCAAGTAATAACTGACAATCTACATGTCTCACACTGGTAACACTCAATGTCATCTAAAATAAGCCCTGGAGGCAGATTCTCATGGAGATCAGTGTCTGGCCCAAACTTAACCGCTCATTTACAGTACGTGTAAAAAAATATGAATTTCACAGGGATAAAACATAGGATAACAAATATCAAGATATCATTTTGTCAACTCCCTATGACCTACATGCTCATATAGATGGCTTAGGATGGTTGATGCTACTGACAGATTCCCTTTAAGTCTGAAATATTACTATCTTGGACAAGTAAATACAAAGAAATTAACCTAGATAGTGATAATAGTTTTGCTGAGTAAACATACATTGGAATAAAGTAATGCCCTCTTTAAAAAGGCCGATCATGGCCATCAAATGACCGCCGATCGACTATATACAAGCCAATCTGAAGTCGTTTACTTATGTCATTAGATGGACTGCAGAACATTATATGCACACAGAACAATTACTAACACAATTATCCTGTGAGCATAGAATATCATTTATTTCAAAGGCAGCACATGACCTGCTTACACGAGGCACTCTGTTGCTGATAACAATCACTTTTATGCATGGTTATAAATTCAACACACCAGTAGAATGAGTATATTATAATTTTTAATATTTTAATGGTTGATTGCGAGCCCATTAGATTGTCCAATAGTCAGGAATAAATCATACTAAGGAATGACTGTCAAAACGAAAGCAGAGCAGGTAGAAAGAGCTTGGGTGCTATGGTTACCAGTAAACTGAAGAACAGTGCTAAAAGTCAAGCAATTGGTGCAAAAGCAAATATAGTTTTAAAGTGCATAACAGAGACATAAACCTTGGACTAAAATAAAATATTATCAATCTATTAATTATCTTGAATATTGGATGCAATTTTGAGGTTCACTGTGGATAATGATATAGAAGAGCTACAAGGTCAATATAAAATTAACTGTAATTCCAAAAATTAAGTATAGAAAAAAATCAGTATTACTTACCCCCACTATTCAACTACTCAAGTGCTGTTTCTCCACCACTGCCCCAGACTTTGTTGTCAAGGTTGCATTGTTGACATCACGATTACTGCAAGTTACCACTGTAGTCAATCACAGGGCCCATCAGACATGTCAATGTATTCATACAAGACATCCAGTGATTGGCTGCAGAGTCTGTAGTCGTGGCGTCACAGTTGCAGCCCGGCCAACAAAAACTGGAGCACTAATGGAGAGGTAACGATGAAGCCGTAGGGATTCAGTAATGCTGATTTTCTTAGAGACCAAGCCTTTATACAAAAAAAAATCTTAAAATGATAAGCTCCTTTAATGGCCATGTATCTATTTTTGTGGTTTGACACTAATGGCATGTTGCCAAACAAAATGACCACTGGGAATAGATTTCATGGCTAAAGAAAAAAAATGAAATCCGAAATAAATAAGACAAAATAGATTGTTTGATAGGCCAAAACTTGCAACAATATAGTATATAAACTGATTTGCCATGGCATATGTAGAAAAATTGTAGTGATGCCAACATTTGTCTAAAACTTGTAGAGATTTCATAAACCACCAATCATTAAAAATGGAATGCGTGAAGGCAGCTTAAACATCAAATCAATCACTATAATTTTTTAAAAATCATTTCCATCATAGTCATTTTATAAATAGGTTCTTTTTGCTAATAAATGCGCTGCTTCAGAAAGTTTCTACCGACATGCTGTTTTGCTTGTCACCGAGGTCAGATCAAGTCTCAAGTTCAAAGTTTTCATGTTGTGAAGAAAGTGTATAAAGTGTATTCCTTGCCTTTTTTCAATATTTCGAATATTGAACGGTTTCCCAGAGTGTATTGTGGATTGTTTATTTTAATATTAAAGTATATCAAGCATTCAATAAAGAATGTCTTGCCAGTAATCTACAACATTTCTGCCATGTAACCATCAATCATAGAATTATTATAATTTACACCTAATCTAGGTGCTTACCTGAATCAATCGTCAAAGGTAGTAGTAAAAGGAGCAGAAGAGGTGTCAGCATTGTCACTGTGGCTAGCCTTATGTCTTACACATAGCTCTTGTGTAGAATTCCGGTGACATTCAGGCAGGTGAGAGTACCTTCAGTCTGCCCCATGTTTGGTAACTTGTCCCAGGAACCAGACTTGGACAGGAAAGCTACTTGTCTGTAGAGCACGTGTATTCCCACGGACGTCCTTTTTGTCCACTTTTCTTCTTTATTTCATCTACATCTGTGAACATGAAGTGTTCAAGGTTTCCTGTCATGTCTGGTATGCCTCACCCAACAGTCATTCTTCCTCTTCACATAATGTAACCTGGTTACACCTGAAGTTTGCATGAAGTTAGTTCAAGGAAGTATATTTAGAGGAGGAGCAAGAATTATGAAATTGGATACCTCTACAGTGGTTACGTTTGAGAGGAAACACATCTGATTATGTTTCTTAGGAATAGAAGATGGCACATTTTTTAAACTCATTTAGCAGTGAGAAATGTAGCATATTTGGTCATTCATTGTAGAGCAAAAATATCAGGATTTATCAGCAATCTCAAGAAACCAAAACATACAGTAACATCTAGTAATTATGGCTTCAGGATGCTTGGGTACAGGAGCACTAGACACTGGAGTAGGGTGGATAACAGTGGTTTTCATTCACATATAAACAGTTAAACGGATGCAAGAGCTCAGAGGATGAGGACACAAGTGTATGGAACGCACTACTAGGGCAGCGGGATACTCGGTACAGGGTCCGGTCTTAAAAGGGATGTCACGGTGGCTGAGACTCGGTCCGTGGCCCTGGGTGCCCAATTAAAGGAAAAGGTATTTAAAGGGATTTGTAATGTCTATTGTTCATGACACGTCCTGTGGTATTCGGTCAGTAGGGACCGACGCAGCTTAAAGGGGTCCTCTGGGGTGATGTTGTTGCAGCAAGATGGTAACGCTTCCCACAGGTGAAGCGGGGTCCCCAGGGCTCCCAAGGTGTGTGGCAAAGATGGTGGATGCTGACGAATAAGTGGAGGACACAGAGGTTGCAGTCTTTTACCTGGTGTACTGATGGTAGCAGTCCTCAGTTCAGGGTACCAGGTGTAGGGTAGCTGATGTCTGGCTGGCTTCGAGGCAACAAGGGATCTCATTTCAGGTGAGGTCCGCAAGCCTTTCCTACTTGCACCAGATGGCAAGGTCCCTGTGGCTTAAAGCTTGCTGACAGGGTCCCCTCTCTCCTGCCCTAAGACAGATGTCTGTATGATAGGAAGTTTGAGCCTGTTTATAGGATCTCTTAGATGACACAGCTCTTAAGGTCACTGCTTCACCTCAGACTTGCTCCAAGCAATTGAGATATAGTACTATGCCCTCTGGTTCTGTGGCGTGTCCTGGAGAACAACACGTCCTCGGGCTCCCGGTACCCGGCTTCTGCGCTCTGGCTCTGAAGGTGTCCTCATGCTGTTTCCCTCCTGGGCCCTTTCCTCCACTGTGCTTCTTCCCTCTAAGCTCCTTCACAATTCAACTGCTCTCGTTATCTCTCTTTCCAGAGGCTGTAGCTCCCTCGTGGCTGCTGGGCCTCTAGGTCTGTACATCTGCTCCAGACGTCCTTCTCCTCTCCTCACTCCTCTACAACTGGCTGACTCCTCCTCCAGAACAGGAAGCATAAAGTCCAAGGAAGCTCCCCCTCCTGGCCTAGATTCAGATGTGTTGAATTTAAGTGCCTTACCTGATAGAAAGAATCCCACTTGCCTCCAAGCATGACATCACCCTCCCGAAGGGAAGGCAACATCACTGCAGCAACCAGCTACCTGGGGTGCTGCATGTAAAGTGAATTGTGAAAGTATTCGGCCCCCTGGAACTTTTCAACCTTTTCCCACATATCATGCTTCAAACAAAAAGATACCAAATGTATGTAAACTTTTGGTGAAGAATCAACAACAAGTGGAACACAATTGTGAAGTTGAATGAAATTTATCGGTTAAATTTTTATGGAAATTCAAAAAAAGGAAAGTGGGGCGTGCAATATTATTTGGCCCCTTTACTTTCAGTGCAGCAAACTCATTCCAGAAGTTCATTGTGGATCTCTGAATGATCCAATGTTGTCTTAAATTCCTAATGATGATAAATAAAATCCATCTGTGTGTAATCAAGTCGCCGTGTATGCAGCGCCCCAGAGACCTGGTCGTTGCAGTATGGCCCCAAGGCGAGTAGCGGTACGTCCGATGGCACTAAAGAGTTCTCCTGACTAGGTATCACCAGAACACATTACACTTCACACTCCGGCCACTAGGGGGAGCAAAAGGCTTTATTTATTGGGCCACTCCTCACACTGGTAAAACTAGGGGCTGGGGAGGAAGTTAGTCAAAAGCTGACTGGGTTGGAACCAGGCAACATCCCGTGGCAGGGGGTGTTGCAGGGAGAAGACACAGGGGGGTCCCTGTCAGGCATGGGAACCTGGCAGGTGCCTAGTGACAGAACGGAACGGAACCGCGCCTGCACACCTTGCGGCGGTATCCTAAGAGAGAGACAAGAAGGGAAGAATATTGTGGAACCGTGTAAACAAGATCAGCACAAAGGAGAGCCAGTAAGAGTCGTTCCGAGAGAGGAAGGCAACATCTTACTGAGGCACGTAGTCGGTGGCCGGATCACCGTAGGAGTAACTGACTTCAGGCCTTACTTCAAATTCCGCTGGACAGTTGATTATAGGTTGGCTGTCTACCTTTTACACCTACGAAGACATAGGGGGCAACATTGGGAGAGGGGTATCTCTAGGGTCCCGGAAGACTTCCAAGCCTTCCTATCAAACGGGTGGCGTCCTATCCATAACATACCTGGGAGACGTTAGAAACTAGTAACATCTGGAACCAAAGAACGAGAGAGAGAGAGAGAGAGAAAGCTGTAGAGAACGAACGAAAGAGAGCAGCAGTTGTGAGGACTATTCCGAATGCTCAGCAGGGTAGGACTACAACACACAGGCGCTATTGGTAGGCAACGATTTCCATCTGCGAGGGAAACTCTGGATGTGCCCATCGGACCAGCCAGTCTCTGATAGCCCGGTTGAACGTGCTCTGGATTGAGGATCCTGAAGCCTTCAGTAAAGAGGTAAAGAGACTGCAACCTTGTGTCCTCGTTATTGCCTGCACCTCACACCATCACCATCCACCTTACTGGGAAGCCCTAGGGATTTACTTCACCTGTGGGAAGGTATACCATCCAGCTGCCATTCCATCACCCCAGCGGACCCCACAGCAGCGTCGGTCACCCTGACCGAGTACCACAGGTGGCATCACGAACTACTGACAGACTGTACTACCATTTTCATTGGACGCCCCTTAGCAGGGTCACGACCGGGTCCAGCCACCGTGACAACCGCAGAACAGAAGGAGAAGGCACCGGTACTGAGTGACTTGTGGCCCTGTGTCTGGGGGCGCTCCATATAAATGCACCTGCTCTGTGATAGTCTCAGGGCTCTGTTTGAAGCACAGAGAGCATCATGAAGACCAAGGAGCACAACAGGTAGGTCCGTGATACTGTTGTGGAGAAGTTTAAAGCCGGATTTGGATACTAAATGATTTCCAAAACTTTAAACATCCCAAGGAGCACTTCTTGCATGGAAGGAGTATCATACCACTGCATATCTACCAAGACCCACCCTTCACTCTAAACTTTAATCTCAAACAAGGAGAAGACTGATCAGAGATGCAGCCAAGAGGACATGATCACTCTGGCTGAAATGTAGAGATCTACAGCTGAGGTGGGACAGTCTGTCCATAGGACAACAATCAGTCATACACTGCACAAATCTGGCCTTTATAGAAGAGTGGTAAGAAGAAAGCCATTTCTCAAAGATATCCATAAAAACTGTCGTTTAACCCCTTCATGACCCAGTCTATTTTGACCTTAATGACCTGGCCGTTTCAAGAACGCTTCAACGGATCCTAGCGGTTCTGAGATTGTTTTTTCGTGACATATTGGGCTTCATGTTAGTGGAAATTTAGATTAATAAATTCTGCGTTTATTTGTGATAAAAACGGAAATTTGGCAAAAATTTTGAAAATTTTGCAATTTTCACATTTTGAATTTTTATTCTGTTAAACCAGAGAGTTATGTGACACAAAATAGTTAATAAATAACATTACCCACATGTCTACTTGACATCAGCACAATTTTGGAAACAACATTTTTTTGCTAGGAAGTTATAAGGGTTAAAATTTGACCAGCGATTTCTCATTTTTACAACGAAATTTACAAAACCATTTGTTAGGGACCACCTCACATTTGAAGTCAGTTTGAGGGGTCTATATGGCTGAAAATAGCCAAAAGTGACACCATTCTAAAAACTGCACCCCTCAAGGTACTCAAAACCACATTCAAGAAGTTTATTAACCCTTCAGGTGCTTCACAGCAGCAGAAGCAACATGGAAGGAAAAAATGAACATTTAACTTTTTAGTCACAAAAATGATCTTTTAGCAACAATTTTTTAATTTTCCCAATGGTAAAAGGAGAAACTGAATGACGAAAGTTGTTGTTCAATTTGTCCTGAGTATGCGGATACCTCATATGTGGGGGTAAACTACTGTTTGGGCGCACGGCAGGGCTCAGAAGGGAAGGAGTGCCACTTGACTTTTTGAATGAAAAATTGGCTCCACTCTTTAGCAGACACCATGTCGCGTTTGGAGAGCCCCCGTGTGCCTAAACATTGGAGCTCCCCCACAAGTGACCCCATTTTGGAAACTAGACACCCCAAGAAACTTATCTAGATGCATAGTGAGCACTTTAAACCCCCAGGTGCTTCACAAATTGATCCGTAAAAATGAAAAAGTATTTTTTTTCACAAAAAATGTATTTTAGCCTCAATTTTTTCATTTTCACATGGGCAATAGGATAAAGTGGATCCTAAAATTTGTTGAGCAATTTCTCCTGAGTACGCTGATACCTCATATGTGGGGGTAAACCACTGTTTGGGCACACGGCAAGGCTCAGAAGGGAAGGAGCGCCATTTTACTTTTTGAATGAAAAATTGGCTCCACTCTTTAGCGGACACAATGTCGCGTTTGGAGAGCCCCCGTGTGCCTAAACATTGGAGCTCCCCCACAAGTGACCCCATTTTGGAAACTAGACACCCCAAGGAACTTATCTAGATGCATAGTGAGCACTTTAAACCCCCAGGTGCTTCACAGAAGTTTATAACGCAGAGCCATGAAAATAAAAAATAATTTTTCTTTCCTCAAAAATGATTTTTTAGCCCAGAATTTCCTATTTTCCCAAGGGTAACAGGAGAAATTGGACCCCAACTGTTGTTGTCCCGTTTGTTCTGAGCATGCTGATACCCCATATATGGGGGTAAACCACTGTTTGGGTGCACGGCAGGGCTCGAAAGGGAAGGCACGCCATTTGGCTTTTTAAATGGAGAATTAGCTCCAATCAGCGGACACCATGTCACGTTTGGAGAGCCTCTGTGTGCCTAAACATTGGAGCTCCCCCACAAGTGACCCCATTTTGGAAACTAGACCCCCAATGGAACTAATCTAGATGTGTGGTGAGCACTTTGAAACCCCCAGGTGCTTCACAGAAGTTTATAACACAGAGCCATGAAAATAAAAAATAATTTTTCTTTCTCAAAAATGATTTTTTAGCCCACAATTTTTACATTTTCCCAAGGTTAACAGTAGAAATTTGACCAAAAGAGTTGTTGTCCAGTTTCTCCTGAGTACGCTAATACCCCATATGTGGGGGTAAACCACTGTTTGGGCACATGCCGGGGCTCGGAAGTGAAGTAGTGACGTTTTGAAATGCAGACTTTGTTGGAATGCTCTGCGGGCGTCACATTGCGTTTGCAGAGCCCCTGATGTGCCTAAACAGTAGAAACCCCCCAGAAGTGACCCCATTTTGAAAACTAGACCCCCAAAGGAACTTATCTAGATGTGTGGTGAGCACTTTGAACCCCCAAGTGCTTCACAGAAGTGTATAACGCAGAGCCGTGAAAATAAAAAATGATTTTTCTTTCCTCAAAAATAATTTTTTAGCCCGCAATTTTTTTATTTTCCCAAGGGTTACAGGAGAAATTGGACCCCGAAAGTTGTGGTCCAGTTTCTCCTGAGTACACTAGTACCCCATATGTGGGGGTAAACCACTGTTTGGGCACACGTCGGGGCTCAGAAGGGAGAGAACACCATTTGACTTTTTCAAGACAAGATTGGCTGGAATCAATGGTGGCGCCATGTCGCGTTTGGAGACCCCCTGATGTGCCTAAACAGTGGAAACCCCTCAATTCTAACTCCAACACTAACCCCAACACACCCCTAACCCTTATCCCAACCCTAACCACAACCCTAACCCCAGTCTTAAGCCTAATTCCAACCCTAACCCTAAGGCTATGTGCCCACGTTGCGGATTTGTGTGGGGATTTTTCCGCACCGTTTTTGAAAAATCTGCAGGTAAAACGCACTGCGCTTTACCTGCGGATTAACCGCGGATTTCCAGTGTTTTTTGGGTGGATTTCATCTGCGGATTCCTATTATGGAGAAGGGGTAAAACGCTGCGGAATCCGCACAAAGAATTGACATGCTGTGGAAAATACAATGCAGCATTTCCGCGCTGTACTTTCCACACCATGGGCACAGCGGTTTTGGTTTTCCATAGGTTTACGTGGTACTGTAAATGTAATGGAAAACTGCTATGAATCCGCAGCGACCAATCCACTGTGGATCCGCAGCCAAATCCGCACCGCGTGCACATAGCCTAATTCTAACCCTAATTCCAATTCTAGCCCTAATTCTAACCCTAACCCTAATTGTAACCCTAACCCTAATTCTAACCCTAATTCTAACCCTAGCCCTAAGTGCAACCCTAGCCCTAAGTGCAACCCTAGCCCTAAGTGCAACCCTAACCCTAAGTGCAACCCTAAGTGCAACCCTATCTCTAAGTGCAACACTAACCCTAAGTGCAACCCTAACCCTAAGTGCAACCCTAAGTGCAACCCTAACCCTAAGTGCAACCCTAAGTGCAACCCAATCCCTAAGTGCAACCTTAACCCTAAGTGTAACCCTAACCCTAAGTGCAACCCAATCCCTAAGTGCAACCCTAGCCCTAAGAGCAACCCTAACCCTAAGTGCAACCCTAAGTGCAACCCTATCTCTAAGTGCAACCCTAACCCTAAGTGCAACCCTAACCCTAAGTGCAACCCTAAGTGCAACCCTAACCCTAAGTGCAACCCTAAGTGCAACCCAATCCCTAAGTGCAACCCTAACCCTAAGTGCAACCCTAACCCTAAGTGCAACCCAATCCCTAAGTTCAACCCAATCCCTAAGTGCAACCCTAGCCCTAAGTGCAACCCTAGCCCTAAGTGCAACACTAACCCTAAGTGCAACCCTAAGTGCAACCCTATCTCTAAGTGCAACCCTATCTCTAAGTGCAACCCTAACCCTAAGTGCAACCCTAAGTGCAACCCTAACCATAAGTGCAACGCAATCCCTAAGTGCAACCCTAACCCTAAGTGCAACCCTAAGTTCAACCCTATCTCTAAGTGCAACCCTAACTGAAACCCTAACCCTAAGTGCAACCCTAGGTGTAACCCTAACCCTAAGTGCAATCCTAAGTGCAACCCAATCCCTAAGTGCAACCCTAACCCTAAGTGCAACCCTAACCCTAAGTGCAACCTCAAGTGCAACCCAATCCATAAGTGCAACTTTAACCCTAAGTGCAACCCTATCTCTAAGTGCAACCCTAACCCTAAGTGCAACCCTAACCCTAAGTGCAACCCTATCTCTAAGTGCAACCCTATCTCTAAGTGCAACCCAATCCTTAAAGGCAACCCAATCCCTAAGTGCAACCCTAACCCTAAGTGCAACCCTAACCCTAAGTGCAACCCTAACCCTACCCCTAACCCTAACAGAAAAACAAAAATAAATATATTTTCTGTATTTTATTATTTTCCCTACCTATGGGGGGGATAAAAGGGGGGCTTATTTACTATTTTTTTTTATTTTGATCGTTGTGATAGAACCTATCACAGCGATCAAAATGTACAGGGAACGAATCTGCCGGCTGGCAGATTCGGCGGGTGCACTGCGTATGCACCCGCCATTTTCCAAGATGGCGGCGCCCTTGCGAGAAGACCGAGGACACCAGGAGGGACACCGGGACTCAGTAAGCATTGGGGGGTGCGATCGGACAGCGGGGAGGGGGCAGAGGGGAGGACGGGGGGTGGGTCGGAGGGGAGAGGAAGGCGCTTAAGACAGGACGGAGGGGTAGGGAACACTGACGGCGGCTGCAGATCGCCGCCGTCAGTCGGTGGGGGGGCCAGATCGGGGTTTCCAGCCATGGCCGATGCTATTGCAGCATCGGCCATGGCTGGATTGTAATATTTCACCAATTTTTATAGGTGAAATATTACAAATTGCTCTGATTAGCTGTTTCACTTTCAACAGCCAATCAGAGCGATCGTAGCCACGGGGGGGGGGGGGGGGGGCGAAGCCACCCCCCTGGGCTAAAGTACCACTCCCCCTGTCCCTGTAGGTCGGGTGAAATTGGAGTTAACCCTTTCACTCGGCCTTCAGGGATGCGATCATTCTGTGACACAGCATATGCGTCACAGGTCGGATTGGTACCGACTTTCATGACGCATACGCTGTGTCACAGGTCGGGAAGGGGTTAAAGTTTGCAACAAGCCTCCTGGGAGACACACAAAACATGTGGAAGAAGGTGCTCTGGTGAGATGAAACCAAAATCAAACTTTTTGGCAACAATTCCAAACGATATGTTTGGCGTAAAGGTAACACAGCTCATCACCCTGAACACACCATCCCCACTATCAAACATGGTGGTGACAGCATCATGGTATGGGTCTGATTTTCTTCGGTAAGGACAGGGAAGATGGTTAAAATTGATGGGAAGATAGATGGAGCCAAATACAGGACCAATCTTGAAGAAAACCTGTTGGAGTCTGCAAAAGACCTGAGACTGGGATGGAGATTTGTCTTCCAACAAGACAATGATCCCAAACATAAAGCAAAATCTTCAATGGAATGGTTCATAAATAAATATATCAAGGTGTTAGAATGGCCAAGTCAAGATTCAGACCTCAATCCAATCGAGAATCTGTGGAAAGAGCTGAAAACTGCTGTTCACAAACGATCTCCATCTAACTTCACTGAGCTCGAGCTGTTTGCCAAGGAAGAATGGGCAAGAATTTCAGTCTCTCGATGTACAAAACTGATAGAGACATACCCCAAGCGAATTGCAACTGTAAGCGCTGCAAAAGGTGGCGCAATAAAGTATTAAGATAAAGGGGGCGAATAATATTCCACGCCCCACTTTTCAGTTTTTGAATTTCAACAAAAATTTTAAATAACAAATAAATTTCATTCAACTTCACAATTGTGTTCCACTTGTTGTTGATTCTTCACCAAAAATTTACATTTGGTATCTTTATGTTTGAAGCATGATATGTGGGAAAAGGTTGAAAAGTTCCAGGGGGCCGAATACTTTTGCAAGGCACTGTAACTTAACCAACAAATTTTTATTTCATTAACACAAGCATAAGTGGTGCCTATGGCACAAAATAAAGAATAAAGTAAGTTATTAGAGTACAGTATTTTGGCTATACAGAATATCAATACAATTCTAATCACAAACTATTGTTGGATTTCAAATGAACAAAATATTATCGTCATTGATGTTTTGATCCTAATACCTTAACCTGAGGTGCGTCAACGTCAGTATTGGACCTGTTACCGCCATCTCTCTTTCACTCTCTAGGAAAAATGAGCCGTAAAGCCGTAAATCAGGCCCTAACAGAGGCCATGATGCCAAGACCCTTATCAATGAGTCACTTTGCACACCCTAGTAACAACATCGTACATCATACATCATACCAACAGTAACATGTAGTGGTAGTGTGATGGTCTGTTTTGCTACTACAGGACCTGGAAGACTTGCTGTGGTAAATGGAACCATGAATTCTGCTGTGTACAAAAAAGTCCTGAAGGAGACAGTCCAGCCATCTGTTAGTGACCTTAAGCTGAAGCGCACTTGGGTTATGCAGCAGGTGTCATGAATCATTAAGGAACTCATGGCAGCTCTGGGTCTGCTGAAATTTAGATGTTGTTTTTTTCCTTTGGTCAAGGGTTAATGCCAGTCTCTTGCTGGCAGTTTCTTGTAGACTACTCAGCTGATGCTGGTTGGAAAAGTAACCACTCCCACCTCCCTTTAAATAGTCACATGACCTATCAGCTGATCATCGTTTATAGAGTTTTTCTTCTATGCAGACTAGCAAGGTGTGTGGAGCTCGCCTGTGATGGTGGTATTGCTGTTGTTAGAGTTCTGTTATCCTGGTGCCATTTTCTCTACTGCTGTATTGCTTAGATGCAGAGCTTGCACTGAGTATTATCCTGTTTGCCTCTTTCCCTGTGTGCTATCATCGGCAGTGGTGAGGCTAGCATCCTTGATGGCCAGTGCACTAGCCAGGGTTCATATAGGTGACAGTCAGGAACTAGGCACGAGATGGTGGTGGGGTGAAGGACACACATAGAGCATTAGGTTAGCTTAGAGACAGGTACAAGTTGGTGTCAGGAAGTGTTCTATGCCCTGCTCCTAACCGTTGGGATCTTCCTCTTCTTTTTCCATTCCGTTATATTTATATGCTGTGTCGTCCCCCAAATTTACCCATGTCCGAGTGTGACATTATAATCAACCTGCAACATTTTCTGGTTCCTTTGACTCAACCTGAAGCTTTTGCACGCCTGATCAAGACCCTCAAGCATGAAGTTATTGAGTTGCCGTCACAGCTGGTGCAGTGTTGTGAATTCTGTTTTCGGGCTCCCTCCTGTGGTCATGAATGGTACTTCGGCTGGTTCTGTCCATGGACTTTCTCTGATGCCTGTGGGTGTTTCTGAGTTTCCTCTACAGGTGACGAGGGTAATTCGTTAGTGGGCTGCTCTATTTAACTCCACTTGGATCCTTGTCCGATGCCAGCTGTCAATGTTGTAGCATTGGTCTAGTTCGCTCCTAGATCTTCCTGGTTACCTGTTTTCTCCAGCAAAAGCTAAGTTTCGCTTTGCTTTTTTCTTGTTTGCTATTTTTTCTGTCCAGCATGCTTATGTGAATTTTGCCTTGCTTGCTGGAAGCTCTGGGATGCAGAGGGGCGCCTCCGCTCCGTTAGTCGGTGCGGAAGGTATTTTTCCCTGCACTCTCTGTGTGGCTTTTGTAGGGTTTTGTGCTGACTGCAAAGTGACCTTTCCTATCTTCTGTCTGTTTAGTAAGTCGGGCCTCTCTTTGCTAAATCTATTTCATCTCTGTGTTTGTGATTTCATCTTACTCACAGTCAATATATGTGGGGGGCTGCCTTTTCCTTTGGGGAATTTTCTCTGAGGCAAGATAGGCTTATTTTTCCTATCTCTAGGGCTAGCTAGTTCTGAGGCTGTGACGAGGCGCCTAGGTCATGTTAGGAGCGCTCCACGGCTATTTCTAGTGTACGTGATAGGATTAGGGATTGCGGTCAGCAGAGGTTCCACTTCCCAGAGCTTGTCCTGTATTCATGTGCTATCAGGTCTTTTCTGGTACTCTAACTACTAGGTCCACTATTTGTTCTAACCACCAGATCATAACAGTGCAGCAGCTTCAGCAGATGTCTGAGTTCTCGGTCTCGACTCATGCCCTGGCACAACCGGAACCCAAAATATCTTTCCCTGACTGTTTTTTTGGAGGAAGAGACACATTTATGGTATTCAAGGAAGCCTGCAAATTATATTTTAGGCTCCGTTCTCATTCCTCAGGGAGTGAGGAACAATGAGTGGGGACTGAAGCCTCACTTCTTAGGGTGACCCCCAGTCCTAGGCCTTCTCCCTGCCGACAGACTCTCCATCTCTGCGGTCGGTGGATTAGTTTTTTGTAGCTTTGGCCCTGGTGTACGGTGATCTTGAAGGCATCTCCCTGGCTGAGTCAAAACTCTGTAAGATCAAGCAGGGGGCCCAGCCGGTTGAGAAGTACTGCTCAGCGTTCTGGAGATGGGCCACTGATTCTCAGTGGAATGACCCTGCTCTTAGGAGTCTTTTTTGTCATGGTCTGTCAGCAAGTCTTCAGGATACTCTGGTGCAGTATGCTACTCCTAGGTCATTGAAGGCCGCCACGGCCCTTGCTATCAGAGTGGATAAACACCTCAAGGAGAGACATGCACCTACTCTGCCCCTGTTGTTATTCCTAGGGAGGAGGTCACACAGGTGCTGTCTAAGGAACCCATGCAGTTGAGGAGTGTCTCTTCTCATACTAGGTTACTTGCGGCTCACTGTCGGACAGGGACATGTTTTTTACTGTCGTCTTACCAATCATTACATTAAAGTCTGTTCATATTGTGCCAAAAATGGTACTCCATCACTAAACCTGCATTCCCCTGGTCGATTGGAGGAAGACAACCAGGGTGTGCAAATTTCCTCCACTTTTACATCTTTGTTTATCATTTCGGCTGAAATAGTGGTTGATGGGAAAACTGAGGCTATTCCAGTTCTTGTGGATAGTGGAGCTGGAGTCTAATTGGTGTATTCTTGCTTTGCTCAGACTGATGGTCTAATCGATAGGATGCTAGCGAGATCCATTCCTATTCTGATCCTTTCAGTCAGAAGAGTTCCTGTTGGACTATATCTTGGATTGTATTAGAATGAACACAAACTGAATGCAGCAATTGATATGCAACAACTAAAAAATAATTAATTAGACCACTTGTGGAAAAAAGCGATATATCTGCTAGATCGATGAACGGTAGACCATTCAGAAAATTAACTAGCACTAAAAAGAGAACACCGAACATTAGATCTAAAAAAAAGTGTGGAACCATTGGTGAAAGGATAAAATGCCTTTATTAACAAGAGTGTTAGATGATAGCACTACATATACAGAGGTGCCCGCACTTGTAGTAAAACAAAAAAGATTTCAATATATTCATACACATAAAATGCATATGATTAAAAATCGAACCACTAGTTGAATTATGGAACAATATACAGTATATACACTGCTCAAAAAAATAAAGGGAAGACTAAAATCCCACATCCTAGATATGACTGAATGAAATATTCCAGTTGTAAAACTTTATTCATTACATAGTGGAATATGTTGAGAACAATAAAACCTAAACATGATCAACGCAAATCACAACTAATATCCCACGGATGTCTGGAATTGGAATGATGCTCAGAATCAAACTGGAAAATGAAGTTACAGGCTGAGCCAACTTCAGTGGAAATGCATCAAGACAAGGAAATGATGCTCAGTAGTGTGTGTGGCCTACACATGCCTGTATGATCTCCCTACAATGCCTGGGCATGCTCCTGATGAGGCGGCAGATGGTCTCCTGAGGGATCTCCTCCCAGACCTGGACTAAAGCATCCGCCAACTCCTGGACAGTCTGTGGTGCAACGCGATTTTGGTGGATTGTGCGAGATATAATGTCCCAGATGTGTTCAATCAGATTCAGGTCTGATGAACGGGCGGGCCAGTCCATAGCTTCAATGTGTTCATCTTGCAGGAACTGCTGACACACTCCAGCCACATGAGGTCTGGCATTGTCCTGCATTAGGAGGAACCTAGGGCCAACCACACCAGCATATGGTCTCACAAGGGGTCTGAGGATCTCATCTCGGTACCTAAAGGCAGTCAGGCTACCTCTGGCGAGTACAAGGAGGGCTGTGCAGCCCTCCAAAGAAATACCACCCCACACCATTACTGACCCACTGCCAAACCAGTCATGCTGAAAGATGTTGCAGGCAGCAGATCACTCTCCACGGCATCTCCAGACTGTGTCATGTCTGTCACATGTGCTCAGTGTGAACCTGCTTTCATCTGTGAAGAGCACAGGGCGCCAGTGGAGAATTTGCCAATCCTGGTGTTCTGTGGCAAATGCCAAGCGTCCTGCACGGTATTGGGCTGTGAGAACAACCCCCATCTGTGGAAGTCAGGCACTCAGACCATCCTCATGGAGTCAGTTTCAAACCGTTTGTGCAGACACATGCACATTTGTGGCTTGCTGGAGGTTATTTTGCAGGGCTCTGGCAGTGCTCCTCCTGTTCCTCCACATCTCCTGGTGTACTGGCCTGTCTCCTGTAGCGCCTCCAGCCTCTGAACTCTACGCTGACAGACACAGCAAACTTTCTAGCCTCATCTCGCATTGATGTGCCATCCTGGATGAGCTGCACTACCTGAGACACTTGTGTGGGTTGTAGAGTACGTCTCATGCTGCCACGAGTGTGAAAGCACAACCAACATTCAAAAGTGACCAAAACATCAGCCAGAAAGCATTGGTGCAGAACCACTCCTTTATTGAGTGTGCCTTGATAATTGCTAATAATTTCCATCTGCTGTCTATTCCATTTGCACAACAGCATGTGAAATTGATTGTCAAACAGTGTTGTTCTTAGTGGACAATTTGATTTCACAGAAGTTTGATTTACATGGAGTTATATTCTGTTGTTTAAGTGTTCCCTATATTTTTTAAGCAGTGTGTATATATATATATATATATATATACACATATACAGTATATATATATATATATATATATATATATATATATATATACATATATATATACGTTATTCAATGTAAATAACATTAATCACAGTTAATCATGGATGTCCATAGCCTGAAAAGGAGTGGGGACCACCCAGGTAATCACAGCCCATTTACTTATTTCCCCCTTCCTCAGGGGAAAGGGCCGCATAGCGCATTAGGGGAGCTTAGGGACAGACACAGGTTTCTGTCAAGAGGTGTTCCATCCCCTGCTCCCAACTGTCAGGACCTTTCTCTTCTTTTTCCATCCCATTGTATCTATATGCTGTGTTGACCGCTAGACTTACCCTGTCTGAGCATGACAGCAGGACCATGATCCAAACCACACTAGCAATGGCTCAATAAAAACAAAATCAAGACATTGGAGTAGCCTACTCACAATCCTGACCTTAATCCGATTGAGATGCTGTGGCATGACTTAAAGGGAACCTGTCAGCAGATTTTGCCACTATATGTTGCGGCCACTGCCTTTCAGGGTCTATCTACAACATTCTATAATGCTGACAGGTTCCCTTTAAAAAGGCATCTCATGTTCGGAAATCCTCCAATGTGGCTGAATGACAACAATTCTGCAAAGATGTTGAGCCCAAATTCCTCATTGCCAATCAAACACTTGATTTCAGTTGTTGCTGCTAAGGGTGGCCTAACCAGTTATTAGGTTTAGGGGGCAATCATTTTTTCGCACAGGACCCTGTAGGTCTGGATTTCTTTTTCCCTTAATAATAAAAACCTTCATTTAAAAACGGCATTTTGCGTTTACTTATCTTATCTACGTCAAATATTTAAGTTTGTTTGGTGATCTGAAACATTTAAAGGGATCCTGTCAGCAGAATTATGGTCAGTAACCTAGAAACACTGTCAGGTCGGCGCCGTTACACTGATTAAAATTATACCTTGGTTGATGAAATCCGTCTTGTGGTTGTTTTTTAATCTTTATTTTCAGATTTGTGTTAATGATCTGCTCATGCTGCAGGGTGGGCCTGGAAGGGGGGTCTTTATGTGGTGCTCTGATTAGGTATTCATAATGCAGACTGCATTATGTGATAAGGCAGTGCTTGAAAATAATGGTGGCTATACAAAATATTGACACTTTGGACACAATTTGACCATTTCCACTTAGGGATGTACTCACTTTTAAACATTAATGGCTGTGTGTTGAGATATTAAGAGGGCACACCAAATTTACATTGTTATTCAAGATGTACAATGACTACTTGACATTGAATCAAAGTGTCATATCTTCAGTGATGTCCCATTAAAAGATATAATACAATATTTTCAAAAATTTGATCAGTGTACTCACTTTTGTGATATTATATATAAAGGCACACCTCCAAATGGGTTGAATTGTGCATTATGATGAGCTATCAGACTGCAAAGCGTCCAAATACTGTTCATACAGTACACTGTTTTTTCACAGCGGTCCTTTTCTGTCTGTGCCAGCCAGTGTCTGCATAATTAGTGACTTATAGATCATGTACTTTATGATCGGCATTGTTCAATTTTCTTATCTCTTCCATCAGACCAGGACGCTATGATGACTTCTTGTAGCCACAACTTGTTTGCAGGAAGCAATACACATGCATTCCACTTCTTATACTTCCAGAACAATACACATCTTTTCCCAACCTACACAAATTCCCCATCTTGTTGCTACCCCTAGAAATATTTGTGTCATCATTGTAATTAATCCTTAAAAATTAGTGTCATCATACAGTACACCTAAAAACAACACCTGAAAAAAATAATGTTAAATAGAAGTACCTATAATGGACCCAATATGTAAACGTCTCTCCAAAATAAAATATACCTACAAAAACAATATTCAAAAAAGGGTGAAAATTGTGTTCGCGCTAATGAGTAAAAATATATATTTTACTAGAAAAATTTAAATGTCAAGTATAGGCACATAAACATATAAGTAGTGGGCAAAATGAGGGTGTAACAGTGACATTTAGAACAGAGCTGAAATGCTGTACAAGTCATAAATTACAAGGATAAATGCATATGCAAGTTATCAATAAGGAGAAATTCTCAGATAGTAATCATCATGCACATAGTCCAATGGTATCACATGTGTGGAGCAAGTGCATATACAGTATGTCTGCAGTATCCAGTGTGAGATAGGATGCGGGCGGATATCAGATAATTAGTGCACTATGGCAAAATACATAGTAAATCCACATCCCAATCTCACCCACACACTGGATGCATACATAGTCTCAAATGAGCTAAAGATGACAGCCACAATTGAATACATGCATGAAAACAGGTTGGTATCAGAAAAAAAAGGGGGTTAGGTGTAGCAGCAATTACCCATTGGTGTGGTCTTAGCAGCACTCCGGATCGCTGTCCCCGACATATGTTTCGCTTTAACGTTGCTTCCTCAGGGGGTCTGCATCCAATCATTTATAGAGTGGCTACATTTTCTTCTTTGTTTAGTATACAAGAAAAAAGAAGAAAACAAGAGTAACCAAGCCCATATAAAAATATACAATCTTTATTCGATACAAAATGCATAAAAATATGCAAATAAAATCAATAAAAATAGAGAACGTCAGACAGTAGCAGAGACCACACAGGATACCCCAAAATATATAAGAAAAATATATGTATGCCCTGTGGTAAAGCAGCTCACTCGGCTACACAGGAAGGTAGACACGGCTACATGGCATCTTTAGGAATTTCCTTTGGTTTATTGTAGGCAGCATAAACCAAGGTGTGGTAAAGAAAATACAGCCCTCTGAGCACAACAGGAAAACAAAACACAATATTGGCAGAACAAACACAGTCCTTCTGTGGGTGGCATTCCTCCCACTCACAGCTGACAGAGCACACGGTTCAGGTTCACTAGTCCATGCAGCATTCTCCTGCAGTGCTCCTTCTCCGGATCAACACACTGAACACTGAAAGTTCTTTCTTCCAGTCATTTAAGCTCAGACCATTTGACTCCTCAACCACATGACTGATCACATGACTGTGACATCACCAAGGTCCTGTCAGCACACAATGGTGCTGGCTCTGTAGGTGGAGATATGAGAGACACTCTCCCACCCGCTGTTAGGACTGGCGGAATGCACCAAGTTTAAGATGAAATAGTATTAGGTGCGTTCGCAGTCCAAGGTCCACCGTGCAGGTGAAAACCTGTTGCTAGTAATGACGGACGATATGGCGGTACAATGTGAATACACACACGGGTTAACTTCACCCTGAGTGAAGGAAGCAACCCTGTTGCGTCACAGGGCCACGGTACCGCACCTAGAGCGCAAGCAAGAAGTCTCAGAACTCAATCCCAAGACACAGGATTTGAGTTCATAAAGACCTCATGCGCTCAACACTGCTACTGGGGTGTCAGAGTGACAGAAATAATTGTATTAAGATGCATAAGAGTGCGTGCGGTGCCGCACTGGCAGACGCCACTAACCACCCAGGCTTGGGTCAGGAAAGCGCTGAGAAAGTGCACGGCGCCGCACTGTCGGTCACAGCAATTAGACGCTGTAATGTGTGTTACGTGCTGATGGCTTGGATGGGCGCTAGATAGCTTCCATCATTCGCGAACAGTCATCAACACAAGGAATGGGAATGATTTAGGAGCTTTCATCCATCGACATCCATCCATCTACACACACACATTATCAAGTCAATACTAGCGCATGGCCGTGTGGCCATGCAAGCCTTAAATAGTTGCAGCACGTTTAGGACCTTCAAAGAAGGACCAATGGAGTTGCTGCAGTACCTGAGCATGTGACCCCAGATCTCCACTGAGAGATCTTGCCCTGGGCATGCTCAGAATGCAAAGCAGGACTTAGTCCTAGCACCTACAAGGACCTTCCAAGAAGGACCAATGACCTTAGCTGCAGTATCTGACCATGTGACCCTCGATCTCCACTGAGAGATCTTACTCTGGGCATGCTCAGAACGTGAAAAGCAGGACTTAGTCCCAGAAGCATCTGCTCGCCGGTGCCCAGCACTGACTTCAGCATACCTCCCAACTTTTGAAGCTGGGAAAGAGGGGCAGATTTTAGGCCACGCCTCTGACCACACCCATTCACTAGTCACACCCATATCCACGTCTCAACCACACCCATTTAGCACTGCTGATCACACTGTTCATAAAGAGTAATTATAAACAAAAAAATATGGCCACAGTGCTCCATACTGTATAATGGCCGCACATGATGCTCCATACTATATAATGGCCGCACATGATGCTCCATACTGTATAATGGCCACACATGATGCTCCATACTGTATAATGGCCACACATGATGCTCCATACTGTATAATGACCTCACATGATGCTCCATACTGTATAATGGCCGCACATGATGCTCCATACTGTATAATGACCTCACATGATGCTCCATACTGTATAATGGCCGCACATGATGCTCCATACTATATAATGGCCGCACATGATGCTCCATACTGTATAATGGCCACACATGAAGCTCAATACTGTATAATGGCCACACAGTGCTCCATACTGTATAATGGCCGCACATGATGCTCCATACTTTTTAATGGCCGCACATGATGCTCAATACTGTATAACGACCCCACATGATGCTCAATACTGTATAACGGCCACACATAATGCTCCATACTGTATAATTGCCGTACATGATGCTCAATACTATATAATGGCCGCACATGATGCTCCATACTGTATAATGGCCACACATGATGCTCCATACTGTATAATGACCTCACATGATGCTCCATACTGTATAATGGCCGCACATGATGCTCCATACTGTATAATGACCTCACATGATGCTCCATACTGTATAATGGCCGCACATGATGCTCCATACTATATAATGGCCGCACATGATGCTCCATACTGTATAATGGCCACACATGATGCTCAATACTGTATAATGGCCACACAGTGCTCCATACTGTATAATGGCCGCACATGATGCTCCATACTATATAATGGCCGCACATGATGCTCAATACTGTATAACGACCCCACATGATGCTCAATACTGTATAACGGCCACACATAATGCTCCATACTGTATAATTGCCGCACATGATGCTCAATACTGTATAATGACCCCACATGATGCTCCATACTGTATAATGGCCACACATGATGCTCAATACTGTATAATGGCCCCATATGATGCTCCATACTGTATAATGGCCACACATGATGCTCAATACTGTATAATGACCCCACATGATGCTCCATACTGTATAATGGCCACACATGATGCTCCATACTGTATAATGACCTCACATGATGCTCCATACTGTATAATGGCCGCACATGATGCTCCATACTGTATAATGACCTCACATGATGCTCCATACTGTATAATGGCCGCACATGATGCTCCATACTATATAATGGCCGCACATGATGCTCCATACTGTATAATGGCCACACATGATGCTCAATACTGTATAATGGCCACACAGTGCTCCATACTGTATAATGGCCGCACATGATGCTCCATACTATATAATGGCCGCACATGATGCTCAATACTGTATAACGACCCCACATGATGCTCAATACTGTATAACGGCCACACATAATGCTCCATACTGTATAATTGCCGCACATGATGCTCAATACTGTATAATGACCCCACATGATGCTCCATACTGTATAATGGCCACACATGATGCTCAATACTGTATAATGGCCCCATATGATGCTCCATACTGTATAATGGCCACACATGATGCTCAATACTGTATAATGGCCCCACATGATGCTCCATACTGTATAATGGCCACACATGATGCTCAATACTGTATAACGGCCACACATGATGCTCCATACTGTATAATAGCCACACATGATGCTCCATACTGTATATTGGCCGCACATGATGCTCCATACTGTATATTGATCGCACATGATGCTCCATACTGTATATTGGCTGCACATGATACTTCGTACCGTATAATGGCCACACATAGCTACTCCTACACACGCGGCTGCGCTCCGTACACTTTGCATACACGGCTCCGCTCCATACACACGGCTCCACTCCATACATCTCCGTTCCGTTCACCTCGTACACATTCAGCTCGGCTCCATACACCTCATACACACACGGCTCCGCTCCATACACCTCATACACATATGGCTCCGCTCCATACACCTCATACACATACGGCTCCGCTCCATACATCTCGTACACACGGCACTACGTACATCTCATACACACAACGCTCCGCTCCATACACATTGCAGAAGCTGCTCCGCTCCGTATACCTTGCACACACACGGCTCCGCTGTGTACACCTCATACACATACGGCTCCTCTCCATACATCTCGTACACACACGACACTACTCCGTACACCTCGTACACACACGGCTCCGCTCTATACACATTGCACACACTGCTCCGCTCCATATACCTTGCACACACATGGCTCTGCTCCGCACACCTCGTACACACGTGGCTCTGCTCTGTACACCTCGTACACACGTGGCTCCACTCCATACACCTTTCACACTCTGCTCTCATCCGAACACCTCTTACACACGACTCCGCTCCGTACACCTCGTACACACGCGGCTGTGCTCCGTACACCTCGTACACACGACTCCGCTCCGTACACCTTTCACACGCTGCTCCGCTCCGCACACCTCGTACACACGCGGCTGTGCTCCGTACACCTCGTAACACACGCGGCTGTGCTCCGTACACCTCGTAACACACGCGGCTGTGCTCCATACACCTCTTACACACGACTCCGCTCCGTACACCTTTCACATGCTGCTCCACTCCATACACCTTGTACACACGCGGCTGTGCTCCGTACACCTCATACACATGGCTCCGTACACCTCGTACACACGACTCCGCTCCATACACCTTTCACACGCTGCTCCGCTCCGTACACGTCGCACACACGCGGCTGCGCTCCGTACACCTCGCACACACGCGGCTGTGCTCCGTACACCTCGTACACACGCGGCTCTGCTCTGTACACCTCGTACACACGCGGCTGTGCTCCATACACCTCGTACACACGCGGCTCTGCTCCGTACACCTTGTACACACGCGGCTGTGCTCCGTACACCTTGTACACACGCGGCTGTGCTCTGTACACCCCTTACACACACGGCTCCGCTCCGTACACCTTTCACATGCTGCTCTGCTCCGTACACCTCGTACACATGCGGCTGCGCTCCGTACACCTCATGCACACGGCTCCGTACACCTCGTACACACGCGGCTGCGCTCCGTACACCTCATGCACACAGCTCCGTACACCTCGTACACACGCGGCTGCGCTCCGTACACCTCATGCACACGGCTCCGTACACCCCTTACACACACGGCTCAGCTCCATACACCTCGTACACACACGGCTCTGCTACATCCACCCTGTAAACACCTCCTGACCTCACACATACGCTGCCTTACCCTCCTCCGGCGCCATTGCAACCATCAAAGTCTTGTACATGGAGGTCCTCCTCCCGAATCCGATCTTGTGACCCCTAACTCCTCCCATCCTGTGACCTCATCACAGGTCCTGTGCACAGAGCAGCCATTATGTGCTGCTGTGCTGGCCGGGTGCAGGGAGCTCTCAGCTGACCGACCGGGTGATTCACATACCTCCCAACCAGTGCGGGACAATTAATGTCCCGCCCGGGATCGCGGGGCTGACTGTCAAAATCAGGACAGTCCCGCTGGATCCGGGACGGTTCGGAGGTATGACTTCAGTGGCAGAAGCAGGAAATGCAGCAGTAACTTTTAGCACAGAGTCAGACTGAGCAAGACGCTGGGATCGACGTCTCTGCTGAGCAGGCTCCACTGCGGCAGGAGAAGAATGGGAGACCGCAGCGGAGATGGCCCAAGATTCCCCCTGTGCAGAGGCAGGAACTCGACCCCTAACATTACCCCCCCCCCTCCTTGGGCCTCGCTACGCTCGAAGGCGGCAATGAGCTGCAGCGCCCAAATGTGCTCAGCAGGCTCCCAGGACCTATCCTCAGGACCGTAACCCTTCCAGCCCACCAAATAAAATTTTTTGCCACGTACCACCTTGCACCCCAAAATAACGTTCACCTCGTAATCGTCCATAGACGAACCCGATGTCCCGGCAGATGACTCAGAAAACCGGGACATGTATACAGGCTTAAGAAGGGACACATGAAAGGTGTCGGTGATACCTAGGCGTGGAGGAAGGGCCAGATGGTAGACCACAGGATTAACCTGTTCGAGGACCTTGAAGGGACCCAAGTAGCGAGGAGCAAACTTAGTGGACTCAACACGCAGCCTGATGTTACGAGCGGAGAGCCACACTAAGTCGCCAGGAGCAAAGGTTGGGGCAGGGCGCCGATGTGCATCGGCGGAGGACCTCATTCTCTCCTTGGAGGCCTGGATGGCATCCTGAGTGCGGTCACAAATGTCTCGTGCCTCCACTGCCCAGTCTGCCACCCTGGAGTCAGCAGAGGACACGGGCATAGGCACAGGAACCCGCGGATGCTGGCCGTAGTTAAGGAGGAAAGGAGTCTGACCGGTGGAGTCGGCTACAGCGTTGTTAAGGGCAAACTCTGCCCACGGTAACAAGGATGCCCAGTCATCCTGCCTAGCAGAAACAAAATGTCGCAAATAAGTGACCAGAGTCTGATTGGCTCTCTCAACCGACCCATTCGTCTCGGGATGATAAGCCGAAGAGAGAGTTAAATCAATACTGAGTAGACGACAAAGCTCCCTCCAGAATTGAGACGCAAACTGGGGACCCCGGTCACTGACAATCTTGTCCGGCATACCGTGTAAGCGAAAGATATGTTTGATGAACAAGGCTGCCAGAGCCCGTGCAGATGGTAGCCGTGGAAGAGGCGCCAAATGAACCATTTTGGAAAAATGGTCGGTGATCACCCAGATAATGGTGCAACTACGAGACTTGGGTAAGCCCACCACAAAGTCCATCCCGACCATCTCCCAGGGCCTGTCCACCACCGGCAGAGGATAAAGCAAACCAGCTGGCCGTTGCCGAGGGGACTTGTTCTTGGCGCAAGAGACACACGCCCGAACATAGTCTGCGACATCACGAGCCATATGCGGCCACCAGTATGTCCTCGCCAGTAACTCAGATGTCCTTTTGGAACCAAAATGTCCACCCACCCTGGATGAGTGTGCCCAAGAGAGAACCTCCGGTCGCAAACTGGGTGGTACAAAAGTCTTGCCCGGAGGCTCAGACTCTAGCGAAACCGGGGCCACAATTTTCAGGCTCTCGGTGGGGACAATAAGCCGAGGCTTCTCTTCCTCCTCCACAGATGACACAACAGAGCGAGAGAGAGCATCGGCACAAATGTTCTTCTCCCCAGAAAGAAAATGAAGGGTGAAATGGAACCAGGAGAAGAACAAGGACCATCTGGCCTGGCGAGAATTTAACCGCTGGGCTGTCTGCAGGTACACCAAATTTTTATGATCTGTGAAGACTTGGAAGGGAAAACGAGCTCCCTCCAAGAGATGTCTCCACTCCAAAAAAGCCAACTTCATGGCTAGCAACTCCCTGTCCCCGATGGAATAATTCCTCTCTGCTGGTGAAAAGGTCTTAGAAAAGAAGAAGCAAGGATGCTTCCGACCTTGAGCATCCTTTTGGAAGAGGACTGCTCCAGCACCAACAGATGAGGCATCCACCTCCATGATAAATGGCTTATCTACATCGGGGAGATGTAGGATGGGAGCGCTAGCGAAGTGTGACTTTATGGAGACAAAGGCCTTGGAGACCTCCTCAGACCACAATTTGGGATTTGCCCCCTTCTTAGTGAGAGAAACCAAGGGAGCTACCAAAGTTGAGAAGTGCGGAATGAACTGGCGATAATAATTTATGAACCCCATAAAGCGCTGCACCGCTTTAAGAGAATTGGGTTCATGCCAGTCCATCACAGCCTGTAGTTTGGCAGGATCCATAGCCAATCCCTGGGCGGAGATGATATAGCCAAGGAAAGGTAAGGACTCCTGCTCAAACATACACTGGGGCAAAAAAGTATTTAGTCAGTCAGCAATAGTGCAAGTTCCACCACTTAAAAAGATGAGAGGCGTCTGTAATTTACATCATAGGTAGACCTCAACTATGGGAGACAAACTGAGAAAAAAAAAATCCAGAAAATCACATTGTCTGTTTTTTAACAATTTATTTGCATATTATGGTGGAAAATAAGTATTTGGTCAGAAACAAACAATCAAGATTTCTGGCTCTCACAGACCTGTAACTTCTTCTTTAAGAGTCTCCTCTTTCCTCCACTCATTACCTGTAGTAATGGCACCTGTTTAAACTTGTTATCAGTATAAAAAGACACCTGTGCACACCCTCAAACAGTCTGACTCCAAACTCCACTATGGTGAAGACCAAAGAGCTGTCAAAGGACACCAGAAACAAAATTGTAGCCCTGCACCAGGCTGGGAAGACTGAATCTGCAATAGCCAACCAGCTTGGAGTGAAGAAATCAACAGTGGGAGCAATAATTAGAAAATGGAAGACATACAAGACCACTGATAATCTCCCTCGATCTGGGGCTCCACGCAAAATCCCACCCCGTGGGGTCAGAATGATCACAAGAACGGTGAGCAAAAATCCCAGAACCACGCGGGGGGACCTAGTGAATGAACTGCAGAGAGCTGGGACCAATGTAACAAGGCCTACCATAAGTAACACACTACGCCACCATGGACTCAGATCCTGCAGTGCCAGACGTGTCCCACTGCTTAAGCCAGTACATGTCCGGGCCCGTCTGAAGTTTGCTAGAGAGCATTTGGATGATCCAGAGGAGTTTTGGGAGAATGTCCTATGGTCTGATGAAACCAAACTGGAACTGTTTGGTAGAAACACAACTTGTCGTGTTTGGAGGAAAAGGAATACTGAGTTGCATCCATCAAACACCATAGCTACTGTAAAGCATGGTGGTGGAAACATCATGCTTTGGGGCTGTTTCTCTGCAAAGGGGCCAGGACGACTGATCCGGGTACATGAAAGAATGAATGAGGCCATGTATCGTGAGATTTTGAGTGCAAACCTCCTTCCATCAGCAAGGGCATTGAAGATGAAACGTGGCTGGGTCTTTCAACATGACAATGATCCAAAGCACACCGCCAGAGCAACGAAGGAGTGGCTTCGTAAGAAGCATTTCAAGGTCCTGGAGTGGCCTAGCCAGTCTCCAGATCTCAACCCTATAGAAAACCTTTGGAGGGAGTTGAAAGTCCGTGTTGCCAAGCGAAAAGCCAAAAACATCACTGCTCTAGAGGAGATCTGCATGGAGGAATGGGCCAACATACCAACAACAGTGTGTGGCAACCTTGTGAAGACTTACAGAAAACGTTTGACCTCTGTCATTGCCAACAAAGGATATATTACAAAGTATTGAGATGAAATTTTGTTTCTGACCAAATACTTATTTTCCACCATAATATGCAAATAAATTGTTAAAAAAACAGACAATGTGATTTTCTGGATTTTTTTTTCTCAGTTTGTCTCCCATAGTTGAGGTCTACCTATGATGTAAATTACAGACGCCTCTCATCTTTTTAACTGGTGGAACTTGCACTATTGCTGACTGACTAAATACTTTTTTGCCCCACTGTACACTTCTCCAACTTGGCATAGAGGGAGTTTGCCCGTAGAAGGTTGAAGACTTTGCAAACATCTCTCCGGTGGGAGTCAATATCTGGAGAGTAGATGAGAATATCATCCAGATAGACTACGATCGACGTGGAAAGCATATCCCGGACGATGTCGTTCACAAAGTCTTGGAAAATGGCTGGGGCATTACAGAGCCCGAAGGGCATCACCATATATTCATAGTGCCCATCCCTGGTGTTAAAAGCCGTCTTCCATTCGTCCCCCTCACGGATGCGAATCAGGTTGTAAGCACCCCGCAGATCTAGTTTAGTAAACACCCTTGCTCCCCGAAGCCTATCGAAGAGCTCAGATATCAGGGACAAAAGCTACTTATTCTTAACGGTGATGGCGTTAAGACCACTGTAGTCTATGCATGGACGCAGTTCTCCATTCTTCTTCTGCATGAAGAAGAACCCAGCCCCAGCAGGTGACACTGACTTCCTGATGAACCCTCTTGCCAGATTCTCTTGAATGTAATGAGACATTGGCTCCGTCTCCGGGAGAGATAACGGATAAACTCAACCCCGGGGAGGCTCAGCACCAGGCAAGAGATCAATAGGACAGTCATAAGGGTGATGGGGCGGAAGGGTCTCCGCCGCCTTTTTGGAGAACACGTCTGCATAAGACCAATATTGCTTGGAAAGAGAGGATAGATCTGCGGGTACCTCTGTAGTAGCAACCTGAACACACTCCCTCTGACACCTACCCCCACAAGATTCACCCCATCCCAGAATTCTGCATGATGACCACTCGATATGAGGAGAGTGGTACCGTAGCCAAAGTATCCCCAACAGGACCTCATCAATTCCCTCAGAAATGACGAGCAGAGATATAATCTCCTGATGGGATGGCGACATGGACAGAGTAAAAGGGATGGTCTGGTGTGTTATCTGTGAGGGCAGTGTCGACCCATTCACCACTCTTACCGTTACTGGTTGAGATAGCATAACCAGGGGTATTGCGTGACGTTGGGCGAAGGCAGAAGACATAAAATTGCCCTCCGCCCCAGAATCCACGCAGAGGTCTACCGAGTGGGAGGATGAGCCAAAGGTAATTGTCCCCTTAAAGGACAATTTGGAGGCAAACGTCGCCGTGCCTAATGTACCTCTACCTACTACCACTAGACGCTGACGTTTCCTCGACCGCTGGGAACATCTGGTGGCAAGATGTCCTGACTGCCGGCAAACATGACAGACCTTGAGTGCACTAGCGGTCCAGGACTTAGATCCCGCTCGTGACACTTCCATGGCCTCATGTGACTCAGGAACCTGGACCGGAGATTCCAGAGGTTTGGCGAAGGTGGGAGCCAGCCAAAACCTTTGCCTACACTGGGCTCGCTCTAACCTCCGCTCGTTAAAACGGAGGTCAATTCGAGTAGAGACAGTTATTAACTCCTCCAGTGTGGCAGGAATCTCCCTAGTGGCCAGAGCGTCCTTAACGTGATCAGCCAGGCCCCTCTAAAATGTGGGGATAAGGGCTTTATCCGACCACTCCAGCTCAGAAGCTAAAGTACGAAAGCGGATGGAAAAATGGCTGACCAAGGACTCACCCTGAGTTAGTGCCAGTAGTTGGAGCGCTGTGTCATGGGTGACTTGAGGTCCTAAAAAGACCTTTTTCAGAGTGCTCAGGAACAACGGACCACATGATCACCATGCTCCCACAGCGGCGTAGCCCATTCCAACACCCTGTCCGACAAGAGAGACACAATAAATCCCACCTTAGCCCGCTCTGTAGGAAAACGTGCAGCCAGGAGCTCGAGGTGAATAGAGCACTGACTCACAAATCCCCTACAAGATTTGCTATCTCCAGAAAATTTTTCTGGCAGCGGGAGGCGAGATAATGTCGGAACAGGGGTGGCAGTGGACAAGGTTGCTGCAGCCACGCTAGTGGATCGCCCTCAGACACAGGGCCACGAGTTCTCGGTACCGGGCCTCTCTGGTTCGGTTCTGAGGCTGTCACGGTGGCTAGACCCGGTCCGCGACCCTGCTAAGGGGCGTCCAATAAAGGTGGTGCAGTCTGTCAGGGGTTCGTGACGCCACCTGTGGTGTTTGGTCAGGGTGACCGACGCTGCTGTGGGGTCCGCTGGGGTGATGTGATGGCAGCTAGATGGTATACCTTCCCACAGGTGAAGTATGTCCCCAGGGCTTCCCAGTAAGGTAGATGGTGATGGTGTGAGGTGCAGTCAATAACGAGGACACAGGGTTGCAGTCTCTTTACCTCTTTACTGAAGACTTCAGGATCCTCAATCCAGAGCACGTTTAACAGGGCTATCAGAGACCGGCCTGTCCGATGGGCACTTCCAGAGTTTCCCTAGCAGATGGAAATCGTTGCCTACCACTAGCGCCTGTGTGTTGTAGTCCTACCCTGCTGAGCATTCGGAATAGTCCTCACAACTGCTGTTCTCGTTCGTCGTTCTCTACAGCTCTCTCTCTCTTTTGTTCCAGATGTTGCTAGTTTCTCGTCCCCCAGTATGTTTTGGCTAGGACGCACCCGTATGACGGGAAGGCCTGGAGGTCTTCCGGGACCCTAGAGATGCCCCTCTCCCACTGTTGCCCCTATGTCTTCTTAAGAAATTTAAGGTAGACTGCCAACCTATAATTAACTGTCCTGCGGAGTTCGAAGTAAGGCCTAGAGTCAGTTACTCCCGTGGTGTTCCGGCCACCGGCTACGCGCCTCAGTAGGATGTTGCCTCGGTCTCACGGCACGACTCCTACTGGTACTCCTTTGTGCATGATCTCATTTACACTGTTCCACAATATCCTCCCCTTCGTGTCTCTTTCTTAGGATGCCGCCGCAAGGAGGTGCATGCGCGGCTCCGTTACATTCTGCTCTGTTAGCTAGGCACTTGCTAGATTCTCACGCCTGACAGGGACCCCCCTGTGTCTTCTCCCTGCAACACCCCCTGCCACGGGATGTTGCCTGAATCCAACTCAGTCAGCTTCTGACTAACTTCCTTCCCAACCCCTAGTTTTACCAGTGTGAGGAGTGGCCCAATAAATAAAGCCTTTTTCTCTCCCTAGTGGCCGGAGTGTGAAGTGTAATGTGTTCTGGTGATACCGGGCCAGGAGAATTCCTTCAGTGCCATCAGACGTACCATTGCCTTAGTGGCAGAGTGTCATACTGCAATGACCAGATCTCTGGGGCGCTGCACTAGCAGCCTGTACAGCTGAGGTTGAGCTCTCGAGAGCCGCCAACCTACCCTCCAGCTGCTGGATGTACCGCAAAGATTGCTGAATGTCCGCCATTTACTAGCCAGACCGTTGGCGCTAGTATTCTGTTAGGACTGGCGGAACACACCAAGTTTAAGATGAAATAGTATTAGGTGCGTTCGCAGTCCGAGGTCCACCGTGCAGGTGAAAACCTGCTGCTAGTAATGACGGACGATATGGCGGTACAATGTGAATATACACACGGGTTAACTTCACCCTGTGTGAAGGAAGCGAACCCTGTTGCGTCACAGGGCCGCGGTACCGCACCTAGAGCGCAAGCAAGAAGTCTCAGAACTCAATCCCAAGACACAGGATTTGAGTTCATAAAGACCTCATGCGCTCGACACCGCTACTGGGGTGTCAGAATGACAGAAATAATTGCATTAAGATGCATGAGAGTGCGTGCGGTGCCGCACTGGCTGACGCCACTAAACACTCAGGCTTGGGTCAGGAAAACGCTGAGAACGCGCACGGTGCCGCACTGGCGGTCACAGCAATTAGACGCTGTAATGTGTGTTACGTGCTGATGGCTTGGACGGGCGCTAGATAGCTTCCATCATTCGCGAACAGTCATCAACAC
This sequence comes from Ranitomeya imitator, assembly GCF_032444005.1. NCBI lineage: Eukaryota > Metazoa > Chordata > Amphibia > Anura > Dendrobatidae > Ranitomeya > Ranitomeya imitator. The sequence goes on along the minus strand of NC_091286.1, from coordinate 232,022,743 downwards.
AAGGAATGGGAATGATTTAGGAGCTTTCATCCATCGACATCCATCCATCTACACACACACATTATCAAGTCTATACTAGCGCATGGCCGTGCGGCCATGCGAGCCTTAAATAGTTGCAGCACGTTTAGGACCTTCAAAGAAGGACCAATGGAGTTGCTGCAGTACCTGAGCATGTGACCCCAGATCTCCACTGAGAGATCTTGCCCTGGGCATGCTCAGAGTGCAAAGCAGGACTTAGTCCTAGCACCTACAAGAACCTTCCAAGAAGGACCAATGACCTTAGCTGCAGTATCTGATCATGTGACCCTCGATCTCCACTGAGAGATCTTACTCTGGGCATGCTCAGAACGTGAAAAGCAGGACTTAGTCCCAGAAGCGTCTGCTCGCCGCTGCCCAGCACTGACTTCAATGGCAGAAGCAGGAAATGCAGCAGTAACTCTTAGCACAGAGTCAGACTGAGCAAGACGCTGGGATCGACGACTCTGCTGAGCAGGCTCCACTGCAGCAGGAGAAGAATGGGAGACCGCAGCGGAAATGGCCTGAGATTCCCCCTGTGCAGAGGCATGAACTTGACCCACAACACCCGCTCTATGAATGCCCCCCTAAAAACCAGCCTATAACATTGTTAACTTAACCCTTGCATCACTTACTGTGCTGAAGGAAGTAAATCTCTGGATATTATATCACTGATGCCATTAGGTGTAGTGACACATATCTCCCCTCTATTACATTACCAGTGACTCTGTCACAGCCCATAAATAATATTAATCTTTCATTTTTACCTCTGAGTATTTATGACTGCTCGGAGATTTAGGTTTCCTTTAGCCTTGCAATGCTCCTCTGGGAAATGTAATATGCAAGTTGCCTCTTCAAAGAGGAAGAGGATCGAGTGGTAACGCACCACTGATCAATTCATTGTCTGTGGGACTGGCAGAGATAGCCAAATGCAGCATTCAGTTTTTTCTAGAAGTCCTTTAGAGAATGTATAAAGTGATGTACATATCTGTGGATCTGAAGAGCATTATTCTCGGGAACAGTGTTGTCCCAGTGATAACATCTCCTCCAATCAACTAATCATTATCCACGACACAGAAAGATGATAACTTCTAGAGGTGGGGATAAGCCTTTAAGAAACTGAATAGAATATGATTTAGAATTAAATCAATTAATAGATACCCTGCAATTAGTAAATAAATGGCAGCAATACACTTAGTTGACACTCTTTTGATCAATAAAGCATTATAGCTATCCCACAGTGGCAAGATGTACACAATTATTATGGTCTCTAACTCTAATATCTCACCTTGCTATGTGCCAAAAGGTCTCAAAATAGATGAGGGGCAAAGCAGGACCTGGACCTGACCGCTTTACCCCTGCCTCTGAAAAGCTAAATAAGCAAGATGCACAGTCCAAAGGGAATTGCTCGCCTCACCCATTTAATTTACCAAAACAGGAAACTAAGAAAAAAATGAAAAACTGGATCAACATACTTGTCATGATAATTAAGTGAAGAAGTAGCGAGTTAAGTCACTGGAGTTAGGGAACATCCTGATTGGGTACATCTTGTTGTTAGGGGGGCGGGGGGTTTACACTCTTTTGATCAAAATTATGCCAACTAAATACCTTATTTACATGTATTACCATTCTGGGTGTTGTGTGCTAATGGCTATGCACTTACTGTACACTGACAGGTGTGCTGGCCCAATTTTTCGGTTTTGTTTAAGCTGGTTGTTAAAGCTTCAACTACTACATTTTTTGGTATTGAGAATCTTCAAAATAGTTTACTAGAGCAGCTTCCCTTTGATGTTTTATGAACAGACATAGCTTCGTCGAACACTTGTTTCCTTCAGATACAGGAAATATGAAATGTATGTTGTGCGGTTAGCCCACAAAACTTGAACTAAGGTTCACTTAATGTTTTTCTGTGCTTCAATTACTTTGACATTATATGTTACAGTTCATGCTTCTGCAACAGTAGAAAACCGTCTGCATCTATGGTAAGCAATAGAGAAGTGGAAATAATTGACATTTATTGTGTATTGATTCATAATTAACCAACACCAGATTTAGTTCACAACATGAATTACTAGTAAGGTAGTAAGGGTGCTTTCACACCCTTACTTTGCATTCTATGTCCCGGTCGGGGCATATGTCCAAAATCCTCTGGAAAACGGGGTCCGGACGCAAGCACCGACTGGGTCATAGACTGTAATGATGATGGCAGAGCGAACGTGCACTCTGATATGAATCATTTTTCGGAGCCAGGAGGCGGAAACTCAGACATAGTAGACTGTGTCTTAGGGTCAGCCACCTGTAGCGTACACTCCAGAAAAAAGTGCATGGCAGAGCGCATGTTTGCTCTGATGTCACTATTACAGTCTATAGCCCAGTCGGCGCATGCATCCAGGCCTCGTTTTGTGGTAATTTTGGATGTTTAGACCTGATGGGGTCACATAACGCAATGTGAAAACACCCTAACTCAGATGTCTCGTACTGTGTACCGGGGCATAGCTAGATGAGGTGCAGAGGCTACTTTCACATCAAGGCTCTGGTGCAGAGAGGGCCAAACGTCTCCTCTGACACGTAAGAAGGCAACTGTATTTTAAAAAGCACACTAAAGGCAGGAGTCATTACAGATTTCACAAGGCGTTCCAAAAGACTTTCTTGTGTAAAGAGTAGAGCCAAAATCATACGTAGTAATGTTACCGCAGTGGCTATTGCACATAGGGCTATTGTGCTCCTACTAAAAGATGGCCTGCCAGTTGTCCTGACATGTCTGCTTTGATGTCTGCCACTGATCAGACATAGATTACCTATCCTAAGGACATTCCATCAATGCTAAAGTAATAGTAAAAGTAGTGGAAACCTATTTAACTTTAGAGAGAAAAGTGCAAGAATTGGCAAATATCCAACCGTAAAATTATTATTTCTCAAGTATGCATGGTTGTCAATACCATTTCCACAGATATTTTGTTTTACAGTGTCTACAATACACAATTGTACCACTGGCTAAAAGGGACTGCTTGAGGATGCCAAGTGAGCTTCCTATACTATTCTCTTGATAGTACAATGGGAAGAATCAATGAAGTTCATTGATGATACATTCCTTACGGTGAGATCTATTGTGTTGTAGGAATGGTACATAGGTAACATTTTTGTGGTAAGGCTTTGGATTTGTGGACATGTTTAATCAAATTATAGCTGGTTTTGGACTTACCCTTGAAATTAAAGAACTCTCCTTTGAGTTCCTAATATTAAAGAATGAAATGGGTATTTGGGACACAGCAGTCTTTCGTTGAGGGAGTAGTCATCTTGGACCCTTAAAACATGATATTCCAAATGAGGAAAACCTATGCTCAAAACAATTGCTTCTAATCTAAGAAATTATTATCATAATTGTCACCTTAGATTTCAAAGGTGGGATAACCCTGATGAAAATTGAGGGTGATGGGGAAAAGTCATGTAGTTTTATTGATACTGAAGCCAAAACTGTAATCTCATATGCAACATTATGATTTTTAATACAGCTGCATCATATGCAATGACAGTGATTTATATATACAGTATTAGGTCTCATTCAGATGTCTATGATTTTTCACGTATGCAAAACCTGTCCGAGTGTCATCAGTGTCTGGTCAGTGTTTCAGTTTATACCAGTGATCAGTGATTTTCATGTATATAAAAATATATAAATAATTTGCATAGCTATTCCTATTCAATACAATGTTAATCACGGAATGCATACTGATGCCATCTGTATGCAGTCCATGAGTTTCATGGATCTATATACTTATATGGATTATTTTCGCCTTTGATGTTGATGAAAATGAATCAATGTTAAATTGATTCTTTTTCAAACACATGGTCCTCAAAAAAAATGTACATGTGAATAGCACTGCAGAATTTAGGGCAGGGGTGTCAAACTGCATTCCTCCAGGGCTGCAAACAGGTCATGTTTTCAGTATTTCCTTGTACTGCACAGGTGATAATTTAATCACCAACTCATTATTTGTGTAGGTGATTAAATTATCACCTGTGCAGTACAAGGAAATCCTGAAAACATGACCTGTTTGCAGCCCTAGAGGAATGCAGTTTGACACCCCTGCTTTAGGGGGTATGTGTGCTATCCATGAAACCACAGATAGAACATGTACTTGAAAAACAAATGTCTGAATGTGGCCTTATGTTTGAGCAATGAAAATATTTCATTTTCTGGAACAATTTCAATGGTGCCAATACTTTTGGCCATAACTGTATTATTACAGTATAATGCAGAAGGATACATACACTGGTTGTGCAGAGATTCTTTGGGAAAGTGTGAGCTCTTTTCCAAATGTCAATAACTTAAAGAAGCACTCCTGTTATATTTTTTACTTCCCTAAACCTTTGTAAATATTAGTGTTACGTAAGTGTGTCAATATAGTCACTGATCGGCGTCTGCTATTCAGCGCCACTCCGCTACTTTTCTGAGTCATGTGACTCAGTCCCCCTGTGTCATACTGCACTTTATGTATGAGCTGGTAGTCTCTCTTACAATGTGAGCCTACGGAGCCTCATTCTGATGCCTTAGACGAGTACCGGAGCGGCACTAAATACCGGAGAACATGGTGATCAGTGAGTATATTAACTACTCTAACATTTACACAGGTTTAGGAGCAAAATAATAGGAGCGCTGCCTTAAGCCAAAACTGAAAATACTGAACTTATAATAGGATACACCAATCTTTTATACCTGTAGTTTGCATGAATACATTAAAAATCATAACTCCAACTAATAAAGGTTAATTCACAAATAAGACACCTAATTATAAACTGAAGCAAATAACGCAGCGAAAGTCCTCTAGGCTACTGGGAATCCCTGGGTGACAAGGTAGATACATTCCATAGCTTTATTCAAAACTGGATATTTTCATAAGTTGGAAGAGGGCTGGGGAAAAAACCTCACTGCTGACCACTCAGGCCTGGGTGAAGACCTCTTGTTTCCATCATCAGTTATAAGTGGGCCACCTTACCTCTTGGGCCCCCAATTCATCTGCATAGGTCGCACCAATAATATATCTGTCTCTCGTCAAGATAAATTATGACTTCCTCTTTAGTTACAGAAAAACTGCTAAAACTTTAATCTCACACATCATTTTCACTTTCTACAGTTGCGAGAAAGTGAGAGAATGTGTCTTTTGACCACATCCTTTCGTCAAACCTCAGCATGTAAACAATGCAAAGAATCTTCACTGATTTTTCATGTTAAATTATCTTGTCACATCCGCATTCACCAGCATGCCGAGTTCAGGGTTCAAATATCACAGTATTCCTTGCTGGCTCAATGTTTGCACACAGTCTGCTTTCTCGGAAGTACTGTGCCGCCGTCTATTGTAGAAAGACTATCCTACCGTAAGATGGAAGCTCGGCTAAGCCAGAAAAAGGGTTACTGGCAGATGAAAAATATTTTAAAAGGGCTCATACTAGTATGCAACGAAACTCTACTAACCATCTCGATCAGATGCTTCTAGTCTCTCAGTGTCTTGGTCCTATCTTGACCCACTCAATAGTAGCAGACACAGACAGAAATGGGCCCCCGCGCAACAACAATATGTGGACGCTTTGTAGTCCAATAGTTCATCACAATGCATATTTTGGATATGGAAATGGGCCCCCTTACCTCTTGGGCCCCTGTTCGGCTGCACGGGTCGCACCAATCACATGTCCGCCCCTGATAGCAGCCATTATAAGTTGTCTATGAGCTTTGCAAAGACCCTGTATAACATATAAGTCTATGAACATTAGAGTTTCCTCTCTGGTCCTTCTAACCTTCTAATAGTTCTTGATTTAGGTTGTTAGCCTTCGTTGCAATTGCGTATTTTACTTTTGCTATAATTAAAAAAAATTCTAACCACTATTATAAACTGTGCCCTAGAGCATTGCATTATGAGAGGGCTGATAACCGAATAGTTCTTAGTAAAGTAGTAAATCATATAATGATTAACTGAAGAGATGCTATATTAACAGCCGATCTCTATGAGGCCATCTTGGGAGAGCCATTCATCAATACTCTCTAATTCCTTAAAATGAGAAAGGTTTATCAAAGTGGTTCATACCGTTTGATAAGTCTATTTTTTCATCTTAGTTTACACTACTTATTAGTATTTGGGCCGAGCTGTCAATCAATACTCGGGTAAGTGCCGGCAATGCGCCCACTGCGCACCACTCCAATGACTTCAAGCAGTTTATTTTCTCCATGTAGCCACTGTTTCAGTAAGCTAGCTGGACATAATTCATATGCTTCCTGACTTACTTGCAGATTACCACTAGATTTTTGGAGGTGACAGATTCCCTTTAAGGAAGCAGCAGCCCTATGCAATTTACTGTAAAGTGACTTGTTGCTCATTCAGATAGTTCAGGAAGAACCGGTTTGACTCGATTTATCTTATGCCAAATTCATATTGCACCGTAATGTGTCTAATAGATAAAAGCTTCTTCCACGGGCCATAACTGTATTTTTCAGTACACATAGCCATACAAGGGCTTATATTTTGCAGGATGAGTTGTACTTTTGAATGACAGCATTCATTTTATTATGTGATGCACTGGAAAATGGGAAAAAAATCCAAGTACTTTGAAATTGTAAGAAAAGTGCAGTTCCACAATTGTTTTTTTTTTTATTTACCATATTCACATGATAAAACTGAACTGGCAATATGATTCCCCAGGTCAGTAGCAAATATGTATAGTTTATTTTTTTATTTAAGTGGTGAAAAATAAAAATCTAAAATTTGTAAGAAAAAACATTTTGATTATATCGCCAATTTCACAGTTTTCATTTTTTGGGATATGGGCTGTGTAAAGGAGTAAAGGGAGCACCCTGATCTGATGCTTTCATTGATAGGGTAGATATGATGTTTCAATCGCCTGTTATTGCATTTTATTGCAGTGCTGCGGCTGTAAAAGAACCATAATTTTGGCGTTTTGATTTTTTTTCCTGTTACGCCACTTAATAGATCAGATTTTTTAGTTTATATTTTGATAGATCAGACTTTCACGAATGCAGCACTTCCAAATATGTGTATTTTTTTATTTTCAATGCGGCAAAAGGGGGTAATTTGAACTTTTGTGTTTTTTTATTTTTTTCATATTTTTTTTTTATTTAACTTTTTTTGACTATTTGCTTCATTTTCTAGCCCCCTTAGGGGACTTGAAGCTGCAATTATCTGATCGCTTGTGCTAAACATTGGGCTTTGGAACTTCTATGTACAACAGAAATCAAGATCTCCTATGAACATTGAAATGACAGGCACAGGGGTCTTCAGCAGACCTCTGGCTGTTGTGACAACTCATCAGCACCCCTTGATCACATGACACGGATGCCGATGTGGGAGAGGTATGACATGCTTCCGGCCGATGCGTGTTAAATCCCACTGTCAGAAGCACTGTTTTTAGTGCGTGCTCACACTGGCATATAATATGGAGGAGTGCATTGCGAGAAAATCTTGCATAGCTTTCTGAATGTTATTCAAAGGCAGAGCACATCTATAATTTTTTTCTAATGCCAATGCAGCATGCTGCCGTGAGTGTATTTCGCACAGCGAAATTCATGTCACTGGGTGCATGCAAAACATTGGACTGCACTCAAATGTCATCTGAGTGCAGGCAATGCAGAATATGGAGAGATTAATCTCTCCTTCTCCTCACCTGTGATCCCATTCTCGCATGCAAGAGGATCAGAGCACAATAACATGACACTCGGCTCACACTCGCAGCAGAGTTTGAGCCGTGTCTTAATAGCATACTGCATCCCATGCTATACTCTAATGTCACCCCAGCCTCAGAGGCACTGCAGCTGTTTCAAAAGAGCCTTTGGAACCACTCAGACTCAAGTCCCTAGTGTGAGGTATAGCTCTGCAATACTTCAGAATATATTGTACATTCTTGGCAGGCTTGTAGATTCAGAATTGTGTGGTGTATGACAGGGGCGTCATAAATTCTGCTGCTCCCCTCTTAGGCCGGAGTCACACTATCAGTATTTGGTCAGTATTTTACCTCAGTATTTGTAAGCCAAAACCAGGAGTGGGTGATAAATACAGAAGTGGTGCATATGTTTATATTATACTTTTACTCTAATTGTTCCACTCCTGGTTTTGGCTTACAAATACTGAGGTAAAATACTCACCAAATACTGCTAGTGTGACGGCATACATCAAACTAATGAACAGAACTGCAGTCAAAAGTCCAAGTATATGAAAAAATAGAAAAAACTTTATTGATAATGATAACAGATAAATAGATAACAAATGGGAACAATCCCCGTGCCACCCATAGCACGTACAGAAATAGGGCAGGGGTAGGTGCCTTATAGTGCAAACCAAATACATGGAATGACCATACATGAAATACAAAAAAATATATATATAGAGAGGGGGCCAGATCATATGTCTGCGTATATAGATCTATAATCAAAACACATGTAGGCACTAAGAACAGACCCATAAATAATATACATACTGGTCAGTCGTAGAGAATAAAAACGTGGAATATGCAGGCACCCCACCCCCGTCCACCCCGACGCGCGTTTCGGCAAATGCCTTTCTCATACCCCTATAAGGCACCTACCCCTGCCCTATTTCTGTACGTGCTGTGGGTGGCACGGGGATTGTTCCTATCTGTTATCTATTTACCTGTTATCATTATCAATAAAGTTTTTTCTATTTTTTCATATACTTGGACTTTTGACTGCAGTTCTGTTGATTAGTTTTATGTATGCCCATGCAGTTTGTCCAGCATGGTCCTAATTCAGTCCCATTTTATTAATCAATGATTTATACCCTATTGGGAAGACAATTATGTTGGTGACTGCTTTGTTTTCCATAAAATTCCTATGGTTAGTGTGACGGCAGCCTTAGACTGAGACTCTACACCAGGGGTCCCCAACTCCAGGCCTCGAGGGCCGCCAACAGTGCAGGTTTTCAGGATTTCTTTAGTATTGCATCGGTGGTAATGTGATCATCTGCACAGGTGATGATTCCAACCCCTGTGCAATACTAAGGAAATCCTGAAAACCTGCACTGTTGGAAGCCCTCGAGGCCTGGAGTTGGGGACCACTGCTCTACACATTAGTTAGTAGACAGTGTTCAGTTACAATGTCTCCAGCAAGAGCGTGACTACTGCGGGCAGGTATGAAGCCGAAGCCAATCAAACCTATTGCAGAGCAGAAAGCCTCTGGCTCACTGCCCCACAATACCTACACCCCACTAGCCTATCAGAGACCGGCAACAGCCGATGACGTCAGGATCATAGGTGAAGCAATGATGTTACTGCACTATAGGTGAGTGGAATGGTTGTTTTTTTACACCTATGTTAAAAGTGCCACAATGGGGGAAATTATTACTCTTTGGGGGCCAGAACGGGAGACATTATATGGCATATGGGCCAAAATGTGGGACATTACATTATGGAGGACATACTGAATGGAGGATATTATTACAGTATGAGGGCACAGGGCAGGACTTTAGACTGTATGGGGGCTTATTATGCCTATGTGGTAAGGAGCTTTTTATAAACCCCAGGCGATTGGCATAATAAGCCCCCCAGCGCCCACTGACACACAGTTATGAGCTGCACTGCATTAAATAATCTCATAATAAGAAGTTTATTTTATTAAATTATTAAATGTTGTTCAGCTCATACCAGGGTTACTTTATAGGAGGGCAATAGTACATGAGATGAAGAATGATTATTTACTGTACATCATTGTTACTGTGTTACTTGGCCCCTCAGACAATAACTACGATGTATAGTAAATTATCATACATCCCAGTCTCTTTGTTATTCTAGGCGTAGGGTAGGTCTACATTAACTTGCATGATTAAATGACTGTTGATCTGCCACATATTTGCTCTCGGAAGTTTTTTAATACCCTGTTTAAATAGACTTCCACAGTTTGATGTTGTGTTTTTTTTATAATTATTATAAATTAAATGTTACAATAAAGGAAAAAGTGATACGTAGCTATGAGCAACCTACAAAAGGTGCATTTGCTATTTTAACAGTAGGCTAATGATAACCCAAACTTCTCAGCGAGGTATATATAGGTACAAATGGAATAAATATACATTCCAAGATACAGTATGTAGGCTACCATCCAGAGGAGGATTTATAGTTGCCACAAGTGGTGTGGCAACTATAAATCCTCATGCCCAAACCCATGCCCAGATGCTATATACTACACTTTTAAAGGCATGCAGGGAAATTCACACACATCCACGTAAACAGACACTCCCATTCATACTGTGGTAGATCGGCTCCCTCGGCTGCTGACAGAGGTAGCCACAGACATGTCTCTTCTGCTGGTTTATTTAAAGGGACACTGTCACCTGAATTTGGAGGGAACAATCTTCAGCCATGGAGGCGGGGTTTTTGATTCACTCTTTCCTTACCAGCTGGCTGCATGCTGGCTGCAATATTGGATTGAAGTTCATTCTCTGTCCTCCATAGTACATGCCTGCACAAGGCAATCTTCCCTTGCGCAGGCGTGTACTATGGAGGACAGAGAATGAGCTTCAATCCAATATTGCAGCCAGTATGCAGCCAGCGGGTAAGGAAAGGGTGAATCAAAAACCCCAAAACTCCGCCTCCATGGCTGAAGATTGTTCCCTCCAAATTCAGGTGACAGGGTCCCTTTAACACACGGCACAAACCACTGCAGGCTCAATAAAATAAACACGGCCTTTCTGGCATAAGAAGAAAACAAAACATAAAGTATAGCACAGCTCATATGCCTGCGGGGATCCTACCGCTTTGGATAAAACAGCCGAGTTCAGTACGGTTTAACACAAAACACTTCTCTGACGGCTGACTATTTTGACTATTTACTTTCTAAACTCCACCCTCGGGAGGAGATATGGTGAACAGCCTCCCACCCGCTCTTCATCTGTTGACTTAAAAGATTAGCCCTTAAAATGTCCGATTAATCCCTCTCAGCACTTAGTGTGTGGGAGAAAACCTCAAGATTTCAAATCACTGAAGCTAATAGGCTCAGTAAAACATATCTACCCTCCACTACTTTGCCAGTAACTTTGTTACAGTACACTAACACCCACTTATCCCCTCACTCCTCCCCTTCCAGCCACAAGAGAAGTAGTACGATAAGATACTGAGTGTAATGCAATCCATAAGCTAATAAATTAGGGGGATGCCTCAACAGCAATTGTAGGCTCAGATTCAAGCTAGAGTGACGAGACCTTCTCAAAATTTGTTTGGACATTTCTTGAATGTATAAAGTACTTTGGAAAAGGGAATATTTTATTAACTAGTTGACCTCCACATCAATATGAGCTTGCCTGGCACAGATAATAATAATAATAATAATAATAATAATAATAATAATAATAAAAATGCTAAAGAAGAGTTGGCTATGGGAATTTTGGATCAACTCATCGATTACTCTTCATCATAAAACACCTACATCCAAGTCGGCACTGGAGGCCAGGGAGGTGTATCAATAGTGGTCATATACATGTATCACCAGACCTATCATGTGACACTAGCATATAGCGCATCATCACACAGTTTCAGTACAGTTATTCTGTAATCACTCTGGTGGTATTTGACTTTCACTGGAATGTTAATAATGAAAATATACTTCCCATCAAGGATCTTGATCTGCAAAACATCATTTAGTTTTTATGCAAGTATATACTAGATGATGGCCCGATTCTAACGCATCGGGTATTCTAGAATATGTATGTAGTTTATTTATGAAGATTTAAGAATAATGCAATGAATACACAGGATTTTCCGGGTAAAAAATATACATTATCATAAAATTTTATTGCTCATAGAATTTAATACAACTGAGCGAAATTATTAAACACATCATCAAAATATATAAACCATGAATATCTAACTGTATTTAAATAAATCATCGGATGAAAGAAGTACATTGACACTTCAAATCCCGCACCAATTCGCGGCCGGACTGCGCCTGTGGCTGATTGGTCACCGTTGTCCGAGCGCGACCAATCAGTGAAGCATGGCTCAAATCCCGCGACAGTTCACGGCCGGACTGCGCCAATATTGCTGATTGGTCGCTGCCGGCCGGGTGCGACCAATCAGCGAAGCGGGGTTTAAATCCTGTGCCAATATTGCTGATTAGTCGCGGCCGGCCGGGAGCGACCAATCAGCGAAGCATGGTTCAAATCCAATGCCAATGCTCGGCCGGACTGTGCCTGTCGCTGATTTGTCGTGGGCGGCTGGCGCGACCAATCAGCGACGCGGGATTTCCGTTACAGACAAACAGAATTAGATGATTATATAGTAGATATATACAGCTCTGGCAAAAATTAAGAGACCACCACATCAAAACCCTGTCATGGGCAGCCCAATTTCTAGACCTCAACCCAATTGAAAACCTCTGGAATGTAATCAAGAGGATGATGGATAGTCACAAGCGATCAAGCAAAAAAGAACTGCTTACATTTTTACGCTAGAAGCATTGTGAAAGACTGGTGGCATGCATGAAAGCTGTGATTAAAAATCATGGTTATTCCACAAAATATTGATTTATGAACTCTTCCCGAGTTAAAACATTAGTATTGTTGTTTCTAAATGATTATGAACTTGTTTTCTTTGCATTATTTGCAATCTGAAAGCATTATTTATTTATTTTTTTACCATTTCTCCTTTTCAGAAAAAAAAATGCAAAATTTATTGCTTGGAAATTCGGAGACATGTTGTCAGAAGTTTATAGAATAAAAGAACAATTTATATTTTACTCAAAAATATACCTATAAAGAGAAAAATCTGAGAAACTGAAATTGTTGCACTGGTCTCTTAATTTTTGCCAGAGCTGTACATTAGGGTTGGAGCTCCATTTTTTTTCACAAAACACCAAATCTCCATGTTTCACACTATCATAGAAAAGGTACATTGAAAAGGTAAAGGTCACCAATAGTGTTGAGCGATACCTTCCGATATCGGAAAGTATCGGTATCGGTTTGGATCGGCCGATATTCAAAAAATATCGGATATCGCCGATACCGATACCCGATCCCAATGCAAGTCAATGGGACCAAAATATCGGAATTAAAATAAACCCTTTCTTTCCTTGTAGGTTCATTCTACATGAAGGAAAACAACTAAGAATAATGCCGGATGTATTTGGGGAGGTGGCGGAGACATTAAAGTCATAGAGGTTTATCCCAATCAAATAGAATAGCATGTTTTTTGTTTTTTTTTAAGACGTTCGGAGTGACAAAGATATTGACTATGTAAATTTTTTTTTTATTTTGTCAGATATTGATGTTTCACTATTCCACGCCCTTCCCCTTCTTTTTTTTCTTTTTTTTTTTCTTTTCCCACACTTTCATCTTCATCATCATCAGCATCTTTGACATCAACTTCTTCACCTTATTCATCTTCTTCTTCATCTTCTACCTATTTTTTTTTTTTTATTACATTCTTCATATTCATTTTATTCAACTATTATTATTCTTCTTATTCTACATATTCTTTTTATTCCACTGTTATTATTCTTCCTATTCTACTTCTTCATCATATTCTCATTTGTGACAGGCATTCCCGTAGTTGTTATCTATAAAAGTTTGAAGATTACACCTTCCGTTCTGCCAGTCACAAAAGTTACATTTGTCCGCGTTCAGTTTGGCCTGCAGCATCAGGCTTTATCCAGGGGCACCACGAGGAGGAACGGACTCACCCCCATACACTGCTTAGTCTTCTTCTGCATATAATTTAGATAATATCTTTTGCTCTGATATTAAGTCTTATGCTTAATGTTCTTCTGCTCTTTGTTCTGCAGCCTCTTGTTCTTCTGCTTCTCGGTCTTCCATGTTGTCGTCTCCAGGGTCGTCGTCTCCAGTGTCGTCATCTCCGCCGTCGTCGTCGTCGTCATCGGGGTGGTCTTCCGTGTCGTCGTCATCGTGGTGGTCTTCCGGGTCGTCGACGTTAGGGTCTTCAACTTGGAAATGTAGCAGAAGGTACAAGAAGGCTGAGAAAATGCCAAGAACCAGCTGATGGAACTGGAACTCGGATGGCTACCCGAAGGTTCAAGAGCCTATGGAACTACCGAGGACCAGCTGACGTTACTGGAACCCGGTTACTAAGCAGGAGGTACCCGTGCTAAAAAGCACTACCAAGGACCGCCTGACGTTGACGGAACTCGGATACCCAGAAGGAGGCACCTAAGCCAAAGGCTCTGCCCGGAACCAGCTGACGTTACTGGAACCAGGATGGGGAGCAGAAGGTACAAGAGCAAAAGACACTGCCGAGAACCAGCTGACGGTACTGGAACCCGGATGGGTAGCCGAAGGTCCAAGAGCCAATGGAACTACCGAGGACCAGCTGACGTTACTGGAACCCGGTTACTAAGCAGGAGGTACCCGTGCCTGAAAGCACTACCAAGGACCACCTGACGTTGGTGGAACTTGGATACCCAGAAGGAGGCACCTAAGCCAAAGGCTCTGCCCGGAACCAGCTGACGGTACTGGAACCAGGATGGGGAGCAGAAGGTACAAGAGCAAAAGACACTGCCGAGAACCAGCTGACGGTGCTGGAACCAGGTGGTGGACCCGAAGGCCCACAGGAGAGGAGAGAACAGCTAGGCCGCGAGGCAGCCGCAGTTACCGAACCCCAACAGTCCTACAGGGGGAGCTGGGCCTACTGGCACTACAGAACCAGCCTTGACTACCAGTTCACGCAGCCCACATAGGAAGCTCCTAAACTGGAGGCACCCTGGAGTTGGCTAACCCGACCGCACCACGACGAGGCAAGCATAGGTGTCTCAGTGAGCTTGACACAACCCGGAAACAGCTGACGGTGCTGAAACCAGGCTTGGCACGAGGGAGTACCTGTGACAAGAACACTGCCGAGAACCAGCTGGCGGTGCTGGAACCCGGATGCGTTGCCCCAGTGTGCAAGAGCCAATGGCACGACCGAGGACCAGCTGACGGTGCTGGAACCCGGTTACCAAGCTGTAGGTGCCCGCGCTTAAAAGCACTACCAAGGACCGCCTGGCGTTGGCGGAACTCGGATACCCAGGAGGAGGCACCTAAGCCAAAGGCTCGGCCCGGAACCAGCTGACGGTGCTGGAACCAGGTGGTGGACCCGAAGGCCCACAGGAGAGGAGAGAACAGCTAGGCCGCGAGGCAGCCGCAGTTACCGAACCCCAACAGTCCTACAGGGGGAGCTGGGCCTACTGGCACTACAGAACCAGCCTTGACTACCAGTTCACGCAGCCCACATAGGAAGCTCCTAAACTGGAGGCACCCTGGAGTTGGCTAACCCGACCGCACCACGACGAGGCAAGCATAGGTGTCTCAGTGAGCTTGACACAACCCGGAAACAGCTGACGGTGCTGAAACCAGGCTTGGCACGAGGGAGTACCTGTGACAAGAACACTGCCGAGAACCAGCTGGCGGTGCTGGAACCCGGATGCGTTGCCCCAGTGTGCAAGAGCCAATGGCACGACCGAGGACCAGCTGACGGTGCTGGAACCCGGTTACCAAGCTGTAGGTGCCCGCGCTTAAAAGCACTACCAAGGACCGCCTGGCGTTGGCGGAACTCGGATACCCAGGAGGAGGCACCTAAGCCAAAGGCTCGGCCCGGAACCAGCTGACGGTGCTGGAACCAGGTGGTGGACCCCAAGGCCCACAGGAGAGGAGAGAACAGCTAGGCCGCGAGGCAGCCGCAGTTACCGAACCCCAACAGTCCTACAGGGGGAGCTGGGCCTACTGGCACTACAGAACCAGCCTTGACTACCAGTTCACGCAGCCCACATAGGAAGCTCCTAAACTGGAGGCACCCTGGAGTTGGCTAACCCGACCGCACCACGACGAGGCAAGCATAGGTGTCTCAGTGAGCTTGACACAACCCGGAAACAGCTGACGGTGCTGAAACCAGGCTTGGCACGAGGGAGTACCTGTGACAAGAACACTGCCGAGAACCAGCTGGCGGTGCTGGAACCCGGATGCGTTGCCCCAGTGTGCAAGAGCCAATGGCACGACCGAGGACCAGCTGACGGTGCTGGAACCCGGTTACCAAGCTGTAGGTGCCCGCGCTTAAAAGCACTACCAAGGACCGCCTGGCGTTGGCGGAACTCGGATACCCAGGAGGAGGCACCTAAGCCAAAGGCTCGGCCCGGAACCAGCTGACGGTGCTGGAACCAGGTGGTGGACCCCAAGGCCCACAGGAGAGGAGAGAACAGCTAGGCCGCGAGGCAGCCGCAGTTACCGAACCCCAACAGTCCTACAGGGGGAGCTGGGCCTACTGGCACTACAGAACCAGCCTTGACTACCAGTTCACGCAGCCCACATAGGAAGCTCCTAAACTGGAGGCACCCTGGAGTTGGCTAACCCGACCGCACCACGACGAGGCAAGCATAGGTGTCTCAGTGAGCTTGACACAACCCGGAAACAGCTGACGGTGCTGAAACCAGGCTTGGCACGAGGGAGTACCTGTGACAAGAACACTGCCGAGAACCAGCTGGCGGTGCTGGAACCCGGATGCGTTGCCCCAGTGTGCAAGAGCCAATGGCACGACCGAGGACCAGCTGACGGTGCTGGAACCCGGTTACCAAGCTGTAGGTGCCCGCGCTTAAAAGCACTACCAAGGACCGCCTGGCGTTGGCGGAACTCGGATACCCAGGAGGAGGCACCTAAGCCAAAGGCTCGGCCCGGAACCAGCTGACGGTGCTGGAACCAGGTGGTGGACCCCAAGGCCCACAGGAGAGGAGAGAACAGCTAGGCCGCGAGGCAGCCGCAGTTACCGAACCCCAACAGTCCTACAGGGGGAGCTGGGCCTACTGGCACTACAGAACCAGCCTTGACTACCAGTTCACGCAGCCCACATAGGAAGCTCCTAAACTGGAGGCACCCTGGAGTTGGCTAACCCGACCGCACCACGACGAGGCAAGCATAGGTGTCTCAGTGAGCTTGACACAACCCGGAAACAGCTGACGGTGCTGAAACCAGGCTTGGCACGAGGGAGTACCTGTGACAAGAACACTGCCGAGAACCAGCTGGCGGTGCTGGAACCCGGATGCGTTGCCCCAGTGTGCAAGAGCCAATGGCACGACCGAGGACCAGCTGACGGTGCTGGAACCCGGTTACCAAGCTGTAGGTGCCCGCGCTTAAAAGCACTACCAAGGACCGCCTGGCGTTGGCGGAACTCGGATACCCAGGAGGAGGCACCTAAGCCAAAGGCTCGGCCCGGAACCAGCTGACGGTGCTGGAACCAGGTGGTGGACCCCAAGGCCCACAGGAGAGGAGAGAACAGCTAGGCCGCGAGGCAGCCGCAGTTACCGAACCCCAACAGTCCTACAGGGGGAGCTGGGCCTACTGGCACTACAGAACCAGCCTTGACTACCAGTTCACGCAGCCCACATAGGAAGCTCCTAAACTGGAGGCACCCTGGAGTTGGCTAACCCGACCGCACCACGACGAGGCAAGCATAGGTGTCTCAGTGAGCTTGACACAACCCGGAAACAGCTGACGGTGCTGAAACCAGGCTTGGCACGAGGGAGTACCTGTGACAAGAACACTGCCGAGAACCAGCTGGCGGTGCTGGAACCCGGATGCGTTGCCCCAGTGTGCAAGAGCCAATGGCACGACCGAGGACCAGCTGACGGTGCTGGAACCCGGTTACCAAGCTGTAGGTGCCCGCGCTTAAAAGCACTACCAAGGACCGCCTGGCGTTGGCGGAACTCGGATACCCAGGAGGAGGCACCTAAGCCAAAGGCTCGGCCCGGAACCAGCTGACGGTGCTGGAACCAGGTGGTGGACCCCAAGGCCCACAGGAGAGGAGAGAACAGCTAGGCCGCGAGGCAGCCGCAGTTACCGAACCCCAACAGTCCTACAGGGGGAGCTGGGCCTACTGGCACTACAGAACCAGCCTTGACTACCAGTTCACGCAGCCCACATAGGAA
Organism: Ranitomeya imitator; assembly: GCF_032444005.1. NCBI lineage: Eukaryota > Metazoa > Chordata > Amphibia > Anura > Dendrobatidae > Ranitomeya > Ranitomeya imitator. The sequence goes on along the minus strand of NC_091286.1, from coordinate 232,004,814 downwards.
GCTCCTAAACTGGAGGCACCCTGGAGTTGGCTAACCCGACCGCACCACGACGAGGCAAGCATAGGTGTCTCAGTGAGCTTGACACAACCCGGAAACAGCTGACGGTGCTGAAACCAGGCTTGGCACGAGGGAGTACCTGTGACAAGAACACTGCCGAGAACCAGCTGGCGGTGCTGGAACCCGGATGCGTTGCCCCAGTGTGCAAGAGCCAATGGCACGACCGAGGACCAGCTGACGGTGCTGGAACCCGGTTACCAAGCTGTAGGTGCCCGCGCTTAAAAGCACTACCAAGGACCGCCTGGCGTTGGCGGAACTCGGATACCCAGGAGGAGGCACCTAAGCCAAAGGCTCGGCCCGGAACCAGCTGACGGTGCTGGAACCAGGTGGTGGACCCCAAGGCCCACAGGAGAGGAGAGAACAGCTAGGCCGCGAGGCAGCCGCAGTTACCGAACCCCAACAGTCCTACAGGGGGAGCTGGGCCTACTGGCACTACAGAACCAGCCTTGACTACCAGTTCACGCAGCCCACATAGGAAGCTCCTAAACTGGAGGCACCCTGGAGTTGGCTAACCCGACCGCACCACGACGAGGCAAGCATAGGTGTCTCAGTGAGCTTGACACAACCCGGAAACAGCTGACGGTGCTGAAACCAGGCTTGGCACGAGGGAGTACCTGTGACAAGAACACTGCCGAGAACCAGCTGGCGGTGCTGGAACCCGGATGCGTTGCCCCAGTGTGCAAGAGCCAATGGCACGACCGAGGACCAGCTGACGGTGCTGGAACCCGGTTACCAAGCTGTAGGTGCCCGCGCTTAAAAGCACTACCAAGGACCGCCTGGCGTTGGCGGAACTCGGATACCCAGGAGGAGGCACCTAAGCCAAAGGCTCGGCCCGGAACCAGCTGACGGTGCTGGAACCAGGTGGTGGACCCCAAGGCCCACAGGAGAGGAGAGAACAGCTAGGCCGCGAGGCAGCCGCAGTTACCGAACCCCAACAGTCCTACAGGGGGAGCTGGGCCTACTGGCACTACAGAACCAGCCTTGACTACCAGTTCACGCAGCCCACATAGGAAGCTCCTAAACTGGAGGCACCCTGGAGTTGGCTAACCCGACCGCACCACGACGAGGCAAGCATAGGTGTCTCAGTGAGCTTGACACAACCCGGAAACAGCTGACGGTGCTGAAACCAGGCTTGGCACGAGGGAGTACCTGTGACAAGAACACTGCCGAGAACCAGCTGGCGGTGCTGGAACCCGGATGCGTTGCCCCAGTGTGCAAGAGCCAATGGCACGACCGAGGACCAGCTGACGGTGCTGGAACCCGGTTACCAAGCTGTAGGTGCCCGCGCTTAAAAGCACTACCAAGGACCGCCTGGCGTTGGCGGAACTCGGATACCCAGGAGGAGGCACCTAAGCCAAAGGCTCGGCCCGGAACCAGCTGACGGTGCTGGAACCAGGTGGTGGACCCCAAGGCCCACAGGAGAGGAGAGAACAGCTAGGCCGCGAGGCAGCCGCAGTTACCGAACCCCAACAGTCCTACAGGGGGAGCTGGGCCTACTGGCACTACAGAACCAGCCTTGACTACCAGTTCACGCAGCCCACATAGGAAGCTCCTAAACTGGAGGCACCCTGGAGTTGGCTAACCCGACCGCACCACGACGAGGCAAGCATAGGTGTCTCAGTGAGCTTGACACAACCCGGAAACAGCTGACGGTGCTGAAACCAGGCTTGGCACGAGGGAGTACCTGTGACAAAAACACTGCCGAGAACCAGCTGGCGGTGCTGGAACCCGGATGCGTTGCCCCAGTGTGCAAGAGCCAATGGCACGACCGAGGACCAGCTGACGGTGCTGGAACCCGGTTACCAAGCTGTAGGTGCCCGCGCTTAAAAGCACTACCAAGGACCGCCTGGCGTTGGCGGAACTCGGATACCCAGGAGGAGGCACCTAAGCCAAAGGCTCGGCCCGGAACCAGCTGACGGTGCTGGAACCAGGTGGTGGACCCGAAGGCCCACAGGAGAGGAGAGAACAGCTAGGCCGCGAGGCAGCCGCAGTTACCGAACCCCAACAGTCCTACAGGGGGAGCTGGGCCTACTGGCACTACAGAACCAGCCTTGACTACCAGTTCACGCAGCCCACATAGGAAGCTCCTAAACTGGAGGCACCCTGGAGTTGGCTAACCCGACCGCACCACGACGAGGCAAGCATAGGTGTCTCAGTGAGCTTGACACAACCCGGAAACAGCTGACGGTGCTGAAACCAGGCTTGGCACGAGGGAGTACCTGTGACAAAAACACTGCCGAGAACCAGCTGGCGGTGCTGGAACCCGGATGCGTTGCCCCAGTGTGCAAGAGCCAATGGCACGACCGAGGACCAGCTGACGGTGCTGGAACCCGGTTACCAAGCTGTAGGTGCCCGCGCTTAAAAGCACTACCAAGGACCGCCTGGCGTTGGCGGAACTCGGATACCCAGGAGGAGGCACCTAAGCCAAAGGCTCGGCCCGGAACCAGCTGACGGTGCTGGAACCAGGTGGTGGACCCCAAGGCCCACAGGAGAGGAGAGAACAGCTAGGCCGCGAGGCAGCCGCAGTTACCGAACCCCAACAGTCCTACAGGGGGAGCTGGGCCTACTGGCACTACAGAACCAGCCTTGACTACCAGTTCACGCAGCCCACATAGGAAGCTCCTAAACTGGAGGCACCCTGGAGTTGGCTAACCCGACCGCACCACGACGAGGCAAGCATAGGTGTCTCAGTGAGCTTGACACAACCCGGAAACAGCTGACGGTGCTGAAACCAGGCTTGGCACGAGGGAGTACCTGTGACAAGAACACTGCCGAGAACCAGCTGGCGGTGCTGGAACCCGGATGCGTTGCCCCAGTGTGCAAGAGCCAATGGCACGACCGAGGACCAGCTGACGGTGCTGGAACCCGGTTACCAAGCTGTAGGTGCCCGCGCTTAAAAGCACTACCAAGGACCGCCTGGCGTTGGCGGAACTCGGATACCCAGGAGGAGGCACCTAAGCCAAAGGCTCGGCCCGGAACCAGCTGACGGTGCTGGAACCAGGTGGTGGACCCCAAGGCCCACAGGAGAGGAGAGAACAGCTAGGCCGCGAGGCAGCCGCAGTTACCGAACCCCAACAGTCCTACAGGGGGAGCTGGGCCTACTGGCACTACAGAACCAGCCTTGACTACCAGTTCACGCAGCCCACATAGGAAGCTCCTAAACTGGAGGCACCCTGGAGTTGGCTAACCCGACCGCACCACGACGAGGCAAGCATAGGTGTCTCAGTGAGCTTGACACAACCCGGAAACAGCTGACGGTGCTGAAACCAGGCTTGGCACGAGGGAGTACCTGTGACAAGAACACTGCCGAGAACCAGCTGGCGGTGCTGGAACCCGGATGCGTTGCCTTGCCTATTAAAGATTGTCTTCCTAGAGCCCCAACTAGCGGTGTTGGAGCAAAGGGTAAGCAGGGGGAGATGAGTGTAGGCCGAAGCCTGCACTGGAGGCAGCTTTGTGTCTGCGTTGCGTTTGCAGGACACTTTGCCGGCTACACACTGGGGGAACAGCTGGCGTTGCTGAACCCCACTAACACAATGGCGTGTGTTTTTCTCTGTGCAGCTAGCACTTGCGGGCAAAAACTAGCGATGTTAGAGCCCGTGTTGAAGCAGGAGGAGGAGGAGAGGAGCAGAGTGTAGGCCGAAGCTTAGTTGAACCAATTTCAAAGGAAACCTTTAACCCCCCCCTCAGGTGTTACAAAGTACAAGAGACACACCTTGTGCAGTATTAATGCTGCACAAGTGAAAGGTTGCTCTATTAATTTGTCTACTTGCACACGCTGAATGAAAGACATACACAATTTACCCCATTCTACAGTCAAACTGTAGTGGATGCGTGACTTGGTTTTTTGATGAGACGCAGCACAGGTGTCCAAAATAACGCCTTGGTGCTTGGAGCAGCTTCCTGAGCGTTGTTATTTGCTGTACAGGAGTCTGCGCTCTTGTGTTATCCCTTGGCAATGCCCTGTTAGCGCTGCCCATCTTATGACATCATTTCATGTTGGCCGGTGCGGTTAACGATGGCCATAAATCCCAGACCCACAGTGTCTTTTCATAAAGCCACACTGCGGTGCTGGGATTCGTGGCCTTGAGCAGTAAATATTTTGGCCGCTCACACACGTCCTTACACCTGCTTCAGACTGGGCGGCCTCTGCTGATCCCTTCTCGCATGCCGCGGCCATGAGGCTGCACAGTCTGAAGAAGGCTGAAGGAGATGAGTTAAGACAGGCGAAGATATGCACTGCTCGTGCCCATCAATCACACCCTCGCAGTCAAAATAATTAAGACAACGAGGAGCATTTTATTCAGGCAGGGCGGACGAACAGGCGCAAGTAGCCAACCAATGATGTCAGAACACGGGAAGCGCTACCAAGGGGGGTGCTGCGTATCATTAGAAAGGAAAGTCACACCTCAGGGACAGTGGAATGGTCTCAAAGAGACACATTTTGTACGTGTTGAGTTCCACGTGGGCAAGGAGAAAACATCAGCCACCTTGTACAAATGCAGCAGTACTGCTGTACAAGGTGGCTGTTATACATAGAAACACCTGGGGGTGGGGGCCAGGCTCCCTTCAATTTCAGTTCATGTGCCTGCGTGGCGTTTGCAGGTCACGTTGCAAGCTGCACAGCAGGGGAACAGCTGGCGGTGCTGAACCCCACTAACACATTGGCTGGTGTTTTTCTCTGTGCAGCTAGCATTTCCGGGCAAAAACTAGCGGTGTTTGAGCCCAGGGTCAGCAGGAGGAGGAGGAGAGGAGCAAAGTGTAGGCCGAAGCCTGCACTGGTGGCAGCTTTTGGTCGGTTGTGCCAGCGTGGCTTGTGCTGGACACGATGCCGGCTACACAGCGGGGAACAGCTGGCGTTGCTGAACCCCACTAACACATTGGCTGGTGTTTTTCTCTGTGCAGCTAGCATTTCCGGGCAAAAACTAGCGTTGTTAGAGCCCAGGGTCAGCAGGAGGAGGAGAGGAGCAGAGTGTAGGCCGAAGCCTAGTTGAACCAATTTCAAAGGTTACCTTTAACCCCCCCTCAGGTGTTACAAAGAACAAGAGCCACTCCTTCTGCAGCATTAATGCTGCACAAGTAAAAGGTTGCTCTATTAATTTGTCTACTTGCACAAGCTGAATGCAACACGTAGACTATTTAGCCCATTATACTGTTTAACAGTAGTGGAGGCGTGACTTGTCTTTTTAAAGAAAAGCAGCACAGGTGTCGAAAACAACACCTTTTTGCATGGGCGCAGCTTCCTGAGCGTTGTTAGTTGCTGTACAGGAGTCTGCGCTCTTGTGATCCTTTGGCCATGCGCTGTGAGCGCTTCCTGTCTTATGACCTCATTTCATGTTGGCCGTTGCGGTTATCGATGGACATGAATCCCAGACCCACAGTGTGTTTTTAAAAAATCACACTGCGGTGCTGGGATTCGTGCCCTGGTGCAGTAAATATGTTTGCCGCTCACACATGTCCTTACACCTGCTTCAGACTGGACGGCCTCATCTGATCCCTTATCGCCTGCCGAGGCCATGAGGACACCCAGTCTGAAGAAGGCGGAAGGAGATGAGTGAACACAGGCAAACATATGCACTGCACATGCCCATCAATCACACCCTCGCTGTCCAAAAAAATAAGACACCGAGGGCCGTTGTTTCGAGCAGGGGAGATGCACAGGCGCAGCCAGCTAACCAATGATGTCAAAAGACGGGCAGCGCTAACAAGGGTGGTGCTGCGTGTCATTACAAAGGAAAGTCACACCTCAGGGACATTGTAATGGTCTCTAATGAGACACATTTTGTACGTGTTGAGTTCCACGTGGGCAAGGAGAAAAAGTCAGCCACCTCGTACAAATGCAGCAGTACTGCTGTACAAGGTGGCTGTTATACATAGAAACACCTGTGGGTGGGGGGCAGGCTCCCTTCAATTTCAGTTCATGTGCCTGCGTGGCGTTTGCAGGTCACGTTGCAAGCTACACAGCAGGGGAACAGCTGGCGTTGCTGAACCCCACTGACACATTGACTGGTGTTTTTCTCTGTGCAGATTGCATGTCCGGGCAAAAACTAGCGGTGTTAGAGCCCAGGGTCAGCAGGAGGAGGAGGAGAGGAGCAAAGTGTAGGCCGCAGCCTGCACTGGTGGCAGCTTTTGGTCGGTTGTGCCAGCGTGGCTTGTGCTGGACACGATGCCGGCTACACAGCGGGGGAACAGCAGGCGGTGCTGAACCCCACTAACACATTGGCTGGTGTTTTTCTCTGTGCAGCTAGCATGTCCGGGCAGAAACTGGCGTTGTTTGAGCCCAGGGTCAGCAGGAGGAGGAGAGGAGCAAAGTGTAGGCCGAAGCCTGCACTGGTGGCAGCTTTTGGTCGGTTGTGCCAGCGTGGCTTGTGCTGGACACGTTGCCGACTACACAGCAGGGGAACAGCTGGCGGTGCTGAACCCCACTAACACATTGGCTGGTGTTTTTCTCTGTGCAGCTAGCATTTCCGGGCAAAAACTAGCGGTGTTTGAGCCCAGGGTCAGCAGGAGGAGTAGAGGAGCAGAGTGTAGGCCGAAGCCTAGTTGAACCAATTTCAAAGGTTACCTTTAACCCCCCCCTCAGGTGTTGCAAGGTACAAGAGCCACACCTTGAACAGCATTAATGATGCACAAGTCAAAGGTTGCTCTATTTAATTTTGCTCCTTGCACACGCTGAATTAAACACGTACACTATTTAGCCCATTATACTGTCAAACAGTTGTGGAGGCGTGACTTGTCTTTTTAACGAGACGCAGCACAGGTGTCAAAATTTGCACCTAGGTACTGGGCGCAGATTCCTGAGCGTTGTTATTTGCTGTACAGGAGTCTGCGCTCTTGTGTTATCCCTTGGCAATACCCTGTTAGTGCAGGCCGTCTCATGACCTCATTTCATGTTGGCCGGTGCGGTTAACGATGGCCATAAATCCCAGACCCACAGTGGCTTTTCCTAAAGTCACACTGCGGTGCTGGGATTCGTGGCCTTGTGCAGTAAATATGTTCGCCGCTCACACATGTCCTTACACCTGCTTCAGACTGGGCGGCCTCAGCTGATCCCTTATCGCATGCCGCGGCCATGAGGCCGCACAGTCAGAAGAAGGCGGAAGGAGGGGAGTGAAAACAGGGGAACATATGCACTGCTCGTGCCCATCAATCACACCCTCGCAGTCAAAATATATGAGACAACGGGGGGCGTTGTGTCGGGCAGGGGGGACGCACAGGCACAGCCAGCCAACCAATGATGTCAGGAGACGGGCAGCGCTAACAATGGGGGTGCTGCGTGTCATTACAAAGGAAAGTCACACCTCAGGGACATTGTAATGGTCTGTAATGAGACACATTTTGTACTTGTTGAGTTCCACGTGTGCAAGGAGAAAAAGTCAGCCACCTTGTACAAATGCAGCAGTACTGCTGTACAAGGTGGCTGTTATACATAGAAACACCTGGGGGGGTGGGGGGCAGGCTCCCTTCAATTTCAGTTCATGTGCCTGCGTGGCGTTTGCAGGTCACGTTGCAAGCTACACAGCAGGGGAACAGCTGGCGTTGCTGAACCCCACTGACACATTGACTGGTGTTTTTCTCTGTGCAGATTGCATGTCCGGGCAAAAACTAGCGGTGTTAGAGCCCAGGGTCAGCAGGAGGAGGAGGAGAGGAGCAAAGTGTAGGCCGCAGCCTGCACTGGTGGCAGCTTTTGGTCGGTTGTGCCAGCGTGGCTTGTGCTGGACACGATGCCGGCTACACAGCGGGGGAACAGCAGGCGGTGCTGAACCCCACTAACACATTGGCTGGTGTTTTTCTCTGTGCAGCTAGCATGTCCGGGCAGAAACTGGCGTTGTTTGAGCCCAGGGTCAGCAGGAGGAGGAGAGGAGCAAAGTGTAGGCCGAAGCCTGCACTGGTGGCAGCTTTTGGTCGGTTGTGCCAGCGTGGCTTGTGCTGGACACGTTGCCGACTACACAGCAGGGGAACAGCTGGCGGTGCTGAACCCCACTAACACATTGGCTGGTGTTTTTCTCTGTGCAGCTAGCATTTCCGGGCAAAAACTAGCGGTGTTTGAGCCCAGGGTCAGCAGGAGGAGTAGAGGAGCAGAGTGTAGGCCGAAGCCTAGTTGAACCAATTTCAAAGGTTACCTTTAACCCCCCCCTCAGGTGTTGCAAGGTACAAGAGCCACACCTTGAACAGCATTAATGATGCACAAGTCAAAGGTTGCTCTATTTAATTTTGCTCCTTGCACACGCTGAATTAAACACGTACACTATTTAGCCCATTATACTGTCAAACAGTTGTGGAGGCGTGACTTGTCTTTTTAACGAGACGCAGCACAGGTGTCAAAATTTGCACCTAGGTACTGGGCGCAGATTCCTGAGCGTTGTTATTTGCTGTACAGGAGTCTGCGCTCTTGTGTTATCCCTTGGCAATACCCTGTTAGTGCAGGCCGTCTCATGACCTCATTTCATGTTGGCCGGTGCGGTTAACGATGGCCATAAATCCCAGACCCACAGTGGCTTTTCCTAAAGTCACACTGCGGTGCTGGGATTCGTGGCCTTGTGCAGTAAATATGTTCGCCGCTCACACATGTCCTTACACCTGCTTCAGACTGGGCGGCCTCAGCTGATCCCTTATCGCATGCCGCGGCCATGAGGCCGCACAGTCAGAAGAAGGCGGAAGGAGGGGAGTGAAAACAGGGGAACATATGCACTGCTCGTGCCCATCAATCACACCCTCGCAGTCAAAATATATGAGACAACGGGGGGCGTTGTGTCGGGCAGGGGGGACGCACAGGCACAGCCAGCCAACCAATGATGTCAGGAGACGGGCAGCGCTAACAATGGGGGTGCTGCGTGTCATTACAAAGGAAAGTCACACCTCAGGGACATTGTAATGGTCTGTAATGAGACACATTTTGTACTTGTTGAGTTCCACGTGTGCAAGGAGAAAAAGTCAGCCACCTTGTACAAATGCAGCAGTACTGCTGTACAAGGTGGCTGTTATACATAGAAACACCTGGGGGGGTGGGGGGCAGGCTCCCTTCAATTTCAGTTCATGTGCCTGCGTGGCGTTTGCAGGTCACGTTGCAAGCTACACAGCAGGGGAACAGCTGGCGTTGCTGAACCCCACTGACACATTGACTGGTGTTTTTCTCTGTGCAGATTGCATGTCCGGGCAAAAACTAGCGGTGTTAGAGCCCAGGGTCAGCAGGAGGAGGAGGAGAGGAGCAAAGTGTAGGCCGCAGCCTGCACTGGTGGCAGCTTTTGGTCGGTTGTGCCAGCGTGGCTTGTGCTGGACACGATGCCGGCTACACAGCGGGGGAACAGCAGGCGGTGCTGAACCCCACTAACACATTGGCTGGTGTTTTTCTCTGTGCAGCTAGCATGTCCGGGCAGAAACTGGCGTTGTTTGAGCCCAGGGTCAGCAGGAGGAGGAGAGGAGCAAAGTGTAGGCCGAAGCCTGCACTGGTGGCAGCTTTTGGTCGGTTGTGCCAGCGTGGCTTGTGCTGGACACGTTGCCGACTACACAGCAGGGGAACAGCTGGCGGTGCTGAACCCCACTAACACATTGGCTGGTGTTTTTCTCTGTGCAGCTAGCATTTCCGGGCAAAAACTAGCGGTGTTTGAGCCCAGGGTCAGCAGGAGGAGTAGAGGAGCAGAGTGTAGGCCGAAGCCTAGTTGAACCAATTTCAAAGGTTACCTTTAACCCCCCCCTCAGGTGTTGCAAGGTACAAGAGCCACACCTTGTGCAGCATTAATGCTGCACAAGTAAAAGGTTGCTCTATTTGTTTTGCTCCTTGCACACGCTGACTAAAACACGTACACTATTTAGCCCATTACACTGTCAAACAGTTGTGGAGGCGTGACTTGTCTTTTTAACGAGACGCAGCACAGGTGTCAAAATTTGCACCTAGGTACTGGGCGCAGATTCCTGAGCGTTGTTATTTGCTGTACAGGAGTCTGCGCTATTGTGATCCCTTGGCCATGCGCTGTGAGCGCTTCCTGTCTTCTGACCTCATTTCATGTCGGCCGTTGCGGTTAGCGATGGACATGAATCCCAGACCCACAGTGTGTTTTCAAAAAATCACACTGCGTGGCTGGGATTCGTGGCCTTGTGCAGTAAATAGGTTGGCCGCTTACACATGTCCTTACACCTGCTCCAGACTGGGCGGCCTCAGCTGATCCCTTATCGCCTACCACGGCCAGGAGGCCGCACAGTCTGAAGAAGGCGGAAGGAGATGAGTTAAGACAGGCGAACATATGCACTGCTCGTGCCCATAAACCACACCCTCGCTGACAAAATAAATATGACAACGAGGGGCGTTGTTTCTAGCAGGGCGGATGCACAGGCGCAGCCAGCTAACCATGATGACAAAAGACGGGAAACGCTACCAAGGGGGGTGCTGCGTATCATTACAAAGGAAAGTCACACCTCAGGGACAGTGGAATGGTCTCAATGAGACACATTTTGTACGTGTTGAGTTCCACGTGGGCAAGGAGAAAAAGTCAGCCACCTTGTACAAATGCAGCAGTACTGCTGTACTAGGTGGCTGTTATACATAGAAACACCTGGGGGGGTGGGGCCAGGTTCCCTTTTAATTTCAGTTCCTGTGCCTGCATGGCGTTTGCAGGTCACGTTGCCGGCTACACAGCAGGGGAACAGCTGGCGTTGCTGAACCCCACTAACACATTGGCTGGTGTTTTTCTCTGTGCAGCTAGCACTTCCGGGCAAAAACTAGCGGTGTTTGAGCCCAGGGTCAGCAGGAGGAGGAGAGGAGCAGAGTGTAGGCCGAAGCCTGCACTGGTGGCAGCTTTTGTTCTGTTGTGCCAGCGTGGCTTGTGCTGGACACGTTGCCGACTACACAGCAGGGGAACAGCTGGCGGTGCTGAACCCCACTGACACATCACCTAGTGTTTTTTTCTGTGTAGACAACACTTCCAGGTGGCAACTGACAGTGTTGAAACCCAGGGAATCAAAGAGGAGCAGAGTGTAGGCCGAAGCCTGCAGTGGAGCAAGTTGAAAGGGAACCTTTAACCCCCCCCCCCAGGCATTTGTTGCTGAAAGAGCCATCTTGTACAGCAGTAATACTGCACATGGAAAATGGTGGCTCCGAAAATTATGCTCCTTGCAAACGCTGAAGTACACACTCATATAATGTGTCCCCTCACACCGTCAAACCATCCCGGAAGTGGGACTTTCCTTTGTAATGTGACACAGCACAGCCGTCATTCCAACCCCCTTGGTGCCGGGCACCACCTCCTCAACGTTGTTTGGTTCTGTCACGGAGCCCGCACTGTAATGTTATCCCTTGGCCATGCACAGTTAGCGGTGCCCGTCTTCTGACATCATGTAGGTGTCAGGCTGGCAGTGCCTGTGCGTCCAAGCTGCCCGAGATCCAACCTTGCAGTGTCATCTAATGTAGTCCCACTGCGGGCCAGGGATCCATGGGCATGCGCAGTGCATATCATCGCCTCTCACTCACCTCCTTCCTGCTTCTTCAGACTGTGCGGCGTCACGGCCGTGGCATGCTATTAGGGATCAGCTGACGCCGCCTAGTCTGAAGAAGCGTGAAGAAGGGGAGTGAGAGGCTAGTATATGCACTGCGCATGGCCATGGATACCAGGCCCACTGTGGGATCACATTAGACGACACTGCGAGGTGTGATTTCGGGCAGCGTGGACGCACAGGCGCAGCCAGGACGACAACAAATGATGTCAGAGGACGGGCAGCGCAAACTGTGCATGGCCAAGGGATAACATAACAGCGCAGGGTCCATGACGGAATCAAACAACGCTAAGGAGGCAGCGCACGGTGCCAAGGGGGTAGCAATGACGGCTGTGCTGTGTCACATTACAAAGGAAAGTCCCACCTCCGGGACGGTTGGACGGTGTGAGGGGACACATTACATGAGTGTGTAGTTCAGCGTTTGCAAGGAGCATAATTTCAAGAGCGACCTTTCCCTTGTGCAGTATTAGTGCTGCACATGGTGGCTCTTTCAGTAACAAACGCCTAGGGGGGGGGGGGGACAGGTCCCCTTACATTTTAGTTGTGCCAGCGTGGCGGTCGCATGACACGTTGCCGGATACACAGCTGGGGATCAGCTGACGTTACTGAACCCCAATAACAGAGGAGCGACTGTTGACTGTGCACACAGCACTTCCAGGCACCAACTGGCGGTGTTAGAGCCCAGGGACAGCAGGAGGAGCAGATTGGAGGTATTGCCGCACACACAGCTGGGGATCAGCTGACGTTACTGAACCCCAATAACAGAGGAGCGACTGTTGACTGTGCACACAGCACTTCCAGGCACCAACTGGCGGTGTTAGAGCCCAGGGACAGCAGGAGGAGCAGAGGAACAGAGTGTAGGCCGAAGCCTGATTGGAGCAAGTTGAAAGGAAACCTTTAACCCCCCCCCCCAAGACGTTTGTAGCTGAAAGAGCCATGTTGTGCAGCACTAAGGATGCAAAAGGAAAAGGTTGCTCTTTTAATTATGCTCCTTGCAAACACCGAAGTAAACACTAAAAATGTGTCCCTTTATACCGTTAAACCGTTCCGGAGGTGCGAATTTCCTTCGTAATGGGACACAGCACAGCTGTCATTCCTATCCCCTTGATGCCGTGCGCTGCCTCCTCAGCGTTGTTTTAAGCTGCCACGGAGCCTGCGCTGTTCTGTTAGCCCTTGGCCATGCCCAATTAGCGCTGCCTGTCTTCTGACATAATTTGGTGTCAGGCTGTCAGTGCCTGTGCGTCCACGCTGCTCCAGATCCCACCTCGCAGTGTCATCTAACGTAATCCCACTGCGGGCCTTGGAACCATGGGCATGCACAGTGCATAACCTCGACTCTCACTCCCCTCCTTCCCTCTTCTTCAGACTGTGCGGTGTCACGGCCGTGGCATGCTAGGGATCAGCTGACGGCGCACAGTCTAAAGAAGGCGGAGGGAAATGAGCGAGAGCCCGAGGGGAAGATATGCACTGCGCATGCCCATGGATCCCAGGCCCGCAGTGTGACTCAATCAGAAGACACTGCGAGGCGGGATCTCGGGCAGCGCGGCCGCACAGGCGCAGCCAGCCTGACACCAAATTATGTCAGAAGACAGGCAGCGCAAATAGGGCATGCCCAAGGGATAACAGAACAGCGCAGGCTCCGTGACAGCTTAAAACAACGCTGAGGAGGCAGCGCATGGCACCAAGGGGGTAGGAATGACGGCTGTGCTGCGTCACATTACGAAGGAAAGTCCCAGCTCCGGGACGGTATAACGGTATCAGTGAACACATTTTATAAGTGTTAAGTTCTGCGTGTGCAAAGAGCTAAAAAAAAAGAGCTACCTTTTCCTTGTGCAGCATTACTGCTGCACAAGATGGCTCTTTCAGTAACAAACGACGGGGGGGGGGGGGGGACAGGTTCCCTTACATTTAGGTTGTTGTGCCAGCGTGGCGGTCGCAGGACACATTGCCGGCTACACAGCTGGGGATCAGCTGACGTTACTGAAACCCAATAACACTGGGTCGTATGTTTTTACTGTGCAGCCTGCACTTCTGAGCCGCAACTGGCGGTGTTGGAGCCCAGGAATAGCAGTTCAGGTGGTAGAAAGATGAACACAGCAGGAGACCTGGATGACACCCAATTACTTAATCAGGCAGAGGAGTGGCAAATTCCTGCGAGATCCAGGCCTGGTTCATTTTCAGGAAAGTAAGCCGGTCAACGTTATCAGAGGATAGTCGCATGCGACGGTCTGTTAGTACACCACCTGCGGCACTAAAGACACGTTCCGATAAGACACTAGCCGCAGGGCAAGCCAGCACCTCCAATGCATACTGGCTTAGCTCTGGCCATGTATCCAGCTTAGAGACCCAAAACTTGAACGGGGAAGAGCCGTCTGGGAGTACAGTAAGAGGGCAAGCCATGTAGTCTGTCACCATCTGACGGAACCGTTGCCTCCTGCTGACTGGAGCCGCCGGTGATGGTGTAGACATTTGGGGCGGGCACACAAAAGTGTGCCAGAGTTGTGCCATACTGGGCTTGCCTTGGGCAGAGGCACTGCTTCTGCTCCCTCTTTGGGCAGAGCCTCCCCCACTGCCTCGACGCACTGAGCTGCTTTGTAAAGCACTAGCAGCACTCCTCTCAGTTGGACAGGAGAAGATGATGGAATTCACCAGTGTGTCGTGGTACTCCCGCAATTTACGCTCCCGGGTCAACGCAGGGATGAGGTTTTGGACGTTGTCCCGGTAGCGAGGATCGAGGAGGGTGAACACCCAATAATCAGGCATGTTGAGAATGTGGTCGATGCGGCGGTCGTTTCTCAGGCACTGCAGCATGAAATCCACCATGTGCTGCAGAGTGCCAACCGGCCCAGAAACGCTGTCCCCTGCTTGAGACATGATCTCTGCCCGCTCGTCATCACCCCACCCTCGCTGTACACACTGACCACTGGACAATTGTGTCGCTCCCTCCTCTGGACGGAGCTCTTCCTCCTCCATTGACTCCTCCTCATCCTCCTCACAAATTGGCCCCTGCGTACCCCTTTGTGAGGAACCACGTGGCGCTGACTCTCCAGAAGCTGATGGAAAAGGTGACTCCTCATCCTCCACCTCTTCCACCACATCATCCCTTAACCCTTGCAAAGTTTGCTGAAGCAGGCAGATAAGGGGGACAGTCATGCTGACTAGTGCATCATCTGCACTTGCCATCCGCGTGGAATAATCAAAAGGACGCAAAACCTGGCAGACGTCCTTCATAGTGGCCCACTCTGTGGTTGTGAAGTCTGATCGGCGCTGACTGCGACTTCTTTGCGCCTGATGCAGCTGGTACTCCATAACTGCTTGCTGCTGCTCACACAACCGCTCCAACATATGTAACGTGGAATTCCACCGGGTAGGTAGGTCACATATGATGCGGTGTTCCGGAAGGCGGAATCGGCGCTGCAGAGCAGCAATGCGGGATCTGGCCAAGCTGGAACGCCGCAAGTGAGCACACTCTAGGCGGACCTTGTGCAGCAGGGCATCAAGATCCGGATAGTCCCTCAGAAAACTCTGCACAACCAAATTGAGCACATGTGCCAGACATGGGATGTGAGTGAGGTTGCCAAGGGCCAAAGCTGCCACCAGATTTCGGCCATTGTCACACACTACCATGCCTGGCTGGAGATTCGCTGGCAGTAACCACACATCGCTCTCCTGCTTTATGGCATTCCAGAGCTCCTGCGCTGTGTGGCTTCGATGCCCCAATGAAACTAGTTTCAAGACGGCCTGCTGACGTTTGGCCACGGCTGTGCTCATGTCGGTCATAGGTAAACGTTCACGGGTCCATGTGGGGGTGGACTGTGACGGATCCTGCAGAGAGGAATCAGAGGAACTGGTGTAAGAGGAGGAGTCGATGCGTACAGACTGGATTCCTGCAATCCTTGGAGTGGGCAGGACACGTCCTGCGCCACTCGCACGATCTGTACCTGGCTCAACAACATTAACCCAATGGGCAGTGAGGGAAACATATCGCCCCTGTCCATGCTGACTGGTCCACGCATCGGTGGTGAGGTGGACCTTGCTACTGACGGCGTTCAGTAGCGCATGTTTTATGTTTGCCTCAACATGCCTGTGCAGGGCAGGGACAGCCTGCCTGCTGAAGTAAAAGCGGCTGGGCACCTTGTACTGTGGGACTGCCAATGCCATCAAGTCACGGAAGCTGTCAGTCTCCACCAGCCTGAACGAGAGCATTTCCAGGGACAACAGTTTGGCAATGCCTGCATTCAGAGCCTGTGCTCGGGGGTGGTTGGCCGAGAATGCCCGCCTTTTCTCCCATGCCTGTACTACCGATGGCTGTAGAGTAGACTGGGAGTGTGAGGATGACTGGGAAGGTGGTGCTGTGGGTGGAATTACACAAGGTCTCTGGGAGGAAGCCAAACCAGCTGTGCGTGAGCTGGAGGAAGAGGCAACACGAGCTGAAGAGGTGGTAGCTGCCGCTGTTGGTTGGCCTACATCTTCAGTGTGTTTCTGTAACTCCACCGCGTGCCTGGTCCGCACATGTTTCCACATATTTGTGGTATTGAGGTTGCTGACATTTTTCCCTCTTTTTACTTTATGATGACACAGCTTGCATTTGACAAAACAAATGTCATCTGCAACTGTGTCAAAAAAGGACCAGGCACTGCAAGTCTTGGGAGCGCCCTTTTTGGCTTTGGAAAGAGACAGGCTCCTAACGGGTGCCAAAGTGGAGGCTACAGGCTCCGCAGTCTTCCCCCTCCCTCTCCCTCTTTGGCCCGTAAGAGGAAGCTCTTCCTCTGAGCTGCTCCCACCACCTTCCTGTTCCTCACGCCACGATGGGTCAAGGACCTCATCATCTCCACTACCCTCTGCCACCAACTGCTCCTCCTGGGTAGTCTCAGCAGCACAGTACGCACGAGAAAGCGGCACCTGAGTTTCATCATCAGATGCGTACTGCGCTGTGGTCACCGGAGGCACTGGCCCACCTGCCTCTTCAGAGTCAGAGAGATAAAGCTTTTGGGCATCACTGCACACTGCCTCTTCTTCCATTTCTCCAATGCTGCTTGGCTGGCCCCCTGTTTCCAAGCCAAGAGATTCAGAGAACAGAAGTAGAGACGGCTCCTGTCCTGGGCTCTCTGACTGCCTGGCCAATTTGGCAGGTGGTGAAGAGACAGATGGCTGCTCTCCAGTGCTCTGTGCCTGAGAGGATGTGGCACTAACTGAAGTCGATGCCGAGGCGTTAGCTGCCATCCACCCGACAACGGCTTCAATTTGGTCTTCACGCAGCAGCGGTGCACGGCGCTCTCCGACAAAGCTGCGCATGAAGGACTGTTCCCTGCTGAAACTGAGTGACGACGAGTCACCGGCGCCCGCAGCAGGCACAGAATCACCACGTCCTCTCCCTGCTCCTCTCCCTGCTCCGCGCCCACGCCCACGTGCCTTACTCCCTGCCCTCTTCATCTTGGTTGACAGATAAAGATAAGCAGAAAAGTACTAAGGCCTTAGTGTGCTTATTCCTGTAATGCTCCTCCTAACAGGTGTAAGAAACACTAATGTTGTAAATTGTGGACTAAACTTTATTATTTTTCAAATGTGGCCTACACAAGTGTAAGTTGTGTTTGGTGAACTTAACCTTTTTTTTGGTGCAGATCGGGCTACAGAGCTAGTTTAAATCACACGGAGACCGTGCAGACAGCCGTAAACGGCGCTGCAAGGCCAAGAAACCCTCCTCTAGGTTATCCTATATAGTGTTTTTCCACTATTTAGCTGGATACAAGTGGAAAGACACTAATAGGAATTTTTTTTTTCAAATTTTAAACTGGCTGCACTATTTGAAAAAAAGGAAATTGTTTTTCAAGGTATGAGGCAGTAACGCACCCTGAGCTGAATCCAACCGGCTATGGCTGCACACAGACTACAGGGCGAGCTGGGCTCACACGGAGACCGTGCAGACAGCCGTAAACGGCGCTGCAAGGCCAAAAAACCCTCCTCTAGGTTATCCTATATAGTGTTTTTCCACTATTTAGCTGGATACAAGTGGAAAGACACTAATAGGAATTTTTTTTTTCAAATTTTAAACAGGCTGCACTATTTGAAAAAAAGGAAAATTTTTCTCAAGGTATGAGCCAGTAACGAACCCTGAGCTGAATCCAACCGGCTATGGCTGCACACAGACTACAGGGCGAGCTGGGCTCACACGGAGACCGTGCAGACAGCCGTAAACGGCGCTGCAAGGCCAAAAAACCCTCCTCTAGGTTATCCTATATAGTGTTTTTCCACTATTTAGCTGGATACGAGTGGAAAGACACTAATAGGAATTTTTTTTTTCAAATTTTAAACAGGCTGCACTATTTGAAAAAAAGGAAAATTTTTCTCAAGGTATGAGCCAGTAACGAACCCTGAGCTGAATCCAACCGGCTATGGCTGCACACAGACTACAGGGCGAGCTGGGCTCACACGGAGACCGTGCAGACAGCCGTAAACGGCGCTGCAAGGCCAAAAAACCCTCCTCTAGGTTATCCTATATAGTGTTTTTCCACTATTTAGCTGGATACGAGTGGAAAGACACTAATAGGAATTTTTTTTTTCAAATTTTAAACAGGCTGCACTATTTGAAAAAAAGGAAAATTTTTCTCAAGGTATGAGCCAGTAACGAACCCTGAGCTGAATCCAACCGGCTATGGCTGCACACAGACTACAGGGCGAGCTGGGCTCACACGGAGACCGTGCAGACAGCCGTAAACGGCGCTGCAAGGCCCAAAAACCCCCCTCTAGGTTATCCTATGTAGTGTTTTTCCACAATAGAGCTGGAGACTGGTGGAAAAACACTAATAGGAAATTTGAGAAAAAATGTGCAGCAGGCTGCACTAAGAGCAAAAAAGAACAACTGTGTGAGGCAGTGTGAACCCCCCCTGAGCTGAATACAACCGGGTATATGGCTGCACACAGACTACAGAGTGAGCTGCACACACACACACACAGAGACCTTGCAGAACGCTGTTAAAACAGCGCTGCAAGGCAAGAGCAAGGTGAACAGTGAAGAACACACAGCGTTTTGCTAAATTAGCCTTTGGAAAGGAAAATAAAGCAATTAGCTAGCTCGACTGGCCCTCAGTTAGAACACAGCGTCCTGTCCCTAACTGAAATCACAGCAGAGTGAGCGCAAAATGGCGGCAGCGCTTTTTTATAGTGCAGAGTGACATCATTTCAGCAGCCAATCCAAGCCTTGCCAGTACTTACATGCCCACCATGCTAAACAGGATGTGCCCACACTTTCATTCATTCCTCATTGGCTGCTGCGTTCAATTTGAATTCTGGGAACTTCCGATTCCGGTATCCGATACGCGGGAAGTATCGGAATTCAGTATCGGAATTCCGATACCGCAAATATCGGCCGATACCCGATACTTGCGGTATCGGAATGCTCAACACTAGTCACCAAGTAAACCATCATTAGGTAGTCCAGTGATTGTTGGAACTTGTATTTGTGTCTTACCATCAAAACCATCTACAGTAATTACAGCATAATTAAAATAGACGCTACATTATTGTGAAGACTTCTACCTACTCCTTTCTTCCTTACAAACATGCAAAGATATTTCAACATAGTCAACTACGGTTCGGTTGATTGTCGTTTTAGATAGGAAGTGATTCCAACTCAAGAGGATAAAATTACAATTTATACGATATCAAAATTAAAAATAAATAAAATAATGAACAAAAAGACAGGGCGAATAAACCTCCAAAAAGGAAAGGAAACACACAGCAACATTCAGTAAGTGGTGGAATAAAGATGAGGGGGTAGCCTCAGAACAGAACCTACCGATGCTAACACAGTCAGTGAATGCAACAAAAAAGCTTGCCTTAAGAGGAAAGTGGTCTGCACAGTGAACGTATCTAGAGAATGCTGGAAAGTTGACACAATGAGGCTACATAGCCTATAGCATATAAGTGTCTTGCTGTGCTTGGATGTAGCCAAGAAATGCCTCAGCGCCTGTCATCGGGACTCCGCTTACTGTGGCTAAAGGGACTTTCAGAATAGTGCTCAGGTGGAACGCAAGGCAGTCACCAGTTTGAGCACTTCCGGAAGTCAGAGGGGAGACAGGACCCGGCACAGGTGCAGATGTCAGAGTAAGATCCCAGTCGGCCGGGGTAGCGCAGAGCCGCGCTTAGTAACCCAATGTTTACCGTGGTTACCATTGTAAATGTAAAAAAAAAACCACATACTCACATTCCGGTGCCTGTCACGTCCCCCGGCGTCCGCTTCCCTGCACTCCTGCATCCTGTGTTAGCTCCGGCCGTAAAGCAGAGCGGTGACGTCACCGCTGTGCTCTGCTTTACGGCCGGCCGGCGCTGACACAGGATGCAGGAGTGTAGGGAAGCGGACGCCGGGGGACGCGACAGACACCGGAATGTAAGTATGTAGTGTTTTTTTTTTTACATTTACAATGGTAACCAGGGTAAATATCAGGTTACTAAGCGCGGCCCTGCGCTTAGTAACCCAATGTTTACCCTGGTTACAAGTGAAGACATCGCTGGATCGGCATCACACATGCCGATTCAGCGATGTCAGTGGGTGATCCAGCAATGAAATAAAGTGCTAGCTCCGACCAGCGATCTCACAGCAGGATCCTGATCGCTGCTGCATGTCAAACACAACGATATCGCTATCCAGCACGCTGCAACGTCACGGATCGCTATCGTTATCGTTCTAAAGTCGCTCAGTGTGAAGGTACCTTAAAATGTAAAGTGATGCAGAATATATCAGCGCTATAGAAATAAGATTATTATTATTATCCTCAAATGGTGAAAACATGGAACAGTTATAAATGTTCCCAGGAGTGGCAGGCCAACCAAAATTACCCCAAGAGTGCAGTGATGACTCATGCAAGAGGTCACAAAAGAACCCACATCAACATACAAAGAACAGCAGGCCTCATTTCCATCAGTTAAGGTCAGTGTTCATGACTCCACCATAAGAAATAGACTGGGCAAAAATAGTCTGCATGGCAGACTTCCAAGACTAAAACTACTGGTGAGCAATAAGAACATAATAGCGCTTCTCAGTTTTGCCAGAAAAAATCTTAATCTTCTCCAAGACTTTTGGGAGAATACTCTGTGGACTGATGCGAAAAACGTTGAAGGTTTTGGAAGGTGTATGTCCCATAACATCTGGTGTAGAAATAACACAGCATTTCAGAAAATGAACATCATGCTAACAGTAAAATATGGTTGTTGGTGGTAGTGTAATAGTCTGGAGCTCTTTTGCTGCTTCAGGACCTGGAAGACTCTCTGTCATAAATAGGGTCTTGAATTCTGCTGTCTACCATAAAATCTTGAAAGACAATGTCCGGCCATCTGTTTGTGACCTCAAGCTGAAGCGCACTTGGGTTCAGTAGCAGGAAAATGATCCAAAACACACCAGCAAGTCCACCTCTGAATGGCTTAAGAAAAACAAAATTAAGACTTTGGAGTGACCTAGTCTAAGTCCTGACCTTAATTCGATTCAGATGCTGTGCCATGACCTTAAGTAGGCGTTTCATGTTCGGAAACCCTCCAATGTGACTGAATTACAACAATTCTGCAAAGATGTGTGGGCCAAAAATTCCTCCAGAGCGTTGTAAAAGGCTCATTGCCAGTTATTGTAAACACTTGATTGCATTTGTTGCTACTAAGGGTGGCCCAACCAGTTATTTGGTTTAGGGGGCAATCACTTTTTCACACAGAGGCCAGAAGGTTTAGCTTTCTTTTTACCTTAATAATAAAGACCTTCATTTAAAAACTGCATTTTGTGTTTATTTGTGTTATATTTGTATAATATTTAAATTAGTTTGGTGATCTGAAACATTTAAGTGTGAAAAACATGCAAAAGAATAGGAAATCAGAAAGGGGCAAACACTGAAGCAATATATGGAGGCATTATACTGTCTGGAGCATTATATTTATTCATTTATTTATTTTTACTCACTTATATAGCGTCATTAATTCCACAGCGCTTTACAGACATCATTGCTGTCCCTATTGGGACTCACAATCTAGAATCCTTATCAGTATGCCTTTAGAATGTGGGAGGAAAACAGAGTACCTGGATGAAACCCACGCAAACACAGGAAGAACATAAAAACTCCTTGCAGATGTTGTCATTGGTGGGATTTGAACCCAGGACCCCACCACTGAGCCACCGTGTTGCCCCATATGGAGGCATTATACTGTTTGAAGCACTGTGTGGGGCATTATTCTGTATGGAGCACTATGTGGGGGCCATTATACTGTATGGAATAATATATGGGGTCCATTATACTGTATGGAGTAATATATGGGGCCCATTATACTGTATGGGGCAATATATGGGGCCATTATACTGTATGGAGCAATAAAAATATGAGGCCATTATACTGTATGGAGCAATATAGGGTGTCATTATATACTGTATGGAGTAATATATGGTGCTATTATAGATGGTATGAGGCAATATATGGGGTCCATTATATACTGTATGGAGCATTATATGGGGACCATTATACTGTTTTTTTTAACAAACTTTGGACTTTTTTCACCACTTAAATAAGAAAGAACCTAGACATGTTTGGTATCTACAACCTTGTAATGACCTGGAGACTCATAATGGCAGATCACTTTTAGCATTTGGTGAACATGGTAAAAAAACAGGTGGAATTGCACTTTTTTTGCAATTTCACCGCACTTGCAATTTTTTTTCCAGTTTTCCAGTACATTATATGGTAAAACAAATGGTGTTGCTCAAAAGTACAACTCGTCCCACAAAAAACAAGCCTTCATACGGCCATATTGATGCAAAACTGAAAAAGTTATGACTCTGGACAGAAGGTGAGCGAAAACCAGAAACGCAAAAACGGAATATGTCCCAGGGTGAAGGTATTAAACTTGATTTCCCGCCAACTAGTCTGATTGCTTACGTTGTCAGGGTCCCTCCTCTATCTACTGTTGATGAGATCTCACATTGCTCAGTACAATGAAACTCCCAGTTGTAAACTGGACCATAAAATGTTGTTGTTATCTGGATTATACAGCCATTCTCGCATAATTTACAGTAAGTGCATCTGCCTTATCAATTCTAAGAGAACTATTTAGCACTATTTGTAGTACTTGTATTGGGAAATCTGGTGACTGATCTGCTTTAACAACTTAGGACCAAGTAAAATGTTAACTAGCTCTAATAAACTTTGTGACTCATATAACAATACATAATTTTCATGAGAAAACATATTGGGAACATGCGTTCTTACTTTTCTTCAATAGTGTTGCTATACAAGGGTTCAGGATCATTTACATATAAATTACTTAAATTATCATTTTGATTTACATATGGGTGTCCGTGTCCTGGTTTGCGACAAAATTCTCCGCTTGTAATTAAGTCATAATAATAGCCTTTATCTTTAGAAAAATGAGTATGACATGGTAACAGTTCTGCCATTGTGTATCTTGCTTGAAGGGTAATAAAAACATTCTGATTTTTTACTGGAATTTGTTTTGTGCCATTAGTCGAGTTTCTTAGTTCCACCGTTTTGTCAAGGAGGCAATCGGGGTCGATGTCTTTCAGTTTACAGTTAGCATAGTCTTTTCCCCAAGTTTCAGTGGAGACATAGCGCTTGTTTTGGAGATCTTCATTGACATCTTCATCCGATGGAGGAATATATTTAGAGAGCTCCATGCCTTCAAATATCGAAGGGACCATGAAGGTAGCATCAGATTTGTTGTCACTTGGTTTTGATTTTTCAGTATTTAAAATCTGTTTTAAAGAAGCAAAAAGAGTTAAATAGAGTTAACCGGTTAGAATAGAAGTGAGGGCATAGCTGGGGCCAGGGGATGCCAAGATATCAATTGAACTCTACCTTAGTGGCCGAGTGGACCCAGAAGCCTGCCTGTCTCATAATAGGACACTACTACTATGGATTTTACAGCCCGATAGCTTCAATTTAAGACTCTGAAGGAAACATTTTTTTTATCAGTTCATGACCGGGCCTGTTTCTGGCCAAGCACATATTCAATTTTTTATTTTTACATTCGCTTTTAACAGGTGTAACATTTTTAATCATTTAGATATGCAAATAATTTTTGCTTCTTTTTTTCACAATGCATGAGGTGTAATTTTTATGTAATTTATATCTTTTTATTGCTGATATTGAGCAAAAATACAAAGAAAATTAGTTACATTTTATTTATTAATGCTTTTATCTGTTATTTCTGCTTTTTATATATATTTATTAATTCACTTATTTGACACTGTGGCCCCATAATGTTTTAAAATGCCTTAAGAGCTAATTTTTTATATGTTTTTGTTGAGGTTTAGTGTTTTAAAAAAATACAAGGCTCACTTAAAAAAAAATAAGATAAAACAAAAAAAGTAAATATAAGGTCTCCAGGCTCTATATATGTTACATTGGATACATCTACTGTATATCCCTCTGTTAGTAAGAAGTTTTCTAAGTATATATAAAAGTGCTCCTCACAAAGTTAGAATATCAAAAAGTTAATTTATTTCAGTTCTTGAATACAAAAAGTGAAACTCATATATTACATAGAGTCATTGCAAACAGAGTGATCTATTTCAAGTGTTTATTTCTGTTAATTTTGATGATTATGGCTTCTACCAATGAAAACCCAAAATACTTTATCTCAGTAAATTAGAATAATTAACAAAACCCACATCCAAAGGCTTCCTAAGCATTTAAAAAGGTCAAATAGTCTAACAAAAAAGAGGAAACACCCAAGCGCTAATATTAAACCCAAGGTCCCTAGCAGCTGGAGTCAGGGCAGGTAAGTGCCAATCCTGCTATGGAGGTATGTACAATAAAAGTTACAGCTGAACCGCGCATAAAGGGACCAAAACCACATAAAAAATATATAACAAAAAATAAAACAAATAAGCAAACACTCGTACAGCCACTAGAACTGGCAACTGGGGGGCTACTGGAGGCTGGACGGAACCACCCGAGAAGCGGACAGAACCGCAAGGATCCACCCAGGGCCGCTGTGTAGGAGCGACTCAATACCTGCACTGATAGTGCGGTGGGCCCCCTACCAGATATAAAGTGTAAAATGGTAAATATAAAATGAAAACACAACTGTGTAAAGATAGCGGACTTACCAGAACATAGATGCCGCAGCGTCAGCAGAAGAAGCAAACATGTAGTTCTACGGTAAGGAGCCCAGAACCACGTGGATGGAGCACCGTGCAGGCCAGCAAACCTGGAGGGGCTGCGGCGCTGCGCTGCACCGAGAGGTGGATGTGACAATGAATGAATGCACGTGGGTGCTGTGCAGGGAAGCCCTGATGCAGGAAAGGGCTGAACGCACAGGCGAACCTGCAGGGGAGCGGGCACAGAATCGCTGTGTAGTAGCTGCGTAGAGCCAGGGAATGCCCCGGCCGGTGGCGTCCCTGGATACGAGCAGGGGGAAGATGGCCGACAGAAGACTCAGCGTGTGACGTCACAGCTACGGAGCGGTACTGGGACCAGAATTAACCAACACGTTTCAGAGGAACTGCGTCCTCCTTCGTCACGGTTAATTCTGGTCCCAGTACCGCTCCGTAGCTGTGACGTCACACGCTGAGTCTTCTGTCGGCCTTCTTCCCCCTGCTCGTATCCAGGGACGCCACCGGCCGGGGCATTCCCTGGCTCTATGCAGCTACTACACAGCGATTCTGTGCCCGCTCCCCTGCAGGTTCGCCTGTGCGTTCAGCCCTTTCCTGCATCAGGGCTTCCCTGCACAGCACCCACGTGCATTCATTCATTGTCACATCCACCTCTCGGTGCAGCGCAGCACCGCAGCCCCTCCAGATTTGCTGGCCTGCACGGTGCTCCATCCACGTGGTTCTGGGCTCCTTACCGTAGAACTACATGTTTGCTTCTTCTGCTGACGCTGCGGCATCTATGTTCTGGTAAGTCCGCTATCTTTACATAGTTGTGTTTTCATTTTATATTTACCATTTTACACTTTATATCTGGTAGGGGGCCCACCGCACTATCAGTGCAGGTATTGAGTCGCTCCTACACAGCGGCCCTGGGTGGATCCTTGCGGTTCTGTCCGCTTCTCGGGTGGTTCCGTCCAGCCTCCAGTAGCCCCCCAGTTGCCAGTTCTAGTGGCTGTACGAGTGTTTGCTTATTTGTTTTATTTTTTGTTATATATTTTTTATGTGGTTTTGGTCCCTTTATGCGCGGTTCAGCTGTAACTTTTATAGGTCAAATAGTCTGTTTCAGTAGGCTCCACAATATGGGGAAGACTGCTGACTTGATAAATGTCCAGAAGGCAGTCATTGACACACTCCACAAGAAGGGTAGGCCACAAAAGGCCATTGCTAAAGAAGCTGGCTGTTCAGAGTGCTGTATCCAAGCATATTAATGGAATGTTGAGTGGAAGGAAAAAGTGTGGTTAGTGTTGAGCATTCCGATACCGCAAGTATCGGGTATCGGCCGATACTTGCGGTATCGGAATTCCTATACCGAGATCCGATACTTTTGTGGTATCGGGTATCGGTATCGGATCCATACGGATGTGTAAAATAAAGAATTAAAGTAAAAAATATTGATATATTCACCTCTCCGGCGGCCCCTGGACATCACGCTGGTAACCGGCAGGCTTCTTTGTTTAAAATGAGCGCGTTTAGGACCTGCGAAAGACGTCGCGGATTCTGATTGGTCGCGTGCCGCTCATGTGACCGCCACGCGACCAATCACAAGCCGCGGCGTCATTCTCATTCACTAAACTCCTCATTCTAGGAATTTAGGACCTGCGAATGACGTCGCGGCTTCTGATTGGTCGCGTGGCGGTCACATGAGCGGCACGCGACCAATCAGAAGCCGCGACGTCATTCGCAGGTCCTAAACGCGCTCATTTTAAACAAAGAAGCCTGCCGGTTACCAGCATGATGTCCAGAGGCCGCCGGAGAGGTGAATATATCAATATTTTTAATTTTAATTCTTTATTTTACACATTAATATGGATTCCAGGGCCTGAAGGAGAGTTTCCTCTCCTTCAGACCCTGGGAACCATCAGGATACCTTCCGATACTTGGTGTCCCATTGACTTGTATTGGTATCGGATATCGGTATCGGCGATATCCGATACTTTTCGGGTATCGGCCGATACTATCCAATACCGATACTTTCAAGTATCGGACGGTATCGCTCAACACTAAGTGTGGTAGAAAAAGGTGCACAAGCAAGCGGGATAACCGCTGCCTTGAAAGGATTGTTAAGAAAAGGCCATTTAAAAATTTGGGTGAGATTCACAAGGAGTGGACTACTGCTTGAGTCATTGCTTCAAGAGCCACCACACACAGACGTATCAAGGACATGGGCTACAAGTGTCGATTTCCTTGTGTCAAGCCACTCATGAAAAATAGGTAACGCCAAAAGCATCTTACCTGGGCCTAGGAGAAAAAGAACTGGACTGTTGCTCAGTGGTCCAAGGTGTTGTTTTTTTAGATTAAAGCAAATTTTGCATTTCATTTGGAAATCAAGGTCCCAGAGTCTGGAGGAAGGGTGGAGAGAGACAATCCAAGCTGCTTGAGGTCTAGTGTGAGGTTTCCACAATCAGTGATGGTATGGGGAGTCATGTCATCTGCTGGTGTAGGTCCACTGTGTTTTATCAAGACCAAAGTCAGAGCAGCAGTACATCAGGAAAGTTTAGAGAGCGTCATGGTTCCCAATGCCAACAAGCTTTTTGGAGATGGAAATTTCATTCTCCTGCAGGACTTGACACCTGTCCACACTGCCAAAAGTGCCAATACCTGATTTAAAAACAACAGTATCACTGTGCTTGATTGGCCAGCAAACTCGCCTGACCTTAACGCCATAGACAATCAAGAGGAAGATGAGAGACACTAGACTCAACAATGCAGACGAGGTGAAGGCTGCTATCAAAGCAACCTGGGCGTCCATATCACCTCAGCAGTGCCACAGACTGATTGCCACAATGCCACGCCGCATTGATGCAGTAATTGATGCAAAAGGAGCCCGGACCAAGTATTGAGTGCATTTACTGAACATACATTTCAGTAGGCCAACATTTTGGATTTTAAAATATTTTTTCAAGCTGGTGTTATAAAGTATTCTAATTTACTGACATAATAACTTTTGGATTTCCATTGGCTGTAAGTCATAATCATCAACATTAACAGAAATAAACACTTGAAATAGATCACTCTGTTTGTAATGACTATATAATATAAGATTCACTTATTGTATTGAAGAACTGAAATAAATTAACTTTTTGATGATACTCTAATTTTGTGAGAAGCACCTGTGTATCATAAGATACGTCACTAAGAAACCTAAGAGCACCGATCGTGGTTTCATCTCAGAGACAATATAGATCGGAAAGTCAGTGTAGATCAGAACAAAAGTTACATTAAGTTTCTCTACCAAGTTGTGAAGCCATGCTGTTAGGTATTCCACAGCCCAAACATCTTTAATTCTTGAGTACAGGTCAGATTTAGAAGATGGCCCTCTATGCTTCCAACAAAAGGAAATAATAAAGCTGTCAAAACTATTGGGCAGAACATTCATAAGATAGGTAACAGGATCTAAGGGTATCTGGGTGCAAAATACTCCTTCCAGTAGGTCTCTCATTATTCTCCAATAAGGCTTTATAATGTGGCAAGTTCAGTAGATATGGCAAAGTGAAGCTCCAATAGAATCACACCACCAGCAGACATCGGGAATGGTAGTTTATGCAATAACTCTGATGTATCATATAAGATTGTCAAAATCTTTTTTTTTGCAAGCACTAGTCCACACGTTCTTCCAGATCTCAAATGGTAACTCTCTGACAATCCACCTCTCCCCCCCCTCTGCATATATGCATGCTTTTGTTGAGGATTTTTACATATTAATACATTTGTTTAACCCCTTCATCCCCAGCCAGATTTCACCTTTCTGACCAAGCCAATTTTTTCAATTCTGACCAGTATCACTTTATGAGGTCATATCTAGAAAGCTTCAATGAATCCTGGTGATTCTGAGAATGTTTGTGTGAACAATATGGAGCACAGCTGAAAGGCACTCCTAAATATATGAGACCCACAAATGATTACTGTGCTAAAGTTTGGTTATATTAATTCATGAACAATATTAAATATTACACTAAGCAATAATTGTATGGGTATAACAATATTATTACAATACTAATAATAGAATATACAATATTATTCCATACTAGCTGGTTCTATTATGGAAATGATACGACACATTGATTCTCATAGACCAACATATATACCACAAATCCATTACAGTTGGCAGATTGCCCATATGGAATTAATGGCCATTTAATTAAGGGACATTGGCCAATACCCTATTTAGACAGGAATAAATTATAATCTCCTGTCACTATAAATTAGGACCCAATTTGGACCACCTTTATGTTATACTATACAAAGATACACAGTAGTGGTCCAATATATCTGTTCACCATTTGAACATATAGTGCCACTGCAGTTATTTTGGTTTTAATCACATTATTTTAAAATTTACCAATAAAGGTTATATTTTATCCCACATTCTTGTCCTCCAATTTCCCTTCCCTATGGCAACTATGAATTCTTTTGGTGTTGTACACCTATGTGGGAAAACTCTTTAGGCATTAGATAGGTTTACTACATACTCTTTGTGGGTATTGGGCCATTTTGGGGGTTTTGTGTGAAACTATGTTGAACCTGCCTTTTTTTCTCTGTTTTCTTGTGCTGTTCCAATACACACAAAATGCCACTATATACTGCCCAGTGTCAGAAAGCTGAGTTTGCGTTCTATATCATGGGTCTTCCAGCAGGACATTCTTCAAGAAGTACAAAGAAATGGATGGAAACAAAGTGCTGGAGTGTTCCCGAAGTGGCCAGCTATGAGTCTGGATCTAAATCTCATTGAAAACCTGTGGAGAGATCTTAAACGTGCTGTTGGGACATTTCACCCTTCAAATATGAGAGACCCGGAGTGGTTTGCAAAAGCATAGTGGTACAAAATTCTAGTTGAGAGCTGTAAGAAGCTTGTTGAAGCGATTGATTGCAGTTATTTATTCCAAAGGGTCTGCAACCAAATATTAACCACTTTCCGAGTTCGGGAGTAATGTACTCCCGAAATCCTCCTGTTTGGTGTGGGCTCCGGCACTGAGCCTTCACCTTTCGGGGCACAAAACAGCTGAATTGTACAGCTGAGATGAGCCCACAACAGCCGCGATCCACCAGTGGCTGCTAAATAGTTAAATGCCACTGTCAGTCTCTGACAGT
This sequence comes from Ranitomeya imitator, assembly GCF_032444005.1. Taxonomy (NCBI): domain Eukaryota; kingdom Metazoa; phylum Chordata; class Amphibia; order Anura; family Dendrobatidae; genus Ranitomeya; species Ranitomeya imitator. The sequence goes on along the minus strand of NC_091286.1, from coordinate 231,975,041 downwards.
GGCATTTAACTTGCGCTTCCGGCAAGCACGCCAGAAATTCCGCCCATCAGTGATTGCGTCATGTGATCACAGGTCACCGATTAGTTGGCATGATAACCAGAGGTCTCCTGCAGACCTTTATGATTGTCATAGCCATATTGGTATGAGCGCCGCCCGGTGATTGGCACTCATAGCAAGTGAGCATTTCTGCTACAATAAGTCGATCTGATCATTACCTGTATGTAGCAGAGCCGATCAGACAATTGCAGCTTCTAGTCTCCCGTGGAGACTATTGAAGCATGCAAAAAGTAAAAAAAAATGTTTTAAAAAATATTTAAAAGATATAAAAGTTCAAATCACCCCCTTTTGCCGAATTCAAAATAAAACAATAAAAAAAAATCAAATATACACATATTTGGTATCACCGTATTCAGAATAACCTGATCTATATATAAAGAGTTAACACGATCGTAACATGGCGTTATGAGAAAGAGTAAAAATGCCAGAAGTACGTTTTTTTGGTCACCATAGCATTGCATTAAAATGCAATAACGATGATAAAAAGATCGTATCTGCACCAAAATGGTATCATTAAAAATGTCGGCGCGAAAAAACAAGCCCTCACCCAACCAGAGATCATGAAAAATAAAGACACTATGGGTATCGGAAAATGGTGCAATTTAAAAAAAAAAAAATTTGGATTTTTTTTCACCACTTAAATAAAAAAGAACCTAGACATGTTTGGTGTCTATGAACTCATAATGACCTGGAGATCATAAAGGCAGGTCAGTTTTAGCATTTATTGGACATGGTAAAAAAAAAAAAAATTGTGGGATTGCAATGTTTTTGCAATTTCAGCGTACTTGGAACTTTTTTTTTACCATTTTCCAGTACATGATATGGTAAAACAAAAGTTGTGGGAAAAAAATTTACAGGATTTTAGGAGGATCAAGATTTCTGTATGAATGGGTAATAGTTACCGTATTTAGAAAGTTATGCTTGAAATACTCTACTTTTTCCTTCGCACATTCATTTTACAGTAAAATCCACATTACATGCATACTTAAAATTCTGAATAACTGATATGCCATTGAATGCATGAAGCATTCTCCAGGAAACGGTTGGCGAATAAGGTTGTGCATATGAAAGTCGGAGGTGTGTTGGCATTTGCTACAAATATGTGCATATTTTCAATTGTTGTGTGTGTGGGCTTCTACATGAAACTCACCTTAAATATTATGGAAAACTAATGCCATGAAGGTAGTGAAATTACTTTTTTTTCTTTTGTATGACAGCCAATCACTACAATAGAATATCATCTTATTTACCATATATACTCGAGTATAAGTTGAGATTTTCAGCCCACTTTTTTGGGCTGAAAGTCCCCCTCTCGGCTTATACTCGAGTCATACCCAGGGGTTGGCAGGTGAACGGGAGCGGGGGCTGTCTAATTATACTAACCTGGTCCTGGCGCGGTCCCTGCTTCCCCGGCGCTGCAGCTTCTCCCTGTATTGAGCGGTCACATGGTACCGCTCATTACAGTAATGAATATGCGGCTCCACCTCCCATAGGGGTGGAGCCGCATATTCATTACTGTAATGAGCGGTAACGGTGACCGCTCACTACAGGAAGAAAATGCAGCATCGGGGAACAGACATGCAGCGATGGCGCCAGGACCAGGTGAGTATGACGGTTGGCGCCGCTGTGTCTTCCCCAGTGACACTCAGGTCAGAGGGCGTGGTGATGCGATTAGTGCGCGCCACCCTCTTCCTGAATGTCGGTGCAGATGATGGGGAAGACACAGCGGTGGTCAGCGGTGAAACAGGGATCAGGTGACTATAGCAAATGCCGGGGGCCTGAGAGGTGAGTATGTAATTTTTTTATTTTTTTAATCGCAGCAACAGCATATGGGGCAAATATCTGTATGGAGCATCTTATGTGGCCATGTGCAGCATGATATGGGGCAAATATCTGTATGGGGCATCTGTATGGGGCCATGTGCAGCATGATATGGGGCAAATATCTGTATGGGGCCATGTGCAGCATTATATGTGCCAATTATCTATATGGAGCATCTTATGTGGCCATGTGCAGCATGATATGGGGGCAAATATCTGTATGGAGCATCTTATGGGGCCATATGCAGCATTATATGGGGCAAATATCTGTATGGAGCATCTTATGGGGCCATGTGCAGCATTATATGGGGCAATTATCTGTATGGAGCATCTTATGGGGCCATAATCCACATTTGTGGAGCATTATACAGGGCAAATGTCTGTATGGAGCATCTTATGGGGCCATAATCAGCATTTGTGCAACATTATTTGGGGCATATTTTAATATGGAGCATCTTATGGAGCCCATCATAAACTGTATGGAGCATTATATGGGGCTCCTGATTCAATATGGATATTCAAAAACACTTAAACTACTGATGTCTCAATCAATTTTACTTTTATTGATATCTATTTTTATTTTTGAAATTTACCAGTAGCTGCTGCATTTTCCACCCTAGGCTTATAATCGAGTCATTAAGTTTTCCCTATTTTTTGTGCAAAATTAGGGGGTCAGCTTATACTCGGGTCGGCTTATACTCGAGTATATACGGTATTCCTTCTTATCTTCTTAATATTTTACTTCCCTTCTTTTTTTTAGTGGTGGGGCTGGTGTACACACCATTGGTGCAACCTGTGCAGCTGTATAGGGGCCAAATAGGCATGAGGGCCCAATGTGACCTAGCATCTTATTTCTATCTATTAGATTTTCTGTAAATGCCCTGCCTTGGGTTGAGACTTTAGGGGATGCTCTATAATGACATATTAAATAACACGGGGCATAAATATTGTCTTTGTACTGAGGTGTTCAGGTTTCTGTGCCAAACTCTGTTTAGGGTTTTTAAGCTATGGTAATTAGTTTTTAAACCTGTGAACAAGTACTCAAGTAGTATTTTCTCACAAGTAGCTTATAGTTTCTTCAGGGGCACAACTATCGGTGTCGCAAGGGTCGCAGCTGAGACAGGGCCTGGAGTGCTTAGGGACCTGCCGAGTCCAGCAAAGAAGCAGCTGGGGTCCGCGTCATTTCTGGTCCTGTGCATAGTGGGGGATCTCCGAAGCCTACCCGTACACCCATTCATGGGCTGACATACCGCCAATGCAGTGGGGCCCCGAGCAGGAGGGGGCCCAGGAAAAACTCATGGTGACTGTGCATAATTGATCACAGAGCTGGCGGCAGCATCATCGCTAAAAGGAGAGGCTGGCCCGCTTTGCTGCACACTACACACGGTTATGCTGAGGGGCCCTGTCCTCACCTGTTAGTTCTGATGCTGCTGTCCGGTCTCATCTATGTAGAGATGCTGCTAGGAGGATGGAGCATCACTCTGAACCTCGCAGCCTGGGATTCCCTCTGCTGGTGACTCCTGCCTGTGCCGTACCACTGATCTGATGGTATGAGAAGAGGGGGGAGGTGCTGGGAAGGAGGTCGCTGAAGCAGGACATTAACCATGTCCTGATCACTATAAGGGGGGGTCTCCTGAGTGCCCCCTCGTACAGCTTTATTAGGTTATAGCCATTACCTCATTGCCTGTCAGCCAATTACAGACTATTCTTTTTAAGCACATCAGTGATTGGATGGATCTGTGATTGGGTGATGATGATATTCAAGTGTCTTCTGTATCCTGGAGCCTCAGCTTGGAGCAGGAAGCCTCAGCAGAAGAGACTGTGGACCAGACTGACAGGATGGTAAGACACAGGAGTGGACATACCATTTGGTGCAGCTGATGCATCTGCATCAGGTCCCGAAGGTGGAGGGGGGCCCATGCAGGCCCCGGGACTGTCAGGGACACCGGCACGCTATGGGGGCCATGAGTCAGGAGGGCCCAGTGCCAGTGCGGGCTCTGGCACTGGCCCCCCTTCCTGTGCTATAAACTGAAATGCTTACCTCTCCCTGTTCCTCCACTGCTCCAGTGTCCATGACTCTCTGGCGTCTCAGGGCAGAACACACGATGACTTCACTACAGCGCACCGAGAGAGTCATAAGACACTGAGGAGCCTGGAGCAACGGAACCTGGAACAGCAGGGGAAGAGAGAGAGGTAAGTATTTCATTATTTTTATTTTTTTTATGTATGTAGTATGTAGTATTTTATGTATGAGCGAGTGTACTCGTTACTCGGGTTTTCCCGAGCACGCTCGGGTGACCTCCGAGTAGTTATAACTGCTCGGAGATTTAGTTTTCATCACGCAGCTGAATGATTTACAGCTAGTAGCCAGGCTGAGTACATGTGGGGGTTGCCTGGCTGCTAGGGAATCCCCACATGTAATCAAGCAGGCTAGTAGGTGTAAATCATTCAGCTGCTGCAATGAAAACTAAATCTACGAGCAGTCATAAATACTCGGAGGTCACCCGAGCGTGCTCGGGAAAACCCGAGCAAGAAGTACACTCGCTCGTCACTAGTATGGAGCATTATATGGGGTCCATTATTCTGCATGGAGCAATATATGGGGCCCATAATACTGTATAGAGCAATACATGGGGCCTATTATTCTGTATGGAGAATTATATGGGGTCCATTATTCTGTATGGCGTAATATATGTGGCCCATAATACTGTATGGAGCATTATATGGGGTCAATTATTCTGTATGGAGCATTATATGGGATCCATTATTCTGTATGAAGCAATATATGGGGCCCATTATACAGTATGGAGCAATATATGGGGCCCATTATACAGTATTGAGCATGACATGGGGTCCATTATTCTGTATGGAGCAATATGTGGGGCCCATTATACTGTATTGAGCATGATATGGGGTCCACTATTCTGTATGGAGCAATATATGGGGTCCATTATACTGTATGGAGCAATATATGGGGCCCATTATTCCCCATGCAATATTATATGGGTACCATTATACTGTAGTGAGCAATATATGAGGCCCATTATAGTGTATTGAGCAATGTACAGTATGGGGTCCATTATTCTGTATGGAACATTATATGGGGTCCATTATTCTGTATGGAGCAATATATGGGGCCCATAATAGTGTATGGATCAATTTATGGGGCTCATTATTCTGTATGGAGCAATATACAGTGGGGCAAAAAAGTATTTAGTCAGTCAGCAATAGTGCAAGTTCCACCACTTAAAAAGATGAGAGGCGTCTGTAATTTACATCATAGGTAGACCTCAACTATGGGAGACAAACTGAGAAAAAAAAATCCAGAAAATCACATTGTCTGTTTTTTTAACATTTTATTTGCATATTATGGTGGAAAATAAGTATTTGGTCAGAAACAAAATTTCATCTCAATACTTTGTAATATATCCTTTGTTGGCAATGACAGAGGTCAAACGTTTTCTGTAAGTCTTCACAAGGTTGCCACACACTGTTGTTGGTATGTTGGCCCATTCCTCCATGCAGATCTCCTCTAGAGCAGTGATGTTTTTGGCTTTTCGCTTGGCAACACGGACTTTCAACTCCCTCCAAAGGTTTTCTATAGGGTTGAGATCTGGAGACTGGCTAGGCCACTCCAGGACCTTGAAATGCTTCTTACGAAGCCACTCCTTCGTTGCCCTGGCGGTGTGCTTTGGATCATTGTCATGTTGAAAGACCCAGCCACGTTTCATCTTCAATGCCCTTGCTGATGGAAGGAGGTTTGCACTCAAAATCTCACGATACATGGCCCCATTCATTCTTTCATGTACCCGGATCAGTCGTCCTGGCCCCTTTGCAGAGAAACAGCCCCAAAGCATGATGTTTCCACCACCATGCTTTACAGTAGGTATGGTGTTTGATGGATGCAACTCAGTATTCTTTTTCCTCCAAACACGACAAGTTGTGTTTCTACCAAACAGTTCCAGTTTGGTTTCATCAGACCATAGGACATTCTCCCAAAACTCCTCTGGATCATCCAAATGCTCTCTAGCAAACTTCAGACGGGCCTAGACATGTACTGGCTTAAGCAGTGGGACACGTCTGGCACTGCAGGATCTGAGTCCATGGTGGCGTAGTGTGTTACTTATGGTAGGCCTTGTTACATTGGTCCCAGCTCTCTGCAGTTCATTCACTAGGTCCCCCCGCGTGGTTCTGGGATTTTTGCTCACCGTTCTTGTGATCATTCTGACTCCACGGGGTGGGATTTTGCGTGGAGCCCCAGATCGAGGGAGATTATCAGTGGGCTTGTATATCTTCCATTTTCTAATTATTGCTCCCACTGTTGATTTCTTCACTCCAAGCTGGTTGGCTATTGCAGATTCAGTCTTCCCAGCCTGGTGCAGGGCTACAATTTTGTTTCTGGTGTCCTTTGACAGCTCTTTGGTCTTCACCATAGTGGAGTTTGGAGTCAGACTGTTTGAGGGTGTGCACAGGTGTCTTTTTATACTGATAACAAGTTTAAACAGGTGCCATTACTAAAGGTAATGAGTGGAGGAAAGAGGAGACTCTTAAAGAAGAAGTTACAGGTCTGTGAGAGCCAGAAATCTTGATTGTTTGTTTCTGACCAAATACTTATTTTCCACCATAATATGCAAAAAAAATGTTAAAAAAACAGACAATGTGATTTTCTGGATTTTTTTGTCTCAGTTTGTCTCCCATAGTTGAGGTCTACCTATGATGTAAATTACAGACGCCTCTCATCTTTTTAAGTGGTGGAACTTGCACTATTGCTGACTGACTAAATACTTTTTTGCCCCACTGTATGCGGCCCATAATACTGTATTTAATAATATACTGGGACCATTATTCTGTATGATGAATTATATGGGGTCCATTATTCTGTATGGCGTAATATATGGGGTTCATTATATTGTGTGGCGTAATATATGGGGCTCATTATTCTTAAGCCATAGTATATGGGGCTCATTATTCTGTATGGAGTGCTATGTTTGTGCCCATAATACTGTGTGGAGGACTATGTGGTGCCCATAATACTGTGTGTAGGACTAAGTGGTGCCCATAATACTGTGTGGAGGACTATGTGGTGCCCATAATACTGTGTGGAGGATCATACTATTCGGTTTCTGAGCTATTGTAGAACTTACAATAGATGTCACTCATTTTTGGCAATGTACTATACCTATATTTCTCTGCCGTATCAGTCCATCATGAATCGTGGTATGTGTTAAAGGGGCCCACTGAGACTCTTTTGTCCGCAGCCCACGAAAATCTGGAGCTGGCCCTGTATGACTGTCTATACATTTGTATATACAGTACAGTAGGTTTATACATGTGTGTGCATGTGTTTATGCATATGTGTGTATGAGTGTCTGCATCTGTGTTTATGAATGTATGTGTATGTGTATATGTATGTATGTGTGTATATATGTGTATGTGTATATGAGTGTGTGTGCATGTACAGTACAGACCAAAAGTTTGGACACACCTTCTCATTTAAAGATTTTTCTGTATTTTCATGACTATGAAAATTGTACATTCACACTGAAGGCATAAAAACTATGAATTAACACATGTGGAATTATATACTTAACAAAAAAGTGTGAAACAACTGAAATTATGTCTTATATTCTAGGTTCTTCAAAGTAGCCACCTTTTGCTTTGATGACTGATTTGCACACTCTTGACATTCTCTTGATGAGCTTCAAGAGGTAGTCACCTGGAATGGTTTTTACTTCACAGGTGTGCCTTGTCAGGTTTAATAAGTGGAATTTCTTGCCTTATAAATGGTGTTGGGACCATCAGTTGTGTTGTGCAGAAGTCTGGTGGATACACAGCTGATAGTCATACTGAATAGACTGTTAGAATTTGTATTATGGCAAGAAAAAAGCAGCTAAGTTAAGAAAAATGAGTCGCTATCATTACTTTAAGAAATGATGTTCAGTCAGTCCGAAAAATTGGGAAAACTTTGAAAGTGTCCCCAAGCGCAGTGGCAAAAACCATCAAGCGCTACAAAGAAACTGGCTCACATGAGGACAGCCCCAGGAAAGGAAGACCAAGAGTCACCTCTGCTTCTGAGGATAAGTTTATCCGAGTCACCAGCCTCAGAAATCGCACGTTAACAGCAGCTCAGATTAGAGACCAGGTCAATGCCACACAGAGTTCTAGCAGCAGACACATCTTTACAACTGTTAAGAGGAGACTTTGTGCAGCAGGCCTTCATGGTAAAATAGCTGCTAGGAAACCACTGCTAAGGACAGGCAAGCAGAAGAGACTTGTTTGGGCTAAAGAACACGAGGAATGGACATTAGACCAGTGGAAATCTGTGCTTTGGTCTGATGACTCCAAATTTGAGATCTTTGGTTCCAACCACTGTGTCTTTGTGCGACGCAGAGATGGACGGATGGACTCTACATGCCTGATTCCCACCGTGAAGCATGGAGGAGGAGGTGTGATGGTGTGGGGGTGCTTTGCTGGTGACACTGTTGGGGATTTATTCAAAATTAAAGGCATACTGAACCAGCATGGCTGCCACAGCATCTTGCAGCGGCATGCTATTCCATCTGGTTTGCGTTTAGTTGGACCATCATTTATTTTTCAACAGGACAATGACCCTAAACACACCTCCAGGCTGTGTAAGGGCTATTTGACCAAGAAGGAGAGTGATGACGTGCTACGCCAGATGACCTGGCCTCCACAGTCTCCAGACCTGAACCCAATCGAGATGGTTTGGGGTGAGCTGGACCGCAGAGTGAAAGCAAAAGGGCCAACAAGTGCTAAGCATCTCTGGGAACTCCTTCAAGATTGTTGGAAGACCATTTCCGGTGACTACCTCTTGAAGTTAATCAAGAGAATGCCAAGAGTGTGCAAAGCAGTCATCAAAGCAAAAGGTGGCTACTTTGAAGAACCTAGAATATAAGACATATTTTTACTTGTTTCACACTTTTTTGTTAAGTATATAATTCCACGTGTTAATTCATAATTTTGATGCCTTCAGTGTGAATGTACAATTTTCATAGTCATGAAAATACAGAAAAATCTTTAAATGAGAAGGCCTGTCCAAACTTTTGGTCTGTACTGTATGTACACGTGTACACATGTGTTTGTGTATATTAGAACATATTTGTTTTTGGTTCTTGCATGATACTGTAATTGTAAAGATTCTTTGATCCATAGGATCCAACCACTGCCCCTCCCTCCGAGATTCTGAGAACAGGGGTCTGCGGACTCACCCTGAATGGTGCAGAGTTGTGCATGCTCGGCCTCTGCTCGCCATTATCTATAGAGATGCTGAGCACTGCGCTCGGCTGCTTCCATCAGTTCCATAGACAATGAATAGAGCAGAAGTGAAGCATGTGCCCCTTCAATCTTTATGGCTGAGCTGCAGTCCTGTTCTCAGGATTGCTGGGTGTCCCAGTGGTCAGTCCCCCAAAAGTCAGTAAGTTATCCGTTATCATCAGGATTGGGGAAAACTTGATTTATTTGGGGAATAACCCTTTATCAGACACCAGATGGTATACATACCAAACATCAGGGGCATAACTACCGAAGTCGCCACTGCGACCAGGCCCGGTGGGTCAGGGGCCCGGCAGGTTAGAGGCACGCCGACACCAGCAAAAGCTTACACCTAGAATACATGCAGCCGGGCCAGGCTGCCATCAGGACATTACTGCCCTTACTGGCATATGGGGCCCGATGAGCAGAGGGTGCCCGCTTTGAGCCCCTTCTGTTCTGCTCACCAGGCCTGCAGCGGTAGGATTCTCGATCAGTTAAAATCTGTTGCCGTGCAGGAGATTCCTCCCGCTAGGCAACAGTTAACAGCTGCCGGCCAATCTCAGGCTGGCAGCTGACATCAGCGCGCACTTCGCCGATGTATGACATCACTGTCATATGCCGGAAACGACGCTGCACGCCTCAGCCGAATCGTGGGTGAGGACATCGCTGGAGCTCAGCCAGGTAAGGAAAAACTTTTTTTCTTGTAAAGCCGTGGTATGGGGCATATTATACATGTCTGATGTCTGGTGGTGCATTATACTACTATGGGGGGAGGAACGGGATGCACTATACTGCTATGGGGCTGCTGCATTTTATACTTCTATGGGGCTGCTGCAGTTTATACTCCTACTAGATGGTGGCCCGATTCTAACGCATCGGGTATTCTAGACTATGCAGTCCACGTAGTATATTGCCCAGACACGTAGTATATTGCCCAGCCACGTAGTATATTGCCCAGTGACATAGTATATTGGCCAGCCACGTAGTATATTGCCCAGCTACGTAGTATATTGCCTAGTGATGTAGTATATTGCACAGCGATGTAGTATACAGCACAGAACCACGTAGTATATTGCCCAGCCACATAGTATATTGCCCAGTGATGTAGTATATTGCCTAGTCACGTGGTATATTGCCCAGTGACGTAGTATATTGCCCAGCCACGTATTATAATGCCCAGCTATGTAGTATATTGCCCAGTGATGTAGTATATTGCACAGCGACGTAGTATACAGCACTGAGCCATGTAGTATATTGCATTCCTCAAGGGCTGCAAACAGGTCATGTTTTCAGGATTTCCTTGTACTGCACAGGGGATAAGAATGCAGTTTGACACCCCTGACGTAGTATATTGCCCAGTGACGTAGTATATTGCACAGCCACATAGTATATTGCCGAGCCACGTAGTATATTGCCCAGTGACGTAGTATATTGCCCAGTGACGTAGTATACAGCACAGAGCCACGTAGTATATTGTCCAGCCACATAGTATATTGCCCAGTCACGTAGTATATTGTCCAGTCACGTAGTATATTGCCCAGCCACGTCGTATATTGCCCAGCCACGTAGTATATTGCCCAGTCACGTAGTATATTGCCCAGCCACGTAGTATATTGCTGAGTGATGTAGTATATTGCCCAGTGAGGTAGTATACAGCACAGAGCCACGTAGTATATTGCCCAGCCACGTAGTATATTGCCCAGTCACATAGTATATTGCCCAGCTACGTAGTATATTTTCCAGTCACGTAGTATATTGCCCAGCCACGTAGTATATTGCCCAGTCACATAGTATATTGCCCAGCTACGTAGTATATTTTCCAGTCACGTAGTATATTGCCCAGCCACGTAGTATATTGCCCAGCCACGTAGTATATTTCCCAGTCACGTAGTATATTGCCCAGCCACGTAGTATATTGCACAACGACGTAGTATATTGCCAAGTGACGTAGTATATTGCATAGCGACGTAGTATATTGCCCAGCTACATAGTATATTGCTCAGTCACGTAGTATATTGCCCAGCTACGTAGTATATTGCCTAGTCACGTATATCTAAGGTTAAAAAATAAAAAATAAACATACTCCCCTTCGGATCCAAGGGCCCCTTGTAGTTCTAACATACTCACCTTCGGATCCGAGGGCCCCTTGTAGTTCTAACATACTCACCTTCGGATCCCAGGGCCCTTTGTAGCACGTGGCTGCCACCATCTTCCGTTCCCAGGATGCATTGCAAAATTACCCAGATGACTTAGCGGTCTCGCGAGGCCGCTAAGTCTTCTGGGTAATTTCGCAATGCATCGGCGGGAACGGAAGATGGCGGCCGGCTCTGCGGACAACGGAGGGTGAGCACCTGTCATCCTGTGAGAACCTGTCACCCCCCCAGGCGTTTGTAACTAAAAGAGCCACCTTGTGTAGCACAAATGCTGCATTCTGACAAGGTGGCTCTTTTAGTTATGATGCCTGCACATGCTGAAATAAATGCTCCCACCCTTTGCCCTTTATACATTCAGGCCAGGCTTTTATTACCCACTCCCGCTACATTGGGTTTGGGTGTTGTGTTAGTTTTTAATCCTAAAAGTGTTATAAATAAAGTTATTTGGATATATTAGTTTTTTGCTTTTCTTTGTTAAATACTAATTTGGATCATCAGGCAGTATACTTCTTTCCGGCTCTTTTAGTTACAAACGCCTGAGGGGGTGACAGGTTCCCTTTAAAGGTATTATGACAGCAGATACATGCTGCCCAATCTGTGAGATGACAGTGGAGCTGGAGCATATACATTACATAGGAAACGGTGGGGCAGGAGTATATACATCACATAGCAGACACTAGGGCTGGAGTATATACAATAGGAGACATTGGGGTGGAGTTAATACATCACAGGAGACAGAGTGGTTGGAGTATATGCAATAGGAGACATTGGGGTGGAATATATACATCACAGGAGACAGTGGGGTTGGAGCATATACAATAGGAGACATTGGGGTGTAGTATATACATCACAGGAGACAATAGGGTTGGAGCATATATAATAGGAGGCATTGGGGTGGAGTATATACATCACAGGAGACAGTGGGGTTTGAGCATATGCAATAGGAGACATTGGGGTGGAGTATATACATCACAGGAGACAGTGGGGTTTGAGCATATACAATAGGAGACATTGGGGTGGAGTATATACATCACAGGAGAAAGTGGGGTTGGAGCATATACAATAGGAGACATTGGGGTGGAGTATATACATCACAGGAGACTATAGGGTTGGAGCATATACAATAGGAGACATTGGGGTGGAGTATATACATCACAGGAGACTATAGGGTTGGAGCATATACAATAGGAGACATTGGGGTGGAGTATATACATCACAGGAGACCATAGGGTTGGAGCATATACAATAGGAGACATTGGGGTGGAGTATATACATCACAGGAGACAGTGGGGTTTGAGCATATGCAATAGGAGACATTGGGGTGGAGTATATACATCGCAGGAGACAGCGGGGTTTGAGCATATGCAATAAGAGACATTGGGGTGGAGTATATACATCACAGGAGACAGTGGGGTTGGAGCATATACAATAGGAGACATTGGAGTGGAGTATATACATCACAGGAGACAGTGGGGTTTGAGCATATACAATAGGAGACATTGGGGTGGAGTATATACATCACAGGAGACAGTGGGGTTGGTGTATGGATATCAAAGGAGACAGTGTGGCTGCTGCTGTCTTCACCCGTAGGAAAGGAGGACATTGCGCGCTAACCCACAAAATACGTCCATACACTGGCAGTGGCCAGCATCAGGACGTAATCCTTCAATGCATGTGCCGCAGTGTTCAATAGTGAAGGCTGCATGCACGTGCAAGAAGGAATTTAAAGGGCTGTCGGCCAGCAAACGTTGCCACCTGCCCAAGCACAGCGTTCCCAGGAAATCTGCTCGGAGGTCGGGGAAATGATTCCAGGCCTATTTGCAGCCTGTGTGCTGTTCCTCTCCCCACCATAGACGCTCACTTCCCCAATGTGTAAATGTTACTTCAATTTAAAAATGGCCAGACAAACAGAATCAAAACCAAGTAAAAAATTAGAGGTTTTGGTTGTACACTGTCAGCATGTAACTATTGTGCCCTTAACAGGGGTAACTCGGGGTAACTCTCGACTCTGCCCTGTCCTTCAAACCGCACGTCCAAACTCTTGCCACCTCCTGTCGCCTCCAACTCAAAAATTTGCCAGAATCCGTTCCTTCCTCAGCCCACAATCTACCAAAACTCTTGTGCATGCCCTCATCATCTCCCGCCTCAACTACTGCAACACCCTCCTCTGTGGCCTCCCTGCTAACTCTCTTGCACCACTCCAGTCTGTCCTCAACTCTGCTGCCCGGCTAATCCACCTCTCTCCTCGCTACTCCCTTGCTTCTCCCCTCTGCAAATCCCTCCACTGGCTCCCCATTCCCCAACGAATCCAGTTCAAACTACTAACACTGATCTACAAAGCCATCCACAACCTGTCCCCTCCCTATATCTCTGAACTAACCTCCCAATATCTTCCCTCACGTAATCTCCAATCCTCCCAAGACCTCCTACTCTCCTCCACACTTATTCGTTCCTCACACAACCGTCTCCAAGATTTCCCCCGAATATCCCCCATCCTCTGGAATTCTATGCCTCAACACGTCCGACTATCAACCACATTCGGATCCTTCAGACGGAACCTGAAAACCCATCTCTTCAAGAAAGCCTACAGCCTGCAATAACCATTCTGCCGCCTCACCATCGCCAGAGCCGCCGCCTCGCCCCTACCTTCTGTCTCTTCCCCACTTTCCCATAGAATGTAAGTCCGCAAGGACAGGGTCCTCTCCCCTCTGTACCAGTCTGTCACTGTATACCTGCTTACTGTAATCGATATCTATAACCCTGTATGTAACCCCTTTCTCATGTACAGCACCATGGAATTAATGGTGCTATATAAATTAATAATAATAATAATAATAATAACAGTGAAAGGCTTAAAGGTGTATTCTCATCTCCAAGATCCTATCCCAATATGTAGTTGGTGCAATAATAATAGTAATATTGGGATAGTATCTTGGAGATGGGAATACCCCTGTAATGAAAGCTTTTGTGGAGAGAACCCGAGCTGTTGCCATCTGCTGAAAACTCTCTTGCTGTATTACATACAGGCATTTGTGAAGCCAATCTTTTGATTGTTAGCGGCTTTTCATTCTGGGTCAGGTGGTTTGAGTGGAGAACGCTCACATTATTTATTTCACCATGTTTTTCGGCTTACCAGGTTAGAAGGAAGAGGTGGCTTTGGATAGAACACGTTTCTGTACAGTATAAGATAAATGGTGAGAATGGCAACAATGACCACAGATGCCAGGACAGCCAAGATGGATCCAATGAGGACTTCCTTAGCTATTAAACCTAAGGAAGATAGGTATCAAAATGAGTAATAATGTAAAAACATAAAAATATAGATTTTAGCAGTAAGCATATTGAATAATCATCATCAATATATTGTGTCCAATAACTTTAAAGGACGCTTTTAGATTTACCCAGCCTTCGCACGTCGATTCGTTCCCGAGTGATACAAAACTCCTAGAAGGAAACTATTAGTATAACTTTTGTTATGTTTATGTTGATCAAATGCAGACATATCTACTAATGTTTACATAAGTATGTATGTACATATGAAAATAGAAGAAAATGTAAAAAAAGAAAAATGGAAGGAAAATAAGAAAAAAGAATGGAAAATAAATGTTATCATCTTATATCATAACAATAAAATAGACATTGACCGCACATCCAAAACATGCCCACTGCCACTGGTTGTGGATGTGCTCCATGTCTTTTTCTACAGCTATGATATACTATCATCTTATAACATTCTTAAAGGTGGTATTTTTTAAGCTTTTGAAAACACTATACCAATATGGAAGCTGAAAGGTGTTTTTTTTTGTTCTTTTTCTATTAGTTTCAACCATTTTGGATTTGCATACGTTTGACCGGTAGGCACACGGCTGTGAATTCTCCGGTGCTTACAGAAAGAAAACCAGAGAGGCTACAGCAATAAAAGTTGCATATTCTGAAAGGGCTGCCTTAACAATTATTGAGCCTGCATATAGTGTTATTCTTACAGGGCATCAGTCAGTAGAACCAACCTCCTAACCCATCTGTATGGGCACACAGGTCACAGGAAGCTGAACCAAGTGATACCTTGATATCTGCATTCCAATGAATGGTTCCAGGGAAAACTAAGTCCTTCAAATATGTAAATGAGCTGAAAAGCTATCAAGAGAACTCCGAACAGATTTTTTTTACAAATTTGAAAAATAGTGCATTTCTATTGATCATTCATCGGTTACAGATATCAAAATATCATTTGATTCCACCATCTATGACCTGCATACCCATACTGTATAGACGGCATAGGAAGGTTGAGTCTACGAACAGGATTCCCTTTAAAGGGGTTTCCCTAGTACATATTAATGAATAGTTCATGGAATAAAAATAAATTTCACAATTGTAAGTGTTAAAAAAAATATGTGCCCACGATCAGGAATTGCTGCAGGTTGGACGCTGCGTATCTATGCAGCATCAAAAACGCAGCGTCCAGATGTTACAGCATAGTGGATGGGTTTTCTAGAAATCCCATGTCCACTATGTGTGTATGTGCACCTGCAGATCACACGTGGAAGCTGACATGCGGCGCAGGTTTACGAGCTGCAGCATGTAATGTTCCACAAAAGAATGTATTGGATGCGGTAAAACCTCATTGGACAGTAAACACATGCGGATTCACTTGTGTGATTACAACGCAGCATTTTGGACATAGCAAAGAGCTACTGCTTTCTAATTGTGGGAACGCACCCATAGGCTATGTATACGATCATACCACATCTCCTGGGCAGGGGGGGAAGCAAAATAGTATACAGACATTGTCTACATGTCATTGGATGGCAGATAATTCTTTTTGTGAGGTAAAACATTTCCCTGTCTGTTTTTTAACCCCTTAGTGACGGGGCCAAATTTTTGAAATCTGACCAGTGTCACTTTATGTGGTAATAACTCTGCAATGCTTCAACAAATCCCAGTGATTTTGAGATAGTTTTTTTCGTGACACATTATACTTTATGATAATGTTAAATTTAAGTCAATATGTTTTGTGTTTATTTATAAAAAAAATCAAAAATTTGAGAAAAATGTTAAAAAATTAGCAATTTTCAAAATTTGAATGATTATCCCTTTAATCCAGATGGTCATACCACAGCAAACCATAAATAAATAACATTTCCCACATGTCGGCTTTACATCAGCATCATTTGTAAAATGTTGTTTTATTTTGTTAGCATTTTAGGAGGATTAAAAATGTAGCAGCAATTTTTCATTTTTTCAAGGAAATTTACTAAATTTATTTTTTTAGGGAACTATCCGTGTTTGAAGTGACTTTAGGGGTCTCATATATTGGGAAACCCCCAAACATGATACTATTTTAAAAACAGCACCTCCTGATATATTGAAAACTGCTGTCAGGTAGTTTATTAACCCTTCAGGTGCTTTTCAGGAATTAATGCAAAGTGGAATGACAGAAGTGAAAATGTGTATTTTTACCACCTAAATGCTTCTAACTTCTGAACAGATTACTACAGCTGACAGACTCTAAGGCCACTATTTGGTCATGAATTGTCATCACAAACATCAGGACCACAAAATTATGATCTGAGGGCACCAATTGGGATAAAGAGGAAGCCCCCACACTCTGTTAACCATTTATAATGATGTAGTCACTATTTACAGCAGCATCTAAGGGGTTAAACAGATTTGGACGGTGCAAACACTGATCGTGGCTGATACAGCAAGTTGTCAGCTATAGTGCACAACCGACAGATGCTAGATTATTAACTGTATGGGGAGGCTATTCTCTTATATGTCAGGTCAGTTAAAAGACGTATTGGCTGTCATTAAGGGGTTTAAACAATGTTTTACCTGTATACTATTTTACTTCCTCCCCTGCCCAGGAGCTGTGGTATGATCAGACCATGTTCCTGCATGATCAGACATGGCCATTACACAGTACACAGCAGGGGCACATTTATAACATTATCTCAACACAGGAACAATATTTATAAACACATCTAATTGATTCATTGCTCACTCTTTAGTAGTGAGCACAGTGTCAACCACCAGCTTCCTGCATCTGCCGGGCGGTCACTTGTCCCCGCTACTTAAGAGAAATGAATATTCACTGCGCTCCACTTCCATGGGCGTAGAATGCGGTGAATATTCATTCCTTTTAGTAGTGGGAACACGTGAACGCTGGCAGCTGCAGGAAGCCGGCGGGTGACACTCTGCACGCCACTTCGAGTGAGCAATAAATACTCACTGCCCTCCATGCACAGTCCTGGCATGGGGAGCAGTGAGTATTTCAGCAGCTGTTCTTCGGCTTGTAATCAGCACATGATAACTCTGCCATGCGCTGCCTACAAGCATAAAGCTGCTGCTGGCACCGGAGCAGGATGCTGTGAGGAAGCACATGAAGCAAAGTGTAATGGTTTGTTTTTTTAAGGTTTTCTGATGGGGCCATGCATATCAGGATGGGGATGGGGGCCAATCATACCAGGAAAAGGATGGGGCCAATCATAGCAGGATAAGGATTTAGTCATGCATACTCGGATGGGGATGAGGGCCAATCATACCATGATAAGGATGGGGTTATGCATACTAGGATGGAGATGGGGCCATGCATGCCAGAATAAGGATGAGGGTGAACATTCCTACCAAGAAAGGGATGAGGGGACCATTCCTACCAGGATAGAGCTAAGGGGGACATGCCTACCAGGCTAGAGATGAGGGGGAAATGTGGATTGGCCCCCAAGGGCCATGGGGTACTCGGTACTGGGTCCTTCAGTTCACAGGGGGATGTCACGGTGGCTGACCCGGTCCATGGCCCTGGGACGTCCATGTAAAAGGGAAAGGTCTTTAAAGGGATAAAGTTTATGTTCATGACGCCACCTGTGGTTTTCGGTCAGGGTGACTGACACTGCTTTAAGGGGCCTGCTGGGGTGATGTTATGGTAGCTAGATGGTATACCTTCCCACAGATGAAGTATGTCCCCAGGGCTTCCCAGTGTGTAGGTGGTGGTATGGTGAGAGGCGCAGAGAAGAACGAGGACACAAGGTTGCAGTCTCTTTACCTTTACTGAAGACTTCAGCATCCACAGTCCAGGGCACCAGATCACAGGGCAGGCAGAGTCCGGCCAGTTTAAAGGCAAGTCCAGAGTTCCCTTGTCCAGGTGGAAATCAGTAGCCTTCCCTTGCACTGCGGTGGTGTAGTCCCTTACTGCCTATGACTTCACATAAGGGTCTCAGAAATGCGATGTTTCGCTCTCTCTGTCCCCCATATAGGATAGGACAAAATTCGTATGACTGGTGACTTGAGCCGGTTTATAGGGTCTCTTAGATAACCCGGCTCTGTAGGTGTCACCGTGCCTCCTGGGTGTAGGTGCGGACAGGTAACCTGCAATTAGCTGTCCTGCCGGTCTCTGAAATAAGGCGTAGAGGTCCTTACTCCCTCGGTGTTCCAGCTACCGGGATTTTGCGCCTCAGAAGGAGTCAGCCAGAGCGCGGTTGGTCCCCTTCTGGTATCCTCTCCTTTCCTTCAACTTCCTTCACGCTTGCTGCAATACAATTCTGCCTTTCAATGTCCCTTTCTGGGAGCTGCAGCTCTGAGGGCATGCACAGCTCCTTTAAAGGGACTCTGTCACCCCCTCCAGCCATTAGAAACTAAAAGAGCCACGTTGTGCAGCAGTAATGCTGCATTCTGACAAGGTGGCTCTTTTAGTTATTGGTGCAGTCAAAGCAGAAATAAAGCGTTTTATAATTTAGCAAAAATACCTGTCTTTATTCATGGAGGCAGGTCTTAAACCCCTGCTGCACACGCCACACTGCCGTCACTCAAGGCTTCTTCGGCGCCGGGCGCCGCCCCCACAGTCCTGTTTTCAAATCAAATCTGGTGCCTGCGCTGTTTTGTTCTGCCTGGGGCAGGCGCAGTGAGTGCTGCCCGTCTGACCTCAGATGCAGTCTCGCAGACTGTGCCTGTGCGGCCACCCAGCTTGTGAATCCCAGCCCCGCAGTGTGTTATGCATTATGCACAGTGTGGGGCTGGGATTCACAAGCTGGGTGGCCGCACAGGTGCGTTAGTTTCTAATGGCTGGAGGGGTGACAGAGTCCCTTTAACCTTCTGTCCTCCTCAGTCTACTGTCTGGAACTTTCTCCTACAGAACTCCTGTCTGGAGCTCTATCAGGAACTAACTCCTGTCTGGAACTGACTAACTTTCCCTACAGACTGCCAGTTATATATATATATATATATATATATATATATATATATATATATAGGGAGTGTTCTAGTAAACAAGACCAGGAGCTCCCCCTGGTGGCCTGGAGTGTGAATGTGTGTTGCATGTTTGTGATACCTGGATGCAGTTATCCTTTCTTGCCTCCAAACATAGCATCACTCTCCCTGAGAGAAAGCAATACCACTGCGACGACCAGGACCCTGGGGCGCCACACATGCATACCAGGATGGGGATGAGGAAGCCATGCATACCATGGTAAGGATGAGGGGGCCCATGCACACCAGGATGGGGATAAGGTGACCATGAATGCCAGGATAGGGATGAGGGGCCATGTACACCAGGATGGGAATGAGAGGGGCCATGCATACCAGGATAGGGATGAGAGAGGCCTTGCATACCACGGTAGGGAAGAGGGGGCCATGTATACGAGGATAGGGGATGAGGGGACCATTTATAACAGGATTTTTTGCTTCAATTTTTTTCTAATTTCCTCCTCTAAAACCAAGGTGCGTCTTATGGTCCGGTGCACCGAAAAATACGGTATACGTTTCCACGGATTGATCCTGATTTTGGCTTACAAATACTAATCTAAAATACTGACCAAATACTGAACATATGAACGCGGCCTAAAGCAGCTATTTTGAGCCATTAGGATAAAGCAATTATCTTTGTTTACAACTGTCTTCCAAAAGGGATAGATATTTAATTTTTCAATTATTCAAGGGTTTGTTACAGCGGGGAAAATAAGTATATGAGACACTGACGATTTTGTACATTTTCCCAGCTACAAAGAATGGAGGTCTGTAATATTTATCCTAGGTACACTTCAACTGTGAGTGACAGAATCTAAAAAAAATCCAGAAAATCACATTGCATGATTTTTACATGATTAATTAGCATTTTATTGGATGAAAAAAGTATTTCATACAATCGAAAAACAGAACTTAATATTTGGAAAACAAACCTTTGTTTTCAATTACAGAGTTCAGAGGTTTCTGTAGTTCTTAACCAAATTTGCACACACTGCAGGAGGGATTTTGGCCCTTTCCTCCATACAGATCTCTTGATCATTCAGGTTTTGGGGCTGTTGCTGGAAAGCATTGAGTTTCAGCTCCCTCCAAAGATTTTCTATTGGGTTCAAGTCTGGAGACTGGCTTGGCCACTCCAGGGCCTTGAAATGCTTCTAAAAGAGCCAATCCTTAGTTGCCTTGAATGTGTGTTCTGAGTCATTTTCATATAGGAAGACACAGCCACGACCCATCTTCAATGATCTTACTGAGAAAAGAAGGTTGTGGTTCAAAATCTCGCAATACATGACCCCATCCATCCTCCCTCCAATATGCTACAGTTGTCCTGTACCCTTTGAAGAAAAGCACCCCCAAATTATGATATTTAAGCCACAATGCTTAATAGTTGGGACAGTGCTCTTGGAGTTGTACTCATCATTTTTCTTCCTCCAAACATGGCGAGTGGAGTTGATATCAAAAAGTGTTATTTTTGTCTCATCTGACCAAATGACCTTCTCCTATGCCTCCTCTGGATCATCCAGACGGTCATTGGCGAACTTCAAATGGTCCTGGATATGTGCTGGCGTGAGCAGGGGGGCCTAGTGTGCCCTGCTGGATTTTAATCCACGACGGTGTAGTGTGTTACTAACAGTAATGTTTGAGGCTGTGGTCCCAGCAATCTTCAGTCATTGACCAGGTCCTCTCGTGTAGTTCTGGACTGATTCCTGACATTTCTCAGAATCATACTTACCCCATGAGGCGAGATCTTGCATGGAACCCCAGATCGAGGAAGATTGACCCTCATCTTGTGTTTCTTCCATTTTCTAATAATTGTTGCCTTCTCACCAAGGTCTACAATTTTGTCCCTGGTTTCCTTAGACAGCTTTTTGGTCTTGGCCATGGTGGGGAGGTTGAAGTGTGATTGATTGAGTGTGTGGACAGGCATCTTTTATAAAGGTACCGAGTTCAAGCAGGTGCTTCTGAAAGAAAGGGCTTCTGAAAGAAAAAGGGTTCCTGAAAGAAAAACTAAAAGGTCTGTGAGAGCCAGAAATCTTGGTGGTTGGTAGGTGATAAAATACTTATTTTATGCAATAAAATGCAATTTAATTATTTAAAAATCATATAATGTGATTTTCTGGATTTTTTTTTTCAGATTCTGTCTCTCACAGTTGAAGTGTACCTAGATTAAAAATAACACACCGTCCATTCTTTGTAGATGGGAAAAGCTTAAAAATCTGCAGTGTATCAAGTACTTATTTTCCCCACTGTATTTGAGAAACAAAATGTATTTTTAATGTTATAATTTTTTAGCATTTACATGTTCAAAACTTTTTTTATTTTTTATTTTTGGGGGGAAGAGGGGAGTGAAGGGGCATTTCCTTATTCTATGAGCCACAACTTGTTTTTCTGCGGGATGAGATTAGGTGTTTAATAGTACCTTTTGGGGATATGTCTGATTTTATTTCCAGGCTTTGGAAGACGGATGAACAAAAATCAGCACTTTTTTTTCTGGTGTTTACCATATGGGTTAACTCATGGGCGGACATACCGCCGATTCAACTGGGGTCTGGAGGCTCTGGGGAGGGCTGGCATTAGGGGAAGGCAGCTGACTAGGGCCCCCGCTCCCCAGGGGCCCTTAGCTAGCGACACATCATGCAGCCATTATGGGATCCCCGTGAGGCAGGGGGGCCCGCCTGCCGCCAGCGACAACTCCCCCGTCGCATTGACCTATACTGGTGTCTGCCAGTACAGTTCAAAGCAATGATGGAGGAGAGAGCGTCAGATGATGCTCCCTCTCCCATCATTCCCTGCTCTGCCTCTGACACTGTGGGTACGCGATGACGTCATTGTGCACTCACTGTGTGCCAGCCAGTGCAGCGGCAGCCGCCAAGACTGGTTGCAGCACGAGCACGAGGAGAGGTGAGGAGTGTTTTTTTTTTTTTTTTTATACTATAACAGTGAGTACTGGATTGTGGGGCCATTCTGGGGGGGGGAGATGCGGGCTGTGCTATATACAGTACTATGTGGGCTGTGCTGTATACTACATGGCTGTTCCCTATACTACGGTGGGCTGTTCTATGTACTACGTGGGTTGTGCTATATACTATGTGGCTGTGCTATATACTATGTGGGCTGTGTTATATACTACGTGGCTGTGCTATATACTACGTGGGCTGTGTTATATATTACGTGGGCTGTGTTATATACTACGTGGCTGTGCTATATACTATGTGGGCTGTGCTATATACAACATGGCTGTTCTATATACTACATGGCTGTTCAATAAACTATGTAGGCTGTGCTGTATACTACACGGCTGTTCTATATACTATGTGGGCTGTGCTATATACTACATGGATGTGTTATATACTACATGGCTGCTCTATATACTACATGGCTGTTCTGTATACTATGTGGGCTGTTCTATATACTACGTGGGCTGTTCTATACACTACGTGGGCTGTGCTATGTACTACATGGGCTGCTTTATATACTATTTGGCTGTGCTATATACTACATGGGCTGTGCTATATACTACATGGCTGTTCTATATACTACATGGCTGTTCTATATACTACATGGCTGTTCTATCTATATACTAAATGGGCTGTGCTATATACTACGTGGGCTGTATTATATACTATATGGCTGTTGTATATACTACGTGGCTGTGCTATGTACTACGTGGGCTGTGCTGTATACTACATGGCTGTTCTATATACTACATGGCTGTTTTATATACTGCGTTGGCTGTGTTATATACTACATGGCTGCTCTACATACTACGTGGCTGTGCTATATACTATGTGGGCTGTGCTGTATAGAACATGGCTGTTCTATATACTGATATAGAAGGGTTAATAGTTTGCCTTTAAGTGCCTTTTGCCTTTAATTGTTAGAATTACTAGAATCTGTTGATGCAGTAGTCTTAGTGTCTCCGCTTCAAGGAGACTACACTTCTTATCATGTATGTTCTCAATATTCAGTCACAACATGTTATTTGGTACGTGAGAGATTAAAGGTCAGTATGACCCTGGGTGATGGTGGGGGCTACATGACTTGAGATACCATTTACAATAAATGTAAAAAATATTGCTTCTTGCTCTATTACTTCAGATAAAAGTGACTTGCTCACAGGATATGTGTGAGGTGTCTTTTTGTCTCCAAGCGCGCTTGTAAAATGACGGGCGTAACTCCACAATTTGGTCTCACTGGTGATCTGTCAGCTGACGTTGGTCAGAACGAAAAAAGCTATAACAATACTACGTGGGCTGTGCTATATATTACGTGGCTGTGTTATATACTATATGGCTGTTCTATATACTACATGGCTGTGCTATATGGTACGTGGGCTGTGTTATATACTACGTGGGCTGTGCTGTATACTACATGGCTGTTCTATATACTACGTGGATGTGTTATATACTACATGGCTGCTCTATATACTACATGGCTGTTCGGTATACTATGTGGGCTGTTCTATATACTACGTGGGCTGTTCTATACACTATGTGGGCTGTGCTATATACTACGTGGGCTGCTTTAAATACTATGTGGCTGTGCTATATACTACATGGGCTGTGCTATATACTACATGGCTGTTCTATATACTACATGGCTGTTCTATATACTAAATGGGCTGTGCTATATACTACGTGGGCTGTATTATATACTATATGGCTGTTGTATATACTACGTGGCTGTGCTATGTACTACGTGGGCTGTGCTGTATACTACATGGCTGTTCTATATACTACATGGCTGTTCTATATACTGCGTGGGCTGTGTTATATACTACATGGCTGCTCTACATACTACGTGGCTGTGCTATATACTATGTGGGATGTGCTGTATACTACATGGCTGTTCTATATACTACATGGGCTGTGCTATATATTACGTGGCTGTGTTATATACTATATGGCTGTTCTATATACTACATGGCTGTTCTATATACTACGTGTGCTGTTCTGTATACTACGTGGGCTGTGCTGTATACTACGTGGGCTGTGCAATATACTACATGAGCTGTGTTATATACTACATGGCTGTTCTATATACTACGTGGGCTGTACTGTATACTACATGGCTCTTCTATATACTACACAGGCTGTGCTATATACTACGTGGGCTGTGTTATATACTACATGGCTGTTCTATTTACTATATGGCTGCTCTATATACTACGTGGGCTGTGTTGTATACTACATGGCTGTTCTATAAACTACATGGCTGTGCTAAATGCTACGTGGGCTGTGTTATATACTACATAGGCTGTGCTGTATACTACATGGCTGTTCAATATACTACGTGGGCTGTTCTGTATACTACGTGGGCTGTGCTGTATACTACATGGCTGTTGTATATACTATGTGAGCTGTGTAATATACTACGTGGGCTGTGTTATATAATACATGGCTGTTCTATATACTACATGGGGTGTGCTGTATACTACATGGCTGTTCTATATACTACACGGGCTGTGCCATATACTACATGGGCTGTGTTATATACTACATGGATGTTCTATATACTACATGGCTGTGCTATATGCTACGTGGGCTGTGAGGTATACTACATGGCTGTGCTGTATACTACATGGCTGTGCTATATACTACATGGCTGTTCGAAATACTACATGGCTGTGCAATATGCTACGTGGGCTGTGCTGTATACTGCATGGCTGTGTTATATACTACATGGCTGTGCTATAAACTACATGGCTGTGCTATATACTACGTGGCTGTGCTATATACTATGCCAGCTGTGTTATATACTAAGTGGCTGTGCTATATACTACGTGAGCTGTGTTATATACTACGTGGCTGTGTTATATACTATGCGGGCTGTGCTATATACTACGCTGGCTGTGCTATATACTATGTGAGCTGTGCTATATACTATGGGGGTATATTATATTCTATGGGGGTATATTATATTCTATGGGGGCTGTGTTATATACTATGTGGCTGTGTTATATACTACTAGATTGTGGCCCGATTCTAACGCATCGGGTATTCTAGAATATGCATGTCCCCGTAGTATATGGACAATGATGATTCCAAAATTCGCGGCAGACTGTGCCCGTCGCTGATTGGTCGAGGCAACCTTTATGACATCATCGTCGCCATGGCAACCATTATGACATCTACGTCGATACTGTGCCCGTCGCTGAATCAGAAACGCGGGATTTCTACGTCCTTAATGACATCATCGTCGCTGTGCCCGTTGCTGAATGGTCGAGGCCTGGCGGCCTCGACCAATCAGATGCGGGATGTCTACGTCCTTTATAACATCATCGTCGCTGTGCCCGTCGCTGATTGGTCGAGGCCTGGCGGCCTCGACCAATCAGAGACGCGGGATTTCCAGGACAGACAGACAGACAGAAAGACAGAAAGACGGAAAAACCCTTAGACAATTATATATATAGACTAGCTGAAGAGCCCGGCGTTGCCTGGGCATAGTAAATATCTGTGGTTAGTTATAGCACGTCACTTCTCTTATTTTCCCATCCCGCCTCTCATTTTCCCAATTACATCTCTCATTTTCTCCCTCACATCTCTCATTTTCTCCCTCACTCCTCTCATTCCCCCCTAACACTTGTCATTTCAACCTCACATCTGTCATTTTCTGATCACTCCATTATTTTTCCTCACTCCTCTCATTTTGCACTCACACCTTTTCATTTTCACCTCACACCTCTCATTTTAACCTCATCACCTCAGTATATACATGTTTGTCATCTCCCTTATATATAGTATACATCTGTATGTCATCTCCTGTATATAGTATATACCTGTATGTCATCTCCCCTGTATATATTATATACCTGCTGTGTGTCATCTCCCCTATATATAGTATATACCTGAATGTCATCTCCTTCTATATATAGTATATACCTGTGTGTCATCTCCCCTGTATATAGTATATATCTGTGTGTCATCTCCTCCTGTATATAGTATATACCTGCATGCCATCTTCTATACAGTTAGGTCCATATATATTTGGACAGAGACAACATTTTTCTAATTTTGGTTATAGACATTACCACAATGAATTTTAAGCAAAACAATTCAGATGCACTTGAAGTTCAGACGTTCAGCTTTCATTTGAGGGTATCCACATTAAAATTGGATGCAGGGTTTAGGAGTTTCAGCTCCTTCACATACGCCACCCTGTTTTTAAAGGGACCAAAATTAATTGGACAGATTCAATAATTTTAAATAAAATGTTCATTTTTAGTACTTGGTTGAAAACCCTTTGTTGGCAATGACTGCCTGAAGTCTTGAACTCATGGACATCACCAGACACTGTGCTTCCTCCTTTTTGATGCTCTGCCAGGCCTTCACGGCAATGGTTTTCAGTTGCTGTTTGTTTGTGGGCCTTTCTGTCTGAAGTTTAGTCTTTAACAAGTGTAATGCATGCTCAATTGGGTTGAGATCAGGTGACTGACTTGGCCATTCAAGAATATTCCACTTCTTTGCTTTAATAAACTCCTGGGTTGCTTTGGCTTTATGTTTTGGGTCATTGTCCATCTGTAGTATGAAACGACGACCAATGAGTTTGGCTGCATTTGGCTGGATCTGAGCACACAGTATGGCTCTGAATACCTTAGAATTAATTCGGCTGCTTCTGTCCTATGTCACATCATTAATAAACACTAGTGACCCACTGCCACTGGCAGCCATGCATGCCCAAGCCATTAAACTGCCTCCTCCGTGTTTTACAGATGATGTGGTATGCTTTAGGCCATGAGCTGTACCACGCCTTCGCCATACTTTTCTCTTTCCATCATTCTGGCAGAGGTTGATCTTGGTTTCATCTGTCCAAAGAATGTTCTTCCAGAACTGTGCTGGCTTTTTTAGATTTTTTTTAGCAAAGTCCAGTCTAGCCTTTTTATAGTTGATGCTTATGAGTGGCTTGCACCGTGCAGTGAACCCTCTGTATTTACTTTCATGCAGTCTTCTCTTTATGGTAGATTTGGATATTGATATGCCTACCTCCTGGAGAGTGTTGTTCACTTGGTTGGCTGTTGTGAATGGGTTTCTCTTCACCATGGAGATTATTCTGCGATCATCCACCACTGTTGTCTTCCATGGGCGCCCAGGTCGTTTTGCATTGATGAGTTCACCAGTGCTTTCTTTCTTTCTCAGGATGTACCAAACTGTAGATTTTGCCACTCCGAATTTGCCACTCCGAATATTGTAGCAATTTCTCGGATGGGTTTTTTTCTGTTTTTGCAGCTTAAGGATGGCTTGTTTCACCTGGATGGAGAGCTCCTTTGACCGCATGTTTACTTCACAGCAAAACCTTCCAAATGCAAGCACCACACCTCAAATCAACTCCAGGCCTTTTATCTGCTTAATTGAGAATGACATAACGAAGGGATTGCCCACACCTGTCCATGAAATAGTCTTGGAGTCAATTGTCCAATTACTTTTGGTCCCTTTAAAAACAGGGTGGCACATGTTAAGGAGCTGAAACTCCTAAACCCTTCATCCAATTTTAATGTGGATACCCTCAAATGAAAGCTGAAAGTCTGAACTTCAACTGCATCTGAATTGTTTTGTTTAAAATTCATTGTGGTAATGTCTATAACCAAAATTAGAAAAATGTTGTCTCTGTCCAAATATATATGGACCTAACTGTATATAGCATATACCTGTATGTCATCTCCTCCTGTATATAGTATATACCTGTAGGTCATCTGCTCCTGTATATAGTATATACCTGTGTGTCATCTCCTCCTGTATATAGTATATACCTGTATGTCATCTCCTCCTGTATATATATGTACCTGTATGTCATCTCCTCCTCTATATAGAATATACCTGTGTGTCATCTCTCCTGTATATAGTATATACCTGTGTGTCATCTCCTCCTGTATTAGACCTCGTTCACACGTTATTTGCTCAGTATTTTTACCTCAGTATTTGTAAGCTAAATTGGCAGCCAGATAAATCCCCAGCCAGCAGGAAGCCCTCCCCCTGGCAGTATATATTAGCTCACACATACACATAATAGACAGGTCATGTGACTGACAGCTGCCGTATTTCCTTTATGGTACATTTGTTGTAGTTTGTCTGCTTATTAATCAGATTTTTATTTTTGAAGGATAAGACCAGACTTGTGTGTGTTTTAGGGCGAGTTTCGTTTGTCAAGTTGTGTGTGTTGAGTTGCGTGTGGCGACATGTATGTAGCGACTTTTGTGAGATGAGTTGTGTGTGGCAACATGCGTGTAGCAACTTTTTGTGTGTCGAGTTGCATGTGACAGGTTAGTGTAGCAACTTGTGTGCAGCAAGTTTTGCGCATGGCGAGTTTTGCACGTGGCGAGTTTTGTGTGGTGCCTTTTGAGTATGTGCAAGTTTTGTGTGAAGAAATTTTGCATGTGTTGCAACTTTTGTGCATGTGGCAATTTTTCCGCATGTGCAAGTTTTGCGTGTGGCGAGTTTTCCATGAGGTGAGGTTTGCACTTGTGGCGAGTTTTGCAAGAGCCTAGTTTTTGCATGTGGCGAGTTCTGCGCGTGGCGAGTTTTGAGCAGCGACTTTTGTGTTTCGACTTTTATGTGGCGAGGTTGGAGAATGTGTGGTGAAATGTGTGCTGAGGGTGATATGTGTCCAAGCACGTGGAAGTGTGTGGCACATTTTGTGTGTGTGTTCATATCCCCGTGTGTGGTGAGTATCCCTTGTCGGGGCCCCACCTTAGCAACTGTACGGTATATACTCTTTGGCGCCATCGCTCTCACTCTTTACGTCCCCCTTGTTCACATCTGGCAGCTGTCAATTTGCCTCCAACACTGTTCCTTTCATTTTTTCCAATTATGTAGATAGGGGCAAAATTGTTTGGTGAATTGGAATGCTCGGGGTTAAAATTTCACCTCACAACATAGCCTATGACGCTCTCGGGGTCCAGACGTGTGACTGTGCAAAATTTTGTGGCTGTAGCTTCAACGCCTCCAACACTTTTCCTTTCACTTTTTTCCCCATTATGTAGATAGGGGCAAAATTGTTTGGTGAATTGGAACGCGCGGGGTTAAAATTTCACCTCACAATATAGCCTATGACGCTCTCGGGGTCCAGACGTGTGAATGTGCAAAATTTTGTGGCTGTAGCTGCGACGGTGCAGATGCCAATCCCGGACATACATACACACATACACACATACACACATACACACATTCAGCTTTATATAGTAGATTTGGGGGTATATTATATTCTATGGGGAGGCTGTGTTATATACTATGTGATTGTGTTATATACTATGGGGGTACATTATACATTATATTCTATGGGGGAGGTTGTGTTATATACTATGGGGGTACATTATATTCTATGGGGGAGGCTGTGTTAGAATATAATGTATCCCCATAGTATATGGGGGAGGCTGTTATTTAATATGGGGGCTGCATTATATTCTATGGGGAGCTACATTATATACTATGGGGAGGTGGGCTGTTTTATATTCTATGGGGGGCTGTATTAGATTTTATGAGGGAGGATTGCATCATACTCTTTGGGGCTACATTATATTCTATGGGGAGGTGGGCTGTATTCTATTCAGGGCTACATTATATTCTATGGGAGCTGTATTATATTTATATTCTATGAGGGGTGATTGCATCATACTCTATGAGGGGGCTACATTATACTATATGAGGAGGGCTGCATTATATTCTATGGGGGAGTTACATTATAGTCTGTGGTGTGGTTGCATTATGCTCCATGGGGTGGCTGCATTATACTATATGTGGGCTGCAATATACTCTATCGAGGACTATGGGGAATACATTATACTATATTAAGAACTATGGGGTGTACTATACTATGGGAAGTAAATTTTACTACATGGATGACTATGGCTGTGCATTATACTATATGGAACACTATGAGTAGTGTATTATACTATGTGGAGGACTGAACAGTGTATTTTAATATATGGAGTACTATAGGGAGTGTATTATACTATTTGGAGGACTATGGGAAGTGTATAATACTATTTGGAGGACTGAGGAGTGTATATATGGAGTGTATATATGGAGGACTATGGGGCATATTATATTATATGGAGGACTATGCGGTGTGCATTTTACAATATGGAGGACTGTAATGCACATTATAACACATGGAGGACTATGGGGTGTATTATACTAAACAAGCAAAATGCTGTGTATTCATCAAGTGATTGGATTGTTTATGCCAAAACAGAAATCATTGTTCTCAGCAGCACATCGCCGATGTAAACTGTAGATTTGCTGCCTGTGTACTGGTGTTTTTTTTGTCTAGAATAGTGGAGGTTTTTCCTCTTATGGTGGTTTTTTTAGAATAGGACTGCCAATATGTAAGGACCCTTGACGTGGTTTGGCAGCTTAAATATTGTTGCCATAATATCGACCAATACCTTGCATACATTGTTATGTTTTTGGTGCACTGTATATTTTTCCAGGGTGCAGCTGGGCCCTAGATGGCTCTGTATACTGTGGCCTCTGTTCACACAGGATGCATTATGGTTAGCCTGATATATGGCGTCATTAATAGGCTTTGAGCCATATATTTTGCATTCCTGTGTGAACATGCCACATGCAGACTATTTGTTTGCACAGGTGCCCCAAGTGGCCAATTCCTGATCGTAGGGTGGCTGCCTTATCGGTATTATTGCACTTGTGTATCTGCCATCTTTACTTGGGTCCGCTGCACCTTGGCTAGTGCAATTGTTGGAGGCCTTGGACAGGTAAGCATCTCTGCGTGTGTACTGGTGTTTTTTTTTTGTCTATTATACTATATGGAGGACTATGGGGCATATTATAATATATGGAGGACTATGCAGTGTGCATTTTACAATATGGAGGACTGTAATGCACATTATAATATATGGAGGACTATGGGGTGTATTATACTAAACAAGCAAAATGCTGCATATTCATCGAGTGATTGGATTGTTTATGCCAAAACAGAAATCATTGTTCTCAGCAGCACATCGCCAGTGTAAAGGTACCTTCACACATAACGATATTGTTAACGATATCGTTGCTATTTGTGACGTAGCAACGATATCGTTAATGAAATCGTTATGCGTGACAGCGACCAACGATCAGGCCCCTGCTGGGAGATCGTTGGTCGCTGAATAAAGTCCAGAACTTTATTTCGTCGCTGGACTCCTGCTGACATCGCTGGATCGGCGTGTGTGACACCGATCCAGCGATGTCTTCACTGGTAACCAGGGTAAACATCGGGTAACTAAGCGCAGGGCCGCGCTTAGTAACCCGATGTTTACCCTGGATACCATGCTAAAAGTAAAAAAAAACAAACACTAGATACTTACCTACAGCCGTCTGTCCTCCAGCGCTGTGCTCTGCACTCCTCCTGTACTGGCTGTGAGCCGGAAAGCAGAGCGGTGACGTCACCGCTCTGCTTTCCGGCTCACAGCCAGTACAGGAGGAGAGCAGAGAAGCAGAGCGCAGCGCTGGAGGACAGACAGCGGTAGGTAAGTATCTAGTGTTTGTTTTTTTTTACTTTTAGCATGGTAACCAGGGTAAACATCGGGTTACTAAGCGCGGCCCTGCGCTTAGTTACCCGATGTTTACCCTGGTTACCGGGGACCTCGGGATAGTTGGTCGCTGGAGAGCTGTCTGTGTGACAGCTCTCCAGCGACCAAACAGCGACGCTGCAGCGATCCGGA
Organism: Ranitomeya imitator; assembly: GCF_032444005.1. NCBI lineage: Eukaryota > Metazoa > Chordata > Amphibia > Anura > Dendrobatidae > Ranitomeya > Ranitomeya imitator. The sequence goes on along the minus strand of NC_091286.1, from coordinate 231,942,852 downwards.
TCGTTGTCGGTATCGCTGCAGCGTCACTTAATGTGAAGGGGCCTTAACCTGTAGATTTGCTGCTGATAACATGATCCTGTATGGTGATCTGTTAGTGATCTATTAGTGATCATTCTGTCCCCATCATTCTTTCTCAGACGTTGGAAAGAGGCCGGGAAACAAGCGTTGAACAACTTCAATATTGTCGATCACACTCATTTAGTGGCCTGAACGCAGCGCATGTAAATACAACCGAAATGCTTCTGTGTGATGTGCAATATATTAGCATTTGGGGCCCCATTTTAAACTTTGCCTTATACCGGCCCTGCCTGCGGCTAATATTGAGTCCAATCTGGCCAGTTTATCCGGCCCCGAGGCTCCGGGGGCCCCTGGCCAGATTGCCCTTATGTGCGGTGGGCAGGGAGCAAGCCCTGCAGCTCCGCGGCCTGCAGGAGAAAATAGCAGCGGAGTGGAGCTGCAGGGAATGGATCCATCCTGCTTACTGCCCTCACTTCCTGTCTCACACAGCAGCGGATGAATGACATCATCATTCATTGCAGCAGCTGTGCGAGACAGGAAGCTGCCGGCGATGGTGGAGCTTCAGGATACCGTGCGCAGAGGTGAGGTGAGACGAGCGTGTGTGTATGCAGAGAGGTGAATGGTGCTGTGTGTGTGTA